>NC_134052.1:15522995-16183621 GCF_965140245.1 Athene noctua
GCTGCATCAGCCCTCCCGTGGAGGGAGAGGACGGGCGACCCTCCTGCTGCCGGCTGCCAGGCGCCCCCTCCCCTGCTCCCCTGCTGCCAGAGTTTAATTTTAGGGAGCAGAGAGGCAATAACCAGCTCAGCCCTTGCTGACAAGCTCCTGAGAACTGAGACACAAAGCAGTGGAGGTGTGACCGCTGTGTGGCCTTCCTTAATTCCTCTCCTCTCCCCTGCTTGAAAGCAGCATCCATGATGTAGCACGAGCCCAATTATCCATGGTACTTCCAGTCAAATGATGCTCGAAGAGCGAGGGGTGAGCAAACTCCCAGCGGGATGCGGAGGTTGGGAACACGGGGTGCAGAGCCCCGGTGAGAAAAGTTTTTGTAAAAGCAGAGCTGTGCTCTTTCTGGGGGGTACATTGTCTCCTGACAGTCCCCAGCATGACAGGGAAGCCGGGGACACGGTCGCCGAGGCCGTGGCTGAGGGTTCACGGCGCCATGGCGAGGGGCCGTGGTGGAGCTGCACCCGGCCGTGGTGCTCGTGGGCTGCAGGGCCAGAGACAGGCAGCCCCGACCCACATCCCCAAAAAAGCCAGGCTCAGAAACCCTCCTGATTGCAGTTCTCCTTTCCTCGGCACCCAGGAGGAGGTCTGGCGGCCCGGAGCAGCGAGCTTGGGCATGCAGAAAGAGCAGGATCCTGCTTCTTGGCTGCATCTCCTGCACAGACACCAGCAAGCAACATTTTCTGCCAATTCAAGTGATGGAAGCAGCGAATAACCCCGGCGTGCCCAGGCTCTGCTCAGCCCAACTGTCAGCCAGCTGCCTGTTCCTGGGAGGACGCGGTGCCACAGGCAGAGAACATTTTCTTGCTATAATCGAGAAAAGAAATTGTGCCGATCGGAGCAGCTGAATAGCAGCCAAATCTGCTTCTCGGCGGCTTTTCTACACTCTGTATTCATGTATTTGGCATGAGTAGCTCTGCATTGAGGTAATTCATTAATGCTGAACCAAAAATGTGTTTATGGGAGTCTTGAAATAGTTGGTAGAAGTGTAAGACTTTCCTTCCTAAAAGCCTGGGTTCTCTCTGTGATGGGAATCGAGTATTAAAGCAGCGACTGCCGCTGCAGTCAGCTGCCGGGGAAGCAACTCCAGGCAGCGTGTGTGCCCCGCACGCTCCGGCACGCTCAGCCCTCCTCGTGCTCCGCGCCGTGCCGAAGCCTTTCCCCGGCCTTAGCCGGGCTGTTGTGCCGTGGGTGGGATTTGCAGCAGCTCCGCTCACGCTTGGGGCGTGGGGGCTGCACCCCAGGGTTTCACCGGGAGCGGGTCGGGGAGCAAACACGGGGCGATGTGGCTGAAGCGCAGAACCCCGAGCTGGTGGGACCCTCACGGGAGAGCTAGGGCGGTGCAAGGAGAGGCTGTGGCAGGGGAAGGGGAGGCAGAACGGCCCCGCTGAGGACCGAGGGCTCTGGCCACCACCCGGGAGGCTGCGCCGGCTGTGCCTGTGCGGAGCAAACAGCTTTTTTGGGTTAGCTGTGGGTTTCGCTGCTCACACAATGGGTATTGCTGTTGCCATTCCAGTTAGAATCCTGTATAGACAAGGCTGACCTCTGGTTATTGAAAAGAGCTGAAAAAGAAAGACAACTTTCTCTCCTTCCTCAGATGTAGTGCCTGATGGCCGGGCTTGGCCAGTGCGGGCCGCACCGTGCTCCTGGCTCAGTCCCGCAGCCGTCGGGAACCTGCCCGTGTGGGTGGCAGTGGGACAGGGTGGCAACAGGCACCTGGGCCAGCATGCTCCCAGGACAGAGAGCCACTGTGGCCCAGAGCACCTTTCCACTGTCCCCAGTGCCCTTTGCATGTCAGGTGGAGCTGGAAGCCAAGAAAAAGAGCAAATGAGCAGAAAACAGCTGAGCTGACCATCCCCAGAGCTGGGGCTGACTGCAACCACCCATTCTCCACCCCAGCTTGGGTGGGAGAGAGTCTGGTCCCTGGCTGGGGACAGGGGGGACATGTCACCCTCGCATGGGCACATGGCTGCTGTGGGATGCTCCTAACACAGATGTCACACCGCATCTGCTGGCGCCCGCCAGCCCCCGGCCGGCTTGCTCGGTGCTTTCCAGCTCTGCCTGACCCACTGAACTGTTTGTCCCCAAGGAAACCAGGCGCTGAGCTGGGCCCTGGAAAAAGGGAGGCTCCGGTGAAACACGGAGTGTTTCCCAGCAGATGACTTCAGTCTCCCGGTCCCGAGTCCTTTGCTCTCCAGGAAGCGCCTTTCTTCGGGAAGCCTTTGTTCCAGCAAGGCTGCAGCGGCCCCGGCCCCTGGGGAGCCCGCGGGACCCGCCGGCGCGGGGGCATGTCTCGGGAGGCTGGGGGAGCCACCGGCCTGGGCAGTGCTGCAGGGCCCCCCCCCACTGCGTGAGGAATGTCCCCGCTCCCCTCAGCCACCCCTGGTAAAGGGCATCTCCTTCGGGGTGAGGAAGCGGGTGTGGGTGTCAGTCACATCCATCCCGCCTGGCCCCACCGCTCCGGGTACCTCTGCAGTGTGGCCTAAAGATAATTATTAGCTGTAATTAATAAGAAATCTCTTCCCATGAAATATCTCATTCATCCAATTGGCCGCACCACGTCCCCAGCCCCAGACTGGTAATTGCATGGTGATTAATCCATCAGTGGCATGGACACATCTCGAAGCCAGGCTGGTCCATGTGAGCCAGTGAAGCTGGCGCTGGCTGCCGCGGGGGGGTTCAGTGTCCGCACCCAGCCCCAGGGACAGATCCTGCCCCCGCCCCTGCCCCACTGACTGCTCCCCTCGTGCCTTGCACCCTCTGCAAAATGAGAATAAAAAGCAGTTTTCCCATCACTGTTCAGAGCTTTGCTGCTGCTGTGCCACCAGGGCCCTGCAGCATCCACCTGCTGCCTCTGTAACCTGGATGTAAATTCTGGGGGTAAATCCCTTGGATTTGGTTGCACAGCCCCTAGTCCAGCCTGGGGTTCCTGCCCCAACCCGCAGCCATCAGCAGCAGGAATAACCATCGGGCTCAGCCATCAACACTCTCTTACCTTCTTGCCATCCCCACCACCCCCACTTTGAGCCCCCAAATCCCTGAGACCCCTCGGGATGGTCCAGGTGGTGCCGCCTCTATTTTTAGGCGGGTGGGAGCTCGGCGTCGGACCTGGCTGGGAGGAATAACGGGCAGCCAGAGGCGCGGGCTGGGGGCAGGGAGGGAAAATGCCTTTGTGCTGGGGAGCGGAGGCTGCCGTCCCCGCCACGCTTCCTCTGCTAGGTGTGGTGCTGGACTGCGCGGGATGCTAGGAAGGGAAACCGGGGGCCACGGTGGGGGCAGCGAGCCGCCAGCCTAATAAAACCGGGGGGGGGGGGGGAGAAAGAAAAAAAAAAAATAAAGAAAGAAAAGGGAAAAAATAAAAAGATACAACTCCTGAAGTTGTGTGCTGGGATGGGGTCCAGCTCGCCCGACGCCAGGCCCGGCGAGGAGGGCGCGGGGAGAGGTCACCCAGCCGGCACACGCCGACCTTATCTCTGCCCAGGGATGTCCAGCGCTTCCTCCCCGTGTGCCGCCGCACATGTGCCAGGGCCGGGGGGGTCACCAGCACCCCATGTCGCATCCCCATGTCCTCGGGGCAGCGGGGAGAAAGGAGAGGGGTTTGTGGGTCTGTCCCCACCCCGGGAAAGCCGAGCTGGACACAGACCCCGTGGCCATCACCCCGCAGCCGGGCTGGGTGCGGGAGCTTTCGCTCTGTGGGGCGGATGCTGGTGGTAGGGGGGGGAGCGAAGCATTGTGGCATTGCCCACGCAGGCAGCGCGCCCCCCCCCCCCTTCCTGTCGCCCTCCTAGGCTGCTCTGGGCATTTTTGGATGCTTTGCAGCCTGGTATTTTTTCACCAGGCATTTCTAGGTGCTTCACACGCTGCTCCTACCCCTCTCTCCCCGCTTCACAGCTCTCATCTCTCCTCCTCCAGCAGCCGTGTCCTTCCTTTCCCCCTCCACCACCCTCCCTGGCTCTCCCCCCCCCGTCCCGCTGGCAGACACACTGCGGGGCAGGGTTTGCACCGCACACACGCTCTGCTGTTGAGGTGCTCAGCTTCGTGCGGTGGGCCAAGGAAGTCCCAAGCCACCCCAGTGCAGACAGGGACGGCAGCACCGCGCCGATCCCCCACCCGGGGCGAGTGCCCTGCCATCCCCTGCGGAGGAGGCCCAACGCCTCAGAGGTCGCACAGGGCGAGCGTGGCAGGCACGAGGCTCTGCTCTGCCTCCCCCATCCCCAGGAGGGTTTGCCCTGGCTCCTGGCATCATTGTCAAGGTTGGAAAAATCTGAATTTCCCCCTCTGCCACCCCCACTGCAGCTCATCACCACCACATCCCAAGTACCGGTTGGTGGCACCAGGGCCAAGCCCGGCTCTGGGACTGCCCTGAGCCCACCCGGAGGCCAAGGGTGCTGCTGGGTGGGTGTGGTGGGAGGGCCAAAGGCCAGGACTGGCGGTGGGGGAACATGCCTGCCGTGTCCCCAGCGGCTGCCCAGTCCGACTGCCCCCAAAGCTGCTCATTTCACTCCACAAGCAGACACGGGCCCTGGCCTGGGGGCCCCCAGCTCCCCCCCCAACACCCACCTTGCTGCTCCCAGGGCTGGGGCAAAGAGCCAAAGCCTCCGGCAGCGCAGGGGCTCGGCTCCGGCCAGTGGCACGCGGCTGCTCCTCTGGCGTGGCGATGCTCCAGCACCGTCCTGGGCTGTACGGCCGGGGCAGGACGGGGGAGAGCGGAGAGGAGGTTCCTTGCAGCCGTGCGGGCTCTCCTGTGCACTGGTGCTGATTTGCTCTTGCAAAATATTAATAAGAGGCTCCAGGAATGTGAAGGAAATCTAGCCTGAAACCTCTGTCACTCCTGGTTTGCGATTGAAGAATAAGTGAGACAAGATTTTTTTTTTTTTTTTTAAGGCCTTTGTTTTGTTTAGGGTTAACAGCAGACCAGCTTTCTCAAATCACTTCCAGACACACAGAAACCATGGCATGCAATACCACACCGCTGCGAGGAGGCTGGGAGCTGGGCTCTTGCGCAATTTGGTGCCCCAAGTCTTCCTGAACACAGAGGTTCAGCTTTCGGGATGGGGTCTCAGGCATGTCTCAGCCAGCGGGGACTCGGAGGCAGCTGCCCAGAGCTGGAGCACATTTCACACCTCAGCCCGATGGCTTGGGGGGGGGGTGTCAGGGTGTCAGGGAGCAGGGACAATCTGCCAGCAGATCTCCTGGCTTGCAAAAGGGTCCCGCACGGTTCAAAACTCCTCCGTGCCAAGGGCAGGAAGAACCTTCAGACCACCTAGGCCGGCTCTTGGCACTGCGAATCGCTGCCGGACAGCAGCCGAGCGGGAGGAACACTGACCTGGTGGCAGGGGACAGGCTGCTCCCCGGATGGCAGCATGCCGTGGGTATGTGGCTGTGCCCACGGTGCGTGCGGCAACAGCACAGCTGGGCCAGCCCCTGCAGCGCAGCTCGGGTGGGAGGTTTTAGCCACGATCCCCCGCCTGCCAGTGAACCCACCATTCCTCAACAGTCCCTAAGGCTGACAGGCTGGAAACGAGTTTCTTTCCATGTCAACAGCGCTTTATTAAAAACGCAAGAGCAGTTTCTCCCCCCTGGCACTGAAATTCCCACCAGAAAATTGCCAGGGGAAGAGGGCTCGCCCCTGGCTTCACCCCAGGGCTGCCCCCGACCCCGGATGGGGAATGTTAGCCAAAACACACACACGAAATAAGTCATAAAAAAAATAAACGCAAAGCCCCAAGCATCCCTGTCCGCCTGCAAACAGGCAGCCTGGCAGGCGAATCTAAACACTGCCCTGCCTAGGCTCGGCGGGGCTGCGGGAGGCGTGGGCAGATTGCAAGTAGCCAGGAGAGGGGCTTGCAGAGAAAAAAAAAAAGAAAGAAAGAAAGAAAGAAAGAAAGAAAGAAAGAAAGAAAGAAAGAAAGAAAGAAAGAAAGAAAGAAAGAAAGAAAGAAAGAAAGAAAGAAAGAAAGAAAGAAAGAAAGAAAGAAAGAAAGAAAGAAAGAAAGAAAGAAAGAAAGAAAGAAAGAAAGAAAGAAAGAAAGAGAGAGAGAGAGAAAGAAAGAAAGAAAGAAAGAAAGAAAGAAAGAAAGAAAGAAAGAAAGAAAGAAAGAAAGAAAGAAAGAAAGAAAGAAAAGGAAAAGAAGGCAGAGAAAAACGAAAGAAGAAAAGAAGGCAGAGAAAAAAAAAAAAAAAGGAAAAAAGGAAAAGAAGGCAGAGAAAAAATTAACAATTCTCTTCCTTTGAAGGAAGGGAACTGGGCAGCAGCGTCCACACCGGTCCCAGCCCGGCCCTCCCCGGGTCGCTCTTCCTGCGGGTGCCTGGGGACTCCCCCCTTCCTCCTCCTCCTCCTCCTCCTCCTCCTCCTCCTCCTCCTCCTCCTCCACCTCCTCCTCCTCCTCCTCCTCCTCCTCCTTCTCCTTCTCCTCCTTCTTCTCCTCCTCCTCCCCCTCATCTCCATCTCCTTCTCCTCCTCCTCCTCCTCTCCCTCCTCCTCTCCCTCTCGTCCTCCTCCTCCTCCTCCTCCCCTCCGCCCCGCTGATTGGTCCAGCCCGGCTATATTTTGCCCCTTCCAGCCCAGCATCATCCCAAAAGTTTTTTTTGGGGGGAAAGGGGGGAAAAAAAAAAAAATAAAAGAGAAAGAAAAAAAAAAAAAAAAAGAAAAGAAACCCAAACAAAACAAGCCGACCCCAAATCCCCCCGAAGCGGAGGCGAGCGGCGGGGCTGGTGCTCGGCGGCTGCTGGACCCGGTGGGACGCGGCGGGACCCGGTTCTCTCTCCGGTAACCCGGTCGGGTCGGACACAAAGTGCTGTCCAGCTGGAATGAATATATCTGAGTCTAACTACTGCCGAGAGGAGATATCGCAACCCCGGGGCGACTGTTCATGGGTCACCGCCGCCGTGCCGGCCGCTGAGCCCGGGCTCGCCTTCCCGCGCCCCCCGGGAGCCGCCTCCCCCGCCAGCCGCACGCCCAGCCCCGAGCCCGGCTTCGCCTTCGGCCCCGGGGCCCCGGGCGCGGCCCCCGGCGCGGCCCCCAGCCGCACGCCCAGCCCCGAGCCGGGCTATGGATACAGCCCCCCGGCCGGGCGAGCCGAGGGCAAGGCCGGCGAGGACTCCCGCATCCGCCGGCCCATGAACGCCTTCATGGTCTGGGCGAAGGATGAGCGCAAGCGGCTGGCGCAGCAGAACCCCGACCTGCACAACGCCGTGCTCAGCAAGATGCTGGGTGAGCGGGACGGGTGCGGGAGGACGGGCAGCGGGGCTGGGGAGGCTGGGATGGGGGGGGACGGGGCCGGGGAGGCGGGCTGTGAGAGAGCAGGGATGCGGGAGTACGGAGTTAGGGATGTGGGGGTACAGGGCTGGGGAGGCAGAGTTCCAGGGGTACTGGGATGGGGGTGCTGCCTGCAGGAGCGCAGGGATGCAGGAGGAGGGGGTACGGGGCTGGAGAGGCAGGGATGTGGGGGTACGGGGCTGGGGGTGTGCGCTGCAGGAGCGCAGGGATGCAGGAGGAGGGGGTACGGGGCTGGGGAGGCAGGGATGTGGGGGTACGGGGCTGGGGGTGTGCGCTGCAGGAGTGCAGGGATGCAGGAGGAGGGGGTACGGGGCTGGGGAGGCAGGGATGTGGGGGTACGGGGCTGGGGGTGTGCGCTGCAGGAGTGCAGGGATGCAGGAGGAGGGGGTACGGGGCTGGGGAGGCAGGGATGTGGGGGTACGGGGCTGGGGGTGTGCGCTGCAGGAGTGCAGGGATGCAGGAGAAGGGGATACAGAGCTAGGGATGCAGGGATGTTGGGGTGCAGAGCTGGGGATTTGGGGTTACAGCAGTACGGGGCTAGGGGTGCAGGCTGCAAGAGTGCAGGGATGCAGGATGCAGGGGTAAAGTGCTGAGGAGACAGGGATGTGGGGGTACAGGGCTGGGGATGTGGGCTGCAGGAGTAGAGAGCTGTGGGGTGCCGGGGTAGGAAGTTAGGGACGCGGGATACAGGGATACGGGGCTGGGGGTGCAGGCTGCGAGAGTACAGGGATGCGGGATGCAGGGGTGCGGGGGTGAGGCTGCGAGCTGCGAGAGTGTAGATCTGCGGGATGCAGGAGTGCGGAGTTACGGATGCAGGGATGTGGGGGTACGGGGCTGGGGATGCAGGGATAGTGGCTATGGGGCTGGGGGGGTGGGCTGCAGGGGTCCCGGGCAGCAGGATGCGGGGATCCAGGGCTGGGAGTGCGGGATGAAGGGGCTCGAGGTGTTGGGGTGTGCGCTGCAAGGCTGCGGGGCTGCGGGGCGCAGGCTGCGAGGGAATGGGGGTGCAGGAGCTGGGTTACAAGGATGGGGCACGGCGGGCTGCAGGGCTGCGGGCTGCAAGGTTGGAGAGCTGCGGGATGCGAGCTGTAGGGATGTGGGATGAAGGGATGCGGCTGCGGGCTCGAGGGCTGCGGGGTATGGTGCTAGAGGGTGGGGGAATATGGGGCAGGGGGATGTGAGGAGACAGAGCTGCGTGTACGCAGGATGCAGGGAAACTGCGGGGCTGCAGAGGTGCAGGGCTCTGGGGTACGCAGCTGCGGGGCTGCAGGATATGGGAATACAGGGCTGCAGGATGCGGGATGCACGGCTGTAGGATGCGGGATGTGGGAACACGGGAAGCAGGATATGGGCAGAGGGGGCTGCAGGATGCGGGACTACGGGAAGCAGGATATGGCCAGATGGGGCAGCAGGATGCGGAGCCACGGGGTGTGGGGACGTGGGATTCAGGATATGGGGCTGTGGGGTGGGCGAGTGGGGCCGCAGAGAGTGGGGCGGTGGGTGCGGGATGCAGGGAAGCAGGCACATCAGGGACTGGGCTGTGCCGAGGGGCAGCGGGGGGCAGAATCCTCAGCTCTGGCAGAGGGGTTCCTGTGGCCCCCCCCGGGCTTTGAACCCCCATTCTCCCGCTGTGCCGAAGTGCTGGGCACAGCCCAAGCCCTGCTTGGGCTCCCTCTCCCCAGCCCTTCCTTGTGCCAGCACCGGGACCCCACTCGGGCACCGAACCGTCCGAGGGACCCCTTCCCACTCCAAGGGCTCCCTCTCCTTGGGTGTCCCCATGCCCCGGCCAGCACCGGGTGGCCGAGCCGGTGTCACAGAGCTTCGCTTTCCCCTTCCAGGTCAATCGTGGAAAGCGCTGAGTGCCAGCGACAAGCGTCCCTTCGTGGAAGAGGCAGAGCGGCTGCGAATCCAGCATCTCCAGGATCACCCCAACTACAAGTACCGCCCAAGGAGAAAGAAGCAAGCCAAGAAAATCAAGAGGATGGAACCCAATATCCTCCTGCATAACCTTTCCCAGCCTTGCAGTGACAACTTCAGCATGAGTCACCATGGCGGCAGCCAGCCGGGCCACCCCCAGCCTCCCCCACTTAACCACTTCAGAGAACTCCACTCCATGGGGTCGGATATTGAAAACTATGGCTTGCCAACTCCTGAGATGTCTCCCTTGGATGTCTTGGAACAAACCGAGCCGGCGTTTTTCCCTCCGCACATGCAGGATGACTGCAACATGATGCCCTTTCGCGGCTACCACCACCATCACCAGATGGAGTTTCCCCAGGAGAAGTGCATGGGGCGGGACGTGGCGGTGCCCTACGCGCAGACCCCCTCGCACTTGGCCGACGCCATGAGGACTCCCCATCCCTCCAGCATATACTACAACCAGATGTGCTCGGGAACTCAGAACGGGCTTTCTGCCCACCTGGGCCAGCTCTCGCCCCCGCCCGAAGCCCACCACATGGAGAGCGTGGATCACTTGAACCAAACCGAGCTCTGGACAGACGTTGACCGCAACGAGTTCGACCAGTATTTGAACATGAGCAGGACTCGTCCCGAAGCCTCGGGCCTCCCTTACCATGTCTCCTTGTCCAAAGTGACTCCTAGAAGCATCTCCTGCGAGGAGAGCAGCTTGATATCTGCCTTGTCCGATGCCAGCAGCGCTGTCTACTATAGCCCCTGCATCACCGGTTAGGTTGGCCCCACCGCCCGATGCTCTCGCCGGGAGAGCCCCGACTCTCCTCTAAAATCAAAAAGCCATTCTCCTTTAACCACGAGCTCCATCATATTTAGAGTATCTCATTAAATGCATCGCTTTCGTTTGTTTTGTTTTGTTTTAATTTTTTATTTTGGTGTTTTTTGTTTGTTTTTTTTTTTTTTTTTTCTAGAGACAAAACATGCTGAACTCACTGATATACCGTATAACTATATAACACAGATAGACGCCTTTCCCAAGCACTACCCTGCCTGCCGCCCTCCCCGCTCCAGCCCTCAACAGAGCGGAGCTGTAGCTCCCACCAGCTCAAAAGGGCATTTTTACGCCAATTCCAGTAAATCCTGCCTGAAACAACCACCACCAGGATGAGCCGAAGCGACCTGCCCTCAGTATTTAACCCAAGGGCAGGCGGACTTTCAGGGCAGGGCGGGGGGAAAACTTTTAGGAAGACTTTGCTGGGGCCATTAAAGAGTCGGCGCCTGTTAGGGGTGGGCTTTAGGACAGTTTTTACTGTATTCTCAGCAATATATTTTAATTGGGCAACAAAACTATATTTTTACTAAGCATTTTTATATATAAAATGGTATTTAATGTCTTTTGGGGTTTTTTTATTAGACTTTTTAAAAATAAATCAAGGGATATCCATGAGATCTAAAGCATTTATGTAGCAAAGCTGGATTTAAAAAAAAAAAAAAAAGGGGAGGGGGGAAAAGGAGATATTTTGTGAAAAAGGGAATGACAATGTAAATATTGTGGAACAATTGACTGGAATTTTGTACAAAAGAAAAATATGACTGCAAACACTTTTATTGTCTAGAACTGTATGGAGAGCAAACTGTTTTATACTGGTTAATTATTAAAACATCTTCATATAATTGTTCCCATCTTGTGTGCTTGTTGTGTGAACACATATTTTCCGCAAATACATGTTGTCCCAACCATTTCCAGATTTTTGTATCCGTTGATTAATGTTTTGACAACCTGGCAAATGTATTAATTTCCAGGCTGCCGCCCGCCCGCCCCGTCAGCCGCCTCGGGCTCCGCGAGCTGGGCTGGGCTCGGCGCGGGCCGGTGGCTCCGGCAGCGCCGGCAGCGGGGCGAGATGCCGGCGGCCACCCCACGGCCCCGCGCCGTGCCGCTCGGAGATGTGCTCTGCAGGAAAAACAGCTGTTCTCAGATTAAAATATAATAAAACATGTGATATCCTCCTCTGAAACGAGCCTCGGTGTGGTTATTATTTTGCCAGCGCATCGGTGCGTGGTCCCCACGGCTCACCCCGTTTTCCCATGAAACCACCCAAAAATAGAGCCTGGCTGCTCCGACGCCTTTGCTCCAGTCCTCAGAGCTGGAAGAAACCACCGTGTGCCGGAGCCCTTTCACCTCCCGGCCCTCGCTGGCTGCGTCCCGGCTCCGGCAGCCGCTGGGTCTTGCTGAGCCGTTGCCGGGCCCCGCTTGGAGCCGCCGATGTTTTGCCGGAGCTTCATCCCCCTCCCATGAATCGCTTTATGATTTACAGTATTTTTTTTTGTTCAATGTGAAAAGGAGAAATGACAATCTGTTGCATAAAAACCCGGTGGCATCCGTTCCTTGAACGCCGAGTGATTTAAACCAGGCTGATATCGCCAAAAAAGGCTATTAAAAAAAAAAAAAAATTTTTTTGAATAGAAGAAGAGGGGTTTTTTGTTGTTGTTGTTGGCAAAGAATTGCCTTTTAGGGGAAATGGATATTTAACAAATGACATTAATTTTCAAGCTTCTCCTAAATTAAATTCACATTAGTGTTAACAAGACTAAATCCTGACTCACTTTTTTTTTTGTTGTTGTTGTTGTTTAATGTGAAGCGCTAATAAACGGGACCACTTTGGGGGCTGGCGACGTGTTCCCATTAAAACGCCAGAAAGGCGCTTCATTGTCTTTCCATATACAGTATGTAAAAAGGGGGAATACATGGAAAAATGACCTCACTACCTACACGGGAGGGCTGGCGGGCGCCCGGCGGGTGCCAGAACCCCGCGCCGCAGCAAACAAACACAACACCAAATGAGAAGCATCCTGTGCCGCCGCCGATGACTATGAAAGGAAGCGGCCGTCTATAGGCTCCGTCCCGCTCCGCTCCCCGAAGCGGCCTGGGAGGAAGGAGATTAGGGGGAGCAGAAAAGAAAGCCTTGACTTATTTTCCAGCTTCCAGGTACCTTCCAGGCGAGGATGCGATCACTTCCTGCGGTTCAAAGGAGCGATGCGCACGCCGGCCCTCGCCCAGCTGCCCCGCGGTGCCGGGAGAAGCCGGCAGCCCATCACATTGCGGAGGAAACGTTAAGTCATTTTTCTCCAGTAGAAATTCCCTTCTTTCCCCACAGCTCAGGCCGTGCCAGCTCATCTCTGGTCTCAGAGGATGGCTAGAAACCCTTGGGGTGTTTTTTTGGCTGCGGTTTCTCGCTCTGGAGCAATTTGGGTCCAGCGTGTCCCAGTTTTGGGTGCTCGC
Source organism: Athene noctua (assembly GCF_965140245.1). Taxonomy (NCBI): domain Eukaryota; kingdom Metazoa; phylum Chordata; class Aves; order Strigiformes; family Strigidae; genus Athene; species Athene noctua. The sequence goes on from NC_134052.1 coordinate 15,535,514, forward strand.
CGGCACCCAGAGCGTGGCTGGGCATGGACAGGAGCTTTCCCAAAGCACCTGCGCTGCAAAACCATTGAAGGTATCTCTTTGCCATGGGGCTGGGTGGGGAGCAGAACAATCCTTGCTTTGTGCCCTCGATGCGGCCACAGGGCTGGGGCCAGCACCAGGCTGGAAACTGCGGCGTGGTGGCTGGTCACTCCCATCCGTGAACGCACCAGGGCTGCAGCACGTTGGCATCACCGCTGCTGCCTCACTGCGAAAGCACCGAGAGGTGCTGGGGGGCGTTTGCAGGGACCTGTCGTGCCCACCCGTGCCCAGGTCACCAAGTCCCAGCACCAAATTTTGGCTCCTCGGTTCCGCATCGCTCTAACACCGCATGGTGCTTGCCAGCAAAGCCCTGGCTTGTTTCTACACAAAAGCAGGCAGGGCCCTGCCAACCCTCCTGCCTAACTCAGCCCTGGGTGTTTTTATTAATAATAAAGCCTAATTGCAATCGAGGCTGTGAACAATGCGTGGCTGCCCCGTCTCACTGCCCAGCCCTACCCCAGGTCACGGGGAAACGAGAAAGAAGGGAAAGGACAGAGGAAGAAACAGGAGCGCAGGTTTGGGTCAGATAAGAGCAGGCAGAAGGACCCGTGCCAGACCCCGGGGGATGCCGCCTCCTCCCATGGCTCGGTGTTTCGCCCAGCCTTTTTCACCTAAACTCATCACTTTCTCATCAAACGCATCAAAAAGTTGTCCCAAACTGGGAGTGTTCGTCCAGCCCCGCCTCCACGCGGGCAGCGTGGGGCTGGTACGGAGCCGGCAGCGGTTTGGGCAGGCGCCTGCCCGCAGCATCGGGGCTGTGGCAGCACGTTTTAACCACGGCCAGGACAGGATTCGGCCCTCTCCAAACCCCGGGTTTGGCTGGGTTGGCGGCACCGGGGCTCATCCAGCTCCGTCAGGAGCTGGGCAGACCCTAGGAGGGGTGCTGGCTCCTTGACGAGCTTTCACCATGCCACTAATTAGCGACTTGATGCTGAAGCCACTATCTCCCCGTTTCACTTGACTTTGACTATTTGGCCGGGGGGGTGTTGCTCAGCTCGAGCTTAGTTAATACAAACCACGGGGCAGAAAAGCCGGCTGGGGTGGGGATGGGCTGCTCCAGCCATGCTGGCGGGAGCTCAGCAGTCCCTCAGCCCGGCCGGGACTCATCCTGCTCCGCTTGGGCCCTGGGACCAGCCGTGAGCACCGGGAGAGCCTTTTTATTTTTAACATCACCTCCTCTCCCTGCCCCCATCCCTGTACGGCCGCGCTGGGGCCAGGAAACCATCCACCAGCGGATTATTCTGCTGCGTGCCGGTGGCTCAGGTGTGACGTGGGACTGGAAATGGACGGGGCTGAAATAGTTTGGGGATGATTTCACTGCCATTATGGCTCAGGCCGGGGCTGTTACTACGCAGCCCCTTCCGATTTTTATGACTTAATCTCTCCAAAGCTCAGGGCCTGATGGTTTTCAACTGGGGAGAAGGAGGAGCGAGGGGCTCTTAGCAGGTCGTTACGGCAGAAATATGGAGAAAATATTTGACAGGTATATGTAAATCCTGACAAGCCCATCCTGCCGGCTTTCCCAGGGTGGCTGCCGGGGCGGGAGGGGGAAGGTACTGCCAGGGCAAGAGGAATCTGCCCAGGGCAGGGGGGAGTCCCCGGGATCCCTGGAGGGGTTGAAGAGTCGGGCTGAGCCAGCGCTGAGGGATCTGGGGGAGTTGGGAAGGGTCAGGGGGAGGGTCATGGTTGGGCTGGAGGAGCTTCAGGGGCTTTTCCAACCCAGATGGTTCTGGGATTGTGTGAAATGTGTGTCTGCATTTGTGTGTCTATCAACTTACGTGCCCCTGTGAGCAACGTGTGCTCCTGCATCACGGGGCGTATCCACGTGCGCACGTGTTGGCGTGGGGGTGTGTGTGCATCCCTGGGTATCCGTGTGCGTGCAGCCGAGCGTGCGTGTGCGTGTGTGTCGCCACGTGTGTGCACCTCTACGTGTGTTTGTGTGTGTGCGTGTCCCCTTCCGCACATCCATCAGTCTGCACGTGCACCCACAGGCGCATCCGTCCGCACATCGCACGTGCACGTGTGTGTGTACATGTGTGCGTACACATGTTCAGCCATGTTCCTGCATGTGTGCAGGTGTGTCTCTCCCTGCATGTACATGTGTGTGTGTGCACGTCCCTGTGCATGCACGTGTGTGTGTATCTGTGTGCATGTATCCACATACGTGTATCTGTGTGCGCTCCCCTGCGCGTGTGTGTTCTGCTGGAGGTTCACTGGTCAGGTTTATAGACGCTCTGGTTTTTTTACGGCATTATAGCGCGCTCGATGACATCACCCAAATATTAAAACAGCATGTGCCAGCCAGCCCGGCTGTGATACGCAGCTCTGGGCTCACAGAATCCCAGAATCATCTGGGTTGGAAAAGCCCTTGCAGCTCCTCCAGGCCAACCATGACCCTCCCCCTGACCCTTCCCAACTCCCCCAGATCCCTCAGCGCTGGCTCAGCCCGACTCTTCAACCCCTCCAGGGATCCCGGGGACTCCCCCCTGCCCTGGGCAGCCCATTCCAACGCCCAACAGCCCCTTCTGCACAGAAATCCTTCCTCAGAGCCAGCCTGACCCTGCCCTGGGCAGCTTGAGGCCATTCCCTCGGGGCCTGGCGCTGGGGCCTTGGCTCCAGAGACTCATCCCCCCTCTCTGCCCCCTCCTGGCAGGGAGTTGCAGAGGGCCAGGAGGTCTCCCCTCAGCCTCCTCTTCTCCAGACTGAACGCCCCCAGTTCCCCCAGCCGCTCCCCAGCAGACCTGTGCTCCAGACCCTGCCCCAGCTCCGTTGCCCTTCTCTGGCCATGCTCGAGTCATTCAATGGCCTTTGTGGGGTGAGGGGCCCAACACTGAACCCAGGAATCGAGGGGCGGCCTCCCCAGTGCTGAGTTCAGGGTTACCCTCCCGAGGCTGAAGCCTCAGTGGAGTCGGGGCCAAGCGGGACCCACCGGGGTGGCCAGAGACGTCCTTGCCTGGAGAGCTCTGGAGGGGGGGAACGCCGACACGCGCCCACAGACACGCAGCCTCGGTGAAGTCATCCCAGCTGGGACATTAAGGGGGAATTAGAGCTTCTCAGTCCATGTATTTTGGGGGTTCACCACCACACATCCCTGTGGTGAGGACATGGTGGGAACGGGAAGATGCTGCTGATGCCGATTCCCCACCCGCAGCACCCAGCAGCTGCTCTAGAGCTAGTGATGGGATTTTTTTTTTTTCTCCTCTTCCACAAAAAAAAAAAAAAAAAGATTTATCAAAACCAAACCTGTTTGTGGGAAACGGCTCCAAAACATTTCCTGACTTGAGAAAAAGAGCATTGGAAAAAAAAAAAAAAAAAGTTTCCATTTTTCTTAAATGGGAGGCAAACCACTGAGATGTAACAGTATTATAAAAAAATTAATGGATGTAGTATCATGAACATTAATCACAGAATCACTGAATATATGCTGTAGAGGTTAACCAAAGGGAAAAGGTTGAAATGCAAAGAAAGGTTTCAAATGTTCCCAGAACAACCTTTCCTGACTGAGCAGAAGAAAAGTTCCCAAACCTTCCCCAACTTTTTTTGCTGCCAGTTTGGGAAAGGAAATGTTTGAAAATCTCAACGCTCCTTGCGGGACAGGAAAGGCACCATTTCCTCCGCGGCCGTGCCCGGAGCGGCCGGGCGGGCAGCAGAGGAGCGCGAGGTGATGATGGATGCTCTCCCCAGCGCTGCTCCCCAGCAGTTTCCCAGCAGCGCAGCAGCGGCAGCCCTGGGTGCAGGCAGAGGAAGGCAGCTGCCTGCGGGGAGTGGGGGCCATGGTGTTATAAATATTACAGGTTTTGTGAAAGGAAAAGAAAATAAGCCAGCAAGGAGTCCTTAATGTGCCCTGGAAAGTCTGTGCAGCCTGAAAGTCTCTTTTTTTAGAGTTTTGATGGAAAGTTCAAGCTCTCCATCAGAGGTGGAGCTCTGGCTGTGGTCCCCTAGCTCCCAGTATTGCCCCCACCAGCCCTCATGTTCCTCCCCCTGCCTTGGGGCCAGCACCAGCCCCTGGCCCCACACCATCCGTCCGCTCACCCAGCATGGGGGGAGTTGGGGGGGTTTGTTCTCTCGGCCGAGCTGAGCCCCACAGACCTCGGTCAGAGCTCTCCTGAGCTGAGCCAGCAATGCTGGGATGCACCCAAAGGGTCGGGGAGGGTTGGAAGAGCTCTCCAGAGATCACCCAGCCCAACCCAGTACAACCCAACTCAACGCAACACAACCCAATAAAACCAACGCCACTGATACAAAGCAACCTAACCCAACCCAACCCAACGCAACCTAACCCAGCCCAGCACAACTCAATGTAATGCAACCCAACCCAAAATAAGCCAACCCAACCAAAGGCAACCCAACCCAACTGGAGGCAACCCAACCCAACTGAAGGCAACCCAACCCAACTGAAGGTAACCCAACCCAACTGAAGGCAAACCGGTCTAGCCTAATCAATCCAACCCAACCGACCTACCCCATCCTAACCAACTTTACCCAACACAACCCAACCAACCTAACCCAACCAAGTCAACTTAGCCTATCCAACTCAACCCAACCAGCCTAACTCAACCTTCCATGCAAGGCAAGTCTCCCCATCACCTCCCACACAACTAAGCTCAGCACTTCAGGATGTTGCAGGGGTCTCAGTGGAAACCTCTCCCTCCTCCTGTGCCCAGCAGCCCCAGGAGGGTTGAGCCTGGCAGGGAGCTGAATCATGTCCCCCCCCCGCCAGCACAGGAACGTCACAGACTGTCTGAGGCTCGTCAGGAGAGTCAGGCCAGGCCGCGCGGGGCCGTTCTGGGAAGGCATCCAGCCATCCGCTGGAGAGAGGAGTCTGCCTAAAAATGACTCTTCTGGCTCCTCTCCACGCTCCGACCGTCCCATATGGAACAAATGTACATTTTCCATCAATTGTTTGTATTTTTCATTTAAAGAAAGAAGGGGGTGAAGAAAAAAAAAAAAGACAGAAAGCAAGCGGGCTATACATATATGCGAAGCGTCGGTGACAGCAGATAGGCCCCATCGCGGAGAGGGAGAAACACTGGCCGGCGTTCAAGAGACTCAAACGTATGGTATGAAACAATAAATTTTAAGTGTGTTTTGACATATTTGGTGGTCTCTGCCTCTCGCTTAATGAGCGTTGGTCCATGTTACGGGGGAACCGCACAGCTCGGGGTGGTTGGCAGGCTGTGCTGGGGGCGGGGGGGGGGGGTGTCAGTGGCCAGCGAGGCCGGAGGTAGACGTTGAGGTGGTCCTGGCATGTGTGCCCCGAGGGAGCGGGGCACAGGGCCGTGGCACGGGGGGCTGCGCCGGCACACTCAGAGGAAGGGACGCTGCGGGCACCGTGGCGCCTCGGCTCCCGCGGGGGACGCGCGGCAATGCCAACTTGCAGGAAGACGCATCAGGAGGTTGAGTTGGGTTGAACTTGGCGACGAGGGAAGTGGGGGGAGGAAACGATGGACATGAAACGTGGCGGTGACATCCCAGGGCAGCATCCTTCACCTCCGCGGGGCTTGGGCAACCTGTGCTCGCATCTCCAGGCTGAGTTCCAGCCGGGCTGCGCTGCTCTGCCTGCCGGAAGACCAGGGGCTCCCACAGCCCCATCACCGTGGGGACAGAGCCCGTGGGGACGGGAGAAGTGGCAAGAGAGGCGAGTGCAGCCCTCCCGCATCCCCCGCTCTGTGCCAGGCCGCCCGGCTCCCCCCGTCTGACAGGGCTTGATCAGAAAGATGGACATGAAAGTGGAGCTTGGCTCTGGTTTCTCTCTCATTCAGAACATTCAAAAACTATTAACTGTGGTGGGGGTAAGCAAGCAGCTGGTTTTAATATCGTGCTCTTCCAATTGTGTTGGGTTTTGTTTTTTTTTTTTTTTCCCCCTGCTTTTTCGCGAGCACTTTAAGTGACATGGTTACATGTATTTGATTAAAAAGCTGTAATTCAACGAGTGCGTTTTCTTGTACTGTACAAAACGGCTTAAAGACACAGGATTTATTTACGGTGGTCTCCCAGTTTTCCAGCTCTGCCAAAAGACAAGATGACAGGGAAATTGCGGAAGGGGGGATAGCGGGAGAGGGGGACACACAATCCCGCCTGGATTTTCCCAGCGCGGTGACCACGACCGGATCCTTTCCCCTGCTGTAAGGCTCAGCCTGCTGCCACTAGCCCGGTCCTTGGGGCCATCCACTGGTCCCAAAGCCACGAGCAGCTTTTCAGTGTCCCCGAGGTCAGGTCTCAGCTCATGAGGGCTGGCAGAGAGGGAACAGCGAGGAGGGCAGACCTGGGTTTGTCCAAACTGGTCCTCATCTTACCCAAAGCAAGTTGCTGCAGGACCCGGCTGGAGGGGGGAGATGGTTTCTGCCTGTGCCCACCCCCTGCCCGCGCAGGGATGCTGCCAGCGCCGAAGAGCCCGTCCCAAGACAGCAGCTCCTTTTCCTAAGGAGGAAAAAGCCTTTACGAGATCCCAGTGAGGAGCCATGGCCCGATGCCTCCGAGAGCCCTGGATCATCTCCCGTTAACCCCAGCGTCTCCCGCGGCATGGCCACGGTTGGAGCCACGCTCATCTGCACCCCGTTGGCTGCTCCACTTCAAAAATGATGAATTTCACCCCCAAAAAGGAGGCATGAAGTTGCAGAGGAGGTGAAGAGAGAGCTGGGGGGGCTATTCTGTACCCCTTCAAGCACCGTGATAACCCCGTCTCCCCGCTCTGCTGGCCCCGAGGGGCTGTGGCACGGCCTCTGTGCCCCATCCCATCCCCTGGCTGGCTGCGTTCCTCCGCCTTTCCCTGGTCCAGGAGGCGTGTGCGTGTGTGTGTACATGTGCGTGTGTGTGTACATGTGTGTGTGCACATGTACTCGTGTGTGTGTACATGTGCGTGCGCTTGTACATGTGTGTGTGACACCAGCCCCACTGCGGAAAGCAGCTCCACCCGGCACAGCTTGGCCCCTCTCACCCAGATTTGATTCTATTTAATAAAAATTAACCCGGTAATTCTTGCACCTCACCTGCCCTGACGTGCAGCCCTGGGGATGTGGACACCAACCCCAGCATCGCCCAGAATCGCTCTGGGACACCCCGGCCACCCCCCCATCCCTGTCTGGGGGGGCTGGGGGCCACCCAGCTGCTGGCCGTGCCGAGCCGTGTCTTTTCCCCGGCTCGCTCCTGCCCAGGGATCACCTGCAGTTCAGTTGATTTATGAACGGAGAATTTTTCAAGCTCCGTTTCCTTTTCATTGTTGTTTCAGTTGCTTCGCTCGCTTCCGCCCGCCTTTGAATAACTCCTGCCACGCTGCGAGCGGTGAGAAAGGCAGCGAGTAAACACTCACACTCGGCCCAGGGAGCTGGGGGGGGGAAGGAAAAGTCTTCTCCCCTCCCCAAAAGCTGGGGGACGCGGGGCTGCTCACCGGCCGCTCCCACCTGCGGCGGGAGGATGCTGGGCTGGGAGCGAGCGAAGCCCGAAAGCAGATCCCTCTTTTCCTGCAGCTGCGGTTTGGGATGGGGGAGCAGCCTCCCGGCCCCCCACCCCGCGGCAGAGCCCCTGGGAGGTGACAGGCCCGTGGGGATGCTGCTCTCCCACGCTGTGGCTGGTGGGTTGCGGTGGGTGGTTTTACTGGAAGGACCCTAAAAAGCAGCTCTGGGGGTGTGTTTGGGGGGGGTTCATCTCGTGGAGGGCAGGCTCGCCCCACCCAGGGCTTTTCTCCACCTCGGTTGGGCTGAGCTGTGGTACCCGGGTGGTACCCAGGTGGAAGGGGGGGGGGGGTGGGCAGAGATACTCTGCAAGGAGCTTGGGTTGATTTACAGCAAAAGCATTAAAGAAAAAAAAAAAGTAATAAAAGGAAAGGAAAGAAACCCCATCCGCAATCTCAGCTCAGCCCCACATCCCCACCACTGCCACCTGCCACCCGCCTGCCCCCATCCCAGCCCACCGAGGAAACCCCCCAACCGCCAGCACAACCCCCCCAGCCTGAGAGGCGGGCAGCTGCCCGTCCCTGCCTGCACCCATTGTCCTGCCCTTCCTCCCCGCGCCCCGCAGCCCCCCGCCGCCGCCCCGGGGCCGGGGGGAAAACAGGAAAGCTCTCCCCAGCGCGCTGCTGCGGAAATGAGACAAGCGGGCTGGAGCGGCGGCGAGGACGGCGGGAGGAAGCGGACGGGATATTTGGAACCGACGGTGAATTCTTGGGCTTATCTCTGCGCCGCAGAGGCCCAGGAGTCCTTACAAAACAGCGCCCAGCTGGAGCGAGGCCCACGGCTGGGGAACGTGTCCTCGTCCCCATGCCACCGCCCCGGGTACCCCGCTCCATGGCGGGATGCTGGTGGCGGGGAGGGGACACCCGCCTGCTGTGGTGGGTGGCACCTGCGTCCTGTCGGTGGTCGCAGAAGGGACCCGGGGTGGGGATGGGCATGGGCAGCCCCCGGGTTGAGTGGTCCCCAGGTTGCACATCCCATCCTCCGGCAGGGATGTGGGGAGTGGGCCACCCCACAGCACCCCCAAAACCTGAGCCAAAATCCCATCATTTTATGACCCCCCCCAGAGCACGAGTCTCCCCTTGCCCACGGGGAGCCGTCCTCATGCTGCCCATGGTCTGCGCGGGGACACCTCGAGCCCATCACCTCCCCTTCCACTCCCGCAGGCGCCAGTGGCAGAGCCGGGATGCAGGACGCCAGTCCCCTGCCCGCCCCGTGGCCCCGCAAAGGGTTACTGCCAGCCCGCCTTGCTCCGATTTCGCCCTTCCAGCTGCTGCTCGCCTTTTTGTTGGGTTTTAATTATTTTTCGTAACAATGCCGTGTTACTTTATATTCAGCGCGCTGGGCTGGGGAATAGAAAGCGGGTCCGGGCTGGGAGCGCCCGACCCAAAGGCAGAGCTTCCTACAAGCAGGCAGCTGCCCACTGCGGGCAGGGGAGCGGGGCCGGGACGGTGGCATCATCCCAGGGGAGCCGGGGCTGCCACCAGCGCCCAGGGATTCACAGTTGGGCTTTGGTGGGGTCAGCCCCTCATTTGTTAATTGGTTGTGAAAATTAGGCAGGAGCCCTGCAGCGGAGGCAGCCGGGGCACCCCGGGATCAGCACCGGGAGGGGCTCGAGATCGAGCAGCACCTTCGTGGTGTGTCCCCACAGCCGGTGGGGACCCCCTGGCCGAGGGCACCCGGTGTGGTGGCAGCAAGGAGGCACCTTGGGAGCCGGAAAGCGGTGGCGGTGGCGGTGATGCCCGCGGCAGGGCCCCGCCGGGGAGGGTTGATGCGGCCAGCGGAGCTGAATTTGGTGGCTGAGGGGGGGGCCAGGGTGTGACGGGTCACCCTGGCAGAGGCTGAGACTCCTCCTCTGCGGGGAGGAGGACAAAGGATGGAAGCGGCTGCCCCGTTGCAACACATCCCCTGCGAGCACAATGGAAATGCCATCCTCCGTCTTGTGAAACAGGAACCTCATATGATCTCGCTGAAGGCTGGGGACACTCTTGTAGGTCTGAGCGTGACGCTCCCCGGGCCCCTTTCTCCACCCGTGGTGGGGGGGACAGGGATGGTGGGGACTCCCCCAGCACATCCCAGGCCCGGTGAGGACTGAACTGCCCCCCACTTGTCCCCCGTGGCACACTGGACCCTCTGGCAGGAGGAAAGCGATACCCCGTAACCCACCCCGGGGCCAAAATACCCCCAGGATCCCCCCCCGCCCCACCAAAACACCGTCCCAGGGAGACACACGCACCCGGAGCCCCGCCGAGCATCCCCCTCCCACCCCACCAGCCCCACTCGAGGACTCCTAAATAAACTTCGTTCTCCCTTTATGTTCTTGACCCCAGATTTAATTAGACCCCCCGTTTCCTGACTATATGAAAAATCACTTCCCCGGGCAGGTGGCTGCGATACCGCCGGGGCTGTTGTTGTTTTCTTCGAGGCGGGGGGAAGGTGGTAAATGGGGGGAAAGAGTTTGTTGTTTATTTTTATATTTACAAAGCACAGCTTTTTCCTGGTGCCGGGCATCGGAAGAGTGGCAGGATGTGACCTTCATCCATCTCCTCCTTGCTCGCACAATACGGGCGCGAGCACCGCGGGCCGTCGCCTGCATTGTCCCCCCATGGCTGACGGGCACCCTCCCGCGCCGCCCCGCCGGCACCTGGCGCCCGCCGGCACCCGGCACCGCTGCCCCCAGCTGGGCCCCGCCACCCCACACACGCACCGGGGGAAAAAAGTAAAAAAAAAAAATTTAAAAAAAGTAAAAAAAAAAAGAAGGGAAAAAAAAAAAAAACCAAAACAAACCAAGGTTGTTGGTTTCCTCTCTGGAAAACAAGCAGGGCGGCAGCGTGGGAAGGAGGGAGTGGGGTCCCGTCGAGTCCTCTGGGAGCATCCCCTTCTGTGGGGGGGGTAGCCGGGGTGTGCTGTCACTCCTTCGCCCCATGCGTGGGGTAAATGAGCCCTTCTCCCTCTGTGTGTGGGGTAAATAAACTCTTTCCCCCTGTCTGGGGTGTAAATGAGCCCTTTACCCCTATTTTGAGGGCAAAAGACCCCTTTTGCCCTGTGTGTGGGGTAAATGAGCCCTTTTGCCCTGTGTGGGGGGTAAATGAGCCCTTTTCCCCCAGTTTGGGGGCAAACACTCCTTCGGCCCCGTCCAGCTCCAGCCCTGGCCGCAGCGGGGGCAGCAGGCGAGGCGGGGGGTGCCGACCATCTCTAATCCCCACACCCCGAAGTCTCGGGGAGTGGGCCAGAGCCCCCCCAAACCCCAGCGAGGGACGGGCAGAGGGGGTGCTGCTCCCCGGGCTCTCCGGAGCACCCCGCGGTCCCCCCGGGGCCGGCAGCCCCTCGGGGCGGCTGTTTGCCGGCTCTGGCTGCCAGGAGAGCCGGGGTGGGCAACTCGGCGAGGAGCTGGCACTGCCACCCCCCCACGCTGCACCCAGCGTGGGGCGGATGAAGGCGCAATGAAGCGGAATCTGCTTTCTTTCATTCTCCTGGAGAAGCATCAGGCTACGGGGGGCTGTGCCGCAGCCTGAGCCGGGGGGAGACACGCTCCGACCCCAACTCTGTCCGGTTTGGGCAAATTAGTGTCCGCGGTGACGAAGCTGCAGGGACAAATGTCTGATGCGACCCCCCCAAAACGGGTGCTGGCGCTCACGTGCGCTCGCTGGTGGCATCGCTGCCCCGAATAAAGAGGAAATTTCTGCCATGGTTTACAGGGAAAAAGGGTCTGTCGCCCAAGAGCATCTTCCCTTGGCACAGCTGAGCGCGGCGCGGGGTAACCCGGGCAGGGGTTGGCACGGCCAACGCGAGCCCCTGGTACTCGCCGCAGCCCCCGAGCCCAAGCACAGCACCAGAGATGCCCCCCAGAGACCCCAGCACCTCGGGGCCGCTGCGGTCCCAACCCAACCGCGCACCTGAAACCCGAGCAGGGCGGTTTATTAATTTATTTTTTTAATTCACCAGCGTTGCCCCCTTATCTCATGAGCGGGTCGGGCCTGATCCCGCTCAGGAGCACGTGTGGGAGCAGGTGCAGCCCCGCCGGGGTACAACACCCATCGCCGCAGCAAAGAGCCCCCACCCCAGCACCCACAGGACCCCCTTCCAGCGGGGTGGCCACCCAAGGGCTCCCAGCCATGGGTGCTGCGGGCCGTGGGTGCCCACCTGGGTGCAGGGGGCGGCGCGCTCGCGCTGCGCTGCTCGGCACAGTTGGTTATCGTTACATTTGGCATCAGGCGCTTCCATTGGGCTCAATAGGGGAGGGAGAGAGAAAAAGGAAAACTCAGCTCAGGGCGATTTAATAAGTTCAGCGTTACGAGCTGGGGAAAAGCTGTGGAACACACAAGTGGTAACGCAGGATTAATCTTTCCTTTAGTCTTGGGAATTATGTTTTCATTAATCCTAATTTTTCCAGATGTTTCACTCCTTATACCATGCTCTTCAAAGCCTCTGTGGCTGCAAATTCTAATGAAGCCATGAGAACATTTTAAAGAGAAAGATTCAAAGCTTAAATTGCTTCCTTTTTTTTTTTTTTTCTTTTTCTTTTTCTTTTTTTTTTTTTTTTCTCCTTCTTTTCCCCCCGGTTGGGCTGTCGGGGAGTGCATGCGTGTGCGGTCCCAGCGCCTCCACATGTTGTGTTACACAATGTGCTAACAAGATGGAGAAGGCCACTCGGACCGCGTGATGCTGCTGTGACGTCTGTTCGCCTTTTTCCCCCCCACCCCCTGGTAGAACCCGGCTGCGAGGGGCTGGGGTGGATGGAGGCGGGGGGGCGGGGGGGGCTGGCCCCTTGCCCACTGCCTGACAGCCAGCATCAGGGCTCCTGGGGTCAGAGCTGGACCAGGGCTTTTAAAACGCTCGCAGTGCTCGCTCCCAGCTCGCTTAGACACCAGCCGGGTGTTTATGTAGGACCCACAGAGGTGCCAGAGCAGGAGCCAGGCAGGATCTTTAAGGAATTTTGGGGTGCTCCTGAGGCTGCGGGGTGCCGTCGACAGTTCCTCCCCACCACGTGATGCCTCGGCCGAGCATCCGCTTGCTGCCCTGTGGGGATGAAGCCAGATCTCCCGCTCCCCCCTGCCCTGGCTGCCCAGCACCCATCCCCGGGTGCCAGCGCATCGCCACAGCGTAGGGGCACCCAGCCACCCCCAGTGCCACCACGGCATTCCCAAACCTTCCCCGGCCAACCCCAGCCCGGCACGGCCACGGGATCCGGCCGCCGCCGCCCGGCTGGGCTGAGCATCCCCTCCTCGCCGGGAGCCCTCGTCTGACGCAGGAGGTCAGACAAGACGATCGGAACAATCCTCCTGGTCTCCAGCACCCGGGATTCAGATCCATGTACTTATATGGCCTGCAAAACGCGGTGGGAGCATGACCAACGTCTGGAAATCCAGATATGACTAGATCCCTTCATTAGTAATTTCTTGTACATGACTTTCTAGACCATAGGGATTTGTTAAATTTGCAGGAGTGTTTTCTCACAGTGCCATGGACTGGCTGTTGCCAGCATATATTGGCTCGGATCTGTCAGATCCTGTTGCCTTATATGACCCTCGGTTAATTCAGCTTTTCTTTGTATCCAGCCCTCAGCGGGGAACTCCTCTAGCAGTCTCAGCGTGGATCATGCTAAAATGGTTCCCCAGTCCTCCTGCCATAAAACAACTGCCCACACAGTGAAAGGGGGACGTGGGGGGTGGAATTCAATGCTCCCCTCCCCGCCGCCCCGGCTCTCACCAGATGCTTCCTCCATCCCCGCTCCTTCGGTGCCGAAAGAAAATTCTCCGTGCCTGGAAAATGTTACTGCAGGGACTGGACCTTCCCTCTCCCCCCCCCCCCAGCACTGGCTTCTCCCCACAAGGACCGTGGCATCCCTCCGGCACACCCTGCACCGCGGGGTTAATCATTCGTCGCTCTTGGGGGTGCTCCGGGGCCAGGGGGGACTTTCACCTTCCCAGCGACCTCTTGAAACTTCGACCTTCTTTTATGGGTGCCATAAAGGTTATTTGTTAATCTGTGCCCTGGCGGGGTTCCCCCCCTCCCTGCAGCGGGGTCTTTGGTCCGGGGAGCATTTGGGCATCGCTGCTGATTGCACCTCGTCCAGTTTGGGAAGCGGGGAGGCTGAACGGGATGGCCTTTTTCCCAAGGGAATGGGATGGAGGTGCCCAACGGCTCGGCAGAGGAGCGCGGTGGAGGTTGGCCCCGGTCTCCGTGTGTGCCTGGGTGCCGGTGTGGCTCAGCGCCGCGGCGGAGGCAGCGGGGCCGGGGGTGCTGGTGGGAGGGATGCGGGTCACAGGGGGAGCCCCTCCGTTGGCTTCTCTGGGAGCTGGTTGAGCACCCCATATCACGACGTGCTGCCAGACCAAGATTTCCGGATGGAAAAAGAGCACGTGTCCAAGGACATCCCGCTGAGCCTGCAACTCCCTATCGCCCGCCGACCGAGATAAGGAGTCGTGTCACCTCCCGAAACAGCCCCAACCCCGAGCACCCCGAGCACCAAGCCTGGCACTGTCCCTGCACCTCTGCCCCTTCCCAGAGGTGACAGCCGGATCCAGGAGGGATTTTACATCCCAAACCTCCCAACGCGATGCTCCGGCAGATCTGGCAGCGCTGGGGTGTGTCTCCTGCAGCATCTCCCTCCTCCACCTCACAGGAGGCACCGTGCCGTAACCTTGCAACCTTTGAAGACTCTACTTTTTAGAAGACCTGTTCAAAAGCTTTTTCTTTTAATATTTTATTTAACCTCACCTTAAAAAAGCCCCAGATCGAAGCGGGAAGGGCTGAGCCGCTCTGGGGCAGCAGGAGGGGAGCAAGCGAGCAGCACCACGCAGGCAGCAGCGAGCATCCCCGTGTCTCACCAAAGAGAGCCAGATCCGTGCTCGCCTGCAGCTCCCTTGCTCAGCCGGGGCAGAAACGCTTCCCCCAGCTCTTTAAGAGCAGCCCAGCTCTTCCATTTCAGGAGCGTTACCTGCTCCAAACATCACCCGGGGGTTACACCTCACCCACAATCAACTCAAGAGGTTTCACTGCTCTGGGCCGTCCCCTTGAAAATCCCTTTGGAGGGCTGGAGTGGCATGGGAAGGGTTACAGGTGAAGGGTTGGGGGGCTGAAATTGCCTTTCTTTGCCTTTTTTATAGCAGCAAATGGAGGGGGAGGCTCTGCCTGTGTCCCCTTGTCCCCAGGGCTGGTGGAGGTGGGAGCCAGCAGCAGCCGCGGGCGGTGGGACGGGCCGTGCCCTCAGAATCCTGCCCACTCATCCCATCCCCAGCCACCCCGGCGACACCAAAGGGCTCCGTGGGGACCCCAGCCCCACATTTCCTTGGGCAGGGACATGTTACGGGTGGACAAGGCATCCTGGGTCCCATCCTGCAACCCCCTGCAGCTCCCACCACCCCTCTGCTGCCGTTGGCCATGGCTTGGGCACAGCACAACCCCTCCTCAACCCCCAAGGGCGCTGCCTTCACAGCTCCTCCTCCTCCTATACGTTGCCCCCATTTCCAGCATCTTTGGGTTGAAAAATGGCCGGGGAGGGTTTGGCAGAGGAGCCTCGCGCAGATTATTCAACAATTGTTTCCCATTTTGCGCCCTCGCCTGCCTCATCCTCCAGTAACAATGACGAAGAGCGGCGCGGAGCCAGCGCCCGCGGCAGGGGTGTTGAGATCAGGGACAGCACAAAAATATCTTCTCTCTGGAACAAATATTTACCAACCCTTCTGCCTTTTGTTCTTGTGGTTCTCATATATTTTTTTTTTAATTTTTTTTTTTTTTTTCCAGACATTCACTGGCAAAATGTCACACTAAGCAGCAACCCAGAAACTTCGGGGTAGCTGCTTGGCTGCTCTGGGCTTTGTTTTTCTCGCGCGCTAATTGTTAATGAATTTCCAGCCATTCAAACCAACGCAAACCTGTGAGAAAATGATCTTTTCAGCCCTGATTTCGGAGCTGTATGGCGCTTCGCAAAATGCGGGCAGTTGCCGAGCAAAACGTGCATCATCCCGCAGCGTGGGGTGGTGGCGGTGCCGGAGCCGTCCCTGGGTGGGATGTGGCAGAGCCAGACCAGGAGCTGGGGGGAATTTAATCTCCCACCATCACTCCTGGGGTTTCAGTGGCATGGTCCCACTGGGTGGGGAGGGGTTAAATGGGGGTGGGTGCAGTGGTACCCTCATCCCTGGCTGGCTCCTCACAGATTGTCCTTCTCCCCCCTCTATCCCATGGCAGGTTTTTCTGGTTTCCCTTCAAAATCATCACCCCCCTCATGTCCACTCTTTATGGCGGCCAAACAAGAGCACGTGGGTAATTTATGGGCGTTTTGTTTAAAGAAGGGAGGGGGAAAAATCTCCTCTTCTGGCATGTAAACATATCTCTGGTTAAAAATTAACCGTGGCCATAAAACCCCCGATCTAGGAGCGAGCAGAGCTCACCCTGCAAGTGCTGCCAGGCTGCCGCCCCGCCGGTCAGTGTCCCCTCCTGTCCAACCCGGGATGGCCGTGCCACCCCCCACCCACCCCCGCCGCCTCCTACCCCTCTCCCTGGGGCTCTTCCAGGGTGCCCTGCTCCTCTTCTTCGCCCTCTTCGTCACCTACGATGAGCCCTTGGCACGGGCAGAGGATGCCAAGGTGGTGGCCAACCAGCTCTACGGCATCTTCCCCTTCTTCCAGGACATCCAGGTGATGCTGGTGGTGGGGCTGGGGCTCCTGTTGACCTTCCTGCCCCGCTATGGGCTCAGCGTCCTCACCCACAACTTCCTCCTGCTCAACTTCTCCACGCAATGGGCGCTGGTGCTGCAGGGCTTGCTCCATCACTTCCACCACGGCCAGGTCCACCTGGACCTCCACAACTTCCTCACCGCCGAGTTCGCCGCCGTGACGGTGCTCATCTCCGTGGGGGCTGTGCTGGGGAGGACCAGCCCCTGCCAGCTCCTCCTCGTGGCCACCTGCGAAGTCCCCGTGTACCTCGCCAGCGAGTGGGCCATCATCACCCATCTGGGCGTCCTGGACGTGGGGGGCACCATCACAATCCATGTCTTCTCCTGCTATTTCGGCCTCGGCATGTCCAAGGCTCTGTTTGGGGCAGCGCGGCGGCCGGTGCACCCCAAGGAGACCCCGACACCCCGCTCCGACCTCCTGTCCCTGGTGGGGACGTTCATCCTTTGGGTCTTCTGGCCCAGCTTTGTGGCCGTCCTCTGCCAACCAGGAGACGCCCAGCACCGTGCCATCCTGAACACCCTCCTGGCCATGAGCGCCAGCGCCGTGACCACCGTGGTGGCCTCCAGCCTGCTGGAGAGAGATGGCAAGCTCAGCCCCGGCCACTTGCAGAACGGCAGCCTGGCTGGCGGGGTGGCCATTGGCGCGGTGGCCGACATGGCCGTGCCACCAGTGGCCGCCCTCGCCCTGGGCAGCCTCTCGGCCGTGGTGTGTGTCCTCGGCTTCAGGTTCCTCACCCCGCTCCTGGCGAGGAAGCTCGCGCTCCAGGACCAGTGTGGCATCCACAACCTCCATGGCTTGCCCGGCATCCTCGGAGCTGTGGCCAGCGCCGTGGCCATCCTGGTGGCATCTGAGGACACCTCTGGGTCCCGCTTCTCGCAGGTGTCCCCTGCCGGGGCCAATGCCAGCGAGGTGGCGTGGGGACGGTGGGGAGACGGCAGGGCGGGCAGGCAGGCGCTGTGCCAGGTGGCAGGGCTGGCAGTGGCCATCGGTGGCTCGCTGCTTGCCGGGTTGCTTGCCGGTGCCGCGCTCCGGCTGCCCTGCCTGGCCCGGCCACCCGAGCAGCTCAGCTTCGACGACTTGTTGTATTTTAAGATCCAGGATGAGGCTGAGAGCCCGGGGCTGGGTGGCACGGTCGAGGAAGGAGCCCTGGCTCTGAAGGAGCGGGTTTAGGCACTGGCATGTGCTGCCTGCGCCCACTGGAGCTGCCTGCACCCGCTCCCGGCCCCACGCCCGGCCCCAGCACCGAGGATGCTGGAGGGGCCGGAGCAGCACTGCAGCGCGGGTGCCTCCTCCATCCTCCCACCCTACGGCTGCTCCCAGGATCCCTCCGTTCCCAGCAACAACTGGAGAAACAACCTGCTCAGAGTGTCAGCCCCAGGATGGCTAAAAACCCCCGGGTAGCCCGGACGGCCCCGCCGCAGGGCACCAGCACCAGCTGCTTTGTGCTCAGCAGGCAGCGTCACCCCGCGGTGCCCACCCCGACCCTCAGCTCCTGCTCGGGACTCCCCTGCCCAGGATGGGCAGCACCCAGCGAGGGCTGTTGGCTGGCTGCCGGCTCCGGCCGCAGCACCGGGCCGGGAACTCCACAACTACTGCCTGGAGGGTGGAAACGCAGCGGCCGGGTGAGCTGAGCTGAGCTGAGCTGGCCCCAAGCGAGGGATTTCAGAGGGATTTGGACACATCGCAAAGGGAGGTGTCACCTTATTTTACCACCGGTGCAGCAAGCGGCGATGAGGACGCAGCCCAGGCACGGCGAAGAGCCTCGGAGAGAGCTGGGATGCAGGAGGGACCTACAACCCACAGCACCCTCATCCCACCCCGAATCTGGGGCTTGGAAAGCTGTGCCGGCATTCCAGGGTGCTGGGGGGGGCCCTGAGGAAGAGCAGCGGCCTCATCCCATCCCACCCCGGGCAACGAGCCGCTTCCACCCCGTGGAGGACAAAGCTTGCGGTCCAGCGCTGGCATGCGGCAAGCTGCGAACGCGGGGCCGCATCCTGCCCGGAGAGCGAGGGCTGTGATTCACATCCCCCCCATGAGTCACCACTGCCCCTGCGCCGCCACGGATCCCGCTGCTGCAGAGACAATGTCGGCGATGCTCGCGGGCTCCCGAGGGGGGTCCAGGCAACCAAACCGACCCCCCCGCCATCCCCCAGTGTTGTCCGCAGGAGTGGGGGGCTCTCAGCTCAGCTGGGGGTCCCCAATCCTGAGCTGGTGGGAGCGGGGCTGGATCCCCTCCGCCCGGTGTGGCCCCAGGCGGAGCCGACACCAAGAGGGAGCGAGGCTGGGGAATTCGCCCTCCAATAATCACAAACAGGCTCGGGGGCCCGGGAGTGTTCGGTTAATTGTTAGAATAAAATATTGCCGAGCTCTGACAAAGGAATCCTGCCCCGCAGCCCGGCGCGGCCGAACAATGGGCCCCGGTGCAGGATGTCGTGGGCCGAGCAGTGGGGACAGGGGCAGCCCGGTCCCCTCCTCAGCCCCCAGCTGAGCCCCAGCGACCCTCGGACATCCCGGCATGGCTGTGCCCCGTGCCCGGTGTCAGAGCCATCGCGTGCCCGGAGCAGGGACAGGGTCCGACGGGCCCCTCGCTGCTGCCTGGTTCCCGCTGGGCGTCGAGAGCCGCGATGGCACCGGGACCCGGGTGGGCAACACCCAGCCTCGGCCCCCGCTGAGCCCGGTATCCCAGTCCCGCTGCCTTCCCCGCCGGCTCCAACGCCCGGCTCCGGCAGCGGGGACAAGGGTGCACGAGGCTGGGGCCACCTCGGGAAGTGGCTGTGGAGAGGAACCGCGTGCAGACCCCCACGTGCAGACCCAAATGGCGTGTACACGTCCCTTCGCGCGCCCACCGTCCCACGCGTGTGCGCAGACGTTCACGAGCACGTGAACACCCGCGTGCACGCTCACGGGCGGGTGCAGCCCCCGAGGCCACCGACCTCTTGCTGGCGGTGGAGCCACTTTCCAGCATCACCCAGCCCTTCCCAGTGAGGCCTCAGCCTCCCAGCGGGGTGAGCGGGCCACGGGGGCACAGCGGGGGGGGTGACAGCACCCAAAGCTGAGCCTGGGAGCACCCCAGCTCTCAGCTGGCACATCCTGGCACACGCCCCCCAGCACTCCAGGGCACAATCTGGTCAGCAGATGCCTTGAAAAGCAGCAACAGGCACCAAGAAATGGTGGGGAGGGGAGGGGGGGGGAGCAGGTCAGCACTTTCCCACTGCCCAGAGGAGCTCAGGCAGCCCATATGGCACAGCCGGGGGGTGCCGGGACCCTCGGGGGCCGTGGCACGGCTCCACGCAGCCCCACTCCCAGCCGTCCCCGTCCCCCAGGGCCCGCTGTCCTCCAGCTGGAACCGGGCAGCGATGCCGCTGGGTGTGCCGCTGCCGCCCCGCGCCCGGCTCTCCCCGCTCCTCCAAAACCAGCCGCTCTCCAAAGGATGAAGCAGTAAAATATTCAGCAGAGCCCCCAGCGTTTATCACACCGTAAATCTGGGCTTTCAGCAGCTTTACGATGCTGCGGGGAGAAGGGAGAGAACAAAACGCTGCTCTGCTTCGTCAGGCACAGCCTGCGTGTGCCAGTGCCCCCAGCACTGGGGCTGCCCGGGGACGGGCCCCCAGCCCCGCTTGGGAGGGGGATGAGGACCGAAGTGGGGGGCTCCTGCGGGTGAGCAGCAGGGGGGACACCAGCCAGGGGGGCTGCTGGCACCCCGGGATAGCGATGGCTCTGCTCCAGCCCAGGGGCAGCTGCGTTTCGGGGGGACGGGGATGGGGCAAAGGGGTGAAACGTGCCTCTGGCGTGGAATCTGTGGAAGCGAAGCAGTGAGCGTTCCCCGGCAGAGTCCGCGGGCACGGAACCACAGCACAGCCCCCCCCGGCACGGTCCTGGGCACACCGGGGGCTGCTGCTGCCTCCACGCGCAGCCTGCAGCCGGGCTGGGATGCAGCACACTGGTCCTGGCAAGAAGCACCAAGTCCCCATCCCCGTCCCAGTCCCTGTCCCTATCCCAGTCCCCGTCATCCCAGCAGCACTCGTCGCCGACCCCCCCCTCCCAGCGGCCCCCGCCGTGATTGCAAAACAAGCGGCGAGGGGAGGAAGCCGCTGCTTGCGCTGTTTGCGCGGCGCTCGGATGCAGCTGGCGAGGCGACGCGCCGGCGGCCCACGGCCCGGTGCGGGGGCACGGCCAGCGAGCCCCCCCCAACACCCCAATCCCAACCCCGCGCACCCCCACGTGCTCTAACCCACGCGTGCCCGAGCGCATCCCACCCCCAAAGCCATCGGGGTGGCTCCGGGAAGCGCGCGTGGGCCATGGCGAGGCGGGGGGGAGCCGGCAGGGCACCGACCGGCTGGCACGGGGTGGGAGGGGGTGCAAGGAGGGGAGGGTGGGGGGCACAGCAGCAGCTGGAGCCACATCAGAGCAGCCCCCCCCAGAGCAGCCGGGAGCGTGCGGTGCTGCCCTCGAAGGAAATGCGCTCACTCCCATGTGCTGCACACTTGGGTTCGCCTCGCTGCTATTTTTATTTGACTTTTCAGGGCCCGTTTCCTTTTTCCGGCTGTTTTTGCTCTGATTCCACCATCGCTTCGACCTCGCTTTTCCCCTCCCTCCCTTTTGCCTCTTCCTTCACTCTTTCCTTCCTTTCCATGCACTCATTCCTGCCGCCGCAGCGGGCTGCCTCTCCCCCGTCCCCGCAGCCGGTGCTCGCGGTGAGCTCACCAACGCCCGCAACCCCCCCGGGAGCGCCGGCCCACGCCTCCCACTGCCCCCCCTCAGATGCCAAACTGGCAGCACTGGGCACAACCTCCCCTATTCCTGCCCGCAGAGGGAAGGGTAACGAATGGGGCCGGTTATTGCTCTGTTTTATCTGGTTTGGTGGAGCCGGGGAGGGGGGGGGGAACTTTGCTCCAGCCTTGACGCAGCAAAGGGCCGTGAGTCACCCTGTCCCCAGCCACCGGCCTGCTCACGCCGCTGCACGAGCCACCGGGGCCCCCACGGGACCCCCGGCCCCATCTGGGGGCTATAAAGCATCAACAGGGCTATTTTGGGATGCTGGCAGGAGGCTGGGGGGGGGGAAACACATGACACACTTATATTTAGGGGGGTGGTTGGGATGAAGGGGGGAATAAGAAAGAAAACCCAAATCTAAGCTACTGTAACCCCCCCGCCCCGAGGAGGCAGCAGAAAGGGCAGGAGGAAGAAAAGGCAGCGCTGGAGCCTCATCCCCCCTCTCCGGGTACCCCGAGGAGGAGGATGGAGCTGGGAGGAAGGCCACGGTGGGGAGGCGCAGCTCGGGGAGGCCGCTGGCATGGGGATGTGCCAAACCGTGGCTCCCCAGATGGGCCCCCCCGCCGGCGCCAGCCTGCCCCGTGCCACGCAGACGGCCGCACCCGGGACCCCACGGGAGCAGCCTGTACCCCCCCAAACCAGTGTCCCCGTGCTGCCCCCGTCCTGCTAAACCCGGGGGGCTGTGGTGTGCCCGGGGAGGTGGGGGGGGCCTCTCCTACCCACCCCCAGCAATGCAGCCCCCCCTGAAGGATCCTCTCCCAGAGACAGGGGGTGAGCAAGGACCCCCCCGAGCATCTCCTGCCCTCCCCCCCTCAGGCAGACGAACCCCCCGGGGGAATTGTGGCCCCCAAGGCGTAGAGGTGAGGGGTGCCCGCTCGCCAGCAGCACCCCACCGGCACCCGGGAGGTGGCCGAAGTCCCGGCAGGGCTGTGGCCGGGGGATGCTGGCGCGGCTGTGGGACACGCAGGGCCGTGGGCAGCCGTCCGGCTCCGCTCGGCACACGCAGCCCACTGCTGCCATCTCGTGTCCTCGACAGACGTCCCCGCAGCCACCCAGCCCCCCGCCAGCGCTGGGACAGCATCCGCCAGCTGGAGAGGGCCTGGGGAAACTGAGGCAGGGGCACAACGCCAGCCCGCCCTCCCCAGCCCTGCCCGCGGCTCAGGGAGAGGAATTAGCCTCCCCCAAAAGCAGCTCCTGCAGCAGAGCCCTGTCCTCCACCGCCCAGGCACCAGCCCCAGCGTGCAGGATGGGGCCCCGGGGGCCAGGGATGGAGGTGGGGGGGCAGCGAGGGGATACCACGGTGCCCACTGCCCCTGCCCGCTCCTTCCTGGGGCCGCACAGCCCCTGCGCCCTGCCCGGACCCTGTGCCCAGCAGCCCCTGGGTCACCCCATAAAGCACCCAAAGGGCTTCCAGGGAAGGAGAAGTTTTATTTCGGGCTTCCCAGAGACTGTTTATCACCCAACAGGGGAGGAGGAAGCCCGGCCAGGGTGCTGGTAGATGCTGCTCCTCATCTCACTGCACCCCACATCCCCCAGGGGGGGTGCCGGGGCACCTGCAGCACCAAGCAGCCGGGTCCCCCCACAGTGCTGCCCGTCCCAGAGGCTGAGCCTTGGCCTCGAGCCCCCGCAGCTACCCGGGGTTTTGCTGTTGATCCCCAAGCGCCCAGGGACACACCCCAGCTTCCCCGTGTGCTCTGCGTGTCCCTCCCCACAGCCCGGCCCCCCTCAGAGCCCTGCGGCTGCGTGGTGGTCCCACTTCCACCAGAGCCCTACGAGTCACAACCCCACCCATCCTCTTTCTGCCCCAAAAAGCAACCATTGTCCCCAAGAAAGCAGCAGGTGATGCAGGGCCAGGAGCATCGCAGAAATCCAACGCCTCACCTCCTTTTTCCAGCACATTCCCTTCTCCCCCACGGTTCTGGTGCTCCAGCTTCCTGCCGCAGCCATCCCAGGGCAAACCAACCTGCCAGCCCCCGCCACGTGCGATGGGGCCCATCCCAAGGTTGAAGCAGGGGGATGAATTCAACTTTGACACCCGCCGGTAGCGACTCCGCTGCCTTCAGGGTTGAATTTGCCCCAAGTTTCCCAAAAAGACTCCAGCAGCCGCGGTGCAGGAGCAGCCTGTCCCTCCGGTGCCTGGTGAGGGTGTCCCTACGAGTCCCGGGGGGCACGGTGGGGTGCGTGCAGGGCATAAAGCTTCTCCCAGCAGGTCGCCAGCCTCTCCGCCTTCCTCCCGATCTCCCGCAGCTGCTTCCTCCTGCGGCCGGGTCCCCTGTGCCGGGGCTGTGCCAGGACAGGTGCTGGGCTCTGCGGTTGGCGTGCCAAGGGAACAGAAATAAGCCCCCCCCCCGCCATCACGCAGGCGTTAGGGGGGAAAAAAGCCACCCACCGTGGGGTCCGTGTGCAGGCTGGAGTGGCCAAACCACCCGTGGCCGTGCTCTTGGGTGCCCAAGGGTCCCCAAAGGTGCTGTCCCTGTCCCCCAGCACATCACCCAGAGGGCAGAGGGCCAGGTCAGGTCTGCAGGTGCTTTTCCAGGCCAGCAGCATCTCCGCCCCACAGCCACAAACCCCGGGCAGCGTTAGTCCCGGCTGATTTGCCCAGCAATGGAGGGGGGGACACAACACCAGCACCACGCCAGAGCCAGGCTGAGCTGGAGCTCCGCTGCCCTGGGGTTTCCCCGTGAGTTAATGAGTTGCTGGCGGCTGCTGTAGAGGATCCTCCCGGCCGGGGTTTCCCCGGAAGAGCCCCGGGGATGCCAGGGGAGCCCAGACCAGCCCTTCGGGGAGAAATCTCACCTACGAGTACCCAGGAGGCAGAGCAGGACTGGGTGCACCCACCCTCCGGGAGAGCATCCCACGGGTACGAGGGTTTGTGTTCCCACCAGCTGTGGCACTGGGCGGACAAATCCACTTGGGAGCTGGTGGTAAAACCCTGCCAGTTTGTCCCACAACGCCACAGCCGGATTTCCCACCCTGGCCAGCTTAAAGCTCACTAGGATGTGCCATCAAACACCGCACAGAGCTTCCCCCCGCCCCAGGATGCTGCAGGCAGAGCCTGGAGACTCCTCATGTGCAGGCAGGAGTGTGCAACAGGGCAGGTGCTGCCCACAGCCTGCGTGCTGGGGAACTGGGAGCCACTGGGGTGACTGGGAAGGGACAAGGCTCCCACCTGGCTGATTTTCCTGCAGTTCTCCCTGAGCACAAAGTCGGTGTTTCTGGCCACCTTCCACACGGCCAGCTCCTCAGGGCTGCGCAGGGTGCCAGCCGCCACCTCCCGCAGGGACATGCTGATGTTGTAGATGGAGAGCAGGATCTTCTGGTCCTGGAGAGGGGAGAAGCACACGGGCCCGGGCAGGGAGAGGGGCTCGACAGCTCCCCGGGGGCTCAGCCCACACAAGACACCAGCCCAGGGTCCCTTGCTGCTCACCTTGTCCGAACGACAAGCCAGCCCAACCCTTCTGCTCCTGTCTGCTGATCCGCTCAGGTTTTTCTGGAGAAATCAAGCAAAAAAAGGATCAGGCATCCTAAATCATCTGTGCCTCCCCCATGAGGGAACCCCCTATTTAAACACAACACTCCCCAAAAACACCAGCAAAGGAGCCAACCCCATACCGAGCTTTTCCCAGGCTCATCCCTCCCACCCACGTCCTGCGGCAGGGCCGCATCCAGCTCAGCAGCATCCCCCTGCGCGGGGGCCCTGGGCAGACCCCCCCGTCCCTGCTCACCAGGTTCTGGATCTCGTGGAAGATGACAGCACGGTACTGCCGGAGGATTTTGGCGATGCTGCACCTCTTGCCTCTGCTCAGCACGGCCACGAGCAGGAGGAGCAGAACAGCACAGGAGAGAGCCCGGGGGAGAATCTGCACAGGGAAGGGCTCAGCATCAGCCGGGGGTCGGGGGGAGAAGCTGGGGGTGAAGGGATGCTCCGGGCTCCTCCTTCAGGCCCTGGCCACAAGCCTCCATCAGGCTGGTCCCTAAGCTCTCTGCCTCAACAGGGTCCCCAGCAGGTTCCCAGCTTGTGGCATTTCAAGGCCAGACCCTCAACAACCACCAAAAAGATCAAGAGGAGCAGAAAAGGACGTGCCCTGCTCTTCAGAGAGGGGCTGGAGGCAGGGAGCCAGCAAACCTCCCCGTGAATGGTTTGGGGCACTCCCGGGAGGATGCTCTCTGCAAACCCCGCAGCACGGACGCAGTTATTCAGCATTTTTCCAGCTCCCACACAGCCCTGGCTCGTCCCGGGCCTCGGGTGCCCTCACACCAGAGCCAGCAGCAGCAGCACAAGCGCCTGCTCTCGCCAGCGTGACCCAGCTCCTGGCCCCGAGCCGGCCCCGGCGGAGCGGGGAAACCCAAGCGCTGACATCCGAGCTGGCGGGGAGCACGGGGAGGGGGCGGCCGGACCCTTCAAGGGATGAAGTTTTTTTGAAGAAAAGCCAACGCAACCTCAGGTGACCGGGAATATTTGAGCAGTTCCACAGCAGCGGGGCGAGGATGGGAAGCCTGATCCACACACAGCATCTGCCAGGAAAGGAGCCCAACAGCTCACATCTCATTGCTGAGCGATGGCACGGCCCTGGGGCCCCATCCTGCAGGAAAAGCCCCCCCCCAGAAACCCCCCCCCAACTCCCCCGTCCTGGGTGTCAGGTCTGGGCAGGCAAAAAGCAGCTCAGCTCCTTCCAAATATGCAACCCCTGCGCTGCAGCCAAAGCACAAGCGAGGAGGAAGGAGCAGGCAGCTCTGCCTGCTGCCAGCATCTGCCGGCCCCAAGCCCCAGCTCGCATCTCAGTGGGTTCGCTGCCACCCCAGCCCCGTCCGGCTCTCGGGCTCAGCTTTTTGCTCAGAGAAGCCAGAAGGAAGGAGTTCTCTTGCTGAAGTCAGAGCCCACGCCGACGCCGTCCGTCCTGTCCTTTGGTGGGAATCTGGAGGGTTTTTTTCCAACTGCTCCGTGCTCCCCACGCGCTGGTCCCAGCTCCAAAAGGGTGAGGAAATCTTCCCCCCACCCCTTGCTCCCACAGCTCAGCGGAGGTGAAACCCAACACGCCGCAAGTCTGGGGACCCACGGACACAGGGGCCACCTTGGAGCAGAAGCGCATGCGAGGAGATGAGCAAATCCACGAGCAAGCAGCGCAAATCCCACCGGGCTCTTCAGCTTCCTTAGTCACCACACGCCTTCCAGCAGAGCTGTGCTGGGCCCCAGCTGGGGGCCAGGGAGGGCAGGGAAGAGCCTCTCTGCAAACCCCCAGCAAGATCTCACCCCAGAGGTGATTCAGCAGAGAACCGAGGGTATAATCCTCAGGGATAGCAAAGGAGAGTGCAGCTTCCATGAGGACACCCTGTCCAAAGTCTAAGGGTTGCTCTCAGGAAGCCTCCTCCGCCAGGAAGACAAGGCCATGCCATTTTACCACTAAACTGGGAATGACTTCCCTGAAGTGGCTTATTAAACAACTGGGACCAAATTCCAGGAGAAATCTCACCATTTACAGCATTTCCAGGCAGCCGAGCCTGGCACTGGTCTCTCAGTCCTCTTGCACGGGAGGAAGCAGAGCCTGCAGTTAGAAAAGCTCAGCGAGCAGCCGGGAGTGGAGCTCGGAGCGGGCAGCGGGTGCTCCCAGCACCCCACAGAGCGGGGAAGCGGCGGTGACGAGAGGGGGATGCAGAGAGAGACACCGCCAGCAAACCCCAGTCTTGGCTGTTGCCTCCTATCCCTGAGGATGGAGGGAGATAAATTCAGCGGGTGATTTGGGGGTTATTCCTTCTCCCTTTAGTCCCGTCCCCACAGCAGCAAGGTGCGGGCAGGAGGGCTGGCAGGGAAGGAGCAGGCAGGGGAGCGTGGCTGCGGGACGGTCACAGCCGGCTCTGTCAGGCAGGGGAAGCTAATCTCTTCCTCGGCTCTAATCCTCCAGCAAATACGGGGAGATAAGGGAAATCACCATTATTGATAGGGCAGCTCCTGGCAGCACTGGCGCTAGCCCCAGCCACCCCCGGCCAAGGGCCATGTCTGCACCCGCCCGGGACCCCCCCTGGGGTCCCCCCAAATCCTTCCAGGGAGGATAAACCCTGTTCCCATCCTCCTCCTAGCCAAAGGGACACTGTCACCTGCTGCGGCCCCGGGCAGGGACCGACCCTCCGTCCTCCCCCTCGGGACCAGCCAGGTCCAAGCTCCATTCCCAGACAAATCCAAGCCCCATCCCAAGACAAATCCAAGCCCCATTCCCAGCCCCAGCAGCCCGGTCCCTCCGGCCCAGCCCTCCCCAGGCGGGCCAGAGCCCCTTCCCCGCCGACTGCCAGCCCCATCCCGATCCCAGCCCAGTGCCATTCCCACTGGTCCAAGCCCTTTCCCGGCTGGACCAGCCCCTTCCCGGCCGGTCCAAGCCCCATCCCCGGAGAACCGGCCGCGTCCCGACGGTTCCCAAGCCCCATCCCGGGTCCTGCGAGTCCCACCCGGCCCAGCCGCCCCCATCCCGGCGGGGAAGGGGCAGCGGCCCCGGCGCACTCACCATGGAGCTCCCGGGGAGCCCGGCCCGGCCCCCGCGCCGCGTCCCGCCGTTTGAACTTGGCTCCACGGTGGGAGGGGACGGGCCCGGCCGCGGCGGGAGGGGGGGAACGGGGTGGTGGGACGGGACACGGCGGCCAACACCGCCGCCAGCCCAGCCCCGGCCCCCGCGGGGGAAGTGCTGCCCCGGCATCGCCTCCGGGCCACCCCTCCGCGGGCCACCGGCTGCTGCCCCCGGGCGAGCAGAGGCCGGGGGGGCAGTGAAAGGGGGAGACGGGGCCCGGGGGGCAGGGAGGGGTCCCCAGAGGATGAGGGTCCTGCTCCCGGCGCTCAGTCGTGGCTGGAGGGGCAGGGGGGAGCCCCAAGGGGCCGACACAGCCCCCCCGGAGAGCCCAAGCGCTGCTGCAGGCGGGCACGGGGCTGCATTCCGTGCTGCAAAGGTGGGTGCGAGCTGAGGGACGCAGACCAGGCCGAGTTTTGATTTCTGTTAACGCTCACACAGGCTGCCAGCCTGGAGGCCCAGCCAGCAGAAGGGACTGTCCTGAGCAAGACCCCTAAAACACCCCCGAGCACAAAGCCACCTCCAACCAACATCAGCGTATCGGCACGGAAAAGGGCTCCGACTCCATTTCAGTTGCTTTTGGACGGGGAAAAAAATAACGAACCGGCAGCAAGAATGGTCCACTGAGGAGCGGAGCACGTGTGTTTTGGTAAGAGGTAAAAAGAAATGGTTGAACAATCCTGCTCTGCTCCGTTTAGGAACAAAGTTCCTGCATGCGAAGTGGGAACCACAGCGTATACAACATACCGCTGGGGACAGGGCCATATAACTTCTTTATGGAGTTCTATATATAGTTAAAATTTGTAGGTGCCATAATCCATTTAACAACACAAAGACATCTACAAACTTTAAAAGGCTGCAAGACTGATGACCCTTTTTATCAAAAAAAAAAAAAAAAAAAATCCCAAAAGCAAAGAATGTAACCCCCTGGTCAGGGGGAGAGGCAGAGCTGGTGGCAAAAGGAGCTTGGGGGTGTGAGGACGCAGCCCAGCACATCTCTGGGGAACAGTCTTTCCTCTCACCACCCACAAAGAGCAAATGCTCCTCCAGCAAGTCCTTCCTGTGCGTTGTCTCAATCCCAGGGCTCCCTTCCCAACAAATCCTTCAGGGATGTGGCGCTGCCACCCGAGCGAGAGGCAGGGGAGGCGCAGGGATGCCGGGCACTGGGCACACACACCTGGCTCCAGGGAGATGCTGCAAACACTTGGGAGTTTCTCCAGAAAGAAAAGCCCCCCCACTGCGGTTCCTATGGCACCTCAACTCCCCCGTCACCAGACGAGAGCACTGCAGGGCACAGGGGTCGATGTACCGCTGGCCCCCAGCTCTTCCTACGCTGGGAAGTGCCACAGCACCCAAAATGGCAGGTTCCCTTCCCCAAGGAGTGGGACACAGGCCCTGTGTCCCAGCACTTCCACAAGATCCGACAAAGGAAGAGCAAGAGCCATGCGAGAAGGACAGCACATGCTGAAAGCTATTTTTCAACTTTTTTTTTTTTCTCTCCTGCAGTTTCTGGCTCAGACTTCAAATCCTTGTCCAGCCGTGCTCCCTTCCTACACGTCTACCCGCTCCTTTTCACAAGAGTGATGTCTCCTTCTCCTCCCCCAACTCTCGTCCCTCTGCATGAGCCCAGATACAGGAAGGACACCAGTGATGGTGTGAAACCCCCGAGCAAGAGTCTCTCAACTCCCAGCGCCTCTCACTCACCTTTGGGAAACTACAACTCCACAGGACATCCGTGATCTTACACCCTCCTAATGCAAACGCGGCTTCACACACTTTCACCAGCTATTCAAGAGAAAGCACAAGAGTTTCCGTTACAAACCCAAAGAAAAACAGGCTTTTGCTTCAAGACCAACCGTTTCTACTTCGGTGTTAAGACCAGCTTCTCATCCTTTTTGGCAAAAGGCTGCAGCCAGCTCAGTGTAACCACCGCTGGCAGAGATGTTCCTGGAGTGGTGGGAGCCTGATAAGTTTAAAGGTTTCTGCTATCAGACCCACTCTTCCCAGTCAGTCAAAGGGCAAGACCACATTCAAAGAAAACAAAAAAACAAGCTGTATTTTATACATATTACCCAAACAAGTGATAAAGGGTTTTCTCCTCTAACTAAATACATTATATAATGCACATACACAGACCTGGATAACTTCTGCTACAACCTAATGTGTAAGACATTACAGCTTTCCATTCAACGATCACACAAAAGTCAGGTTTTTGGGGTGAAAATAAGAGAGAGATGACAAGGGTAGAAGATTGAAGACAGTTTATAAAGGGTCCCAAACACAAAGCTTTTCCTCTCATGAATTTGTTTTTTTCCATTTGAAGAGAGTCATCCCAAACATCCCAAGCAAAAGCAGACGCCACTGTAAAAGTCTCTCAACGCCTCTAAGCAAAGGTCGTTCCTTCAGATGGCCCTTCAGGAATTGCTGGGTTTTGCCTTGTTACTTTAAAATACCACTGTGCTTAATGAAATCCGACACCTAAAAGAATAAGGTTTTACTATATACATTTAAAAATTGAGGAAAAAGGGCTCTAAAAATACACTCTTGAATTTCACAGAATGCTCCATCCGCTCAGGTTTGGGGAACACTTCCGAGCTGTGCTGCAGCTTGCCAACAGAGGAAACCAAACTAAACCAGGCTTGTGGCAAATAAGACTTAAAAAAAAAAAAAAAAAAAAAAAAAAAAAAAAAAAAAAGGAAGAGAGGCCAGCCCAGCCCTTCCCCTCGGCTGCTGGTCCTCCAGAACTCCACACGCCTCCTTCAAGGACATTCAGTGTATTCAAACAGCAACAAACCAGATCTGCTGACAAGGAACCAGCACCAGATGAGCCAAACACTAAAGGAACTGCACGAAGGGGGCGGGATGGGATGGCAGTGCATGCTGGGGAAGAAACCAGAGGAACTGCTAAACGCCAGAATCCATACAAATACTAATTAAAGCTTGTATTTACGGGGGGGGGGGGGAGGGGGGGGCATTCAGGCATCAAACTGAAAAGGCCAAGGGAGCCTCACACGACCGCTCCCCCGTTCAAGGGGACACCAGCGGTGACGTTCAGGTGTGCTGCAGGAGGGGATGCCCACACCGTGTGAGCCCAGGGCACTATCACTGGGAAGAGAAGGAAGCAGCTTTTCTTTTTTGGAAGAAAGATTTTTCACATCACCCCCGATCTCCTGTCCTCCAAAATCTGTGCCACCAGAAGGACGAATGCACTGAAAGCAGGTAAAAGCAGACAAGTCCTACAGAGACGACTAAGGCAGCTGGAGCCAGCGTACTCTAGAAGGTATTTTTAAGCTTGGCTGCTACAAGCATGAGAATCTCTCCGATCTTTTTCTGCCAATTCTCTATGTCCTTGGAGACATCACACCAGAGCTCTCCGTGGCGAGGTTCAGCATTCTCACAGCGCTTCCTCACCTCTTCTTGTTGTTCCTACAAGAAGGAGAAACAACAGTTTGCAAGTCTCTTAATGCCCTGTATTTTTCCAGCACAGAGCCAAAATTTTAACAATTCCCTCCCTGATTCAAATACTCTTCCAAAGCTTATAGTGGGGGCTTTTTTAATGGGGTTTTTTGGGTTTGGGGTTTTTTTTAAAGGCATTGTGGAAGCCTGACTCAAAACGCAGAGGCAGCAACTTTCTTGCCTTGCTGAACAAACTGGCCAAATTAGAGCCAAGGGAGTTTTGTCTGCACCAGAGAAACTGCAGCAGAAACTTCCTTTGCGTTACCACCTGCACGAGATGTCAAGTGAGAGGTTTCTCTGAAGTCAGAAGATAAACACTCCCATCATTTCAGTAATATCAGGCAGTAAAAACTACCATAAGAGATTAGAACAGACTGTTCCTCCGGCCGAGTTCATGTGCAACCTGTACTTGACACTTGTGAAGAAACGGGACGAGTTACACAAACCCAGCATCGCAATTACAGAAAAATCTATGAGAACGCTTGCGTTTCACAGAGGGAAGATTGATTTCATAGATTTTTGCACGAACTAGCATGACTGTGGACAGCAAAGCAGCCTGAAAGACAGCTCAGCTAATGGCAGAGCCTTTTCAAAAGCACCACACAGGCCTGTTCATGCTCATTCATGACCAGGCGTGACAGCTACAGCCTCATGTGAGCCACACAGGCGGCGGCAGCGCGCTCAGCCCAGCGCCGCAGCAATCCCCGGGAGCTGGTAACCAACAGCTGCCTTCCCCAGCTCCCTGTTCCCAGGCACACACTCACCTCCGTGCCATGCTGGAGCTCAAATTTGTAAAAGAAAGCCCAGGCATCCCCCAGGTCGGAGTCTATCTTCACGGTTCGGTGGAACCATTCTCTGGCCTTGGTTATTTTCCGCTCGCTCCAGAACAGCCTGTTGAGAAAAGCAAGAGCCAGATGACAAACAGCCTCTTTAGAGGAACATGCCAATCTGAAAGCACTCCACCTTGAAGGCTCTACAGATATTTCAATTCTTTGGTCTCCCAAGAAAGAAACAGCAGATTTTGCAGGCATCTGCTGACTTCCCCTGGGAAGGGACGAGATACAAGGACCAAAAGAACATTCCTCTTTGCTCTCCCCGCAGCGAAGCGGGTTACTTAGCCCCAGGAGGAGACAGGCAGTGTTACTCTGAGCTCAATCGCTAACTCAATTGCTTAATTTTGCTGTTCTAGATTTGGTGTAGAAAGAGACAGGAGCATATGCCTACATCTATTTCCCCCTCCTCCAATTTCTTAATATTTCAAGTCGATTTTAGCACGTAACAATTCAATAATTTCCAAAAGCTGAAAGCTGCAGCACGTTCCTGGAGCCATGGCTGCGTGTGGTCACACGTTCTCATCCACGAAGCGTGCTCTAAGTGGAGCAGAGCCCCCCTGTCAGCTCCACTTTACGGGGAAAAGCGAGCACATAAGCTTCCGCGCTCAAATCCCAGCCTGGCACCCAGCCCAACCTGCTGCCATTTCAAAAAGGTACTTGTGAATTCTGAAATTTCTCCCCAGTAATTAACCAGCTGAGTCAATAGTCTCTTGGTTTCACTCCTTTGCATTAAAGGGTTCATCTGAGCTAGTAAGGTCTTTATCAAATGAGACAGCCATCCCTCATAAAGAGCTTAGCCAGTCATAAAATTATACAGCTTATGTGATTGTTTTTAAGCCCTATAATACTCTTGATTGTTCCATGTTAAATAAACTGTGATTTAAAAGAACACGAACAATGATAGCAGAGGCTCAACACCTGCAAGTAGTGGCCATTTTCAGCAACACGTTTAACAAAAGTGTTTCACATCTGTGTGACACTACGGTATTACTGTACCTACATGCAAGTCGTGATGGAAGGTGGAAGCTGTTTGTATTGGGATTAGCTGCTAAACTGTCTGAGGTTGCACCAGAAGGCGCCTGGAAGCAGTTTCTATAAAGCAAAAGTTAACATTTTTCTCACTTGCTGCTAGAGCTGAACAAGTCAGCTGTCATTATCTGGCAGAACCCAGTGTTGCAGTCACTGGAGTGTATCCTACAGTTTTCTTTGGCTTATAAAAAAGAGTTGTGAAAGAATTGGGCAACTGTTTGGGCAAAATGCTTCCCGCGTTAACCTCTTCTGGTATTCACAAAGGAAAAAAAGTTTGTCCCAATCACGACTGCTGTAGTCGCTCACCCATCAGATCAGAAAGGACGTGGCGTGAGTCAATTCTAATGGTGGTTTTTCATCAAAGGAAACCTCAAAACTGGATCTAGACAAGACAACAATTCTTAGTAGATTATCTTCCCGTTTCAGAGAAGCAAACTACAGTATGACTGATAGTCTGCGTTCCAGGAAGGGCCACAGCTGAATAAAACTGACACTGCAGAAATTCAGGAGGGGAGAAGACAACTGCACAGAATTTAGCTCAGGATTAAAAAAAGTCTGATAGGCCTACGATAGAGAGAAACAATGAAGAATACAGTCAGCCAAATATAAGTTGAAAAATACCCAACAAAAATCATCCCTAGTTTCACAAATACATAAAACACAACCTACAAAACTTAATTAAGCCTAGTTCATCTGAAAGCACACCAAAATCCCTTTTAAGGGACAGAAAGGGCAATTGTCAGAGTGTCAATACTCAGCACTGGAGAAGGGCTCTGTGTGACTGAATTGCTGCCTGTGCCACAGCCCCAGCCCCAGCCGAAGAGCTCGAGGGCAGGTTGACATCCCCTGCTTGGAATCAAGGGAGAGAACTGCACCGTTACTAGGAGACAGCTTGAGAGCTGTGACTCGCTTTGGGGCTTATTAGGGCTGCTGCAGCCAGAATCACATGGTCGTGCTCGAGCGCAGTGTTTCATCATGGATCCAGCCCCACAGAGAAACGGGTGGTTTTAATACATCAAGCACAGGAACTCACTTGGCTACAGCCAGCAGGACGTGTGGGTCATGTTCACACTTCTTGAGAGCATCCACGCTCTTGGTCTTTCGTTGCGGTCGCGCTTCAAGGAAAATCGCCTCTGACCACAGGATTCCTTAATGAAGTCAAGTAGGAAGATTGTTTGGTGTTATTTCTGAGATTAACCCTCCCCATCCTGTCGCCAGGCCAGTGCTCTCCAACACAAGCAGCGTTACTGCCCCCTCCCTGGTGGTTTTCACAGAACCATCACAGTTGGAAAAGCCCTTGCAGCTCCTCCAGCCCCACCATGACCCTCCCCCTGACCGTTCCCAACTCCCCCAGATCCCTCAGCGCTGGCTCAGCCCGACTCTTCAACCCCTCCAGGGATCCCAGGGACTCCCCCCTGCCCTGGGCAGCCCATTCCAACGCCCAACAGCCCCTTCTGCACAGAAATCCTTCCTCAGAGCCAGCCTGACCCTGCCCTGGGCAGCTTGAGGCCATTCCCTCGGGGCCTGGCGCTGGGGCCTTGGCACCAGAGACTCATCCCCCCTCTCTGCCCCCTCCTGGCAGGGAGTTGCAGAGGGCCAGGAGGTCTCCCCTCAGCCTCCTCTTCTCCAGACTGAACCCCCCCAGTTCCCCCAGCCGCTCCCCAGCAGACCTGTGCTCCAGACCCTGCCCCAGCTCCGTTGCCCTTCTCTGGCCACGCTCGAGTCATTCAATGGCCTTTTTGGGGTGAGGGGCCCAAACCTGAACCCAGGAATCGAGGGGTGGCCTCACCAGTGCCGAGCCCAGGGCTCAGATCCCTTCCCTGTCCCTGCTGGCCACGCTATTGCTGGTACAATATTTTGATATTCCTGATTTCCAAGCCCCAACCTCACCCCAGACCACTCTTTCTGCACAGATACTTCATTCAGTACTCTGAATTTTTAGCTATCGCTTGCACCACGCTGGACCTTCAGTTCTGAACATCTCTGCAGCACAACCCTGCTGCAGCTTCAGCGCTCCCTGTGCTAAGCCAGAGCTCGTGCCTTTCGGGTGAGACACTGCAGGCAGTGGAACAGGGGAGGGCAACTCAGTGTTTCAAAAGCGAAAGATACCCATTTGTCTGAGCAGGAAACTGCAGGGGCAGAGTAAGTCCCAGAAGGGGCAACAGACACTGTTTGGAAGCAGTTTCAAGGGTGCCAGAGAACACCACAGTCTTATTGATGCTGGCTCTCCACACATATGATGAAGGACAGGGCAGGTCCAGGAAAGCCGGGTTTAATCCCTAGTTCCTTTCGCTGCCAAAAGTGAGAAAGGAAATATGCTCAGAGGAGCATGAAATCTTCAGTTTCTGATGTCAGCCAACCATACCTGCTGATCACTTCAAAGCAAAGCCTGAAAGCTCCTGTCTGCCAGGACTCTATCAAAGTGCTCTCGCTTCCCATAAACCACACCACGGGAATATACACAAGCTTTGATGGCTGCAGTGACAGACCGGAGCAGAACTCTTCTTGCTCTTTATATACAGGGTCAAGGCACATTTTTCAGGCCTCTTTCAGGCCTGCTGAGGACACAAACACCACTGTATTTCAATTTAACCTTGTGCAGCCTGCCTACGTCAGCCATAAGCAACCAGAAAGCAGTTTAGCAATCGATGGACCCAAGTCTCTGGTTTACACAACTGTAGGTGTCCAAAAAGCTAATTCCTGCAGGCTTTAATTATGGCTTGTAGAGTTTTAGGATAGAGTCGGAAGCATTTTTATTTAAACAAAACCTGAGATCCTGCTGCCCATTTCCATAGCAACAGGCAGATTCTGTAAAGAAGCCGGTGGTGGCAAACACTCATTAGTATTAGGTCACTCACAAAACGAAGTGGGATTTGGGTGGTATTGCTCTGTTGACCCACTCACACAGCGAGCACCTTGCAACGAGTCACTTAATTTCCAATTATTTCACTGGGTCTTTAGCAGCTGCCAGTTAAACACCTTTCAGTTAAACACCTTTCAAAACCTAGCCTGAAGGTGAGCTAACAAGGCTTGTAGTCAACTACTACGCTTTGTAGTTATGTGACATCTTCTCTCCGAAAACGTCAACATGTTTAAATAATTAAGTCTTTCCACAATTCTACCAAAAAAATAGGGAAGAATTATGCACTTTCTCCTCCCATCCCATGAGGTGAATGCTTCCACTGCTGGTTAGAACCAATTGACTCACATTATAACCCATCTGCCTTTTCTTAAATGAGTTAAAATAATCAAAACCCAGGACTAAACTTTTATAGTCCGTGATCCCCTAATCGACTGTGATTGATATCTGCTGCCAGCACAAGTTATTAAGCACGGAATTAGTAGTGCAACCCGTGCAGGCAAATCTCCTACAGCCAGCTGTACTCCGAGACAGGGATTTCTTTTCCACTGAACTTCCTAACTACAAACACTTGAGAGTCTTTCTTCAATTCGCAACCTTGGCAGACTTCTAAAAGCTTCACAGAGAAGCTCCTCATATCCAAGATGCTTTCCCAGGAAACCTGGTAACAAACTGTGGACCACAGACCCAGTAATATCCTGGATACTGCAGCAAAACAGCACCAACACCAACCCACGACATCTCTGGTGAGACACAGCACAAAGCAACTGGGATTATTCACAAAGACCCTCAACATTTCATTTGCAGAAGGATGACTGACACCTCTCCAAAACACAGCATTTTGAGACCTGGCCAGAAAGGATGTCTTGGGAAAAGATGTGCCTTTATCAACTGGGCAAAACAACTGTGT
Source organism: Athene noctua (assembly GCF_965140245.1). Taxonomy (NCBI): domain Eukaryota; kingdom Metazoa; phylum Chordata; class Aves; order Strigiformes; family Strigidae; genus Athene; species Athene noctua. The sequence goes on from NC_134052.1 coordinate 15,572,130, forward strand.
TTAAGATAAAAACTGAGATCCAGCTCACCTGAATTGGGACATTCTTGCAATGCCTTGGCCATCAGAGTGTTTGCAATGTTCTTTAGCCCAGCTCTGTACTCTAATCGTACAGACTCCAACCTGGTAAGAAAGAGACTCAGTGATGATATTTATGACAACCTATTCACTATGCAGAAACAAACAGCAAGTCACATGAAGGTCACTGGAAATTGCAAACATCTGCCCACATTCTGAATGTGTGTAGGTAGCTGACACCCTCCCATTCCTCTCCATCTAAAAATAAACATGACCTTTATTCTATAATGGCCTAGATCAAAAACACTCTGAAAAAGGGACTGTAGCAGAAATGAAAGATCCCTGGGGCTTCATACTCTGTACGCACTACAGCCATCAGTAAAGAAATAACTAGTCCCCAGCTCCCTAGAGTAGCTGCATACTAATTAGGATCACCAAAGCATCTCTGGTATTCGGGAAGAGTTCTTAGCCCAGAAAACACTCTAGGATGGGCATGGTCATAAGGTTCCAGGCTCAAATGGCTAAAACAACGTAAAATATCTGACCTGAAGAATTCATTGGCTCTGTAGCCCAAATTGAGTTGATCTCACACAACTCACCAGAGATCTGGATTCTTTGGATTCTTTAGGCGAGACTTTTCCAAGATGGCTCTTGCTCTAGTCAACTGCCCCACTTTCTCCTCCAGCCTGGACAGCAAAAGCCACAGGGGTATGGAATGGGGGCACTTTTTCAACTGTTTAAAAAAAATATATACATACGGTAATATGTAGATTTGAAAAAAAATTATCTTATAACCCCTACAGAAAACAAACTCCCTCCCTACATCCTCCTGGAGAGTTTAAGAGAGAGACAAAGTTGATTATATCACTCAAATTTCTCCTAGTCAGTCTTACAGAAGTACAGAAATCAAGTTTCTCCTCCATCCCAACCAGTCGGGTACACCAACTATGACTGAGCAGCAAGAGAAAGACTACACCTCCCTTAATAATACATCTGCAGCTTGTGCTCCACGTGCAAACAGAGGGCTCTTACACATACCCACACCACAGCAACAGGGCCCGCAGGAACAGAAGTGCCTTTGGACCCCAGGAAGCCGTTGGGATACAGACACTGGCACAAACCTGCCCCCATATTCCTTTCGTGGCTGAGGAGCTTCAGAAGCATTTGTACCCACTGATTACCTTTTAAGAGACACCAGTGCTCTGTAGGCCACCTCCTCGTACAGTGTGTATTTAAGAACTTGTTAGGAGGCTTTTCTTTTACGAGTTCTGCTTTCAGCCTTTACAGGTCTTGAAGAATTATTGGGCAATAATTTTTCTCCTACCAGTGAGGAGTCAAGAATAAAGCAAACTCTCAAGCAAGAAAATTAATTTTGCACATGGATACTGGGGTAAGAGAAGTGCTTGCTGCTTATTTCCATGTCCTATTTTTTTGTTTTGTTACTGTTTTAACCAATGACAGAGAGAACAGAAACCATCTCTTCAGTTAGTCTGGGACAGAGCCCTCTCCATTTTGATTCAAAGACAGAATCTCTCCACGCCAGAAGCACAAAGCAAACTTGCAATAACATAAATCTTACCCCTTGATTATAAGCCTCCCGCGCTTTCTCTACCAGCTCCTTTTGTTCCTCGATTTGTCCTTTCATCATCCACAGTTTGGGGAAGTCCTCGTAGTGCTTCAGGGCTTCCTCACAAAGCTCCTGGGCTGCAGCAATGTTCCCAAGCACCCATTCTAACTTCACGGACTTCATGAAGACCTGAGGGCGAACCAGAGCTGTTTATCACTAGCAGCCACTGAAAAAAACATTAGTCCGTCAACGCGGTGGGTTCCCACTTTCATACATCCATCAGAATGTTATTGATTAGCTACGGTTTGAAGTAAAATAATAAAATAAAATAAATACCAGGGTTAAATAGTGGAAACAGATAACAATGAGAAAGGCAAATGCAAATATTAAAGGAGTTGGAACAGCGTGATCAACTTATACATTACCTATTAGCATAGAGTTGACATTTGTATAATATTTGTACAAAGAGCACAGCTTTAGGAGCACAACCAATTAACAAATTTGAGCCTGCTTCATCAGCACAATCTGATCTCCTTAAATCCCAGCCACCAAGACCACCTATTCTTACTTACACCTTCAAGTTCCAACTGTTGTCCTGCTAATTACAAACTGCTACCTAGGCTCTTCTGCCCCCAAATGCCTTTCTTTTAGTTACGCATGAAAGTTACAGCTGCGAGAAATACATTACAGACCAAAGGCTGATTCACAACTCTGATTCCTGTCTTCCCATTCCCAAACTCTCCCCACCATGACTTCACAAGAGAGGCATTAAGCCTGAGAGCAGAGCTTCAGCCTCACTGCCAGCTGGAGAGAAGCTCCCTGACTGACAAAAGAAGAAGAGGACAGCGTGAAAGATCTAGGATGAAGCACAAATTGGGGAGTAGGACAACAGGGGACAGGCACCAAACCAATTCTTCTTTTACTTGGGACAAGTTAAAATGCTTCTGTATGAACAGCTGAAAATTGACAAAGTTTATCATACCAGAAGTAACTCTAGAGATAAACACAAGAGTGTAACTTTAAACAACAAACTCAGAGCTGTCTTTAGCACCACAAGCATAAGTGAGTCTTCTGTGAAAGTATTTTCTCTCTTTATTCCAAGAGACACTTTTATGCAACACGAACATTACACAAACAGCTGTAAACTGGGAATTTCCTGACTTTTGCCATTTGTACAAAAAACCTGAAACCCTTCACTTGATCTTAGCCTTTTTTTCCCATCATGCCACGGTTCTGTGTCGCAATTCGCTGGAGGAGCGCTGCAGCAAAGCGGCCACATGCCTGCAAAAGGCGATGGCAGGGAGCCATCTGGTCAGTCACTAAGGCCGCAGAACTGAAGGAACTTCTCCTTCCGACTCAACTCCCCCGTGGCCCAGAGAGGTCTCAGCCTCTCCACCCTTCACACATCCTTACCCTTGCAGTGGGGGCACTGCTGCGAGCTTTTGCCAGCAGCCTCCTCGCTCTTTCATATTCATTGTTTTCTGACTCGAGCTTCACGGCAGCCAGCCAGATCTCCTCGCTGTTGGGGTTGGCCTGCAAGAACATAAAATGACAGACAAATGCATACAGTGAATCAACAGCAGATTTAATCCTTCGTTTGATCCAGATTAAAATTGAAATCAGAGCTTTGTCAATCCACACTAGGATTTTTTTCAGTTCAAGCTCCTCCCAATCTTCTTTGACCTTTGAAGTTTATAGAAATTCTCCAAAACAGACGCACAATACAAAGATGTATGTCAGTTTAGAAGCTGGATGCTTCTCAATTGTTGAAAAGCATTAATGCTTGATCTTCTGAACTTCCAGTTTAAATACTGAAAAGATCATAGGGTTTGCCACAGTAAGACCCTCATTTTATTATCCCTGAGCAAAAAAAAAAACTGAAGCTTGAATTCCCAGTTGAGGTCTGTGAACACTCCTCCAGTAAAAGCCATTTCAGTGGCAACCATGTCAAGAAGTCTTCAGGATGGTAACAGAAAGCACCAAGAATAAATTTAGAAAGTAAATATCTTCTACCTTCCATCTTAGGACCTGTCATTTGGTTTTGCTATCTCTTACCTTTTAAGTCTCAATCCCAGAGTTAGAACTGTACCATTCTGCCCAGTTTTTCTTTCAGCGTTCAGCAGACAATTCCCTTTGTTTCGCAGTGGCTCAGTGGGTTTGGTCCCAGCCATAAGGCATGCAGTAACCTCACTGACCAGGGCAGACCACCACCCTTTTTACTGAGGAGACAAATGACTCAAACCCAAGGGGATTCTGATCCGTGACTGGGGTTGGTGGGAGCCATAGTAGTAAAATTAATGGTTTGTGCGCTCAGAACATTTTGCCACAGAAAACAACCAAAGAACAGCGGAAGCCCCCATCATTTTGAAAGGCAGCAGGAATAAGGCGTTGACAGAAAAAGCCTTCTCTCTATTCTTTACCAGTCATACTTAACACATCACACAAGTGTAATATACCCACCTGGAAAGCCAGGGCCAAAATGCTTCTGGCTGCTGGCACATCTCCCGCCAGCCACTTCGATTTGGCTCCCATGAGCCAGAGCACTTCTGCTTTGGGGCAGTGAGCCACAGCTCTCTGCAGAAGAGCCTCCAAGGATTCTCTGAGGCAAGAAAGAGCAAGTTACAATCACTCGAAATCCTGCCAAAGGCGAGCTCTCACACACCATTTCCACTATCACTCAGTGTTATAAATATTGTTGCAAAGTCCAACGTTGTAAACCTTGATAAGTTGTTTCATAACAAGGAAAGGGTGAGGTCTTTTTTTCACAAGCATTCTGAAATCAGCACTCCACAAACGGCTCATTGTTCAGACACCTTTGTTTGATAGCCTCTGCGGAAAGACCCTGCACACAAACAGCTCATTTGTCTTGGAAAGAGCCATTCTTAACAAACCTTAGTAGAAACTGAGACAGGAAGTTTTTCAGAATTATTAGATGAAGCTGGCTTGATCTTATTGAAATTATTTTTCTCCTCTGGAAAATATACTTCTCAGGTAGAATAAGGGGCTGAAAAACCAGCCACCACTGGGAAACATGGGAAAACAACATCAAAAGCAGACATATACTTGTTAAAAAAAATAAAACCAGCAGGCTTGAATGAGGCAGAACTCAGCATCTAGTCACTTCCACACTATAGTCCTGTTGTCTTTAACAGGAATGATTCCACATGCATAAATGGTCTACCGCATAGATTGTTTTATTCTAAATATCTTTATGGATAAACTTAAAGCGAGGCCTGAGCTGTGACAGTATAACACCAATCTTAATTCAGAACGTGATACACACTCACAGGGTGTTTAATCAGAAAGTGCCAGGGATGCTTGGCCAACTTCAGCAATGAAGTAGTTTATCTAGGAAAATTAAACACATGCTGTATTTTTAGTTGATTTATATTCCCTTTTTTTTTTTTTCCTAGAAAAGCCTTCTCAGAGACAACTGTCCCTACCTTGCCTATTCATAGCTATTTTTACCAAGTAATCCCCATCGCCAAAAAACTTTTTACGACTTCATAAAAACCAAAGATGTTCTGACCACAGCAATAACAAAGAAAGTCAGACCTGCAAGCAACACCAGTGAGTTTCTACCAGCTGAATTAACTCTGCACGTGCCACACACCACTTCAGGGATCATCTTGCAGCTTTTCTTCTTTCCCTAGTCCCTCACCCTGCAGCAAGGATGAACCCTCCACCCAAGGATTATGCAGCACACCTACCTCGTTCCATGGTTCTTTTCAAAGTAGGCAGCTCGCAGCCACACGCTCTTCTTGCTGGGGAAAACTTGCAAGGCATAAGCATAAATTGCTCGGGCACACTCCAGAGCATTGTGAGCCACACACTAAGGAAAAACAGATCAGAACGACGTCAGTTTAGGGTTGCATTGAAATCAAGTGCAAGAATGAATTACACATGCATAATTCAACACAGAACTCAATAACTCAGAGTAATACATGAATTGGGGCTTTATATATATAACAGAACAGTTATTATCAGCTTTTTAAAAGGAAGCAGGGAGGAAATTTTCAAGCGTCTGTCTATCAGAGCCCAAGTATCACTGGCCTTTCAGTGGGACTGACACACAGAGGCCAGCTTGAAACATTAGTAAGGCATTGTAAATTGCCTTACTCGTATTTGTATATACTCGTATATTGCTCTCTTATTTGCCCTTTTTTTTTTTTTAACAGGCAAAACTGTAAGCACCACAGCATATGTCCTCTTACTGCTGAAAGTCCAATTCAAGGCCAGCAAAGTGGACGCTTCTCATGCTGAAATATAATTTAGTTTTTAATGCATGCTCAAGCTACTCCCCTAAAGCAAAGAAAGCCTGGTAAAACTTTTACCCACACCCCCATCCAGTCTTGCATTAACTCCTGAGTTACAACGTTTACGCCTTGAAACTCAACTCCCAGTTCCTTTAACCAGACCCTCAATCTCTGTTGATGTCCCCCACACAGAAAAAAAAAAAAACAACACCACACCAAACCCAGCAAACAATCTATCACAATACCAACTTTTCGCTTAATAAAGATTCAAATCTCAAAAAAACTCTACAATACAATAATCCCACAAGAGACAGACTGCCCAAACACAGGCAGGTGTCAGGGAATCACATCCACTTTCACTGATAAAAAAAAAGTCATTTCTCAGGCTCCAGCTCAATTTCCCCCAATTAAAATAAAACCCAAACCAAGAAAAATCAGCATCACAGCTGGACATACACTGTCTGCGTCTTCCATCCAGGTATGTTTCCGATCTTCTTCCTCAATCCCAATCCCAATCACAGCTCGCATGATTGCCTGGCACGTGGCCACACTTCCAGCTTTATCACATTCCTCAGCATCCTAGGAACCAGAGGAAAGCCCTGCTCATTTTGAGAACTCAGAACAAGAGGCCAGCAACTCAAGTTCAAACACAGAGACATTGTGGGTCACTGCGGCATTAAAAATATCTTATTACTCAAAACATATCATGACACACGCTAGTGAGCCCACACCCACAAGGAAGGTGCTATAGTTGCACACAGAATCAATCAGAAGTTAGTTAAGAAACAGAGCACATCAACTGCATCCACTGGAAAGGAGTAAGTGTGACAGTGTGTGACCTTTCCAGCTGGAAAAGTCTCCTCTTACAGCTCCACTGACCTGCCCTGGGCCAGGCTGAGCAGGGACCTGGTCAATAAAAAAATTCAAGAATCTGAGAAGGAAAAATTGTAACATCAAAACCACTGACCTTCTTTCAGCTTTGAGTTGATTCTTAAGTCTCAATAAGGGCTAAGCAACAACTGAATTTGAATGAATAGACCTCAACCAGTGTGAAGTTAAAGACGTGAAGGCTCTCTCACCACAGCATGTATGGAAAAGTGGAGTTTTCTGACATACAAAGCTTTCAGAAAGCCAAGCACGTCTTGCTTAAACTTGTTAAAAAGACCAGTGATCAGATAACAGAAATGGAACAGCTGTAGTACTGACAAGGAACTCGAGAACACAGCGATGCAGAGGCTCTGGTGTTGAGGTTTTTTTTTTTTTTAAACAGAAGTTGAAGTTAACCTTTAATTGGTTTACCGCTGTAAAGAAAGTTGTAATTCTCTTTAGATGTTAACAAGGATATCCATTTACCATTAAATACTTTGTTCATTATCAATACTCTTAGGCAGCGTGCCAAGAAGATTTTTGCTGCCTTGACCCACTGTAAGTGATTTTAGTAGCAAACTGGTTTAAAGACTTACGCTTAAACAAAGGACAGCACGTTGAGGAGGAAAGAGGTTCTCTTAACCTGAACACGAAGCCATTTAGATGGCAATAGTCTCTGAAGCGTCTCAAGAAACTCAAGCAGCACAGCTTTTGAGTGTGATCAAAACACTAGAAACCTCCACAATTTTTTGCAACTTTTCTAGTACAGAACATCAAAAATGGGACGTTCTGGAATGAACCTGCCCAGAGGTTGTTTTTTCTAAATGTCACAGTACAACGCGGTTCCACGTGTCAGCTGTGAGCACTTTGCACAGCCTCAGGACTAGGAGCCAGTAAAGAACTAACAGAGGATTTCCTGCCTGCTGCATATGCAGTATTTCAATTGACTTCTGACAAAGACTCCTTTGGCAAACAGATACCTTTTAAGCCAAAAGAGACATGTGCAAAAAACACATAAATCCTGCACTGGAGGCTTAAAGCCTCTCTCCTGCTTAAGGCAGCAGCTGCTTCAACTTGAAGCTGGTTACCTTCCAAGACAGAAGTAAACCAGACATTCCTCAGCTCAGCACACGCAGTGTTACCCCGGTGTAATCACTTGTGGCCTTGACCCTGCTCAGCTTTTTTTGTGTCTTCACGGGAATCTCCACCGCTAAGTCTAGTGCAAAATTACCCTACAATATCTTGCATCAACAGCCTTCAAATCAGAACCTGAAGAGTTCATCTGGGTCTCTAACCCAGACCAAGCCAATACCTGTATCCACTGCTCCCTGTTGATTTCCACACCGTTAGCCCTCAGAGACGTGATGGCTCTGTCGATGATTTTCTCCACCATCTGGGTGTTTCCATTGGCTTCCTCCAGTTTGGCAGCAGTAATCCAGATGTGACGATCCGTCGGAATATTCTCACGGGCTTTGTTAAGGACTTTACGAGCATTCTCATATGTCTCCAGCCTCGCCAGCGCAAGCCACAGCTGTGGAGCAACAGAAGATTTTTAGATTAGAACAAGGAGATGACAAGGCTGCCGTACTGCAGTGCCGGCCCAAAGAGATAAGCAGCTTTATGCCGTTTGCTACTGGTTGGCAATTGTCCTCCAGCAGTACAAGCAAGCTGCAGAATACCAACGGAGGAATAGTAGAAACAGAATCTACTGCTGTCCTTAGAGCTCAGTCCTAATCACCTCAGGATACCACCTCTGCTGGGCTGCTGCGCTCATATTTTCTGTCCACGTCACCTTTGAAACAGCAGAATGTTACGCTCTGGTTCAGCATTCCAGACACGAGGAACTTTGTTTTAGATTCCCCAGATTGTACGTATGCTTGTTTTCACAATTGTCGAGGCACTAAGCAGAAAGGCGAACACGGCTAATTGGCTACAGCAGGCACAGCAGTACACTGGCATAACTAACATAACAATTACACAGGAGAATGAGGCATATAATGACCACCAGACAATTAACTCTGGAGGAAAAAAAAAAAAGCACAGTCCACTACTCACCACATCCTTCTCACTGTGGCGTAAAGTGCGTGGTAGAAACCTCACACTGCACTCACTCTGCTTTTTCTTTTCAAAGCTCTGCTGCCAACCTAAAGTGGTGTGTAGCGGGTTGCTTTATTTTATTTTACTTTTTTAAAAACTTACTTCAACGCTAGTCGGACAGCACTCCACAGCCCGACTCAGCATGATCCTGGCATCCTCAGGTTCTTCTAACTCCACAGCTGCCTTCCACAAACGCACCGAATTTGGAACATGCTCAAGGGCTGGAGAGGCAAAACAATCATGTCAATCATGACAAAGTAGCTTACCAAGAGAACTGCATTTTTTAAAGATGATACGTTAAAGGCTTTGTCCTATTACAAATGAAATTTCCTGAAAGAAAGGAGGGAGGGAACTGTACTTGTCTTAGTTCTTGCTTCAACAATGAGAACTTAAAATCAGAAACTAAAAAAAACTTACTTAATTTTAACTGGAAACAAGTTTTGGAGAGCCAAGGGCTTTTTCCTTGTACAAGCTGTAATTGCACCCTCTTCAGTAAAACACCTAGCTGAGCAAAGCCTCCAGTCTCAGCAAATGAGCATCTGTAGGATCTCCAGAACTGGGTAGCCTAACCATGCTGGCCCTCCCTTTATAAAAAAGGAGCATCTTCACTATGAACCAGTAACACAGCCTCGTTCCTTAGATGTTGAAACCGTCCCTTCACAATTTACTTTTCCCACAGGCATCTCCCAACAGCTTAAGGGATCCCAGTTTAGCTTCCCAAAAAGTTACTGGCCTGCTATGCAAAAATAAACCAGGAAGATGCATAAAAGCTTAAAGCTATTACTGACAGCAACACCCTAAGCCACTGAATCTGTAGAGTTCTTCCAGCAATCCAATATGGGCTCCATCTAATTAAGAGTCTCTGAGGCTTCCTTAGTCTTGTGCAAGAGTTGGTTACTGCTGGTAGAACCTGCATTCTCTGCAGATTGTTCTAGATGTGCTGTCTGAAACATTCAAGTCTACACAACAACTTTTCTCTGCCTGTCTCTTCATAAGCTTCTATCTTAAAGATATATTGAGAAACAATGGGGTTTTTTTAGCCTTTTGTCACTACAACTTACACCACAGATTACTCCTATTAGCTGCATTACAGTAGGAGTTTCATTGCTTCCATGCTGATTGCACACAAACGTGCTATAGGACAGAGCACACCCCTCTTCAATAAAGCCAGCATGACTGCAGGACCACAGAAACGGGTGGGAAGAGGCATCTAAACCTACTTTGAACCCAGCTGGCCTTCTAGGCAAGGCTGCTCCTTTCAGCATTCCTGCAAAGGCAGAGGCACACTGCTGAGCCTCAACTTCAGAGCACGCCCCAGCCCTACAGAAATACCCAGAGCATTTCCAAGTAGCAACGCACGGAGGGGTTTGGGCATTAACCACTTCTCGAGTCTGCAGCTGCAGGAGATTTTTCTGAAGCATTTTAAGTGACTAATATCAGCTTGCAAGAGCTGAGAGCATCACTCAGCAGGACAGAACATGTTTTCATAGACAGAGCATTCGATTTTTACACCTCCAGATGTAATTTAAACACTCAGCTTGCTGGCTCTCCAGTCAGAAAGGCCTTAAAAACTCTCAAGGTTCTGCTGGCTGGTAGGAACACACACAGCCAACAGACAAGAGAAACACTTTATGAAGGAACACACTTCAGTGACATTCCCTCGCAGTCAGACTTATTTCAGGAGAAATAACGAGTAAAACTGCCACTTATCTTAAGGCTGTATATACAAACAGCTTCAAGCATCGTGTTACTGATGTTCCCTAGGTAGCAGAGGAGCACTGTGAAGCTGTGAACAGGCAGTAATTGGAAAGAGAATGATAAATCACATTCCATTCCACTAACAGCTTTGTATCAGAGATCAGGTAGGTGGTTCCAAAAACCGAAGCAAGATGTTCTTTCTGTTTAAAGCAAAACTCAGTACTTAATGCATAAGTCACTGCTTTCACACAAGATGCTCTCCTACCCGAGCTGCACTCAGAAATCTATTTGTGCTCAGGTAAAAGTGTTTTTCTGTTCAGCATCTCTTACTGTGTGTCCTTCTCAAGAACAGTGTCACAGGAGTGACGCTTCACAGCACGCCACGCTGTTTAGCTAATGAAAATTAAAAAAAGCTACTGAATAGTTAATATCTGAAGTCTTACAACTTCAAACCCAGGAACCTTTAAGTGCCTTTCAACCATATGCAGTTAAGAGGTCATTTCACCAGAGATGTGCAATTTTACATGCAATAAGAAGAGGTAGGAGGCAATTAATTTCCTTTGAAGCCAAGCCATTCAATGCCACAGACTGTTTCTTAGTGATTTAGTAAATGTATTAAAGCCAGACCCTTTTCCCTGTCTAAAGTCAGGAGATGTAATTGATACAATTCAATAGCCACGAAGGACCTAATCTCTACTGATACAGGCACAGTAACTTAAAGTAATCAAAGAATTAATACTACGAACCTGCGAGTAAGACCTGGGTTCACAAAAAGACAACAAACTGCTGTTACAGACATCATTGTTTGGAAAAGACAGTGATTCCACAAAAGAGGAAAACCTCCAAGTGCATTAGGTAAGCACCACAGAGAAGCTGTTTGCCAAGAACACAGAACTTGCTACAGTAAATCAACCCCAAGGCCTCTAAAACTCCTCCACCAGGAATCACTTGGGTCTCTAACGGGTTACAGACACGTCGGAACTCAAACACAAACCCCGGTATCTTTTCCAAAATGTATCACAAGGTGACGGTTAAAACACTCTTTTCTCCTTCAAGCATCATTTTTAAATTGCTTTTACCTATTTATCTAACTTTGATCAAGTTGGAATTGGCTTTGGCAAGTGAAATGTCATTTTGCAATTGCTCAGAAACAGCAGCTTTTTGTTGAAGGATGTTTTACAAATACTTCAACAACTCTACTCTCCGACTCGGCAGCGGCACGTCCCACCATTAAGGCACACATTCACAACTGTATCCTCACCAAGGATGCTAAAAAAAGCACTTAAACTTATGGACACATCTTGAACGACTTACAATGCTCCAGAGGGGGACTCGGACTTTGCTCCCCAGCCCTGCAGAAGCTCTCACCTTTCCTAAGGACGCGTTTCTTCGCACGGATATCCGTCTCCAGCTCTGCTGCTCTGATGTAGATTCGGACAGACTGTGGAAGGTGGCGGACAGCTTGGGCCACAACAGCCTTGGCTGTATCCCCAGGCTGAAGCCGAGCAGCTTCTAACCAAACATCTTCACTCTGTCAGGAAAGAGAAACGATCTTCCTTTACATAAAACAGGAATTTAAAATTAGAGCTTCTAGCTAAATATCTGTTCTTTTAATACTGCAGGTAGTGAAGCTGGATGAGGCGTAGCCTGATACCAGCTTAACAGATGCTGCTGCTTGTAAGCACAACCTTTTCCTACTGTCCTGCAAGGATCAGCAGGGAAGCAAAGCAGTTCTGACCTTGGGGCACATCTCCGTTCCCTTCATGATGAGGTTTCGAGCCACTTGGAGTTTGCCAGTGACCTCCTCCAGTCGGGCTGACGCTATCCAGGCTGGTGGATGATGAGGATTGGTCTCTCGTACAGATTTCAGGAGCAAACGGGCTTTCTTGATATCACTGGAGGAGGAAAGACAGGCAGGAAAGTTTTCAGCATGCTACCAAACAATTCTCCTGAATCAGTAAGTGCTTTACAGTCGGTTCTTCGCAGCCACGCTCAGATGCACAGTGACTGTGACCTCAAGCGTTTCCATACTGGTGACACAAATTATATACTACCAAACAAGCTTACAAATATCCACTAACACAGCAAGATCACAGTGAAAACCAATTAAGTATTTAAGTAAGATTCTTAGGAATTACAGCTGGGCACTTGCAGCTGGGAGCTGCTAAGCACAAGCATTGATTTAAGTCAAGTATTAACATCAACATTTGCACATATGACTTTGACTTAAATGGCAACTCTTCATGAAACAGGTGTCAAACTTCAGGTTAAAGAGGATTTCAGAGGTCATCAATCAAGCCTAAATTAGCAGTACACAGGTCCAACTAACCAGGTTATTTCCTGGCTGGCAGGCAGCCACACACTGCCATCACTCTGGCATGTTAGCCCAGGGATCAAATAGAAACAATCCCCACAATTGATGCATCTAGGTCAGATGCTAAAGACATCAGTTGAAAGACTATATCAGATCTCATGTTAAAAGAATTCAGCCTCAAAACCTCACCTAGCATCTTTTACAGATTAAGTGTTAGCCAGAAGCCACCTGCTCAGACAGATTTCCATTTATATGCAGGATCACAGCCATTACTAAGAGGATAAATCAGTTAATCCTTCTGAAACTTACTTGATATCTCCTCCATGCGTGGGAATCATTGAATTCAAATCTGTCAAATATCCTTTCGGGTCCACTACAGTCTGGCCACTCACAGAGTCCGACACCTGGGAAAGTCAAGTCAGCACTACTGAAATGACCATTCAGAGCCCCCCAGTCTGCCTGCACACACTAAAGCCTGGAGAAGACACTGCTGCTACACAAACCAACCCTAGACACTTATCTCTTAAAAAAAAAAAAAAAAAAAGGAAGGAGGAAAACAAAGTTTTGCAGATGAGCTTTTTTTCCACTTCTAAACTACATGACTTTAATGCTAAAAACATAGTACCACTGGAAATGCAGAACGCAAGCAGCTTGGCTTTCAGTCACCAAAAGGTCTTGCAGCCCTGCCAGCTAAAGCCCATCTTTTTAGTTTAAACCAGATCTAGATGGGAAAAAAAAAAAAAAAAAAAATCAATGAAAAAGAAGTCAATAATAATTTAAGAGTAGTATTTTCCAGCATTTTGTGCTGCATCCCTACACAGGATAGAAGAGATGCTTCCCTTGGTTAAATTACAGTGCTGTTTGTCTGCAGTTCACCTCTGATACAACAGGGCACTCTGTTCTCCCATAACGACCAACACTTCCAGGGAAAAACTGTTATTTCCCAGGAAATTCTACTAGTGCAAAGGGTATGCAATGCAAGGAGGAGTGCAAAATTCTTTCTAGTCACAGCTGAGCTATTTCTTCTCTCCAACACTCAAGAGAATGAAAGGCTTTTCTAAAACCAGGTCCTAAATAGCAGCAAACACCAACACAGGGTAAAATCGTGAGAGATCCTCCCTTTCAGGATCCTTACCTGGCTTAGCCTCATATCCATCAAGGTGTTCCTGGCTTGGCCAATCTTTCTCATATCCAATTCACCTGTCCCTGGTGTCATTAAGCCTGGTGTCATTCCTCCAGGGTACGGAGTATTCAAGCCCCCTGGATATGGTGTATTCAATCCACCAAATTGCTAAAAACAAGAGTGAGAGAAATACATTCTTAAAATCTCTTCTGAGATTGCAAAGATGATTCAGGCTGTTGCCTGATCTGCTCTTCTCCAGTGGCTACAGGGCAGAGATGCCCAAATCCTGCAAGTGTCTCTGAAACCGTGGCTTCCCTGAATCACAAAACATTTCTCATACAGGCTTTGCAAATCTGTAATTACATAAGTTTAGTCAAGTCCGTGAAATAATCAACGAGAAAGTACGTGAAAAATTTCAGCACAAGCATCTAAATGTAGCACATTGAAACAAGAATATCTACAGAGAAGTCCCATGGCCATCTGGTGCCAATTCAGGGCCAGTTTCTCCTGTGACTGCATGACCATAGCAGCCTGCAGACATGTAGCAACAAGCTAAATTACTTAATTTTCAGTTGACAACAAGGCAAATATTTTTAACACAATTGCTCCAGCACTGGGCAAACCATTAGGTGAAACTGAACATTTCTGTTCCATTTTTGCAATTGTTACCACTGAAACGGATGTTGGTTATGCTCACCAAAACTCATTATCACCATTTGACAGCCAGAGAAAAGGAAGAGAAACACTTTCTTCCATTTTTAACACAAGAACCAGGTTCTCCCTGCCTGTCCTCAAGTTTTCTCCGGCAACGGGTTGTCCACTGAAAGACTCCAGCGAGCACAGGAGATGAACATCTAGCAATTCCTTTGACAGACTCACAGACTAAGCCAAGTTTTTTGGTCAAGTATCTTTTTTTTTTTCCCCCCAAATGCCACTAACGAATGCACAGTTTAACCCTTGTCTCTAATTATAAAACACGGATCACATCTTCATCAGGTTTGCCTGGTACTCACCGTCTGGCGTGGGTCCACAGAGGTGTGATTCTCCCCCGACTGTAAATGCTTTGCAAAGAAGCTGTCGGGTACAGGAGTCAGCTTCTCGTAACGAGGATTTCTCTGACGCTTGTTCCTGGCATCACCAACTTCTGGAATACTGAGCCACTCTTCTTCCGTGACCTCTGCCAGCTTCCGCTGTTCAAACAGGAGTTGTCATCATTATTTGCTGTAGAAATGTGTTCTTTTTAACTGCTCTAATTCCTTAATAATTTTTTTTCTTGAAAGAATTCAAGATTAAGCACTTAAAGGTCAAAGGTCAGACTTTTTCCATACCAATGTACAAATGAATTAGATGCATTTTATTAGAATTTGGTTTTAGTCCAGACTGAGACTTCAAATCAATTTTGCTATTAAACTCAGTGCTACAAATATTCAGGTTAATCTCAGTGTCGGCATCAGAGTGTTTAATTACTGATCATTAAACAATAGCTTAAAAAATATATTTTGTTTAAAAGCAGCTTGAAAGTGAGGACATTCTGCTCAACTACTTCAATGCCAATCCCTCAAAGACAGAAGTGCAGCACCTTCTCAAGAACGGATGTGAAGTCGCAATAAAGCACAAAACAAAAGCCTGGTATCAAAATTTGCATAAACTTCACTACCTTGTGCATCCACAAGAAAAATGCTCAACAGGCAGAATCGCTGGTTTCCCCCACAGCCCTACAAAGCAGCTTATGGACACCCACATCCACCAGCCACGTGCAGCTCTGAGGGCCACTGCCAGTCGAGACACTGTTTTATCACTTATTGCAGATTCTGTCACCACTTTTGAGTTAAACCTGCACTACCAATCCTCCTGCCTCTAACTCTGCAGCTGCCTGAAAATTATACTGCAGTACTTGAGTTTCCAAGCAAGACAATCTTCCATACTTCCAGCTTCATATTCCTTATTTTTCCAATAGAAAGTAATTCTAATCTCGAGAATAACTAAGTGCTTGTTTGCTAACACACAAAACCTGAGCAAAGAAATGCAGAACATAAATTCACCTCTCAGAAGTCATAAAGATAAAAGTCACATTTCAGACATTTTTTTTTTTTCTCCTTACTTTCAAGTCTGAGAACTGCTGCTGAATTTTGGGTCGTTCCATACGGTATTTTTCTATTTCTTCTTTTTCTCGTTGTTCCCTTAGGAAAAGGAGTACTGAGGTTATGCTCAAAGTAACAACTTTAAACAAAGTGTTGATATTACAGAAAAATTTTTTTGATCAGAGATAAGGTATTAAAAAAAAGCATTTTTTCCAAGCTTAGATTATCAACATAATGACAGAGATGTCTTATCAATTAAGAGAATATTGTAGTGTATTTATCGTAGTGTATCTACACTATACTGTAGTGTATTGTAGATGTAACAGGCATCTCCAAGTGAACTTCAGGCTTTAACCTGCTCTTACTTGTTAAACTCACTACTTGGTCTACAGATAACACTCACCAGTTTACAAGAGACCCGCATTACGTGACTCTTCTAACCATTTCCAGTGTGCTGTGCAGTATGTGATGCGTCAAAGTCAGTCAGCACCTCCCCACATCATCTTAATGAACTACAGCAAGACTTAATTAACTACAGTGAAGAAATTCAACCACATCAACTCTCAGAGCGAGTCGTGCAGAAGAGCTCTCATCCTTAAAACTTGGAGCCACAGGGTCAAAGGTACAGCATTAAAACTGATAAAAACTGCATATGCTTCTGAAAATGTACCCAGAAGACAAGGGCAGAATCTGAACTGGAAAGTGGAAGAGGCAGAGGAGAACTCTGAAACACAATCTAACTAGGAAACACCCCGTGCCAGCGTTGCAGTTTATCCCACCTTCTTTCTTTCCTGCGTTCATCCATCCTCTTATCCAAAGCTGCATAAATAGCATCTGCTTCCTCGTCATCCTTTTCATAGGGACCACTTGAGAACAGGCTCCCAGCATATCCATTGAACTAGGAATTTGGAGAGAGAGCAAGGGAAAAAAAAAAAAAAAGGAAGGAAATAAAGAAAAAAACCCACAGTATCTTTAATTTAAAGCTCTTGCTATGTTCCTGCTACAGCCAACAGCCATCCAGAACAACAAAAATGCACAAGCAGGCTATTTCTAACAACATTGCATCAGACTAACACATCCCTAAATAAAAGCAGCTTTCTTCTACCACCCCTGGTATTTATTCTCCCACACCACTTCAAAAGCAAAATTGCTTCTCTTTCAAAATCACTTCTATTAAGCAATAAATGAGATCCCAGTATAGAAAGGCCATTTTCTTCTATTAACCACTTTTTTTTTTTTTTGACTACTGAAAGCAAACACAAAGAATAACACATTTAATTAACCAAAGTGGGATTTAAACAGAAAAGATAACACGGGCCCCATAAAGATGCTATGTCATAGAACAAGAGCTTAGATTTCATTTGTGCAGGAGAATACAAAACATATCCCAAAGTACTTAAACTAATATTTTATTTATGGATCTCTACCCAAAACTCTCAGGGCTCTGTATAGATAATTAAACCACAATACGTGGAGCAACACCACAACATAAACCTGCAAGCACTATGCCATTAGGTATAACGAGGTCTCAATTTAACAAAACAAAAAACCAAAAACACAAACAGAAAGAGGAAGTGGTGCCAGCAAACAACAGGAAATTTTGGCCTTGAAACCTCAGCTAAGATGGGATTTCACAGCAAGAGGGCAGGGAGCTACTCCTCTTCCACTTGGGAAAAACATCTCCAGGACGATGAAAATCTCATCACCTCATCGTAATTGGTGTCGTTCAAATCTTCATCATCATCATCCGCCGTCTGGTTCTTTTTCATTTGATCCCCAACCGTTCTCTTCCCCGGCGGAGCATGACGATCATCCACGGGGTCATTGGCATCACGGGCAGGGCCAATATCAGAGCGGGTGGTGAAACCTGTGGCTCTGCGTTGATAAACCAGGAGCAGCTGTTTAGCACACTTCGACCCCACTATTTGTTACCCAGGCAGTCTGTCAGAATTATTACTTAGACAACAACAAGATCATTCTTTTGCAAAGAATAGCATCAGCCAGTCCCCATCCCTACAGTTCATGAAGCCTGGGGCAGGGGGTGGAACTGTCCTCTTATAGGGGAGAGCTTTATCTGCAAAGACACAATCACCCAGCTCTACCATCCGCCTGGTACCGAGCCACTGGCACCAATTTCTCTTCTAAACTGTGTCTCAGACACAAAGCTGATCCTGCAGGCTGGGGGGCACTACAGGGTGGGGGCCTGGGCGACTGGGACTCATGAAAAACCCCATTTTAACCAGCCAGCGTCGCCCCGAGCACAGTCAATATAATCCCCGCGGTGGGAGGGCACCAGATCGGCGGAGGACAAACGTTAATTCAGACCCAGCAAAGGGCAATTCCTGGCGCCCACCCACCGCAGGAACCTGCCCCTCGCTGTTCCCAGCACAAACGCAGGCAGGTTTAATGATTTTTAAGAGGGCCGCACGTACACACGGGGTTACAAAACCAGGAGGGGCGCAATCCCCTCCCAGCCAGCGGCATCCAAAGCACCCAGGAGCGCACCCCCGGCTCGCACGGAAACACAAACCCGCCCCTCCAACGAGCAGACGCGGACCATGGCGCGGGAACGACACCGAGCAGGCCGCGCGGGGCCTCCGGCCCGCCCCGAGGCGACGGGGAGGAAGCCGGCAGGGAGACGGGCACCCAGGACAGAAACGGGGCGCGGGGGGCCCGGCGAGGGAGGCGGGAGGGGGGCCCGGGGCGGGGAAGGCCTAGGCCGGGCCCGCGGGGGTGCCGGGGGGAGCCCGGGCGGCGCCTCACCCGCGGCCCAGCCCCGGCACGTAGCCCAGAGGCGCGGGCATGCCCAGGAACGGCTTCTTCTTCTTGTTCATGGTGCCGGCGGCGGCGGGAGCGGAGCCGGGGCCGCTGAGAACGGCCGGGGAAGCGGCGGCAGCGACGGAAGCGGCGGCGAGCGGAGCGGCGGCACGGGGCGGGGCGGTCCGGGAGCGCAGCGCGTCCCTTCCGCTCCCGCGGGGAGACAGAGCGCCCCCTGGCGGCGCGGGGGAGCTGCGGGAGTGAGGGGGAGTGTGAGTGAGAGTGTGTGTGAGTGAGTGTGTGAGAGTGTGTGTGTGAGTGTGTATGTGAGTGAGAGCGTGAGTGTGTGTGTGTGCGTGTGACTGTGCGTGTGTGTGTGTGTGATTGAGTGTGTCAGTGTCCGTGTGTGTGTGTCCGTGTCTGAGTGTGTCTGTAAGTGTGTCTGTGAGTGTGTCTGAGTGTGTGTGTGAGTGTGTGAGAGACTGTGAGTGTGTGTCTCTGTGTCTGTGTGCGTGTGTCTGTGTGTGTGCGTGTGTCTGTGTGTGTGTGTGTGAACTGGTCACCCCTGGGCTCGCTCCTTGCACCCTGCCGGAGCCTTTGCACCCACACCCCCCTCCGGCATCCCCGCACACCCCCACCTGCGGCTCTCCCCACACCCCTGCCCATGTGCACACCCACCTGCACACACGTACCTGCGCGTTGCACGCCAGCACACACACACACACATCTCCCTTCACATGTCAAACACCCCCCTGGTCCGTGCCCACCGCTTCCACACACGTGTGCAAGGATCCACCTCCCTTCCCGCACCCCCGTACCCCCACCCGCCCTCCGTTTGCACACCCCTCACCCGTGCACACCCACGCGCGCAACCACACACGCACCGTCACACACGCAGCCGCGACGGCACGGACATGGCCACCTGCACAGGCACCCCCGGACACGCCAGCCCCTGCACCACCCCTTTCCCTCCCGATTTCCCCCCTTTCCCTCCCGATTTCCCCCCTTTCCCTCCTGATTTCCCTTGAGGAACAAGAACACCCAGGCCCAAGGCCCACGCGGGCCTTAAACGACCTTTTTTGCCGCTTAATTACACCCGCGCTCCCTCCCGTCCTGCGCCTGCGATCAGCGGAGCAGATGGTGTGGCCGTAACGCCGGTGGCTCCTCGGCCCGGGGGGGGGCTCTGCCTGCAGCGGGGTCTGAGGGGGATGAGGGGGATGAGGGGGATGCTGAGGCTGTGCTATTTAAAATTTATGGCTGTTATTGTCATTATTAGGAATGAAGCGGGTTGAGGATGGCTCAGAACACCCCCAGGAAGGGAGTCTCTGCGGGGAGTGAAGCTGACGCCCCGTATTTAGCAACCCCCAGCCAGACTGGGGAGAAAAAAGGGGAAAAAAAGGGGCCAGGAATGACCCAGCAGGGTCCAGAGCTGGACGAAGCCGCCAGCACTCGCACGCGTGAGCCTTGCTTTGCCCCCGCTCCCCTCCGCTTCCCGCCCGCTAACGATTTCCAAGCGGAATTATCTCTGCCAGCACCAGCTGCTTTTTGTGCTCGTCCCTTCGTGCGGCGGCAGCAGGGACAGCCATGCCGGGGGGGGGCTGAGGCTCCCCGTGAGGACAGAGTGCAGGGATCCATCCCCGTGGGGTGCGGGGAACCCCTCTGCCTGCCCCATCCATCCTCCCAGGGGACCCCAGCATGTCCCTGGGGGGCTCCTGCCTCAGTTTCCCCAGCTGGCAGCACCGGGCAGGTTTCTCTCGCCCAGTCTCACTGGGGGTGTCAGGATTAATTCGCTGCCGCTCATCAAAGCCGGCTGAGATCCGTGCCCAGCTGGAGAACCAAAGGGGCCTTGTCCCTGGGGGAGGCTCAGGGTCACGGATCACAAGGGCGAAGGGGAGAGAGAGGGGTGTGAAGGTGCCGGGGTCAGTCTGGGGGCTGTCCCCATCCTGCAGCCCCCTCCCAGCCCCCCCCTGCCAGCCCCTGCCAGGTTTCCTCGCTCCAAAACCTTAGAGCAGAAACCAGCTGCGGGGAAGACAAATAGCCCCATTTTGCATGCTAATGGCAACCCAGCCCCCAGCCGCTTCCCATCAATCTATTTTTGGGTTTTGCTGGAGAAAAAAAAAAAAAACTTAAAAAAAAAAAAATCACTTTCGCCAAACAGTTGGGGGGGCAGAGGGGGAAGATCAGCGTCCCAGCTCCCCTGGCCTGGCCGGGCACTCTGGAATGAGGGCAAAGCTCACAGGAGCATCCTCAGCACCAGGGAGGGGTGCGGGGATCCCCCTGACCCCCCTGAACCCCACAGGGGCTGCCCCGGGCGGCTGCTCTGCAAACGCTCCCCACTGCAGGGAACCCCAACATCGCCGGCTCTGCAACCCCCTCCAGGCACCCATGCAGCTGGGCACCGTTTCCCCGCTGGGGCAGGATTTGGCCCCCGAAGAAGGGCCCGTCAGCCCTCACCAGCTCTTGCGGCTTTTATGGTGGGGCTAATAAAAGATCTTGCTGGCCCAGCAAGTCTGGCCTCCTCTACACACCCAGAGCGATTTTATGCTGCATCTGTGCTCCAGCACACGCCGTGTCACTGAGCACCGAGTGAAACCCAGTGGGTTTTCACTGGGAGGGGGGATAAATCCCTGTCCCTGCCATGGGATGGGGGACAAAGGGGGGCCCATCCCACCTGGCAGCAGCCACCAGGAACCTCCCCGACCCGAGGAGAGAAGCTGTGGCAGCGATGGGGAGAGCAGAGAAGCACCCAAACCCCGCTGGGGCTGTGGAAGCCGCAGGAATGTCACTTTTGGGGGTATTTTCTGAAAAACGGAGCTGAGGTGAGGGACGGCGGCAGCGTGACCCCAGCACGGGGCTGGTGTTAGGGCTGTAAAATCTTCTCTCTTTACACAACGCCGGCACAAATCCAGCCTTTCCATATGCAGGAAGGTTTCCCCTCTCCCACTGCTGGCCCGTGTTCGCAGCACACACACGCTCCAACCAAGGAGAAAACTCAGAATAATTTATAGGTTGAGTAAAATCAATCCTAAATGATTTTTAATCATCTCTGTGCACGGACCCGGGGTTTGTTATGTACTAGCGAGTGCTGAGGAGAGCCAGCAGCTGGGCCCCAGCGTGGCCCCAAGCCACGGCGCATCCCACTGACTGGGAGCTCTGGTTTGATCCTCCAGCGGTGCTGGAGCACAGCGAGGATGAGCAGTTCAGGATCCGGCCCTTGAGCATCCTCGCCAGCCTAGCTCTTGCTCGTTGGACACCCCCAGGGCTTTCTCCTTGGGTCTCCCTTTGCTCCCCGAGCCCTGGCACCAGGCTACTGCAGGGACGTGGCTGAAAGACCCGTGGGATTATTAATGAGCAGTTACTCTGATTAATGCAGCCGGGGGGTGGTGGGGTGGGAAGCGAGGCGGGGGACAAAGCCCTGAGCTCCTCCTCGGGTCACGGCAAAGTGGCTGCGGGTGTCAAGAAAGAGATTGTCGGTCCCTGCGGTGCTGCGAGGCGAAGGGATGGGGAGTCTGCGGGGTGTGTGGTGCCAGCATCGCTCTGCCCCCCCAAAACACGCTGAAACGGGGCAAGAAGAGAGGAGGAGATGCTTTCTCCCTGGCGCAACAAAATCTGAAGGGGTGAAGAGGTAACGGCACCTGTTAAATGCACAAATATGCTGCACCACCCGCACGGACCGGCTGCCGGGTCTGCGTATCCCCCTCGACAGTGTTTTTGTGGATGGGGAATAAATCCCCGGAGGAACGGAGCCACTCAACGACAGCTGCTGCTGGTCGCTCCGCTCCCCTGGGTGCAGAGAGTCACCTCGCTTCTGGTTTGGGGCTTTCCGAGCTCGGTTTCTGCACACTTTGCTAAGAAAAGCCAAGGTAGGCAGGGGATGCTGGGCACGTCAGCACGGACAAACGAGTAATCACTCACAAGGCTTGAAAGTGAAAAATAATCACTGAGATGGGAGAGTGAGGCCGAGCTCTTCTACTGCTGATCCCGATGGGGACCAGAGAGCTCAGGATCTGGCCCAGAGCTGAGCGAGGAGCTGCCCAGCCCGTGGCTGGGGGTGCTGCGGCGGGGTCGCTGCGGCCCCTTCGTTCACACAAAGCCACCTCTGTGTCCCCAGCAAGAGCGGAGGCGGCGGCAGCTTCTCCCGGGACAACGGGAAAAAAAACCCCAGGGCTCTCCCAAAGCTGGAAATTCATGTTTTTAAATATCACATAGCGCAGCAAGAGTGCATCCGCGGGGCAGGATTGATGGCGGAGCCCATTCCCAAGCAGCATTTCCCGGTGCCTGCCTGCAAAACTCCTGCCTGCAAGCCCAGAGCAGAAACCCAGCCCCACGCCAGCATCACCTGCCCTTGTGCCAGTGCCATGCACGGGGACAGGCCATCCTGGGGGTACCCGGGGACGCTGGGGGGTACCCAGAGCAGTGCAAGCTCCTCGGCTGAGCCTCAGGAGGTAAAAGACTGAATTTGGCCCCGCAGCCAGCGGCACGTTTGCACCTGCAGCCAGCACGGCGCTTGCTGGGCGGAGGTGCTGCTGCTTTGTGGTCCCAAATGGGATGATTACTTGGATTTCAGACATGGAAGTGTGAGAAAAGAGTAAAACAGGGGCTTGTTTTTAATCCCTGTCGGCTCAGCTACTAAATTAACACTTTTGGAGCCTGTTCTCACTTGATTATCACCCCGTGCAGTGAAATCCTCTGAAGACAGGATGTCCTACTTAGTGAAATCAACTCGGCATTAGGTAAATATACTTCCTGAAATTTTAATTAGTCCCATGCAACGATGTGGAGCGGCCCTGAGGACGCATCTGCAGCATCTGCTCCCCTCTGAGACCCAAGCCGAGCACCAACGCACTGCGGGGAGCTTTGCCGGAGCCGGCAGCGGGCAGGTGCCGAGCTCCCACCACAGCTGGGCGGGAGCAAGGTGCCTTTGAACAGCTCCCCTGAAGCCATTTTAGATCTCTAAGACAATTAGCAGAGGTTGCTGAAGGGTCTTCAACATGGAGCTCTCACCCTTGGTGATGGAGAGAGCAGAGCTGGCATCAGCTGGAGGTGTGCTGGGAATAATCCCCACGTGGGAGAAAGCTCAAGGGCGCGGGTTGCTTGCCAGCAGCATGCTAATGATGCTGCCCAAACAGCACATCTTCAAACCACCTTTTAATCCATGGATGTCTGAAGTCAAGAGCTCTCAGAGATGGGCCAGCGTTTCCCAGAGTGCCCGGTGATTTGGGCAGTTGGATGAGGTGGGTGCGGAGGGTCCCCACGCCAAGGGCAGCGTGCCCAGGGTCCTGCCCACCAGCCTGCTGGTCCATCTCCAGGGGATCAGCCATCAGGGAAGCTGCCTGAGCCCCTCCTGCCTCTGATCTCCACTGCCCCAGAGCAATGGGGGCAGGTTTGGGGGGTTTTTGCTCTTTCCTGCCACCTGAGGCTTTGCAAGCGCTGACCATGGGCAGTGTAAGGAAGGAGGGTGAAGGTGAAGGTGAGGGTGAAGGTGAATTGATGGTTGGACTCAAGGATCCCAAGGATCTTTTCCAATCTGAATGATTCTGATTCTGTGTTTCAGTGAAGATGAGGGCGAAGGTGAGGGCAAAGACCTGCTAAGCATCCCCCAAAACACCAGGTCTCCCAGTATTCCCAGTTCTGGGATTTCCCATCGCTTTTGCTCTGTGCTCCCATCCGCTGCTCCTTCCAAAAAAACAACATCACATTGTGCCCTCCTGTTCCCCGGACCTGGGCTGCTTTGATCAGGGGTCACAACCCTCGAGGAGACACCAGCTAATCCATCCTGCTGCCCTCCCCAGGACCAGCTCTTCCTTCATCCCAGGAGATGAACCGAAGGCGGCAGCAAAACCAGGATGCCCAGGCAGTTTTAAGCCTGGTATTCCCTAATATTTGAATCCTTGATTTTGCAGCCTGACTGCACGTGCAACCAGTTTCCAGATCCACCCCCCCCCCCCGCAGCATGCAGTGGCAATCAGAGCACGGCAAATCAATTCAAGCCCGGCTGTACCCTGCAATGTAAATAATAAATCGGATTCTGTAAGCAACTGAATACAACTAGCGAGCCCTGAAATCGGGCTTGGAGAAAACCAAGAGCTTCAGGCTGCTGAGGTGTAGCGGGGCCGCGGTACAGTCATTAACTGGCTCATGCTGGTTAGCTGCTAGATGCTGGAAAACTTTGCTTACATGATGGGTTTTATTTGTGCCTGTTCTGGGCGCTGAAATCACAACTGGAGCGCTGGGGTGATGGCAGTGCCTGGCCTGGGGGGTTATCACTGGTGAGGACGGCAGGATCCGACCTGCTCGGGCTTCAGTTACCTAATGGGGAGCAGATGGGGTTGGATGAAATTATTTTGGTCCCCCAAAATTACGACACGTAAAAAAAAAAACAAAAAACAAAAAACAACAACAAAAGCTAATGGGAATTTCATCAAGTTTCAGTTGGGTGAGAAAAAGCTTGAAAACAGCATCTGACCGCCCTCCTCGGCCACGGCCACGGGTTTGCCGGGAGGTTCGGCCGTGCCAGGACGGTGCCTGAGCTGCCCTGAGCCCGGCTGCGTGACCCTCAGCATCTGCAGGGGTGGGCTGAGATACAGCAGGACCTCCCCAGCTCAGAAAATATCCACGAGCGCAGAGCAACTTCTTAAAACATTTATTTGTGGTTTTTTTTTTTTTTTCTTTTTACTGGGAAGAATTAAAACATCGCATTTTCTTTTTTATTCTTGCTGTGAATTGATGACGAAGCTGGGAAACGTGAATCAGGCTGCCTCGCTGTGCCCTTGCAGATGATGGCATCGCGTGTGTCCTCTCATTGGATTACGCTGCAAATTCACAATTTCATTTCGGGAAACAATATTAAAAAACCCTCTGTGCTGAGAGAAAGGAGGCGATCTGAGCTACACTCTCAAATAATTACAGGCTGCCTTGAAAATAACCGTGACGTGCCAGAATCCAATTAGAAATATATCTATATAAACCTCCAAATGAAAGAGCTTCCACAGTCTGAAGCCCCCCTCCGTGTCCCAGGGAACAGAAAACAGGGAGCGATGCCTCCAACGTCCTCTGCCAGTAAATCATCACCCTCGGGAAGGTGCAGACCTCACACATGGGTGTCCTGCATGGCCGGGGACGAACAGAGACCACGGGCACCCCCTTGGCTTTGCGAGCCGGAGCTCCAGTGCCACCTGAAGCAACCCACAACAATGAGGTTTGGTGCTTTCTTATCAGCGCAAAAATAAATTCTTTTCAGGGAGAGATTTTCATAACACTAAATATTTCCATGCCCAGTCGAGCTAAGCACCATCCATCACCCCTTGCCAGGCAGGAGGCTTCAGGCATGAAGCTGTTTTCTATTCTGTCTCCCTGGAAGTGCCGTAACAAACTCGTTTTAAACTCTTTGCACAAAAATTCAGGGCAGGGGGGGAATTGGGAAAACCCTTCTGTGGCGTTTGGCTTGCAAGCACTGGTCCCCAGCCCATGGGGCTGCGGTGAGGGGGGGCTCCCCGACACCCAGCTGCACCCACAGCCCCAAACTCTGAGTCTGGATGCCATGGGGGGCTTTGGGAATGTGACACCCCAACAGGGATGGGATGTCCCAAGGCCACCGACAGCCAGTTGCCCGGCCACCGATGGCTGGTGCGGTTCCTCCCCCCTCGCTGGGTGCTCCCTTTTCCTGCTGATGAGAGGTTTTCATTAACGAGCAGACAAGCAAAGCAACAGAGAAATTAGCCACTTTTCTCCTTAGACAAATAACTTCCGTCTGAAGGCTTTTTATCTTCTCCCTCTCATCCACGCAGGGCTGCGGCGGGAGGAAAGCTGATGTTTAATTACTTCCTTTATTCTCTGAAAAACGAACGCGCTGAATCATCCCATCCTTGCACCCTCGCCGGAGGCTGGAAGAAGGGAGGGACGGGGCTCACGGTGATGTTGGTGCTCTCCCTACGCAAATCCATGCACACACGGAGGGGAAACCTGCAGGTCTGGGGCTCGCTGGAGCTGGTGTCCCCAGCTTGTCCCCGTCCCACCCCCCAGTGTGTGGGGAAAGGGGGCCCTGACCGGTGCTTTGAGCCTCCTGCGCTATATTCTGGGTTTAAGTTCAATGCACAGGCTTTTCCCTCCTGTTATTTTACATCAGAAAACCCTCAATCAGACCTAAAAAAACCCAAAGGCAGACCAAAACCCAAGACAGGGTCACTGGGGCTGGTGAAGCGATGCTCCAGCTTGGGAGGGTTTGAGTTTGACACCCCAAGAATGATGCTGGATGCTGTAAGAGCCAAGGATGGCTGGAGCGTGGAGCAGGCATGGGGATGCGTGGGGACACGGCGTGGTGGACCTGGGCAGCCCTGAGTCACAGGGTTTTCCTGAAAATCTTTTGGAATTACAGTCGGGTGAGTGTTCTGGGCGTCCCGACACACCCAGACCCCATTGCAGCGTCATCGGGCATCGTCAGGAAGCGAGGTTGGCACTGAACCTGTTTGCAAATGATGATGAAGGAGCAAATTCCTTCCCCTGGACACATGAAACCTTTCCTGGAGAAGTGCAATTACTACCAGAAAAATCAAGGAAAGCAAAGGCTGGAAACAGTGCAGCACTTATTTTTAATAACAGCTTGGCGTAATCTGCACACATTTTTCAAGCGCCGTTAGCCTTTTCCTGCCAAGGCCCGTCTTTAACCATATTTCTCTTGGAAGATTTCTGCCACGGCTTGAAAGCTCCGTGTGTAGACAGACTGAGGGAGAACTGGGAATTTCAGAGTAATGGGAAATAGGTTCTTTCTTTATTTGATGGAGTCGGATGCCTGCAACGAGCAGCAGTGCTCTGAGCGCTCTCTTGCAGCAGTAAGAGGAGGAGGAGGATCGCTGGCATCAGGGCTGGGGGTATTTTAGCAGTAGAACCTTTGAGGGACACACACAGGTCGTGGCCCGATGGACCCACACGCCAGCACCAGCTGGCTCAGGGTGCAGAGCTGAGCCTGGTCAGGGGCTTGAGCCCCGCCTGAAGCAGCTCCTGAGCGAGCATCCGAAATCGTGGAAAGCTCGTATTGATTTGGGGAGCTGAATTTAATTTTTGCAAGGGCTGCACACACACACACAGCTGCGTAGCCCGGGTCTGGGTGGGTTTTACATCGTCGCTATACAAGTGTCGTGAACAGCCACACAATCCCCTGCACAAGGGCACATGCAAGGTCACTACTACCCACTAACTGGGATCCCAGCTTAACCCTGCCGGAGCTGTCCGCTGGGAAGGGAGCGTGGGTTTGGAAGCAGCATCCCGCAAGCTTGAGTTTTTCTCACCTTAAATCAAGGGTGAGGCTGCTGCCCGGTGCTGCGGCGGGTTTGTGACAGGGAACACCCTGCAAAGGTGAAGCATCACGGCACAGGCACCCGCTTGTCCTCACCCTGGGCACCCAGCGATGTCCCTGTCCCGGGGGCTGGCAGTGACGGTCCCTGGCTGGCACTCAGGTGCCGTAGCCAAAAATACTGTTGGGGTTGCCACCCCGGGGAGTGACGGGTGCTGGCAACGCCGTGCCGCTCCGTGCTGGCACACCGTGCTCCAGTGAGGTTTGGTGGGTGCCCAGTCCTGCTGAGGCCGCCCACCAGCACCCATGTTACACACTGGGGGATGAGCACCCAGCCCGTGGCACCCATCCGGGGCGCTGCAGGTCAGGGGGAGAAGGGAAATTTGGGGAGGAGGGAACAACCAGGTGTTGTTTTCTGCCCTGTGCCCAGAGCAAACATGACCAAAACCTGTGCACGGTGCCCGCTGCACCCTGGTGTCCCCGGGACCTGCCCCCCCGGCTGGGGAAGGATCGGGGGGGGGTTGATGTCCAGTGGTCTCCAGGCAGGGATCCAGGGCGGGGGGTGATGCCTGGTGGTCTCCAGGAGGGAATCCAGGGAGAGGGGGTAGAGCCCAGTGGTCTCTGGGCAAGGATCCAGGAGGGGATGATGCCCGGTGGTCCCCGGGCAGGGATCGGGGGGGGATGATGCCCGGTGGTCCCCGGGCAGGGACCGGGGGGGGATGATGCCCGGTGGTCCCCGGGCAGGGATCGGGGGGGGATGATGCCCGGTGGTCCCCGGGCAGGGATCGGGGGGATGCTGGGGCACCCTGGGGAAGGGAGAGGGCGGCAGCACGGGGCGGAGCGCCCGGGGGTAGCGGAGCGCGGCGCCGCCCCCGGCGCGGACACCGGGGCGGGGCGGGGCGGGCCGGGAGCGCCCGGTGCCGGCGGCGGCGCTGGGGGGGGGTCGCGGGGCTCCGTCCCCGCCTGAGCGCGGCCCCGCTGCGCGGAGGATGAGCTGCGGGCGGCCCAAGGACATGGAAGGTACCGGGCACGGGTGGGGGTGGGCTCAGGTGCACGGCGGGACGCGCCTCCCCCAGCCCCGAACGCGGCCGGCACGTCCCTGGGGGGCTGCCCCCTCCATCCCGGGGCTCTCCCCCTCCTTACATCCCCCCCCGGTGCTGCCCCTTCCATCCCGGGGATCTGCCCGCCCTCCATCCCTCCCCGGTGCTGCCCCCTCCAGCGCGGGGGTCTCCCCCTCCTTACATACCCCCCTCTCCCCCGGTGTTGCCCCTCCATCCCGGGGTCTCCCCTTTCTTACATCACACCCCCCCCCATCGTGCTGCCCCCTCCATCCCGGGGGTCTCCCCCTCCTCACATCCCCCCTTTGCTGCCCTCAGCATCCCGGGGATGGTCTGTCTCCATCCCCTACCCCCCCAAAATTATGGGGTGTCAGTGAAAAGGGCTGCGAAATTTGGCTGGAGCGAGGGAGGGGTGTGCAAATGTGAGGGCAGGGCAGGCCTGGGGGTGCTGGAGCCGGGCAGGACCCCCGGGAAGAGCCTGTCAAGGTGGGAGGGGGCTCGCTGCAGGCAGGACTGTCCCTGCCTCCTGCCAGGAGACGCTGCCCAGAGCCCCCCCGAGGTCCTGCCTGCTTCCCTCACCCCACACGCTTTTGGGTGCCCAACCCGACAGAGATTCCCCTGTCCTGGGATGCGCGGGGACCTCCTGGCAGCACCCACGGAGGGCTCAGGAGCACAGACACCCCAAAAACCCACGCACAGTCCCCCCAAAGGCTGCACCGCAGGGTCCCCTGGCTCAGGGCTGCCTGTCCCTCCGTGCAGGCAGGCAGGCAGCACCCATGCACGCCCCCCGATGTGCACCCAGGGCACGGGGAGGATGGAAAGGGCATCTGCCTTTTGTTCCCTTCCTCCTCCTTCCTCGGGAGGCACCAGCGGTGAGCAGCCGCCGGCCTGAGCTCCGTCCCTGCGCAGGGCTCCCAGCTCCCCTCCGCGAGCGGAGAATTCGGAGGGGAGCGCTGGGGTGATGCTCCCGGAACCCCGGGCCTGGCCCAGGTACGACTCTGGGGGGATCTGGAGAGGCTTGAGGGGGTGTCAGTCCTCTCTGAATGGGGTCTCGTCCTCCTCGGGGCCAGCAGGTCTTAGGGAATGGCTCGGGGTAGTATCTGGTCCGTAAGGACGTCGTAGGGGTACGGCTTCAAAGTGCCTTGGGGGTCCCAGCGAGCATCGCCACCCCCCTGGGGGCTCCGCCAGCGCAAGCAGCAGCTCTGCCCTGCACCGGGGTGAAGCCACGTGGAAGAGGCGGAGGGGACCAGGGCAACGGCGATGCCAGGCGGGCTCGGGGCTGGCGCAGCCGCCGCTGAAAGCGAGATGAGTCCCTCGCAAAGCAGCGTGGATTCCCCGTCCTAGGAGAGCTCTGGTCTCATCCACCCTTCACCTGCCTGGAGGAAGACGAGAGGGACAACCAGCCCCCCCGCGAATCCTTCTCCAACTGCAGGCAAATCTCTCGCCCCATTTGGTGCCGGGCAAACCGACAAAGGGATTTTATTCCTTGCAAATCTTGTTCCAAGCTTCTCCCAGGGCCCGTCGTTAATCCCAGGAAGCCTGACTGACCCCGGGAAGCCTGGCTGTCCCCCGCAGCAGCTGCCCGCAGACACGTCCCCAGCGGGAGGGCAGGTCTCTGGAACACCCGCATGTGTGGAAAGATGCAGGGACGTCCCCGAGGCCACGCGGGGCAGCGGTGGCAGAGGAGGGAGCTGGATGCAGGCAGCGTGTTGCCTGTCCAGGGACTGGGCTCCCCTCCCTGCACCCCTGCCTGCTCCTCCTGCTCCTTGGCTGCCTGCTGCTGCCCCCGGGGCAGGTGCTGGACCCTCACGAGCAGGAAACTCAGCTCGAAGGGGGTTTGCTGGTCACAGTCCCCCCATGCCCAACCTTGGCACTGACCCTGGGATGTTTTTGCCGGCGTGTTCTGCCACGTCCTGCCCTGAGGCCTCCATCCCCGGGAGGTTTCCCTGTCCCTCTCCTCGGCAGTGACTGCTGCTGCTCTGAGCCTCTCCAACGCTCACGTTTCACCAGCTATAAAAGTGTCTGGAGAAGGAAAAGGAGTGGCGGCGTGCCGGGCGAGCGGAGGGAGCCGTGTCTGGCCCTGCTGCTGCCGCAGACCCCATCCCAGCACCCGGGACAGGCAGCTGCTGGTCTCCCTGCGGTGACCTGGCCACTGGCCTCCCCCCACCACTTGCCCTGTGGCTGGAGAGGTGCCCAAAACGCACCAAAGAGCCACCAAGAGAAAACAAGCCGGCAGCGACTCCCCAGCCCGCGAGCAGGCGGTGGGGTGTCCATCGCACGGGGCTGCCAGGCCATGGGCTGGCTTGTGGGGACCCAGTAAGATGGGGGCACGGTGGCTGTTGGGGGACCAGAGCCAAGCTCTCGTCTCTCTGCTCCAGCTGGGGCTCGGCCGGCCGGGAGGCTCCTGCAGCCCCGTTTCAAGGTTCAGCATGGACACCCCAACTCTGCCCAGACCCCAGACACGGCCGTGACCACGCTGGCTTGGCCCGGGTGTGGGCACAGGCCATGCCGAGCCCCGCAGCCCCTGCCCGGGAAGGATGCTCAGCACCACGCTCCCTCTTATCTTTTCCTCCTGCACCCCAAATGCCCCAAACCACCCGTGACCCCGGTGCTGCCACGGCTCCGCTCAGCCCCAGGGTGGTGTGTCCATCGCAGGGTGATGTGTCCCCCCCACAGCAGCCCCCCGGGCTTTGTGTCCATCCTGGTGCCAGCTGGCCCTGCCGCGGGATTAGGCGGGAGCACGCGAGGAAAACGCTGAGCATCTTTCCGGATCAAACACCCCCAGGGCAGCAGGGAGGGGGTGTAATTCACCCCCTCCTCCCGAGTGAGGCCGGCTGGGGGCTGCCCAGCGCCGGAGCCAGGGTGAGCGTGCGGCCACCATTTATTAGCAGCAGGAGGGAGGCGATCGGGGGAGTCAGTCAGGTGTGGACGAGGTATGAGAGGAGGCAGGGATGGAGCCGCGCTGGTGACAGCCGGTGCTGCCGAGCGCTCGCACGCATCCCTCCTCCCGCCGAGATGCAGCAGGGCCGGCCATCCCTCTGCTGCATCTCCACCATCCGCAGCTCGCAGGGACCACCCGAGCCAGGTGAGGGGGGGCTGCAGGGCACGGCCGGGGGGCTGTGGGGCCAGCAGCGTTGGGGTGAAGCTGGGGGGCTGGCAGGCACAGCCTCTGGCTCGGCAGAAAGAGGAGCGGAGGGGATGGAGGGCAGCCGGGTGCTCGTGGCGATGCTGTGGTTGTTCCTGAGCAGGGCACGGGAAGGAGAGGAGAGCCCGTGTCCGAGGCCACCCCCGTGTCCGGAACGCTCCCGCGTGCCCTCGCTCGCCCTCACCCGTGTCGAGTGCTGCCGGGCGATGGGAAAGTTGGGACCCAAGGGCCGGACTGGGGGAGCGGGAGGCTGCAGGGGAGCTGCCGGGGGGGCTCTGGGGTCCAGGGCAGCAGCTGCCTGCTCCTGACTGGAGTGGTGCTGCCAGCATTCTCAGCCCTGCCTTTCTTCTTGGCTTGTTTTTCCCTTCCTCTTTCCCCCCTCTCCCATCTGCTCTCACTCGGGCTCACTTGCCTCCGGCCGCGTTTGCTGGGGGCACGTAGATGCCCCCATCCTGCTGCTGCTGGCAGATGCTCTGTAGCCCCCATGGATACAGGTCCTGATGATGGCCAGAGCCCCCTTCCCCGCCGCGAGCCCTGGGGAAGCCCCGGCCCAGCCGTAGGACACAGCTCTGCACAGCCCCTCCACACCGGCCGGGTCCGTATCTGCCCCCCGCGCCCGGCGGGACGGACCGTTTTCAGCTCGGGGTAGCCCAGCACGGCTGTGGCAGGGCTGGGCTCTCGGGGTGCCAGGGGTACCCCAGGCATCCTCGGCTGGAGGAAGCACACCCCTCGCCCACTGGGTGTCTGAGACTGTCGGAAGCCATCGGAGACGTCCCCATCACCCGAGACGGGCACAGAGACACCCACCGCCAGCCCTGCCCCTGCTCGACACTGAGCCCCTCCATGGATCAGCGTGTTTTCCATAAACCCCCTCGCTTTCCCAGCCGTGGGGCAGGTCCCCTGCCTCAGTTTCCCCATGGCAGCGCTTGTCGCTGGGTGTGTTTAAGGTGGTGTGATGTGGTCTGGATAACCTGGGACACACAGACACATTGACAACCATTTCCTGCTCCATTTTGACTCCTTTTGGCCAGTCGCTCTCCTCTTACATGAAGGCATCCTCGAGAGACCTCGTCACAACCTCTTCCCTCTTCAAACCCACTAACGATGACAATGAGCTGCAGCAGGTTTTCTCCAGCTCCCGCGGGGTGGGGTGTCCCCAGAGGCGGATTTCCTTCGGGCGCTGCTCTCCTTTCGGGGGTTTCACAACTTGCCCATTTGCTGTGGTGGGAGCGGGTGAGCTGGGGGATGCTCTGGTCTTTGCTCCTATGGATCAGCGCTGCTTATATCGAGCCGTCTGGCTTTTATCCCGCATAGATGAGCACATGAGCCCCTAATAATACCCACGTGTCCCCCTCCCACAGCAGCCGTGTCCCTTCAGCCCCCCTAAAAACAAGCTTTGCATCCTCATTGCAACCCCAGGACCCTCAGCTTATTAAAACACAAAGGGTGGGGGACAAAAACTACTCCTTGTGGGTAAATGGCTCTTTGGGGGTTGACAGGGATGGGATGGTGTGTGTTTGACAGCAGCTGTGGTCTGTGCTGGGGAGGGGACACCAACCTGCATCCCCTTTTCCATCCGGCTGCCCAGGGTGGGGTTTACCTGCTGCCCACCCCTCGGTTGGTGGCAGTTTAATGTCAGCCTGGCCCATGGAAAGTGGCTCTTCCCCTTTGCCCCCTCCCGGCGGGAGGTTATAACCCCGCCGGGAAGATCAGTTGCGGGGTCCCCACGTCTGCTCGGCAGGCGGGTGTCAAAACAAGCGTCGCTCGCCAGGGCTTTGTGTAGGCAAACATCTCGTTGGCGCCTGCCGGCTCCGGCGGGTTCGTGGGCTGACAGGTTTTCTCCCTGGCATTGGGAAGAGAAGGAGGGAGGAGCAGGCAGATTTTGGCGGTGGGGGGTACAGCTGAGCTCGGCAGGTCCCGTGGGGTAGAAGAGGCGTTTGTGGGTGCCCAGGCGCATGGTGGAGGGGCACGGTGGCCATCTCTCACCCTCCTTCCCTCCGCAGCCACCGCCGCTCACTTCAGCTTCTGCCGCAGCCTCCTGGAGCACACGGTCTCGGCCGAAAACCTCAGCTACCGCCTGCAGAGGAACCCGGGCAGCAGCCTCACCTGGCACGACGGCCGGAGCCAGCGGCCCGACGGCGGCCGCACCGTCAAGCTCCTGCGGCAACCGGGCACCGAGGGCTCACAGGTACCCGCCGGGCCCCTCCACACCCCCCGGCCCGCACCCTGGGGCTGCCCAGGACAACGTGGCTCCTCGTGTCCCCCATCCCATCAATTGCCTGCTGGAGCATTTCTCTTTTTTCTGCAGGATCAGGCCTTCAGATCCCGTTTTACTGAAAGTCCTTGTGATTATTTGGCATTTAATTATAGTAATATATATAAATATAATAATTTAAGCATTATCATCAGGCTGGGGGCTGTGCTGGGGTGAGCTCTGTACACCACCTCCACTCCTCACCTGGAGCTGGGACTTAATATAAATGTGCCAGAACCAAATTCCTTATTATTAACACCTTAAAATCCCTGAGCGCTTGGGTATGTCTCTTAGCCAGGTTTGGGTCATTCTCCTTCTAAAATTCTGAACTTTCTTGCACTGAGGAGGGTGTGAGCCAAAGGTTTCCAGCCGTTGGCCTGCTGCCCTCCCTCTGCACAGCCGTGGGAAGGAGCATCTCCCCAGTGAGCAGCTCCTGGTGCTTCCCAGCCCCTTCGTAACGCCCCGGGAGTGGCATTCAGAGGCAGCACATCCAGCCGGTGACCGCTGGAAAGAAAATGGGGGAAATTAAAACTGCCCAGCTTCCAGCCTCCAACATGGAGATGCTTTTGCATCTTAAGGGCCTGGCTGGTTCAGCATCAGAGGGGAGGAGGGTCCAGTCCCACCGTCCCCCTGTGCTGCTCCCAGCAGTGTCCTGGTGGCACCGTCCCCGTCACCCCTCCAGGCATCAGGGTGGCTCCTTTCCTCTTACACCTCTGCAAAAAGCATGGGGAGAGCGCTGCCTGCACAACGCTGCCTGCACAACGCTGCCTGCACAGGGACACGCCAGCCGCTCTCTGGGTGCCAGCTGCCTTCAGCATGGCTCTCCCCCGTCTGCCTCTATGTGCCTTGCAGAGGGATTTGGCCGGGAGAAAGGCTTTAATTTTGCCATAAGCAAGGAAAAATGCCCAAGAAAAAGGAGGTGAGGCAAGTCTCTACTTGCAGCTCCCAGGGGAGGGCTCCTACCATCCGTCTCCCCCCCCCAGCCACCTCCTGCCTTCCCCCAGGAGCAGCCCCGGAGCCCTCCAGCCCTCTTTCCTCAACACCGGTGCTTGATATTCACGGCTGAGGGTTTATCAGAGAGACAGCGCAGCTCAACCGGCTGGAAAACGAGCCTGTGATTCATTACACCTCCCCTGCCCACCCGGGGACCTGCCAGTGGGGGGGGAGCTCTGCTTGCCACGGTGGGTGATGCACCCCGAGCCAGCGGCGCAGGGTTTAGGGATGCTGAGATGGGTCCCTAGAGCCGGGCTGTGTCTGATGGGGGAAGTGTTTGCAGACACGAGCGTGCCCAGGGAAATTTCAGGTTGTTTGTCACCTCTTCCCCCGTGCCTTGGAGGGTTAGTTGGATAATAGATGCAGGAAGCTCATGGGAAGCTCACGGGAAGCTCACGGGAAGCTCACGGGAAGCTCATGGGAAGCTCGCTGTTATTTCCCCCGGCCCCTCTGCTTCTCATCATCACTCGTTAGTGCATCCAGAATAAATCTCCTCCTCCTCCTCCCCACGCACGCTCTCCAGCACGCTCAGCCGAGTGTGAAGGAGCCAAGCGGCCGGCGCAGGCTGGGGCTGCTCCCGCGGGCAAGCGGCTCCTGGGATTGTGACTGGAGAGGGAGCGGGGGGAAGGCAGCTGCCAGGGGTCCCCCCAAATGTGGAGGTTGGGTTGGCTGGGAAACCAACCTGTGCACATTGCCTATCGCATTTTCCATCTGCTTTGGAGAGGGACTCCTTGGTTATTAACGAACAGCCTCCCAACTTTGCCTTCATCCCTCTTGCTTGAATGTCCCCAGCTGCTGCAGGCAAGCTCTGCTTGAGGAAAAATCCCTTTCCAAGCCCAAATTCTCACCTGGATGCATCAGCAGCCCCTGCCAGGCTGGCTGGGCTCTGAGGGGTGAGCAGAGCCCAGCACAGGGCCAGGGGAGATGTCCCAGACCCCTCTGCCCCCCGCCACCTCCTCTTTGACATCCCTCAGGGACGTGTCATCAGTGTCAGTAACTGTGGCAGGTCTGGAGTCCCCGTTACACCAATTATCTCTGCTCCTCTATCGGGCATGCTTAATTAGTCAATGCTTGTGCGCGAAGGTCGACATTGCCATACCATGGTCCGAGCAATGTTGACCTCTCCCAGGCCAACACCTTCCTGCTGCTGCCTCGGCCTTGCCCTGCCATGTCCTGGCCGTGGGTGAGGGCTGTGCTGGCAGGGTCCCTGGCAATCCAGCCCCCTCCTGCCGTGGGCATCACATCAGGGAACTTTTTTCCATCTCCACCTGCCTGTAGTCCAGCCCAGGACAGTCCCAGCAGCTCAGGCACAGGGACCTAAGCGATGTTTGCTGGTGCTGCTCGTGGCTGAAGAATCAGCATCGCCAGCAGTGGAGAGTTCACCAGTCCCCCCGGGTGCTAAAACCAGAAAAGGTGAATTTCTGCATCCCAGGGCTGTTACACACCAAGGTCTTTGATTTGCTCCGTACTGGGGTAAATGCAGGTGGCAACGCAAGGCTGGAGTCACCGTGATGTGGGAGAGGAAATGGAGATACCGGGCGGCTTGGGGGGAGACCGACCACCGCAGCAGGGAGGGAGGGGAGGGAGGGATGCTGGCAGACAAGCCCCATCTCAGGCGGGACAACACTTCTCCTGGTACCTGCTGTCCCCCCAGGACCTTGCTGGCTCCATCCCCACTGAGCTGCCAGCAAGCACCTTTCTGTGCCTGGTGAGAGGGGGACCCTGGGGACCCCCAGAACCTCCTGAGCTTGTGCGATGCTCTGCTGGGCTGGGAGATGCTAGGGGAGAGGGAGGGGGCTCCTGCCTGCAGGAGGAGGGCTGGGGAGCCCGCCGGTGTGGGGTCTATGTAGGGCAGGACCCTCACCTCTCCTCTCCCCCCACCTCCCTCACCGGTTCTTCTTCTGCTGCTATTTCGGGACGAGCGCAGGGACTCCAGAGGGTACAAAGCCAAAATCTGCTGACACTGCTCAGCACCTCCCCATCCCCGTGGGCTGACAGAGTCACCGAATCATCTGAGTTGGAAAAGCCCTTGAAGCTCCTCCAGCCCAACCATGACCCTCCCCCTGACCCTTCCCAACTCCCCCAGATCCCTCAGCGCTGGCTCAGCCCGACTCTTCAACCCCTCCAGGGATCCCAGGGACTCCCCCCTGCCCTGGGCAGCCCATTCCAACGCCCAACAGCCCCTTCTGCACAGAAATCCTTCCTCAGAGCCAGTCCTGGCCGAGACATTTTCCACTTCGTGGGGCCGAATGTCACTAACCCGGTCTCCTCCTGCTCCCCCCAGGGCCGTGCCTGTGACCACTATGGCATCTACCACACCAGCCCCACGCTGGGCAGCCTGGCTAAGCCGGTGGTGCTCTGGACCCAGCAGGATGTGTGCAAATGGCTGAAGAAACACTGCCCACATAATTATCTCATCTACGTGGAGGCGTTCTCCCACCACGCCATCACAGGTACAGTCAACACCGCCGCTTACTCATCGGTACTAATTGCCATTAGCACGTGCTCCTGAGAAATAGCTGTTTGGAGGTTTGTGGTTTGGAAGACAGATGTACCCCCCATTTCTGCCCCCTCTATCCATGGAGACACAGCCAGGGTGAGAGCTGCCCCACGGCACCCGGCATGGGGACACCCACCAGGCTGGGCAGGAGGAATCCGGCACTGGGGGGAGCTCCGGGACAGGCTGGAGGTAGTTTACAGTGAGCACAGGGGAGATTGTGGTTTATAAAATGGGGATGAGTCTTCTCGCCTAGATTAATCTAATAAGAATATTTTAAATACTGAAATTTTTCCCGAAGGAGGAAAGATCTCTGACCAGCTGGAGTCCAAGTTGGTCTTCTGGTGTTTGTCCAGGTCCGAATCCAACTCTCAGCCAAGTTCTTGGAGGACACTTACCTCTAGGACTTGCTCCCTCCCCTTTGCCCCTCGGGGACAGAGGCTTTGACCTCTACGTATGAGCATCGTCCCGCTCTGACCGTGACGTTTGCGTGGCCAGGGCCAGGAGAAGGGAGCGGGGAAGGGAGCGCTGGACCTGCCCGGGAGGGATGCAAAGCCCTAATGCAAGAGCTCAGCCAGCCCTTGCATGGGAAACAAAGGCAGCATTAGCAAATGTACGCTGGGAAACAAGGACAAAAGCTGGTTGTAAATCCCTCGTCTAATAGCCCCCGGACTGGAGGAGAGTGGCTTGCTGGGGACAGTGGCGGCGACACTAATGTGTTTTGATGGGTACCCCCATTCCTCGGGGATGGGCAGCCTGCGCGGGGACCGTGAGCTCGGAAAAAAATCTCCTGATGCAGGAGGTAGAGTGGAGAAATGGAAAGCTCCTGCCTGCGGGGATGGGTTACGTGATGGCTGGAGCCAGGACCTTCCTGTCCTGAGGCTGGGGACCTCAAGCTGCCACCCGCTGCTCCCCAAAAACGGGGCCACCTCAGAGCCTCCTCCATCCCTGTGGGTCCAGGTGGTGAAAGAGCATTTTAGGATTTCTTCCTTTTCCCCTTCCTTGTCCCCACGTGAAGATGGGCTCCCGTTTGAGTTGCGCTTCCACGGTGTCCCTGCCACGCCGGGCACTGAGCAACGCCGTGTTTGCAGGTCGGGCACTGCTGCGGCTGAACGGGGAGAAGCTGCAGCGCATGGGCATCGCTCCCGAGGCGCAGCGGCAGGAGGTCCTGCAGCAGGTCCTGCAGCTCCAGGTGCGCGAGGAGGTCCGAAACCTGCAGCTTCTCAGCCAAGGTAGGGCCGGCGAGAGGCTGAGCGGGGAGAGAAGCCCCAAAGCCCCAACCCTGGGGGGGTTTTGCCCTTCCTGCAGCCGGCCGGGTGAGCAGAGAGGTGGCTGAGGGGCTGCCAAAGCCAGAGGCACCCCCCTGCACGTCACTGGGGCAAATGTAGCCCCCACCATGGCTGGGGTGGGGTGCAGAGCACGGGTTGGGGTGCACAGGAGGGGATGAGGTGCACAGGTTTTCACAGAATCCCAGAACCATCTGGGTTGGAAAAGCCCCTGAAGCTCCTCCAGCCCAACCATGACCCTCCCCCTGACCCTTCCCAACTCCCCCAGATCCCTCAGCGCTGGCTCAGCCCGACTCTTCAACCCCCCCAGGGATCCCGGGGACTCCCCCCTGCCCTGGGCAGCCCATTCCAACGCCCAACAGCCCCTTCTGCACAGAAATCCTTCCTCAGAGCCAGCCTGACCCTGCCCTGGGCAGCTTGAGGCCATTCCCTCGGGGCCTGGCGCTGGGGCCTTGGCTCCAGAGACTCATCCCCCCTCTCTGCCCCCTCCTGGCAGGGAGTTGCAGAGGGCCAGGAGGTCTCCCCTCAGCCTCCTCTTCTCCAGACTGAACCCCCCCAGTTCCCCCAGCCGCTCCCCAGCAGACCTGTGCTCCAGACCCTGCCCCAGCTCCGTTGCCCTTCTCTGGCCACGCTCGAGTCATTCAATGGCCTTTTTGGGGCGAGGGGCCCAACACTGAACCCAGGAATCGAGGGGCGGCCTCCCCAGTGCCCAGCACAGGGCTCAGATCCCTTCCCTGTCCCTGCTGGCCATGTGCTGGTACTTTCTGGTATTTGTGGTGCACAGGTTGCGGTGCACTTGGACAGGCTGTGGTGCAGAGTTTGTGGGGCACAGGGATGAGTTGTGGTGCACAGAGACAGGCTGTGGGGCACAGGGAGAAGTTGTGGTGCACAGCCCAAAATCCATCAGTGGCATTTTGCGTGGAAAGGGTGAGATTCTCCGTGGCCGGCAGTGGGTGAACTGGAACACACCGCCCTGCAGGCTGTTTATTCCTTCCTCTCCCGCCTTGTTCCAGCTTCTTTTGGCAATGTCTCCTAGCTGATCCGTCTGTTTGGCAGATTGCACCAACACTGTGAACCGAGCACCTCTGGGATGGGCTGTGCTCCGCCGATACGAGACCTGAACCGCACGCTTGGAATACGAAGAGACTGCTTCCCAGCCACTCCGGGGCTTCTCTCCTTCTTCTTCCTTTTTTATGAACACATTTCTGTGCAGAGATGGGAGGTTTCCTCCAGCAAACGTGGCTCTTGGCTGGAAGAAAATTAGCAAAACATCCGCTGGGACAGACAAACTTTTGCCCACCTGAGCCTGAGCGTTCACAGGGAAAGAGATGGCAAAAAGGAGGCGACAGCAGGCAGGGCTCAGCGTTGTGGACAAACCGAGTGTGGTTATTCCCAGGACGGCTCAGAGCCATGCACAGGAAGGTGAAGCCTTATGCACATGGGCGACATCCCAGCACCCAGTGGCTTGTCCACACCTCGGAGCTTATTTAGGGAGCTTTAGTTTTCTCTTCAGACTGGGCTGTCTTCCAGCGTCCTAGGAGGTAACGTTATCAGTAGCAAATAAAACGACCCAACCCGCCAAAAATAATAAAAAAAATTAAAAGCGGGGCCAAGCCACCAGCACTCGGCTCCACTCGGTGAGTTAAAAAGGGAGCTGAGTCATCGGAGCTGGAAAATCCGGGCGCAGAGGCAGGGTGGATGCGCTGGGAGGGTGCTGCGGCCCTGAGGAAGCTCTGCCAGGAGCTCG
This sequence comes from Athene noctua, assembly GCF_965140245.1. NCBI lineage: Eukaryota > Metazoa > Chordata > Aves > Strigiformes > Strigidae > Athene > Athene noctua. The sequence goes on from NC_134052.1 coordinate 15,613,174, forward strand.
TCCTTCATCCGTCCTCGTTTGCCGGCAGACGGGGCGGCCGGAGCAGGGGTGGGGGGGAGCAGGCGGGGATGCTGCCGGGCAGTGCTGGGTGCTGCCCCGGGGTGAGGCTGGGGGTTCCTGGGGGTCAGGTGTGTCCTCCCCCCAGCCTCCGTGTCCAGCCGTGCTCCCTCCCGCGCCCTCTGTGCCCCCACCAGCTCTTTGCAGAGCTCTTCTCCTCCAGGTGTTAGAAATGTTGGTCCCAACCTCCTGCCCAGGGGCTGGCGATGGTGCCACCCAGCCCAGGCACCCTCCCGATGACCCAGCTCATCATTAGGGTGAAGCAACATTTACTGTTACACCCCCACACACACCCAACCCCCCCCTGTCCAGAGCCACAGACCACTCATGCGGGCAGGTAAGGAACAATCGAGGATTTAGGGGCAGGGTGGACGCTGTCACCTCTCCACATCCCCCCCTCCCGTGATGAGGGCAGGGCTGTGGGGCCAGGGGGGTCCCAAAACGGCAGCACCCCAAAGCTCCTGGGGCATCGCAGCTGGCAGGGATGTGGAGGCAGGTCGTGGTGGCCCCCCTGGCCGGGCGCCCACCCGCCACCCACCTGCTCCTCTGCTGGTAATAAAATAAGAGACTGTTATTTTAACTCGCTGCTCTTCTGACTCTTCCCACGCCTGGACCTGCGCCGTGGGTTTAGCCCCTCCAGCCCTTCCCGGGGATGCTCAGGAGATATCTGCAGCCCTAAATCTCCCAGGAGAAGCTCCCCCACAGGGGACAGGGGTCCCAACAGATAGGAACAAGCCTCAGCCAGGGGAGTTTGCCGGTATTTAAATCCCCCCTCAGCTCCACAGAGTGAAGAAGCTGCTAATCTTTGCTGGTAGGCAGCTGGACGGGGGGCAGCGGCGGGATTTGTGGTTGTAGTTCCCACTGCGGCACAGGTAAGGGCTGGTGGCCAGGTGAAGGTCTCCAAAGCTCGTCTGTGAGCGGCATGGGGCTGCGGGCAGGGGGGGCAGCCCAGTGTCACCCCTGCCCCATCCCTGTCCCATTGTGGTGACACTGCTCCTCGGTGAAGGAGCCGGGAGATTTCCACGGGGGTGGGATCAAAGAGGATCTGAAAACAAGTTGTTTGCCCACGGCTAGCAAAAATCAGGATTGCACCCACAGGTTTTTTTGTCTCCCCCACGAAATCCCCAAGGAAAGGTGTCCCCAGAGCCCTCCAGGCTGTCTCAAGGTGTAAGGGGGGGGGCAGGAGGAGATGCAAAGCCCCAGGGATTTCCCTCCAGGATTTGGGGGGCAGGAACCCCGCAGAGCTCGGAGCCCTGAGCACTGGCTGAAGCTGGATGGGGGGTTTGCAGCTCACGCCTGGCTCAGGGGAGGAGGTGGCGGGGCCTGGGCAGGGTGTGGGACGCACGGAGCATCCTCAGGCTCTGGCTGCAGTGCCCGTGCTGGGTCCCCAGGGGGGTTGTACAAGGCCCAGGTGATGGAAAGGTCTCAGAAACAAAACTTTATTCCCAAACCATTTTGGATAACGGATTCACCAAATGCTACTTGTATCCAAGCAGGTGAATTCACTCTCCTGCCCCAGGATGATTTCCACGACACTGCTGGAGGAGTTTATAACTCACGTCTGTCACCCTCAGAGGAGGGGTTTGGTGTGGGGCTGAAGGCAAAGACTCCAAATTTCCCAAATCCATATTTAATCCAGATTTTTTTCAACTCAGAGAAAGGCATCACCCGACTGGTGCCTGCAACGGGGTGACCCAGACCACGGCGCCACCCTCTCCTGTCTCTGTGTGTCGGCCGGACCTCAACAGTGGCAGTTCCTGTTTGAGCTTCGCTGTGGTGGGGACAGAGGGGGGGCCGCGACCCCTGAGCTCTGTCTGCAAGGAACCAGCTTTGGGATTTCACTGTGCACAGCCCCCCCCCGAAGACACACAAATCAGAATTTCGTCCGTATTGACCTTTTCAAAAATTCAGTGAAATTGGCTCTTCTCACCTCGCTGGAACTTCACGAGAAGCAAAGGTGGGGGGATTTATTGAATTTTAAGAAAATGAAATAAAACAACCAGGAGAAAAAAAAAATTAAAAAAAAGAAAACCACTTGGCCTCTGCAGCCGCAGCAGTCTGAGCTGTGGGCTCTGTGCCGACGGCCGCGATGGAGCCACGCGCCCGTCCCAGCCGGTGCAGGACCCACATTTCATCCTTGTTACCCCATTACGTGGAGAGCAGAGCCCCGCGCAGGATGCGGCCCCGTCCCCTCCTGACGCAGCCCTATAGGAAACTACGAAACCTTCACGCCGGGATGGATCAGTGCTAATTAAAGCCCAAACAAGACAACCCGTGGCCAAGAGCAGGGTTGATTCCCCCACCATGGGTTGAGTTCCTGCCCCAGCGGTGGGTGCCGGGGGGGGGCAGCAGGAGCAGTGGTGGGGGCAGGTGGGGTTGTGGGGTGGCCGGGGAGCAGGGGAGCATCCCCAGGAGCAGAGGGACGGCTGCTGGGAGTCGGGCTGCGGGTGAGGTGCATCGTTAGAGGGAGATGCTGAGCTTCTCTCCAGAGCTTCGGAGCTGCGCGGGGGAGAAACGGCTCCTCCAGGCTCCAGCTCCGGGCTGTGCTCACGCAGAGTCGGTGGTGGGTTTGTTTGAAATGCAACCGGGGTGCAGGGAGAGGCGCTGGGGCTGTCCCTGACCCCCCCTGCAAAGGCAGCGGTCCCTCAATGTCCTCCCCCGAAGTCCAGCTGCCCCTTGCTGTGCTCCTGAGGGGGTGTGTGGCTGTGGGACCCCCCCCCGTGTGCCATGTCCACCCGTGCTGGGCTGTGCCCCTGCTCCCTCCGGCTCCTCATCCTCACAGGAGGAAGGAGGCACAGAAGAAAGCAGAAACCCCACCAGCCTGCCCGGACGGAGCCCAGAGCGCAGCTCTGTGTCCTCTGAGACCCTCCGAGATCCACCTGAGGTTGCCAAGACCCATCAGGATGGGTGGAACGATGTCCATGGGGCAGGCAGGAGGATGCCATCCTGCCCCCCAGCCCCCTGCCCCACTGGGGTCTGTGCTGGCTGTGCCTTCATCCTGGTGAGGATGGTGATGATGAGAGTGGGGCATCCTTCCAGGCTGGCTCTGGGCCACTGCTCTGGCTCTGGACCAGTGTCCGAGGGGCACACAGGGCCAGGGTGTGCCCAGGGCAGCAGGGACCATCCAGGCCAGCCCTGAGCTCAGCTTTGCCTTCAGTGGCTCTGGGCACGCAGCAAAATCCACCTGCACGGTGGCCCCGAGGAAGCACCGTCCTCCCCATGGGGTCCTGGGCGAGCACCTGGGCTGGCAGGTGCTGCACCAGGACCCTCGGGTGCTGAAGGGAGACGGGTGCTCGGGCTCCTCTCCGGGCCAAGAGACAGCACAGTCACTCCTCAGCTTTTACCGAACAAGAAAAATACCTTATATTTGTGTAGCACTTATCTGCCAGTGTATTCCAGGCAATGCCCCAAAACAAACAGCGCCAGACAATGAAACACAGATGAATCGGGTGCAGATTCATGCAATATTAAAACCAGACAACAATTAAACAGAAGACACCAGCAAGCATAAATCAATCCCATGCAGCAGGCAGGAGGCTACGAGCCACGGCACCGGGGCGAAGGGGCCGGTGGTGGCAGCTATCGGAGAGCGCGCGTCTTTGTTGTCTCTGATTAACTTTTTCTGCTTGTGGTGATTTTTTTTTTTGCTACAAGCAGGACAATGAGCTACCAGCATCAGAAATAATGGCCAGCACCTTTTTGTCTTATAAAGAAAAAATCCAGCAATCCCTCCCCAGTGGTAGAGGGGTAAATTATAGCAAGTTTCCAAGAAAAATAAAAAAAAAAGCCAACACATTTGCACAAAGAAAATGCATGCCTAATTTGTCCAAGTAATTACTGAGCCTGGCTTGATGATACAGATACCTCCAGCTCTGAAACGCTGCTGATTGCATCTCTGATTCAGGAAACGATCCCTGTTCCCCCAACATAGAAATTCGTGCTCGGCTGCGAGCGCAGCCTCCGATTTCCCCGGCTGCACAGAGCTCCAGGACACGATTTGCTGAGCAGAGAGGGACGGCAGCGCCTGCCACGGGCTCTGCTGAACCGAGGCCAGTTTGGATCCGAACACCAGTCCCCGGCAGATTACACGCTTGATTTAATTAGGAGTCTGTCCTCCCATCAGGCATCCAGGGGGGATTAAAAACGGCCTCGAATTGTCGCCTTTTTGGGGCTCTCAGGCAGCTCCTTATGAGGTTTCTTGCACTGGAGACTTGTGCGCACCTGAATGCGTCGCAGCCAGAAAAAAAAGGAGGAATCCCAGTCGCTGGTGGCACGTGCCACATGTCAGGGCCACACAAGCCCCGGGGAAGGAGAGCAGGGTGTGGATAGTGGGGGCACAGCAGCCTGGTCGGGGGGCTCAGGTGAATCAGAACATCCCGGGGAGGTGTGAGCTGGGGGACACACCGGTGCGTGGCGGGGGCGCAGCGAAACGGCTGCTCCTGGGATGCTCCAACAGCCTCATCCCAGCCCTGGCAAACCTCCAGCTGCCTTATCCCGGAGCCCTGGTCCCCATCCCAGCCTGGCACCGGGGGACAGGATGGGGCTTGGGGACAGGCAGGGTCTCGCGGTGATCTCAGCAGAAGCCTTCTGCCCCAGCGCATCCGTACTGCACATCCAGGACTAATCAATCTTGATTCATTGCTAATGAACTTGAGAACAGTGTTGGGATGGATCAGGTGCCACTCAGGGTGAGATGGATAATATAATTAAGATTTCCTCAAAGGTCCCGTCTTTCTTACCTTGTTAATTAAGCTGATGCGGGGCCCTCCATGCGGAATGCATAATGAGAGGCTGCCGGAGACAGAGCTGGCTATTAGTGGGAGGTGATGCTGGGGGAAATGCTGGCCTTAACCACAAGGCTGGGGATATTTTGGCAGCTCTCTGGGGATTTGGTTCCTCCAGGGTGGCCAAAAGTTGATCTCTGCTGAGAAATCACCGCATCCTTTGCACCACAAATGCACTTGGACGGCGCAAGGCGAAGCGCACAAGCACGGGGATGCAGGTGGAGATGGATGGGCTTATCCCTGCCCAGGACTGAGCACCACGGCAGAGCTTACAGCTCCCTAAAGCACCAGCCACGGCGCGGGGAGCAGACAGCTGCGAGCAGCCCTGCGGCCTCGAGGATCAGCTCTCACACGGCGCTGGAGCCGGCGGCGCGGGGAGGAGGGGATGCTGCTCCGCTCCCGATCACCCAGGCACTCTTTTGGTACTCGCACTCTGGTGGTGACTTATGACAATGAATTAATGGCCTCTTAATAAGGGTGACAGTTCCCTTAATTAGAAAGTATCAGAGCAGGAATAATTGCTTCATTTCTTTTTTTTCTCCCCCCTATATTACTTCCTTCATTTTTGGGTCCTCATTCTCAGCTCCTGGATGCCCGCCGGGGTCCTGCCTCCCCAGAGCCAGAAACGCTCCCGAGCCCAGCGGGCACGGCAGGGAGCCGGGAAGGGTGGAGCGGGGTGGGCGCAGGTACAGCTGCAGAGCTGCCGTTTTCACCGTGGCAGTGCCACCTTTGCAGCAAGGCCAGGCGCAGGCAGCACCCAGGCAGGGTCACACCGGGATCGGTGACACATGGGACAGTCTGGTGTAGGGCCAGGGGTCTGGCAGGGCTGGAGGAAGGGGGGAGACAGCATTTGCAGGCAGGGAACCTCCAAGTGATGAGCCCAGGGAGGGCAGTCAGTGCAGGCAGCCAGCGGCAGGAGTGGGGCAGCCCCACAGGGCAGCAGCAACCACTCGAACCTCGGCCCAGGGTAGGCAGTGGGGCTGAGAGAAATAATTTGTCCTGAAATGAATATAGAACTACAGAATAGAATCACAGAATGGTTTGGGTTGGAAGGGATCTTAAAGATTATCCAGTTCCCACCCCCCTGCACCGGGCAGGGCCACCTTCCCCCAGCCCAGGTTGCTCAAAGCCCCGTCCAACCTGGCCTTGAACCCTTCCAGGAGGGGGCAGCCACAGCTTCTCTGGGCAGCCTGTGCCAGGGCCTCACCCCCCTCACAGGGAGAATTTCTTCCTTGGATCTGATCTAAATCTTCCCTCTGTCAGTTTAAACCCGTTACCCCTTGTCCTGTCACTGCACTCCCTGATCCAGAGTCCCCCCCCCTTTCCTGCAGCCCCTTTCAGCCCTGGGGGGCTGCTCTAAGGTCTCCCCGGAGCCTTCCCTTCTCCAGCTGAACCCCCCAACTCTCTCAGCCTGTCCCCACAGGGGGGTGCTCCAGCCCCCCAAGCATCTTCGTGGCCTCCTCTTATTTGGAGCCCCCCCCATCTCATTCGGGTCGACCGGTGCTGTTTCCAAACCTGGATGCACAAACAGCTTTGCTGTGAAAACAAGCCCTGCAGAAACCTGTCGAAATATTCGCAGCATTTCACTTGGGCCTTTTTTGGAAGAGAAAGTTCTGGCACAACATTTCCAGGCTCTGTGTCTGCACGGGCTGTTAGCAGGGGGCTCCAGTAAAAACTTTCAAACACCCCAAACAAAATGAGCTGCTTCGCTTCCCGTCAGAAGATGCTTTTTTTAAAAACGAAGCAGGGATTTGGGGGTTGTGCAGCCACACAGCTTCATCAGCAACCTGCGGTCCCCCAGTCCCACCCCGCGCCCCTGCATCTCCCGCTGCCCTCCATGGGGCCGTGGGTGTCCCAGGGACCCGACCCCCCTGGCTCGCTGCAGGAGATGCTCCCCACACCAACAGGACCCTGTAAATAATAAATAGCAGCCTCAGGGCTGCTGGGAGCTTCGTTTCTCTCTGCAGTCAAAAGCGTTTCCTCTGTTAACCTTCTTCCCTCTTTGCGCTGCAGCCATTTTGCTTTCTCGCCATATCTAAAATTAAATCTGTTAAGATTTTCTCTCACTCTTCCCCCCCCCTCCCCTCCTTTTGCTTATATTTGCTGAGTGCGTTCAAGCACGGGGAGGGGAAAAAAAAAAAAATAATACAAAAAGCCATCAGCATAATTCATGGCTCTCACAGTCATCGCAGGCTCCAGTTTCCAATCAGAGGCCCGGCTGCGGAGCCAGCGCGCGGGGAGGAGGGCTGGGGCTGGCCCGGATGCTGCTTCACAAACCAGCAGCGATTCTCTCTTTGTTCTGGGATCGCTCTGCTCCAGCCAAAAGAGCCCCCACACAGCCCGTCCTGCGGATTCAGGAGCGCTGAGCTGGTCCGAGGGGCTTTGTCCACCCCGACTCCCAGGATAATAGGGGATGGAGCAGCTGCCGCGGGGGTTTGCAGGCTCCGGACCCAGCTGCCATCCTTTATCCCAGCATAAAGCCCGTGGAAGTGCTGGGTTTCCCACCCTGGGCATCACCGTTGTGCTCTTTCCCTTGCCTGTCTTTGTGCAGAGTGGCTCCCAGTCCCTCCCAGTCGCTCCCAGTCCTGTGCACTGAGCATCCCACCACCCCCCCGCAGGAGATGCTGGTGCTGGCCCCACACAGCCCCATGCGCACAGCATTTAACAGGAGGTTTTGAGAAGTCTCCAGAGCCAGCGGCACGTGGGAGAGGCTCTGCAAACCCAGCATCCATTTTATTCTAATAGCGTCGGCAGTTGGAGAGGTGCTGCTGCAGCCAGCTGGGTTAATACGTGTTTTAAAGTTACTCGCTGTGCAAGAGTCTGATCCACCAGCCCTGATCTGGGCAAGGGGCACGCTCCTGGATTCAGGGATGAACAACCCACAGGACAAGCAAAGTGGTCCCAACATCCCTGCGAGGATCTGCAGTCAGAAAAACAGATGATTTTCTGCTTTTCCTCTTAGAAGGGTTTTTTTTTTTTGCTCATTCCTGGTGTTTTTAACGAGCCCAGGTGTCTTTTCGAGCCAGCGCTGACCCTCCCTGAGGGTACCCGAGGCCAATGCCGGGTCATGGGTGGGGGTCACCACGCTGGCCGCATCCTGGCAGACACAGGGGCAGCTCCGGGGAGACCCAGGGCAGCTCTGGGTAGATTTTCTTCCCAACACCAGCACTTCAGGCCGGAGAAGCGATGTCGGGAGCGCACGTAGGATGGCAGCACCTCGCTGCGCACACGGCCCGGCCGGGGACCGCTCTGATGGCAGCAGTGGGGGCTTCAAGAGGGCCGGGGTGCCTGGGGGGATGTGGAGCCCGGTCTGTGCCTCTCTGGGGGCACAGAGCCACAGGGATGTGGCTCCACGGTGACACGCGGCAGTCCCCACTGAGCCGAGGAGCAAAGAAGGAGGGAAGGGATATGTGTGTCTGTCCCAGGTGACACCCCGCTGGGTCACCCCTTTTCACCCTCGCCCATCGCGGGGGGGTGAGCCCAGGGTTGCCAGCCCTGCTAAAGGCTGCCTTGACTTTTCCCTGCCCTCTTGAGAAGGCAGAGGCTCCCACCCTGCCCGCACCGCTGCCTGCAGCCCCTGCCCTCTGCAGGAACGGGGCAGAGGTGATGCAAAGAGCAGCCGTGCCAAATGAAACGGTCTCCGTGGGAAGCCCGGTAAGGCAGTCTGCGCCCCCAGGTCTGTCTGATCCTGACTATATAATTGTTTTTCTCCCCCCTCTCCTCCTCCTGGGGTCTGTATCAATTTAATTTACACGCTCAATGGCTTGGACTGCTTCATCCTCAAACACCTTCTCTGGCATTTACAGCCGCGGTGGGCACCAGGCTGCCTCTCCGCTGCCTGCTCCTGCCTTGAGCAGTGGGAACGGTGGGAACACTGGGAACACTGGGAACGGTGGGAATGGTGACCCAAGGGCCAGAGCACTGGGGAATCACCTCTCGGCACATGTGGCCCTGTTCCCCCAGTGGTATCGAGCCGGTCTGAGAAGACAAGTTCTCATCCACAACCCACCTCTGTGACGAAGCCGCGATGCAGCAGGAGATGTGATGGTTTCCTGTGAGCCCCCACCGCTCTTCCTCCTCCTCCTCCTCCTCCTCCTGCCCTTCCCAGCACAGCTCTTCCACACCGGTACAGCTCTGCACGTGAAACGAAGCGCTCCACCGCATCTGTTCCACATTTGCTGTTCTTTTCAAGTCCATTCCTTGGCCCCCTCCCCTCTGCTCAGCAGGGCCTGAAAATAGCAACTGTGGTTGCCTTTATATTTGCATTATTTCAAAGTTTCTGTACTTCAACCAGGCCGCGGCCGGCCGCTCTCCAAGCCTCTGTATAACCCCCTGGCTGGCCAGGCTCCTCAGCATCTCCCTCTCACCCTCAACCTGCTCCTCAAGATGCAAAATTGTGCTTTGCAGATGCAGAAAATGAATGCGGTGCCACTTCTGCACACGCGTGTGCGTGAATTCACACGTGCCCGGGGTGGCCGTTTGCGACATTACTGGGACGAGCAAAGACAAAGTGGGCACCGTTTGCAGCCTTATAGAGAGGAGGAGACTCTGAAGGTGCTGAAGATGCTGCCTGGTCCCAGCGGGGATGTGAAGCTGCCTGACAGCCCTCGCCTGCTGCAAGTTAACAGCTCTCCCGGCAGGCAGCTCGTTGGCTGGGAAGCAAAACCGCCTCGGATATGCCTCATTTTATACAAAGAAGGTGGGCTGTGCCTGTCCCTCCCACCCCGCTGATCACCCTCCGCTCCGCCGATAATAATACCTAGCAATTACACAAAGCTTTCCCTGCTCTCCACAGACATTAATTAAGCTCTTTCCCCACGATGGAGACAAAGAGGGGAACCGCGGGGAAACTCCCAACTTGGGTTGGGGTTTGGTTTTTTTTTTTTTTCACTTTGATTTGGCGTGGCCCACGCCACGGGGCCTCTTGATTCTCGTGTGAGCCACGCGCCAGCGATGGTGCCAGGTGGCCCTGACAGCGACGGTTGCTCTGGATTTTGCTCTCACATGGCAAAATTTGTCTGTTTTTCCTGAATTTCTGGGCTGCTGCGGCCACTCGGATGGTGGTGCTGGATCCCGGAGCGGTTGTGTGCTCCCGGTGAGGCCAGTAACGGAGGCCGGTAACTTCCCGGGTGCCAGCAGCTCTGCGGGGGTGACACCCCGAGCCCAGGAGCTGGGAAAACCGGATCATCCCACAGGCACCGCGCCGGCCTCACACCCAGCCTCGTCCCCGGGAGCCAGGGTGGTTCGCAAGGGGACCCCGAGCCTCCTTCCAGCTGCCTGTACCCCGGGGTTAGAGGGATGGATGGGCAGGACACCCTGCCTGCGCCCTGGAGGGGAGGATGACAGGCAGGGCAACACCGAGGGCAGGATGACAGGCAGGGCAACACCGAAGGCAGGATGACAGGCAGGGCAACACCGAAGGCAGGATGACAGGCAGGGCACCCTGCCTGCGCCCTAGAGGGGAGGATGACAGGCAGGGCAACACCGAGGGCAGGATGACAGGCAGGGCAACACCGAAGGCAGGATGACAGGCAGGGCAACACCGAGGGCAGGATGACAGGCAGGGCACCCTGCCTGCGCCCTAGAGGGGAGGATGACAGGCAGGGCACCCTGCCTGCGCCCTGGAGGGGAGGATGACAGGCAGGGCACTCAGTAGGGCAGGATGACAGGCAGGGCACCCTGCCTGCGCCCTGCAGAGCAGGATGACAGGTAGAATGTATCCTGCGTACACCCCGGAGGGCAGGAGGACAGGCAGGGCACCTTGGAGGGCAGGAGGACAGGCAGGGCATCCTGCCTGCACCCGGCAGAGCAGGAGGACGGGCAGGGCGCCCTGCCCGCACCCCGGACAGGCAGGGCACCCTCTCTGCCCCGTGAGCGGTCGGGGGGAGCCGCCGGGAGCGCCGCCAGCCCTGCCCGTGCCGGGGCCCGGCCCGCCCTGCCCGCACCTGCCCGTACCGGGCCGGGGGGGCGCTGCCCGGTCCCGCCCTCCCGGGGCGGCGCCCCCGTCCCCCCCCCCCCGCCCTTTCCGCGCTCCCGCCCGGTCCCGGCCCCGTCGGCGGAGCCACGCGAGATCCGCGCGGCGCGGGGCCGGCGCGGGGCCGGCGGCGGTGGCGGGGCGCGGGGCGGGCCGGGCCGGGCGGGGCCGGGCCGGGGAGCGCGCATGAGCCGCGGCGGCGGCGGCGACGGGCGGGCGGGAGCGCGGCAGCGGAGCGCGGCGGGGCCGCCGCGGGTGTGGGCGCGCCGGGGAGCCCCGCACCGCGGCCCGCAGCCGGGGGCGGCGGCCGCCACCGCCTCGCCGGCCGGGGGGGGGCCCGGCCCTGCGCGCCCCGCACCGCGGCCCGCCGAGGTAAGCACCGAGCCCCGGCCCGGTAACACCCGCCGCGGCGGGGCCCCCCCGACACACACACACACACACACACACTCACACACACACACACTCACACTCACACCCCCCCGCCCCGCTCCGCTCCGCCCGCCGCCGCGTCGCCATTTTGCCGCTCGCTCTTCCCCTCCCGGCGGCGCGGCCGGGCCGGGCCCTCCCCGCCAGCCCTCGGTGGGCCCCGGCCCCGCGGGGGTGAGCCCCGAGCAACCTCCCGGGGATGGGGCGGCCGGGCCCGGGGAGGCGACAGGCCGCGGGGCGGCCCGGCCGGGTGACAGGCGGCGAGGCGGCCCCCGCTGAGGCCCGGGGAGGTGACAGGCCCCGGGGCGGCCCTGCCCGAAGGGTGGCGGGCGGGGGCAAGGGGTGACAGCGGCGGGTGGGGGGCAGAGGAGGGGACAGGGGGATGGCAGAGCCCGGTTGGTGTGTGTGGGGGGGTGTGACAGCAGGAGCGGGCAGGGCAGAGGTCCCCGTGTCCGCTCACCCCGGGGATGCCGGGGACAGGGGGACACCCTGGTCCCCACCTCGGCCTCATTGTCTTGCGGGGCGTGTGCGTGTGCGTTGTGGTTTTTTCCCCCCTTTGCTTTTGTGCCTGGGGACGGGGGAAGGGGGAGGGACTGGCTAACGTGCTTCAAACAGAAACTTTACGCCCTCCAAAAAGCCTCGCCGGGTGCCCGCACAATGCTGCTCGGCGGGAGCACGGCGGCCTCGCACCGCGGGGCGAGTTGTTCCTTCCAGAAGACCCTCGCCGGGAGCACCCACCTGCGTCGGGGCTTCGCTCGGCGCGGGGGACAACGAGGGAGCCAGCCGTGCCCGAGGACAGCAGAGGGGCTCGCGGGGCTTCACCCGCCACGTGGTTCCCTCTCGGGAAACCTCCGGCGATTCCGCTCCTGAGGAAGCTTCTCCCGCCGCTTCCTCGTCTTTATTCCCAAAAAGTTTCTCCCAGCGCGTGGACGCAGCCGCGGGTTTGCCCTCGAGTTAACGGGAGGGAGCACGGCCCCTCCGGCAGTGCCCTGTCGTCGCCTTGGCCTCGTCGTGTCTCTCCCCGCGTTCCGCCTGGCACATCCCTTCTGCCGCGCGGGCAGGGCCGGGCAGCTCGCTTGGCTTTTTGGTGTTGCCTCCATCTGGAGCCGTTGGTAAATTATTAAGGATAAGCAGAGCGGGTTGACGGGTGATCGGGCCGGTCGTTGCGTGGCACGATGCATCCGTAGCGATGGGACCGGGGCGGGAGTCCCGGCAGGAGAATTTGGGGTCAGAACCTGTGGGGTGATTTTCCCTGTGTAGCCATAAGGACGTCGTGGGGCTGAGAGGGGTCACGGCCATCCCTGGCTCCTTACGTGCTCCTGCGGACCCGATCCAAGGTCACAGATGGGCATTTATATGTGAATTATTTCCCCTTTTCCCAGTTTATGTCCAATTTCCAGGCTGTGCCCAGCCGGACAGCTCTGCAGGGGGATCTGTCACAGAGGAAAAGAACCTGTCGGGGCGGCGGGTGGCTGGGATGTTGCTGTCCCATGTCAAAAGGTCTATGGCATGGTGGGTCCCCAGGTTTTGCTCCCTCTTTCCCGTGGCCACAGGCTTCTTCCTCACCCCTGCTCCCTGCACCGCCGACTCAGCCTGTGCTCATCCCACACCGGCTCCTGTGTTGTCACAGGTTTTTTTTCCTGGAGTTGGACGCTTCAAAAATACTTCCGCAAACTTCTAAAACGGTACCTAAAGCTGAGCTGGAGGCTTTATCAGCAAAGACGCCGCCAGCCCCGACCTTCCTGTGCCACATCCTTGCCCCGCTCGCAGGCAGGACCTGCCGATATCTCCTCCTTCCGCTGCCGGTTGCAAAAGGGTTTTCACCAAAAATGTAACGAAAGCGTGGTAGGGCATGGGCTGTTGTCCGGTTTCAGCATGTGTTACTCAAAAATGAGCGAGAAGTTTGGATATTACAAAAAAAACCCCAAAACAATGGGCTGATTCGTGCTCTCTGGCTCCGGGGCAATTCCTCTGGGATCCCTGGGGTTGTATCAGTGGCCAGGGAGCGGAGTTTGGCTCTCGCTAAGTGGTTTATGGGATTTTTATTTTTCATTTAGCCAAAAAGTGGGAAAAAATTCAAAGAAGTATTTGGTGTGGGAAAACAAAAGACGTTCAAAACCTTCTAAGCTGGCCAAAGGATCCCTTTGAGGGGACAGATGTGTTAAGGGGAACAAGAAGTGTCGGGGAGCAGGGCTGAGCCGGGCACCTTGACCATGGCGGTGGTTGCAGAAGGGATGCTCAGCACCAGCCCCGGCTCCCAGGGTTTGGTGTGCACTGCCGGGGATGTGCAGCGAGCAGGGGGTGGGCGACCCGGCTGTTGGTGAGGGCTGCCCTGTGCGCTGCCCCTCAGGAGTTGTCCTTGAGCTGCCCAGCAAGGCAGACACAGAGGTTTTGTGGTCCATCGCCCATCTGATGGTAGCCCTGCCCCGGGTGTCTCTCGCCGCTCGGGCTGCGGTTGTGCCGGTGGGCAGCGTTCAGCGTGGGGGGCCCTGGCGCTGGGCCTCCCTCCCCTCTCTGCGCCCGGCCCAAGGGGCAAAGCCGCAGCGTGGGGTTGGATAAACGCATCGGTTGTGGGGGTTTCCTTTTGGTTTTCACCCTGTTGTAAAGTGCAGAGGTTGTGTCGTCTTCAGCCTTCAGCTCTCTGGTCTTTCGCGAGCATGGGTTTGGTTTTTTTACTTTGAGCAACTTGACTGGGGATGGCGCAGAGGTGTCAGGAGGCAGCAGAGGAAGGAAGGGGACTGGCATGTTTGTCCCTGGAGGGTTGGGGACAGTAGGAACACCCACGCGGGTGAGCGTGGAGCCACGATTTGGGAAGGAGCCGCAGGGACCCCTCTCTGTGCCTGCTCCGGAGACCAGCCAGCCCCGGGAAGGAGCCCAGGCAGTTCCTACCCAGGTCTCCCACCAAAAGAGCCCAAATTAGCTGAATAAATAATCTCTGTGTTCAGCACCAAATGCCAGAGAACCTGTTGCCAAGGCAGGAATTTCTCACTTGATCCGATTAACCTTTGTGTCTGTGCGAACCACCACATATGTGTCACCAGCTGAACATGCGCTGGAAGCTTTTTGCCAGCTCTTCTCAGAGCATCTGGGCCGCACGCGATGCGCAGTGCCCGATTGTCGTGTGGAAAGTCCCCGGGGGCACCTCAGAAAGGCCTGTTGGACCCTCGTGTCCCACGTGTCGATGGCACGGCCAGCGATCCGCGCACACGGAAGATGCTCCCCTGACCTGCCCCGTCCCTCTGGGCGCAAGGACAGGCGGGATGAGTCTGGCTGCTCGGGGCGTTGAGTTAAACCATGCTAAACGCGATCTCGTGGGAGGAATTGGGGGTGACGAGTCAAATCTGTGTTTTAAAAAACGTGTGTGTGGGGGAGAGAAGTGTTGAGCGAAGGTGAAGAAGGCACCGGTTGGCGCTTCCCTGAGTCACGCTGCTGGTGCCGGGCTGAGCGTCGCTCTGGTCTGGGGAATCACCTCCCAAGGACTCGATGCTCTCGTTGGGGGGGCTCGGGGGGCTCCTTTCCCCCCGGGGCCCTCTCGGTGCGGCCCCCATCCTCTGACATGTCTTTGCTTGTGCTGCCGGGAGGGGAGGAAGGTACCTGAAACCAAGCGGGGCAGAGTTTGGAGGGGTGTCTTGCCGCCCGCTCCCATCGGGAGCGAGACTGGGCCCTCTGCGATAATTCCTGGTGTTCATTATTTATAGAGAAGCCAAATTGAATTATTAATACGGAAAATTCAGATAACATTAACAATTCTCAGTTTATAACAGTTTCCCATTAATAAGGAAAATTGGAAATTTATCACTACATCTGCTCATTAAAACTCACTTTTTTTTTTTTTTTTTTCCTTTTGGTGTCTTAAATGAAAGCAGAGAAATAAACGAAGAGGAAAAGCCATTTATTCACTACTTCTCTGGGCAAAGTCAGCCCATAATTTTTAATAAAGTCTTTGCCATTACATGTGGAGGGGGGAAACCAGCCTATAACGAAAGCAGCTTTTCAGCCATGTCTGTGGCGTCGCACGACTGTAGAACAAATACTCGGAAACACGTCCCGTTTCTTCTCTTTGCGGGAACCTTTAAGCTGCGTGATAGTTTTCTAATTTCCCTCCCTCCCCGGCAGCTCTCCTTGCTTCCAGCATGTGTTGCTCACAGCTCCGAGGAGTGAATTTTAATGCCTCCCCTGCTTCTTTCAGAGATGGCGGATTCCTATACCTGTAAAGGTGGAAGGAAAACTGCAGGCTCTAACAAACCCGCTGCCAGCAAAGAAAGCAGGACAGAGACAAGGATAAACCCTCCCGCAGAGCTGCCCAAGCTCGGTAAGGAACCGTTTTTTTCTTTCCACGGAGGTGGATGGGGCAGAGGGGATGAGCCCAGGGGCAGGGGTTGGGGGGGGCGGCTGCTAAAATGAGGGGGTGCAGGTGCCGCGGGTCTCAGTGTGCCTCTGCTCCTCGCTTCGACCCACCGGTGAGGGCTGTGCTGGGCTGAAAAAACCCCAAACCCTGGGAGCTGCGGAGAGCCAGTCCCTGGGAGCGGGAGGGAAGGGATGGCGGCGGTCTCTCCCTTCAGAGAGGCGTGCGTCTGGCTTAACGAGATGGGTGTCTCGCCGCCTATGGATCGTGTTGGTAGCTAAGTGTTACATCAAAGGATGGAAAGGCTTAAATGAGTTCAGACCATCTGCTGTCTCCCGTGTCGCGGCCCCCGGGATGGAGGCTTGCGAGCGTACGAGCCCCGGGGGACCCGCTTGCTAAGGGCTGTCACTCTGATGGATAGCTGATTTCTCTATCCAGGAATCACCAGGCCCAAGGAGATTTTTCTCCTGTCTGCTTAATGCTGGGCAGATCCCCTCTGCGGGCGCGGAGAGGCTCTTGCTGCCTTCTCTTTGCTAACAGCAGCCCTGGATGCCGAGGGGTGCCTGCACGCCAGGCAAGGCTCAGACCCCAGAGGTTTATCTCAGACCAGGCACCCAAAATCAGTGGCCTCGCTGGGCAACGCGTGTGCCCTAAATGTTTCCCAAATGCCACTCCTCCTCGAGGGGGTTGAAGCCATAATGGCTAGCAGAGGGGTGTAACTTCTTGCTAAGGGGCCTGAGCTCCAGCTGTCTGCAGGATGAACGTACCTGCATTCGGGAGAGCGTTTTTTTCCTTATCGGCACCTTCAAAAGTAGAAAAGACCTTTTTTTTTTTTTAGCTCTTCCTTCTGGTTTAAATGGAGTGGACTCCATTATGGTTGGACTCAGTGATCCCAAGGGTCTTTTCCAACCTGAATGATTCTGTGAATGATTCTGAATGAAGGATGCTCTGTGATGAAGATATTTCATTGCTCTCCCTGGGGAGGTGCTGGAGGTGGAAATGTCTGCCAGGGTTCACTTTGTTGGGGTGAATTTGGTTTGATGTGGACTGGGGAGACAGGGCCCTCTCCCCCCTTAGCTGCAGTGGCCTGGTTGGCACAGGGAGCATCCTGCCTCTTTTCTGAGCCAGGTCTTGCTCCAGAGAAGCCCTGAGTCCATGATCAGGGCACCCCCAGTCCCCATGTCTAAAGAACAGGACGTTTCCACCCAGCTGACAGCCCAAAATTGTGGTAACCTGCTGCAGGGGCGTGCAGCCACGGTGCTGGCCGTAACGCTGAGCACCGACGGGCTCGTGTCTCCTGTGAGCGCTGGTGCTTGGTACCCCGGAGTGGGATGTGAGGAGAGGAGACGTGTTTTCTGCCCCTCCTGTCCCTGTCCTCGCTGTCCCCAGCCAGCAGCTGATCCGTGAGGGGCGGTTAGACGGGGAGCTCTTGCGTTTGGCGAGAAATGTCCCCAAAAGTTTGGATATGTGTGCGAGTTGTGAAAGGGAGAGGAGAGCTTTCACCCGCGCTTCTGTGCGAGCCGTGACCCTGGGCATGCTGGGCTCCCGGGGAGAGCTGCCTGGAGGGGCAGGGACGTGCTGCTGTGGGATGTTTCGAATTTGGAATATTTTCAAGTGTTTAGGAGACAAAGCAATAAGTAGGTAACCGCAGTGTTGTGAGCTTTTGCTGCAAATCCGGGATAATTTGGTGGTTTTTCATAAACTCCCAGCTCATTCTGTCCCTTGATGTGCAAGAACCATAGCTTGCTTTCATGTGTAGGGTGAGGCCCTCGCTTACACGAGTGTGGAGGAAAAGCCGAGCCTAAGTATGCACTTAGGAGCACTGGAGAAAATAAAAAATGCAGAGGGCGGCTGCGATGCGCAGGCATCTTTCTTGGACACTCACCAAGAGTTTTGGAGTGAAGACTGCACTGTTGCTCCAGAACCAGCATGGTTTGAGGCCAGACTTGCAAACCTCCCCCTCTCCTTAGGGCCACGAGCCGTTTTGGGGCAGGAGCCGGGCAGGTGGGAGACCAAACCGAACGAGGTGTTTTCAGGACAGTTTAGCCTTGCAGGGTGGACAGGTAGGTGGCTTTTTAGGGACTTTTTCTTATAGTTCATAAAGGTTACCACCTCCCGCAGACGAGGCTGCCTGGGCTAGAGGATTCCCAGAGGATGCTGCGTCACCAAGGGAGGCTTTTACGGGTATCAAAGCAGAGCAAACCAGCTGGCGTGACTTCAGGGGACTAGAAATAAATGAGCCAACTGTCTTGTCTGCTATTTTCCCCTGGCTGCTGGGGCAGAAGGCATGGAAAGGGAGAGTGTGTGTGGTTTTGGCAGTGCCTTTGTAGGTAACTAGTTGGCTTTCTGTTTGATCTCTTTCCCTTGTTCCAAAAAAAATCCTGGATTGGCTTCTGAGTACAGCAAGTGCCAGGGATCCTCCAAGGGATTGCTGGCTCGGCTTCCAGCCTCTTCTTACCTGATTTTCACCAGAGAAGGGTGTTTTACAGGTTGAGTTTAGTTATTTTAGTCTCAGTTATGCTCTCCCGGCTGTTCGGGGGTTTCCTTCTCAGGGATGGTTTTTGATTTGTTCCTGTTCTCGTGGCCAATGGCTTTTATTCCCAGTCCTGTTCACGAAACCCTCCCAGATCTCAGTCTCAGTTTTCTGTACACAGCATTTCCTGTTGGCTGCTCACATCTGTCCAGTTCATCTTTGGGTTAACGCTGACTCCCAGCATCGCTTAAAATTACAGGTTAGCCCTCAAGAGACCTGCTGGGAGTGCAGAGCTGGGGGGACGGCACTGGGTGAAGGAAGCGGGGTCTTGCCGACCCCCCGACGCTCCCCAGACCCGTGGGGTGACCACGGTGCTCTGTTCCTTCTTGGAAAGATGAGAGGTGGGATGTAGAAGTGGATTGATTTGGTGAACTGCCCTCAGCCCCTGCGTACAGACCCTGATAAAAGTTGTTGTGGTGTTTGTGCCGCTTTGCTCAACCCATTCTGGGTGTGAAGTAGGTGAAATCGGGGAGTTTGCTGCTGTTGTGAGCCCAAGTGTCTGCTCTGGACCTTGGCAGTTCAACCTGTTTGCACTTGGCGTGCCCCATCACGCGACATCAGAGACTTCGTCGTCTCCCCTGGTTGCAGTGTCTGGTTGAACTGGGCTCGTTTCTGCCCTGTTGCCATTCAGCTCATGCTCAGGATGCCGCAAGAGTCTGCTCTGAGCACACGCAGAGCCACAACCCCTCGCAAAAGCATCCCCATGGCTTCTCCTCCCCACCCGAGTCCCCCAAGCTCTTGCCTTGCCCCGTCCTCCCTCCCCGGCCATCCCCATCCCTGCTGCTCCCCATGTGCTCGTTGCATCCAGTGTCCTCCTGCAGCCCTGGGGCTGCTCAGCCACACCGGCTGTGCAAAGGGGATGGGGGATTTCTGTGTAAGTGAAAGGAGAGGGGTCAGAAAACCCCAGGAGGAGCAGCTGTCTGCCCTACAGGTACCTGCAGGTGTAGGGGCTGTGTGCTGAACTGCACAGGAGCTGCCTTCCAAAGGGGAACCTCCGTCCTCGCCAGGGCAGGGACGAGGCAGGCCCCGTGCGAAGCAAGGGCGGGATTGCCGGGACGGTGGGTGACATGTGCTGTGTCTGTTCGCAGGAAATGCAACCAGTGACAAAACCGAAGGCAGGAAGAAAGGACGACCCAAGGCTGAGAACCAGGCGCTGAAAGACATCCCCGTAAGACCCCACGCGCTCCGATCCCCGGTGCCCTCCCTGCATCGCTCTCTCTGACTTACCCAGGGCTAAACCTGCCTTCCTGGTGGTTTAATCTTCAGAGCAGCCTTGTCTTGGGCTCAGCAAGAGCTTAACCCCTCCACGCAGCAACCAGCATCCTCCAAAATCCTAGTTAGGAAACAGTACCCCCCTCCAGCCTCCCCTTCCCAGAGGAACTGATTCTTTTCACAGCCACCTCAGGTTTGGCTAATGATATCACCGGCAGCACCAGCAAAGGACTGATTTATTCCCTACAGAGTTGTGCAGTTTAATTCCTGCACAGTAGCGTGGACAACACACAAAGCAGTTTTTCATGAGAGCATGGGCATGGGGTGATTTACTGACTGGATGAAATGTGGGGTGGTTAAATCACCCAGGTGACTTCTGGCCTGATTTACTTCCCAGCCTGGCTGGGAGCATGTGTGTGCTCTGGGAGGCACAGCGAGCTAAATTCTCGAGGGGAATCATGAGCCTGTAGAGCCTGCAGCATCTGTCCTGGCACCTCTTGCTGGAGGGAGCACCACTGCACTGAAACACAGCCCTGGGGTCAGCTCTGCAGCTGCGCGCTGGGAAGGGGGGACAGGAATGATCAGAGATCCCGTGTGCCCCCCCGAGCCCCCTTGGGATGAACCCGGGCATGCGATGCTCTTCGCTCAGCTGTGTCTCTTGTCTCTCCTGTTCCCAGCTCCCCCTGATGAACCAATGGAAGGATGAATTCAAAGCCCACTCCAGGGTGAAATGTCCCAATTCAGGCTGCTGGCTGGAGTTCCCCAGTATTTATGGCTTGAAGTACCACTATCAGCGCTGCCAGGGGGTAAGGAGACCCGAGGGCTGTCTGGCCTTCCCAGTGGCCAGCTCTTACAGTACCGTCTACAGGGTGAGGGCCCTCTGAGGCCTTAAACCCCAGGAGAAACGTGAGATTAAAACGGGGAGGGCACAAATGGGCCGGGGCAGTTCGTGAGGTGTCTATGAGAGGGACTGGGGCCCTTCCAGCTGAATGTGAGGTCTCGTGGTGGGGATCATGGACCACTGGCAACCGTTTGGAGGGGCAGAAGGGCATTACACACCATTTGTGTTTGTGCCTGTGTCAGAAAAAGCCTGTCCTCTTGAGGGTCTAGTGTATGTGCTCACCTGTCCCTCCCTGCTCCACACAGGGTGCGATCTCAGAGAAGCTGACGTATTCATGCTCCTACTGCGAAGCTGCCTTCACCTCCAAAACCCAGCTAGAAAAACACCGGCTCTGGAATCACTTGGACCGGCCAGTGCCAACCAGCAAAGCAGAAAACAAAGTGCCGAAGGCCATTGGGAAGAGCAGTGGCAAGAAAAGGTACCAGGCTGTGGCTGGGCTGCGTGGTGATGGTGGTGTAGGGACGGTTGGGAGAAGGGGAACGTGCCCCCCTCCATTCCCGTGATCTGGGCTGGTGAGGGGGGAGAAGTGTCAGGACATTTATCTAACAATCCCTCTTTAAACAAGCCCTCTGTGCTTTGCCCTAGAGCTGCTGAGAGTTCAGCTTGCCCCACCATCCATCCCAAACAGGCAAAGACGGAAAAAGCCGTGGCCCAGGACCACGCCGAGAATGGCGAGTGCCTGGCGGAGAGCCGAGAGAGCAAGGAGTTTCAGATCGCGGCAGCTGAGGCCATGGCAGCAGCCACCCCCACGGCGAAGTCCTCGAGCGGCAAGGATGCCGTGCAGCAGGGGGGCAGCCAGGCCTCGCTGCAGGAGGAAGACCCCGAGAGGATGAAGCACAGTAAGATTAGAGCCCGGGGCTACGCTGGTTCAGGAGCTCAGAGAGGGGGGTGCTGCGGGGAGGGGCTCTGCTCCAGCCAAGGCTGCTGCGAGTTCTCTGTATCCAGACCTCGTTCCAGCATCCTGATAATTTGCACCCCCAGTTTCTTGCAGCTCCACTGGGAGTTAAAAATGGGTTACTGCTGTGGAAGAGGTATTTTTGTAAAAAAATGGATTGGAAATAGGATTGGAAATGGATTGGAAATGGGATTCTGTAGCAATATGTTTGGAAATGGGATTCTGTAGGAATAGGATTGGAAATGCATTGAATTCCCTGCAGCACAGCAAGCTGCTGTGTCAGCCCGTCTGTCCTCGCTCAGTGTGGCAGTTTAAACCAGGGTGGTGGTGGCAAACCCATCATCCTGAGGTGTTGGGGCAGGGTGAGGAGGCTCCCTCTGTCCCCTGCCACTGCGGGGCTGGCAGGCAGGGCCCTGGCTGTCCCCATCGTGGCGTGGGTTTACGCTGCTTGCAGCGCCCACGGGAGCCACCCCCCAGCCACCTGAGCTGCTGAGGCTCTGGAAACCACGCAGCTTGTGGCGTAAGGCAGAGCCACCACTTCCGCTCGTTGAATTAGCCCCGGGTGCTGTTATTGCTCCTGGCTTTGTGGGGTAGGGGCCTCATTCAACAGCCCCTGTATTTTGTGGTGGTAAAGGCCCCCCTCAAGGTGATCCGCTCCTGACACAGAGCATGCGCCCACCCTGGTCCCTGGGATTGCTGAAGCCCTCCTGGCAGTACAGTTATTTGACCAAATCTCTCTGTTTCTCTCTTTTGAGTCAGGAAGGAAACAGAAAACTCCTAAGAAATTTACGGGGGAGCAGCCGTCCATCTCGGGGACGTTTGGACTGAAAGGTAATACAGGGATGACTCTGGTCAGCTGTAGGGTTGTATAGCTTCTCCATGAGGTGTTTCAGGGAAACCCCTTCCCCAGGGGCCCCCCCACCCCGTGCTGGGGATACGTGACAGCCGCCTGGAGCCTGGGGATGTCACACCAGAGGAGCTGGTGCCTTTTACCGTAAGAGTGTTGTAAGGGGAATGGAAGGCGGAGCTGGCACTGAGAACAACCCTGACTGCTCTGCTCAGGAGCCTGTGCC
Source organism: Athene noctua (assembly GCF_965140245.1). Taxonomy (NCBI): domain Eukaryota; kingdom Metazoa; phylum Chordata; class Aves; order Strigiformes; family Strigidae; genus Athene; species Athene noctua. Next base: position 15,635,374 of record NC_134052.1, read on the forward strand.
TGGGAAATGAGGGAATTGAGGAGAGCAGCCGGGTATGTCCAGCTGTAACACGAGAGTAACGAGCTGCTGACACCAGTGAGATGTGAGAAACCTCATCTCATCGTCATCCCACCGTCCTGGGGTGTCGCAGTGTTTCCAAAGGCGTCGAGAAGGATTGCTGCTGCGTGCAAGGGCTGGGTGACGCATCTGTCCCTCAGACATTGTCTCCAATGTTGGTCGCCCACATTCAAGAAAATGAATTCAAGGGAAAAGAGATGTTTTACTGGGATGTTTTCTGAGAGGAGGCTCTGAAGTTGGCTGCTTCAACCTGACAAAGCATGAGCGAGAGGGACGGTGGTCATGCTCCATAAATACACCTGGCTGAGCTGGAAAGGAAGAAACCTGGAGCATCCCTGGCATGAGAGCAACTGGCTCTGGAATTCATTCAATCAGGGAAATTAAAAGCGGATTTCCAGGCAGTGCAGGAGGCAGCACCTTCCAGTACAGGAGACACTCGGGGGAGAGGCACTAATGGCTTTGAAGGAATTAAACACTGGAGAGCAGGCTGGATGTGTTCTCTGTGCTTTCCTGGCTCCTGGGAAGCCGGGAGTTGTTTCCCTTCCCCACAGAGGCACTGCTGTAGCCTGAAACGACTGCTGTGGGTTCCTCAAGAATAAGCTGGTCCCCTCGCTGACCCGCTGCCTCAAACAGAGTGAGGACGGGGCAGGCGTTTGTCTACATCCCCCGGGTTCAGCGTGGCAGTTCACTCCCCAAAGACAAGGGTGCCACCAGCCCCTCGGGGGGTGATGTCTCCGTTCAGACCCTGAGTTTACAAAAGTCCCAACCCACAACTTCAGGGGGATGTGGACCCTCACGAGGCAGGTGTGGATCTGACCCGGCACTCACTGTGTTGCCTCCAGCACCTTCGGTGGAAATGCAGCTGAACTGCCCGTGGATTTAGGGGGGCTGAATGCAAGGAAGAGCCCCCCTCCTCTCCACCAGCCTTTCCAAAGCATCGTTTGCAAGTTGTGTTTTCCATTTATTACATCAGCCCAGGAACTGCTGAAGGATTCTGAATGCTGGGGGGATTGGGCAGTGCTGCTGCTGCTGGCATGCTCTCAGCACCTGCCGAGCCTCCTCCTGCTCGTTTGGCCCCACGGGATGAGCCTCCTCCTGCTCGTTCGGCCCCACTCTCCTCGGCAGTTGGCAGCGATGCCCTTAGCAGGTTCTGTGGGTCTGCAGCCACACAGGGACGAGGCACAGACAAGGCGGGAGGGTGGATGCTTTGGGGAGAAGCTGGCTCAGAGCCTGGCACACTGCCTGCACGCAGAGCCTGGCCTTCAAGCCTCTCTCCACTTTGCAGGCAGGTTCGGTGACAGTCGCCAGCAGCCCGGGGGAGCTGCGCCAGGTTTCCTCTTCCCCATGCGCCTGTCACCCGGTCACCCTCCTCTCCTGTTCCTTCCTCACCCTTCCCAGCACCCAGCGGGACCGGGAGAGACCTGTGTTCGTGGTGACAGTTGCATAGAGATCCAGGGACGAATGGTCCTGTGGGATCTGGTGTCTGGGATTCCAGTGTTTGCCCAGTTTTCTAAGGACCCCAGCTCCTTGGCATCAGCAGTGAGACAGCCTTTCCAGTGCAGGAACATCACTTTTATTTCCTGAATTTGCTGTTCCAATTCCCCCTTTCAGTTTTCTGCAAAATGTCCTTTTGCCTGCACCCCAGCCTGTCTTCCACACACTCTGCCTTGCTAGAAGCCTCCAACCCCACTTTGCCGGGATGTTTTCATAGTTCATAAACTGTCTGGGTTGGGGGAAATGATTCTGCTTGTAAAAGTTTAGCTGTTATGATAGTTTGTCCTAATTATATACCTGATCCCCCCACACACAGCCTTGGCAGATCTGCAGCCAGTGTCCCTGGGTTAGAGGTAGAGATTTTTTAATCTGCTAAATGCGAGTTGGTCTGAGGGTGTTAAAGTGAGTGCTGAATAAAAATCCTCTTTCTCTCCAGGTCTCGTCAAAGCAGAGGACAAGGCGAAAGCCCATCGAGCCAAAAAGTTGGAAGGGAACACCAACACGGAGGAGCTGAAAAAGAAACTCCCAGGAGCTGGTGTGAAGAAGGAAACGGCTGTGCATCTGCCAGCAGGTGAGGCTGGTGGAGGCAAAGTGCAGGCAGCAGCTGTGTGCAGTTTATCCTCTGCTCTGCTCCAAGCCTGCACGGTCCCTCCTTCACCTGCAGCTAGGGCTCCCTGCTCACCTCCTGGCCCAGCGGGCTGTTTGCTGGGGAGTTTTCTAGCAGGTTTGCGAGCAAAAGGGGCACAAAATCAGAAGTAGGAGCATGCAGCTCCCGCCTTTTTGAGGTGTAGCACAGGGAGCAGCCGCTGCTTGTAAAATATTGATACAGCCCCAGTTGACATCCCTAGAGGGGTACCTTACCTTGGCTTCACTGCCAGGACAGACTGCTGCAAATCTTGGGAGTCGATAGCCAAATCCTGGTTCCACCTGGCTTCACTGCAACCACCGTTTGGGTCAGCCTCTGGGATGATGGCACTTCCCTAACGTCATCTCCCTGAAGGACACCAGTGCACCGCTCTGGGCAGGGTTATGTCTTCCCAAGGCTCCGAGGTGCAGCCTACTCCCTAGCACAGGTTGCTGACGTTCCCTGGGAGCTCTGACAGCAGGAGGAACGCAGGATGTGCAAGATAAACACAGCTGCAGTGCCTTGCACTGCTTTCAAATTCGAATAAACGACTCTCTGATCTCACAGCCGTGCAAAAGCATCCAAATAAACAGACTCGGTGGATTATATTCGGCCCAGGCTTCCCGTGCTGGAAGCCCAGCGCTGTTCTGCTGAGAACACGGCGTGAACTCTGGACCTGGGAGCAGGTTTTGGCCTCACATATGTCTTATTTCAGGTGTTTTTTAAGCCGGTCACAGCCATTCAAATAAACAGATGCCTGGAAGCTCGCACTCCCCTCGCTGCCTATGTGTCTGCCGGGAGGAGGATTGCCAGGGAAGCTTTCCAGGCACACGTCTGGATGGAGCTGAGCCTCTCACCTTTGTCTCACTCCGGCTAACTGTTTGCAGAGGGGAGTTATTCCACACAGGGAAGATCAAGTGGCTGAGGGCATCATCATGTTTTAACTCCCAGCATGCAGGATACCAGCGGGGTTGGAAAGGTGAACCTCTTTTTCCCCATGAAATGCTGACAGGTCAGGTAACTCCGTGTAAAGTGGCCCAGTGACCCAATTTGCTCATGGCAGGAGCCATGGGACAGGCAGAGCTGCAAATTCCTGCATGGTTTGTGTTCAGTTTTGGCTTGGCCCATGCCTGGGAGAGTATTTATCTTTTTTTTTTTTTTAACATCAGGAATTTTCCCGACTTCACTGCTTTTCAGAGTAGCAAATCAAGGCTTACGACAGGGCTGTCCTCTGCCGAGCAGCCCAGGCAGGTTGTGGTCTCTGCAGCCAGGTGTAACACCTCTCCCCTCTCCCTCACCAGCAACCCCTGAGGACCAGTGGCAGCGGGAGATCAGCGAGAAGGGAGAAGTCGCCTGTCCAACCTGCAGCGTTATAACCAGAAAAACTGTTGTGGGGCTCAAAAAGCACATGGACGTCTGCCAGAAAGTAAGGACTTGCTTTATTCAATCAGGCATTTTGTGAGGGGAATGGATGTGTACGTGTGCTGCTCAGAAATGTGTATCAGTGCTCCTAAAACCAGTTCTGGGCTGCGTTTGATAGAGCACTTGCTCGTCATCCTCAGATTGCTGGCTGCCTCGCATCGATTCAGAGGGATTTGGACACATAATTCTCAGCTATTCTGAATCCCTTTGTGGTCTGGGCCCTTTGCCCCAGTGTCTCCAGCAGAGTCAAGTGTTTCTAGTAGCTAAATGAATAGTTTTAAGGCTGGAGAGATTGTTGGGCTTGTCTCTAATCTGGCCTCCCCCAGAGTCCTGGCTGTGGCATCTCAGTGTGTGCCATGCCTTGCATCAGGCCAGATAAATTGTGGGTGAATGAGAGCACGTCTCGGGGAGACACCGAGCTGGGCTGTGCTCAGGCAGGCTGTCAAGACGCAGGAGTTCAGTAATGGTGCAGTGAAGAATTGTCTCTCTGGCACACCGCCATCCATCAGAGCACAGGATTCCATCCTCATCCGTCACCTGGTGAGGTGCAGAGCCATCGCCACGGAAAGCCAACGCGGGATCGATGCCTCCTGCTTTGAAAATATGTGGCTCGGCTTTGATTCCACATTCATTTTTCTGTAAATGCCTCCTCAGCCTTTGCCTCGCTATTTATACACCAGTGGGAGGCTACTCTCCCTTTCAGACCTCCTACTACATCGATGCTGGGCAGAATCCTGCCTCCTCTGACGTCCGCCTGGCTTCAGTGGATGAGGATCTTGGCCACCGCCGCTCAGATCTCCCGTGCTTTGGAGCATCTCTGGAGCCAGGCAGGTTCCACGCGGGCTGCACGGCCGGCCGGCCTGCGAGCGTGACTCTGCCAGAGCAGTCAGGCGTGTCTTCCCCGCTATAAATAGGCCAGTGGGTGTTCAGCTGAGGAATCAGGGCTCCAGCCCAAGGAGCGGGTGTTTTGTCACCCTTCCCTAGGAGGGACAATCCTTGCCAGGGCTGGCTGCGCTGCTGCAGGAGCTGAGGTGCTTTGCAGCGTCCCTGCCAGAGCAGCTTGTGGCCCAGGGGGGACAGTCCCCGAGCTCTGGAGAGTGTGACCACAGGTCCAGCTCTCAGCATTTCATCTGTGAGGTGAAGCTGTGGCACGTCCTTAGCGAGGCCGCGCTGCTACAGGCTCAGGGTATCGTCAGAATACATCAAAAGTGACCCTGGAGTGCAGGCAGCCTCTCAGCTCACTCTCTGCTTTAATGCCTGAAGTATTTCTTAGCTGGACCATGGGAAAAGGATGTGCAGGCTCCCGAAACTCTTATAAAACAACGGAAATTGGTTTCTCCGTTCCTTCCTTGTCACTAAGCAGTCTGCCCCATTTCCTTTGGTTTTGGAAAGGAAATAAGGGCTGGGGACGGTTGCAACACGCTTGGGCCTGAAGGAGATGAGGGCAGGTATGTCCTCGCAGCGTCCCGGGTGGGAGGGCTCGTTGGAGTATGGACGTGGCATGTTCTTCGGTGTTGACCAGAGGAGCAAAGCCCAAATGGGCTGGTCAAGGAGCTTTTAGCATCCACCTGGTTAGGATCAAGCACTTAGGTCTGGAACAAGATTAACTGATGGGAGCACAGGTACAAGTGAGTTGTTTCCAACTGGCTGGAGTGAGTTTATTCTTCATTTCCCCAGAGCTCCAGGATGAGGTTTGCAGCTCCATCTTCATTCCCTCTCCAGCTTCAAGCCCAGGCTTGACTGAAGTGGTGAAGGTGGAGTATCAGGCAGGCTGAAAGAGCAGGAACGGCCCCGGCTGTCCAGGCACCAGCTCCCTGTCGAGACATCCTGTCTCTTGGTGCCCAGAGCATTCACCTCCTGAGTCAATAGATTCTGGTACCTGCCCCAGCAAAAGTCACGATCTGCTTTTTCACTTTACAAGCTCCCCTGGTAGGCTGGCGTGTGGATTTAATGCATCTCCCCAGTCACTCAGGAGGCCAAGTCGGGTCAAACAGCAGAGCAGTGTGAGGCGGGAAGGATTCTGCTGTGATCGTGTCCAGCAGCGTCCAAATTTCAAACAGCCCAGGCGCCCAGCAAGCGCGTTGTACGCCAGCATCTGCCGTAGTTAACAGGGCTGCAGAGCACAGTCCACTAACATATTGGTAGATCAAAGCGTCTTCTCTTTTCTAACCCTTTAACAGGAAGACTAAGACACCAGGTCCAGATGTTTCCAGCCAGTGGGGCTTTAAATCTACATCCAGAAAGGAATTTTTTCCAAAAATTGGGACATGTGTATTTGATAACAGTATCCAGGACAACAGGCTGAGGTTGGGGTGGGGAACAGGGCCTGCTGAGTCCCACCGCTGGGTTCTGCTGCAGCAACAGCTACCCGTGGGGCTTACTGACAGGCAGCAGCAGCCCCGGGAAAACCAAGCGGTGGACTGCAGCCTCCGCGGTGACTTGCCTTTAATTCCTTCAGCTGCAGGATGCCTTGAAGTGTCAGCACTGCAAAAAGCAGTTCAAGTCCAAAGCTGGGCTGAATTACCACACCATGGCTGAACACGTCAGCAAGGTAAGAGAGCTGGGCTGCTCTCGTCTCGCGCCTCGTTTCTCGAGGCAGAAGATGAAGCCGTCAGCCGTCCACTTTCCTTTGTCTTTGTAAAGAATTCCCAGCATTTCACTTACTGCTCACTCCAGACGGTGGCCTTCCCCCTTTCCCTGCTGAGCAAAGCCATTCCTTCCCAGGCAGCTAGTTTTAGGTTCACGCTGATCCTGGGGAATAGAGCAGAGGGCTGAAAAAATCCTCAGGATTTCAGATCCCAGAAAGGGGGAAGATTCAGTGAGTATGGCAAGGTGGATTTTGAGTGGCAAAGCTCTGCCTCCAAAACTGCGCCCGCAAATCCAGGACTGATGGGTTCTGCCTTGCACAAATCACAAAATCCAGTCTGTAATGCTCCGCCGTGCATGTGAGAAATAGCCGCAAAATTTGTCGTGACTAAAATCTGGCAGGCACCAATTTAGATGCCGTTCTTAAAAATCTTCTTGTGTACATCTCCAAGGTACCAGGGCAAGGCATAACCCCATGTCCCGTGCTTACCAGTTGTGACTTGTCTTTTACCTGTGCATTAATCTCCTGCTCTTCAGTCTGGCCTGTGAATCCTCCGTGCAGGATCTGCTCCTGGGTTTCTCAGTTGGCCCTTGGGGCACAAACACACGAGCAGATCTGGCACCAAACGATGAAGGCGTTGACACACGGTAAACAGTGGGAGATGCAGCTCTTCTCACGAGAGGTGCCCCCCAGCCAAGGGGGGCAGAGATTTACCACCCACTCCTGGCACAGAGGAGATGAGTAAATGGTTGACTCGGTCGCTTCTGTTACTTCCTTGTTTCCAGCCTGTTCCTGTGGAAAACGCTGGACTTGGTGAACAGGAAGAGCGGGAAAGGCTGAGGAAAGTGCTAAAGCAGATGGGAAAACTGAAATGCCCCAATGAGGTACGAGAACGATTCCTGTTTCTCGTTCTGTGCAAAGATGGAAGGAGTGAGACCCGATGCAGAGGGAGACGAGCGCTCTCCGGCAGGAGACGGCAGGACGGTGGGTGTAGGGCAGGTTGAGGAGCGCTGAAGGGCAGGTTCTGCCTCCTGAACTCAGGAAGGGGCACAGCCGGCGCTGTCCTGGGCACAGTGTAAAACTAAACCAAACCGCGCCGAAAAACGGTCGCGAGCCGGTGGCAGACAAGTCACGAACAGGTAACGGGGGCGTGTGGCAGAGGTTTGTCCCCGTGGACGCTTTGCTCTCTGCGCAGGCAGTGCCTCCCCGCTGCTTTCCCCTCCCGCTGCCTGTCTGTCCGGGGAGCTCTGTCGCTGTGTCGGGGCCCATAGCACCGGGGATGGGGGCTGCTCCCGCCGTCCCTCTGCGACACCTCGATTCCTGGGTTCAGCTTTGGGCCCCTCACCCCAAAAAGGCCATTGAATGACTCGAGCGTGGCCAGAGAAGGGCAACGGAGCTGGGGCAGGGTCTGGAGCACAGGTCTGCTGGGGAGCGGCTGGGGGAACTGGGGGGGTTCAGTCTGGAGCAGAGGAGGCTGAGGGGAGACCTCCTGGCCCTCTGCAACTCCCTGCCAGGAGGGGGCAGAGAGGGGGGATGAGTCTCTGGAGCCAAGGCCCCAGCGCCAGGCCCCGAGGGAATGGCCTCAAGCTGCCCAGGGCAGGGTCAGGCTGGCTCTGAGGAAGGATTTCTGTGCAGAAGGGGCTGTTGGGCGTTGGAATGGGCTGCCCAGGGCAGGGGGGAGTCCCCGGGATCCCTGGAGGGGTTGAAGAGTCGGGCTGAGCCAGCGCTGAGGGATCTGGGGGAGTTGGGAAGGGTCAGGGGGAGGGTCATGGTTGGGCTGGAGGATCTTGTCAAGGGCTTTTCCAACCCAGATGGTTCTGTGACACTGTCGTGTGTGCGTGGCTCCTGCGGGGAGAGGGGCCAGCTGGTGGTGCCCCATTGCTCTGAGGGAACAGACTGAGGGAGCTGCTATGAGGAGCGGGCGCTCCTCGGGACACATTCCTCCCTGGAGCGACAACACCCCGACGGTTTCGACGTGGGCACATGAAGCCTCAGCCCTTGTTAACCCTCCCCTCCTCCCCATCTCCCTAGGGCTGCGTGGCCAACTTCTCCAGCCTGATGGGCTACCAGTACCACCAGAAGCGGTGCGGGAAGCAGCTTGCCGAGGCTGATAAGCCCATCTTCAGCTGTCCACACTGCGGCAAGAAGTATAAATCCAAGGCTGGCCACGACTACCATGTGCGGTCAGAACACGCGGCCTCGGTGAGCCCCCCGGACGCCTCCGCAGCCCGAGGAGCGGGGCCATCCCCCCCCGGGGGTGACTGCAGAGCTGCAGAGCCTGTGGGCAGGACAGAGCCGGGCAGGGCCGGGCCGGGCAAGGCAGGTGCAGACATCGGACCGGTGTTGTTTTCTCCCTCACGTCACCATGCGCGTGCGTTGTACCATGCGGTGTCGGGGTGTGAAATGGGCTACAGCCCCCTGCCTCCCCCCACCTCTGAAACAGCTGTGTTTTGGGGAGCTGGGCAGCCCACCCTGCATCCCTGCTCTGCAGGGAAAAAAAAAAAAAACAAAAACAGAGCTCAGGCCTCTCCCTTGGCAGCCAGCGAGCGCCGGCTCCTTGCCAGCGCTGGGGTGGCAGGATCCATCCCTGGGGACCATCCTTTTCTGTTCTGTTGATCCCTACTGACAGTGCATCTGACGCTAATAACTCTCTCACTCTAATAAACGGAGACGTTTATACACGTGGGAGCGCGGAAGGACGCAGTCAGTCTGAGGCATGGCTGTCTGCTGGGCTGAGGGAGTCGGGGGGGGGCTCCCCTTGGTTCCGTGCTTGGGTGCACGGGCCCCCGCCTGCACACACGAGCCTTCACAATCTGTAGAATGGGTCTAACTCTTTAGCTCAACATCAGGGCTGCAAGCACACAGCCTACACCCCAGCAGCCCTGTCCTGGGGCGGGAGCGCTCGCTGCTTCACCCCACGTCATGCCCTTCCTGACTCTGTCTCTGTTGCAGCCTCCGGAGGAGCCAGAGGTGAAGCCAGAGCCTAGCCCCGTAGAAGATTTTGAAAGGACCCCAAGTGGCCGCATCCGTCGGACGTCAGCCCAAGTAGCCGTTTTCCACCTTCAGGAGATAGCAGAGGACGAGCTCGCCAAGGATTGGACCAAGCGGAGGATGAAGGACGACCTGGTGCCTGAAACAAAGCGGGTGAGAAGCCTTTATTTCTTCTTTTTTTTTTTTATACTAGCTGTACATGAAGATCCTGGGCTGCTAGCCTGGCCCCAGCTGGCTGAGGGCTCATGTGTCTCATTCTCTGCGCCTTAAATCAATTAGCTGCGATGGCAAATTTATTGCTAAAGAGCCCACCCAGCTCAGGCTGAGCCTCAGTGGTCTGGAGGTTCCCTACAAACCCGGCAGCTTTGCCCTTTCCACCGCCAGAACCCAAATCGAATTGGAGCAAAAGGTGATGCTTTGTGAGCAGTGGAGAGATCAGAGCCCAGCCCAGAGGGTGGTGTGGAGGGAGGTCGGTCCTGGCCCGTGCTGAGTGAAGCAGGGGCTGGCACCCACGAGGAGCCCGGGAAGAGCAGAGGTGGGATCTGAACAGAGCTCCCTTGCACTGTCAGAGAGCAAGGGTGCCCCAGGCGGAATTTCGCCCTCTTCCACGTCTCTTCCTTAATTTCTGGGAAATGCTTTCCCGGAGGCAAAGGGCCTGCCCCATCGCGGGCGTGGGTCTCCTGCGAGCAGAGGAGGCCGGAGCGCGGAGCAGGGCTGAGCCCTGTGGCTCTCCAGCAGTGAGTCACACAGGGCCTGGTGCTGTGGGGTCTGCGCAGAGAAAGTCGGTGCCCTGGCAGCTGTGAGCCTCGTGGAGGCATCGAGTTGTGTGTTCGATCCAACATCCCTCCTGGCCGTGGGAGAAGGTGATTCCTGGGCATGTCCCAAAGCTGAAATTCCCTCCAGGAACACTCCTGGACTGTAAAAGGAATGAAGCAGCAGCAAATCATAAACCTTTTCAGTGTAACAGGGAATAAAGAGAGGAAGTCAGAGGGTTTTTAATCCTGTGGTCGATACTTTTTGATCAGCACCAGGACTCAATGCAGAGCCATCCTGCAAGTCTCTGCACAAGCTGCAGCCTGTTACCTGAGCAAGAACTCTGCAGTTAGGTGCCAGGTCTTCTCCTTGCTGTGAAGTTTTGCATCTCCTGTCCAGTGCTCCAAAATTCACCCTGGGCAGAATGTCGGGCATGTCACGGAGATGTGAGTGAGGAGTGGAGGGCAGCAGGTTAAAGCCTAAAGGACCTTCCTCAAGCCAAGAAAACAGCCCAAGTCCCCGAGCCAGCCTGGAGAAGCGATGCAGCTCGCCCCAGGAAAACAAGTGGCACAACAGAGCCTCAGCCAGAAGGACATTGTCCTGCAGAGACCTGGAGGAGCTCAGCCTGACCCAGCTCCCAGCCTGCACGCAGTGGGCAGGTGAAAAACCAGAACACAAACAAACCAGCGTCTTCTTTACCCACCTTGGCATCCCAGGGAGGCAGCTGACGCAGAGGGGGACCCGGCCACGCTGCTGCCACCACCTTGGAGCAGAGCTGGGGGCTGTAGGGCCAGAACTGGTCGCAAACTTCTTTCTTTCCCCGACACTCAGTGTTGTCGTTGTTGGTTTCCAGATGACTTCAGCTGCGATGCATTTATAACGTAAAAAAAACAAGCCCAAAGTAGCTGTTTCATTTAAAATACTGTGGGAGGAGAGGTGCGGTGCTCTCTTCTCCCCATTCCAGCCTCAGCGCTTGCATTCCTCTCTTTCCTCCTTCAATTGCTCCCCTCACTCTTGACTTGGGGTATTTTTTGTTTGAATTGAGGGAGCAGCCAAGAGTCCCAGGCCTGGACAAGGGGCCCATGTGCAAGCTGCCATACAAAGGCATCGTAAAGGTCTCAGCCGCTGGCGTAATTGCTCTGTGAAATTCTGTTTGTGGTGGAGTGTCGTTTTATGAGACATTTCTTGTGCTGAGAGTCTTAATTGTGGAAGTTTAATTGAGCCCCACCTCGGCGCTAAAAAGCAAAGAGCATTGCTGTGAGGTTGGTGGAAGCAGGTTTGCCTCAAAGATGAGCGAGGGGGGAGCTGGACCAGCTCCCAGGTGACAAAACAAGGTTGTTGGGCTGGAGAATCGGGACCTTGGGGCCCTGCACGGGCTGCAGTCCCCCGCTGTGCTGGCTGCGTGTGGCACGGACAGATCTCGGAGGAGGGCAGGGCAGTGGGCGAGTACGGATGTAGCTGCGGCTGTGCCTGCAGGTACGTCTTGCAGTGCCTGTCACGTTCCCTTGACAACACTCTAAAATATGATCTGTTCAGTCTATGACATTTTTTCTTGAGCGGTGCTGGAAGGAGGTGGGAGGCTGGTGGGAGCTTGCTGACTTCAGCACGCTTTGTGCCGCTCCGCTGCGCGGCATCTTGCCTCGCTCAGGACTGCTCTGCGTTCACAAGTTGCCTCAGTTCAGGGTGTGGAAAAAAAAAAAAACAACAAACAAAACCTCCCAACTGCGAGCACGGCTCAAAACAAGCCAGCAAGCGCCCAGTTTAACCCTGTTACAGCCCCAAAAATAGCCTTTCCCTCAGAACTGGCTTCAGCCGTGCTGGCAGGAGAGCTCTGTGGCGGGTCCTGCCCCAGGCAGGGGCGGGAGGCCCGGCGGAGCGGGCAGCGGTGCCACCGCCCCGCCGAGCCCGTGGTGGCCCTTCCTCCGAGGGAGTTGACAACCCAGAGCCATCGGCGCGGCAGAAAGACAAACTCCGGTTAACCGTGACCGGGGCGATAGGACCGATGGTTCCCAGAAGTGCCACCACGCCACCGCTTCATGCCATGGGCCGTATCCAGGCATCGGGAGAACACAACCAGGCTGCAGACCCACCCCCCTGCCTCGCTGGCCTGGGCCTGGGGAGAGGCGGGTTGTCAGGGATCGGCGGCAGATTTCAGCTGCTCCTGCCCCATCTCAGCAAGGCTTGGGGATTTCCAGGGTCCCGGAGGGATGGACGCTTCCCCGCTCTGGTCTGTGACCAGTGATGGCTGGATGCACCCAGGCTGGCTGCAGCACAGGACCCGGTCCCCGCAGTCAAGGTGGATTTCAGGGGAGCTGATGAAGAAAGCTACCCCTCCTCTTCATCCTTTTTCCAGGCAGCAAAGCTCTTCCCCAGGGGAAGGCAAACAGCTCCTCAGCAAGCTGATGGTGTGGCCGAGGCACAGCCCCGCTGCAGCCCCTGCCCTGTGGCCTGGCCACGTGGCAACCGGTCCCAGCCGGGGAGAGGGACGTTGGGTTTGGATCCTGTTGGTGGCCCGTGGTGGGATGCATTTGCCTTTCCCCAGGAGGATGGATTCCTTCGCACCAAAGCAATGGCATTAGAATAAACGATTGCTGCTCGATCCCAGGCCCTGCGCTGCCTTCATTCTGCGCTAACCAAATCCAGCATTTCTAAATATACACTGGAGTCTTATTTTCTCGCTCCGATCTTTATTTGCCTCTGGATAAGCTGAAACAGATGGGGTGTTTCACAACAGCCGCTTGCTGGGGATGTCAGATGGGGAAGGGCACACCCCTGCTGCTTTTCTGGGAAAAAAAATCCCCTTTCCAGAAGCTCTGTGAAGACGCTGCTGAACCTCCGACCCTCCTCCCTCCTCTGGCCTTCCCTGGGGCCATCGCCTGCCCAGGAGCAGCCTCGGGGCTGCCGGGGAAGGAGCGAGAGGCCGGCAGGTTCCCAGCTCGGTGGGCTCTGGGATCTGGTGGGGGATGATGCCCATACCCGTTTTGGAGGCTGAGCTGAAAGAAACGGCCTCCTCAGGCAGAGAGAAGAGGCGTCTGAGAGGGGAGAAAACGCCCTGGAAATGCCACAGTTCCCTGGTGTGATGTTTTCCCCGTAGAGCTCGAGGTGGGCTTGCTTGTTTCAAGGTGCCACGAGCTTTGTGCCGGAGGTGGTGGTGGGCTCCTGCGGCCTGGGCAGCTGCCGTGGTGCATGGGGAGGGATGCAGAGCTCCTCGGTGGGGTGCAAGGGCACCCCCTTTGCCTCCCCACGGCTCAGGGTCTGAGTGTTGCTGCGGGGCGGGGGGCAGCCGTCGAGGTTAGACATCCCCGTGGAGCCTGGGTGGTGGGGTGACGGGGCTCCAGAGGGAAAAGCTAGAGGGGAAAAGTCATCCCCAGGCTTTGAGTTTTTAAGCAAACTCCATCCTGGAACCAGGATAAATTCCAGAGCAGAAGAGCCTGGCTTGGGTTTGTCCCCTAAAACAATGGCCCTGCAATCCGGGCGGGAGCCAGGCTGAGCCCTGCGGACTCATGTCACTGGTGGGCCAAACCGGATCCCAGACCCAGACCCAGAGCTTGGCAGGGCCGAGTCCATCCTTCCTGCCCCCAGCGTGGTGTGACCCAGCCACCCGGGGCCACGGACGGGGCCCGGCTGCCAGCCAGTGCCCCTGGGTGTGTTTTGGCTTCGCCCCCCCGGATGGCATCGGCCGCGGTTTCCACGGGGCGAGGGGAGAGCTGGGGTGTGTGCTGGGGACCTCGGTAACGCTTCCAGGGGACTTTGTTGGCCAGGGCTGAGGCAGCCTGCATGGTTCTCATTTACTGCGATATATTTTGGGGAAGGGGAGAGCTGTCTGGGGAGCGGAGAGGATTGAAATATGAAAGTTAATTAAATAAAACCGTCAGTCAAAGAAAAGCCTTCCCACCCCAGCATCCTTCGACTGTTCAGAGGAGATGGGCTGCGGCCAAAACCAGTTGTAGTCGTTTAATGATTTGGCCATGAAGATTTTCACTTATAGGCTGTTTGAGGAAAATAAATGGAAAAAAAAAAAAAAAAAAAAAGTTCCATGCCTGGGGCTCCCTCTTAATAGAGACATAAAGATGATTTTGACATTCCCAGAGCCGCAGCGCCCCAGGAAGACTCGGGATTTGCATGTTATTGTGCAGGGCTGTTGGAGGAGAGCGGGGAGGGATTTTTTTCTGGAGTGGGAAGCCGGAGCAGCAGAGTCCCCATCTCTGAACATCCCCCTCTTGTCTCCTCCCCGGGGACATGTGGAGGGAGAGGTTGTTGCTGGGGCTGTGTGCGGTTACCGTTAATGTTTGCTTGTTCATGGGATTGATTGGTTTTTAATTAAGGAGGCCGTTTGGCATCCTGGCTCTCAGTATCAATGACAAAAAGGGACTCCTGTGTTCTCCCCCGGAGGTGGCATTGCCTTCCCCGGGCGGGGGACCAAGCGGTTGGTAGATGCACCATCCCAGAGCTTCAAAGAGCTCTGCTGGCATCTCCCCCAGCCGCAAAGCACGACAGAATAGCAGCACGCTGGGGCTCGGGGGATTTTTCCACATCCGTCCTTACCAGCCTTCGTAGCGCCGTTTCACGGGGCCCTTTGCCCCTGCCCTTCTCGCAGAGCCCATCTCTCCCCGGGCTCCCTTCTCCTCCGGCTGGGCCCCTCCGCGTGCCAAGGTGGGGACTGCGGGGGCTTGAATTTGAGTGGAAACAAGCAGTTGGTGTCTGAGCCCTCGGTGAGAGCTCCCCTTCTGCAGGGAAGTTGGGGAGCAGCTTGTTGGGGAGAGCTGCACGAAGGCAGATTCGCACTTTTATCAGCCAGTCGCCTCGGAACCGCGAGCTCCAGGTCCTAGGGGGGCACATTTCAAACCCAGAGTCTGGGTTTGCACCTGATTTTGTCTGTTCATCCTCCCCGGGAGTGTTGAGGCAGCCGTGCCTCACGCTCGGAGATGCTCAGGGAGAGCAGCACGTGTTTGGGTGAGCTCACCCCGCCCTGTCCACTCGGGGCAAGCGTGGGGCTCGGGACCCAAGCAAGACTCATCGGTCCTAGCAGAGCTCGCGCGGTAGGGCTGGGAGTTGGGCTGATGTGGTCGTGCAGCAGGCAGGGAGGCAGGCAGGCAGCTCAGACTGCAGGCAGAGCAGCCCCTGTGTCCCCTTGCTACGGTGTCACGGTGACAGGCAGAGACCAACCCCATAGGTAGGGCCAAGCACAGCCGCCGGCAGGCCCGGAGATGCTTGTGCTGAACATGCAGAAACGGAGTTGGGAAGGCCGGTCCGCTATGCTAAACCTCAAAGTCGCTAATAAAGCGGTAATTAAAAGCACTTGGAAAGAGCAGCCCTGCCAGAAGGAGAGGCAGAGACACAAGAGCCTTTCATTGTTTAACGGGTTGTGCCCATTCGTTGGTGGAAGGCAGCCACGGAGGCTCTTGGCGTCCGTCCCCTCTGCCCAGCGTGCGGGGTTGTTTATCCTCCCGGTTATGAAACGCGGCAGCGGGGCCACGCCGACACGATGCCCCAAAAAAGCCGGCTCCAGGCCTGGCCCCGCCATGGGACACGGACCTGGGAGCAGGAGCCTCCCCTCTCCCGTTTGCCAGGGGTCCTGCCCCGCTCCTCGTCCTCGCCCCAGCCCGGTTGCCGCCTCGCCGGCGGCACGGCAGCGGGCAGAGCCACCCCCAGGGAGGTGACATCTCTGGGGGAAGCCTCCCAACTAGTTTTCAGCCCCGATTCACTTCTCCTGGGGGGGAACAAGACCCATGTGAAGAGCGAGGACTCCACCAAGGACCGGACTGGTGTGTGCCGCTCTGCTAATCGTCTCCTATTGTTTGCAGCTCAATTACACCCGGCCGGGGCTTCCAAAGCTCAATCCGAGGCTGCTGGAAAACTGGAAGAACGAAGTGAAGGAGAAGGGCCGCATCAACTGTCCCAACAACGTAAGGATTGTGTCTGTTCTCCTCCGAGCCGGCTGGTCTTGGTCTGCCACAGGAAGGGGGGAGGTTTGGGGGCAGAAACCCATGAAAGCCAGATTGTTGGTGGGCCCCAGATGAAGCTGGCGGCGATGCTCAGACCCTCACTTGCTGCCGTGCCTGGTGGAAGCGTGTCCTGCCTTTGGGACCCTCCTGGTGCGCTCGAGCCACCAGGCTTTGGGGACAGGGCCACCCCCTCCCCGGGTGCCCTGGAGCTGACGATTCAGCGCTGGAGCTGCCTTTGAGAAGCTCCCAAGATCTGGACGGGGGTGAGGGCTGCACGCTCTGTCCTCGAGAGCCTTTTTATGCAGAGAACCTGCTTTTCCCCGAGTAAAGCCGGGGCTGGTTTTAAGTCATTCTTCTAAAGCCCTGTGACAGGCAAAGACCTCAGGGACGTGGTGCGTGCGCTTCATCCTGCTGGAAAATGCAGCCTTGGCCTGAGCTGGCGTGGAGGTGAACTCCACCCTGGTGCTGGGCCGTTGATTTATCATCTGAAACAAAGCCTTGCTAATGGGAGTTTTGAACGAGGCTGTTACCGCAAGGCCGGGGGAGATGCGCTGCCTAATTAATGTCATACACAGGCGCTTTGAAAAGACGTTGCTCAGAAACTGGTCATGCTGCTGCCCGGGTGATTTCTCTTCTCCGTTAAGCGTCTGCTGTGGCTCCAAGAACTCCTGTAGCCCAGCGGGACCTCCTGCTTGCTCACAAATGTACGTTTTCCACGGAGACATTGAGGGGAGACATTTTTCAGCCTGTTGCAGAGGGATGCGGCCACATGACTCCCATTAGCACTAATAGGAAACGTGTGACCAGAGCCCTCCGTGTCTCGCAGAGTGGTAACCTCATGCTGCTTAGCCTGGGCTGGTGGCCTTGCTGGCTCAGTGGCCTCCTGGCCCTGGCAAAGGCACAGAGATGAGAGGGGATGGTGACAAACCCTGCTTTGTTTCTTCCCACAGTGCTGTGAAGCCATTTACTCCAGCGTCTCGGGGCTGAAAGCTCACCTGGCCAACTGCAACAAGGTAAGTCCCTCCTTGTACAGCCTCAGCTCAGAGCAGCGGGGTGGTGTTTGGTTTGCTCTCCCCTCCCCGGCTCGTCTGAAAGCAACAGGCCAAGGGACAATGGCACAAGTTAACAGATCGTGGCTGCCACGAGGGCTGGCCGAGCAGTGCCTCTGCACTTCGTCACCACTCAGCCCGGTTGTCACACCATCCCGCTCTGGCAGCTCACCCTCAGCACCGTCCTCCTGGGCAGGATCAAACCCACAGCCACGGGCAGAGAAGCTCGAGCTGAGCCAATGCAATGGAGGGGATTTAGCTGCTGCCCCAGCCTTGGAAGAGAGGTCTTGCAAAGCAAATGTCTCACCCGAGAGCCCGGATTTCTGTCACACTGAGCGCCTGAGAGACAGGGCTGCGGGAGCAAGCCTGCCTGCCTCACATCCTTCTGCCTCAGCATCCCCGGCCCGCAGCAGCCCTGGCCCAGCTGTGTTCACAGAATCAATCCCAGAATCATCTGGGTTGGAAAAGCCCTTGACAAGATCCTCCAGCCCAACCATGACCCTCCCCCTGACCCTTCCCAACTCCCCCGGATCCCTCAGCGCTGGCTCAGCCCGACTCTTCAACCCCTCCAGGGATCCCGGGGACTCCCCCCTGCCCTGGGCAGCCCATTCCAACGCCCAACAGCCCCTTCTGCACAGAAATCCTTCCTCAGAGCCAGCCTGACCCTGCCCTGGGCAGCTTGAGGCCATTCCCTCGGGGCCTGGCGCTGGGGCCTTGGCTCCAGAGACTCATCCCCCCTCTCTGCCCCCTCCTGGCAGGGAGTTGCAGAGGGCCAGGAGGTCTCCCCTCAGCCTCCTCTGCTCCAGACTGAACCCCCCCAGTGCCCCCAGCCGCTCCCCAGCAGACCTGTGCTCCAGACCCTGCCCCAGCTCCGTTGCCCTTCTCTGGCCACGCTCGAGTCATTCAATGGCCTTTTTGGGGTGAGGAGCCTGCAGCCCCCGAGTTGCTCACAAGCCCTTGGCTACCGCATGGCCAGCACCATGCACGCAGCTGCGCATCGACCGCGGCAGCTCAGAGCCAGGGAGCTGGGCGTTGGAAGCTGGATGTTTCCTGAGGCAGGTGGGAATCAGGATCTGGGCAGCCCTGCAGCCCCTCGGGAAGCCCAGCAGGAGCTGGTGGAGTGGAGGCTGGAAGAGAGCAGAGACCAGTGCCCTCTGGCTCGACAAAGCAGCAACGCTGCCGGCTGCAGCGAGCTCCAGTGGCCCGCAGCCGCCACGGGGGAGGGATCGGGAGCTCAGTGTAGGTCCCTCAAATTGGAACTGAGTAAGAGCTGGTAAAGCTTTATACCCTGAAACATTTCCAGCTGCAGCTTCCATTGAATGGAGCTTCCAGGAGGCAGCTCCAATACATACCCCGTGGTTATTAAAAACACAAACTCCTGCGCTCCTCCAACGCTAGCTGGAACATCAACCCTTAATGAGATCATTTAGGAAATG
Source organism: Athene noctua (assembly GCF_965140245.1). NCBI lineage: Eukaryota > Metazoa > Chordata > Aves > Strigiformes > Strigidae > Athene > Athene noctua. The sequence continues at coordinate 15,653,733 of NC_134052.1, forward strand.
GGCTGCAGAGATCCGGCAGAAGAAGCTGTATTTATGCAGGATAAAAGTGCCAACACAGGAGACCAGGGCAGTTCCTCTGCTAGCCTGCAGCACCAGGCAGCCCACCAGCAAACGGTCTCTGGGAGAAAATGGAGCCATTTTTCTGGCTGGTTCTGTGCTCAGAAAGCAGCCAGGCGTTCGCATGGGCGTTTTCTTTAAGGGCAGAGCTGCACCCTGCAGGTCCGGCGAGGCCGGCATAGCTGGGGCTGAGTGTTGGGGGGCAGCACTGGGGGGGGATTTGCTGCTTCATGTCCCCCGTGTGCTGTCATCAGCGGGACTCCCGCCCTCGCAGAGGGTTTAGTTTTGCAGAGGATGCACGTGCCACCAAATCTGGCTTAAATCACGGCCCCTCCTGAGCTGGCCTGTGATTTCTGCTGTAAAATCCTGCAGAATTGGTTGAAACGCATCAAAGCCTTACTGAGAGTGGAGGATGCTCCCAGGCAGAGCCCTGTCCTCAGCAGGGATTGATGCCCCGAGGTGATTTTTGCATGGATATTTCTGAAGCCAGCCTGCAGTGGGGCCAGGCCTGCCCGTGTCCTGCCTGTCCCTGAAATGAAAGCCCTGTCTTAACTCCAGATTTACAGCACGGAGCCGGCTATGGAGAAACTCCCAGGGAACAGATATATCGCCTGGAGGGGCCTATCCATAAACCCCTCGTCAATCAAGAGCACATTATCTCCCCTGTGCCGTGAACTGCGGCAGAGCCGGGAGATCAGTCATGCCCACAAGGGCCCGAGTGACAGAAATCCAGCAGTCCCTGCGTCTCTTTGACAGCGTAAAAGGAAAATTAGGTGAGGCCGTTGGACATAAATTAGATGACGATTCAGTCCCGGGAGGTCACAAATCTGCTGACAGTGAGGAAATGAGGCGATCGGCCTCCCGCACGCCCGGGGACACACACGGTGTCGGGGATGCTCAGGCAGAAAAACACTCACTCGCTGCCCCCCTGAGCTCCTGGGACCCAGCACTTTGCCTGGCGGCGGTGCCACGACAGCCAGCACGGCCTGAAATTCAGAGCAGAAGATGTGTGAGCTCCTGGCCTGGGACCGAGGGCCAGCAGAGATCTGGTGGTTTAGCAATGAGTATTTATTTTCTGTTGCTTCAGGGTTCAAGCATGAACGTCCCTTGGCAGAGGGGAGCAGGGCAGGGGGGAGCCACCACCACCCCCCCGGGTGCTTTTGGCTCTGCTTGGGGCTGCAGGAGGATGCTCTGTCTTGCAGGGGGACCACTCAGTGGGCAAGTACCGCTGCCTCCTGTGCCAGAAGGAGTTCAGCTCCGAAAGCGGCGTCAAGTACCACATCATCAAGGCTCACTCAGAGGTAAGGGAACTGCTGGGGCTGGTCGGGGCTGGTCCCTGCTCCAACGCTCCCCTCCTCGGCCTGCCCTGCCCCTTCCATCCCTGTCTGCTGGGAGCGGAGCACAGCAGCTCCCAGCAGCATCAGCAACGCTGTGATAGTCTCGAGGGGGACATCCCCGTCCCTGTTTGTGTCCCCGACACCCCCAGGCTGGTTGCAGTGGCTCAGTGCTGGCCAGCTTGTCCTCGGGGACGTGGGTTGGTCCAGGCGGGGGTTGTGCTTGCCGGTACCCGGCCCCAGGATGGTCACTAACCCCCGTGTCACCCCACGGACACAGAACTGGTTCCGAACCTCCGCAGAGGCCAGCCGGAAAAAGAAAAGCAGGGAACAGCTTTCTTCCAGCAAAGAGGAAAAAAAGAAAAGCACAAGCGGGAAGAAAAGGGGGAGGAAACCCAAGGAGAGGCCTCCGGAAATGTCCCCGAAGGTCAGAGAGAGCGTGGCAGCAAAGACTAATCACAAGAAAACCCTCGAGCACTGGGAAGGCTCCCGAGGCAGCCCCGACGGGGAGGAGCGTGTCCCCAAGCCCCCGAGCCAGCGGAAGGGGGGAGCCAGTAAGATGCCCGAGAAATGAGCAGCTCAGAGACTCGTCTCCGAGGATTTGTTTACAGCCCAGGGTAACAGGGTGGGGGTCTCTCCCAGTTTTCTGTCCTCCCCATCCCACTTTTTCCCCCGCCCCCCACCCTCCACTCACCCCCTTTTTAAAAAAAAAAACAAAAAAAAACCAAAAAAAAAAAGGAAAAAAAAAAAAAAAGAGACCGAAAATACCAATTAACCACTTTAAAACAAGTCACGGACCTTGTTTCACACTGGAAAACAAACAGGATCAAGCAGGCTGGACCGTTCTCCACCCCTGCCCGTGTACATACCCCTCTGCCCGGCGGGACCCTGCTGCCTCCCCCCGCCCTGCCCACACCTTCCCTCCTTCCCCCCTGCGCCAAACTGGCGACGCTTGAGCGAAAGAAAAGTGCAATAGTGGTGGGATCCCCTGGGCCGGGGTCTCTCTGCGGCTGCGTGCCGGGGTGGCAGCCCCGGTGGGCTCCAGCCCCCCGGCGCGGGCAGCACCTTCCTCCCTGCTCCCGGGACGGTGTTTCCAAAGATGTTTGACCCGGGCGAGCGGCCGTGCAGGGGCAGAGGGATGGGGGGGTCTGGTGATTGATATCGGGGGGGTCCTGGTTGTGTTTTTCCTGCAGCCTCGGGCTGAGAGAGGCCTGGTTGGGCAGGGATGGGTTCTGCGGTGTCGTGGCCGGCTGGGCGGAGGGGTTTGTCTCGGTGACGCGAGGAAGGAGCCTGTGGCTGTGAGGGGGGGGGCGGGGGGTGTGAGCACCCCTGGGAAGTCGATGGGTGAGGGGGGGGTTGCTGGAGGACAGGTCAGGTTGGAGGGTGGAACCGAAAGTTGCGGGAACGCTGCGAGCGCCGGGGGGGGCAGCGATGGGGGGAGCCCCGTCCCGGAGCTCCGGTTGTCATCGCAGACGCCAGGTCAGGGTGAGCCGGTGGGCGGTGAGGGCCCGACCAGGGGGGGTGCGGCCGGTGGAAAAGGCGATTTGGGGTCCCCATCGCACCCCAGCCCAAAGGGGCTAGTTGCCCAAGAAGGAGGAAGGGGCTTTCGGTCACCAGCTGCGGCCGCGGGAGGGGTGTGCCGGGGACAGGGGGGCAGCACCAAGTGACAATCATGGCTCCTGCTCTCGGGTGTGCTGCCCTCGCCTCGTCCCCCGGGGTGGGACCCACCGTGGGGTGACTCTCGGCTCCCCTAAGACGCATCCAAGCCCCAACCATCTTCCTCGGGGGCAGGAGACCCCACATCCCACACTGTCCCTCGCTCCTGCTCTTTCTCCGGGCTTTGCTTTGCCTCTGTGCTGACACCGGCGTAACACCTCGCGCCGGCCTGGAGGGAACCATCCCCGGACCGGGATGTGTCTGTCTCCAGACAAAAACCAGGCTACCTCGGTCCTTGGGAAACGGGCATGTTTTCTCTCAGAACAGAAAACCTTAATTCGATTTTTTTTTTTTTTTTCCCCTGTGCAGAGCCGGGAAGGTGGCGTCGGGGCGGGGGGGGCAGGAGGAGAGCTTCTGCTTTTACTTTAAACAATTAAAACCTCAACCCTCCGTTGCCTTCACTGCTCTTCGCCGCCCGCCGGAGGCTCGGTATCGTTTCTCTGCTCCGAGGAGCTGCTCAGTAATAATTAACGTCCATCTCTGCCAGCAGGTTATTACAGCCGCGGGGAGAGGGAGGGGACGGCGGGGTCTGGAGCTCCCGCCCCGCCCGCAGCTCCCGGCAGCCGGTTCCACCATCGGCATCGCCCGGCGCGTTCAGCCACGTGCCTGCGGGCCGGGGAACCCGCCTGAGCGCTGCTGGTTGCGCCGGGGCTTCGAAGCAATTAGTGAGAAAGCTTAATTAGTCACTGCGGCTCAGCCTGTTTGCCGCTCGGGCTTCATCCAGTCTTTGTTGTGATGGTGTCACCGGCTCAAATCCTGCCTCCGCGGGGAGGGGACGGGGGGTCAAGGAGCCGTAGGGCCCACGCGCTCCGAGCTGTCGCGGTCTTTGTCACGACGAGGCCCTGGGGACACTGTCCTGGGCGTTCTGCTCGCTGAGGCGATAAGGGCCGGCGAGGAGGGACCCCCATGCCTGAGGAGGGTGCTTGGGGGGCATGTCGCAGCTGTTGGGGGGTGCAGACAGCAGCAGGAAGGGGAGAGCGGGCAGAGCTGGGGACCTGGCACAGAGTTTGGTGCCAAAATCTCCACCAAGGGTTGGAGGGAGCTGCTGGATCCCAAAATCGTGTCTCAAAATCGTGTCCCAGCGTGGGGAAATGCCCCCGGCAAAGCTCCTGACCCAGGGAGGGGCACCTGGGTGGCCCCGGCTGCTGGCTCAGATGTCACCTTGTCATCCCCGCTGCCTGCCCTTGGGGGTAGTGCAGGGCTCCATTCTCATTAATGTGCAATTAATTGGCTTCTTATTGATTAAATCAACAGCCAGCGCTGTGCTGTGGGATAGGAGCTCAGCCGGGAGCTGCTCAGGGTGGGGGAGATCTGGGGAGGGGCCGGGGGGTGAGGACGTTGTGGGGTCCAGCTCGAAACCCGTCCCGCTGCGTCAGCAACGAGCATCCCGGGAGGAGCGAGGGGCAGGAGCGGGGACTGGGTGGCCTCACGGCGGGGACAGCGTCCCAGCGGGGACCCTGGGGACAATCTGGGGTCTCGGGGTGGGCGATGGGCTCAGGGTGGGGGGGATGGTGGTCCTGGGTCCCCCGTCACCCTCGGAGCTGGGAGACACGCCTCAGCTCCCGTGAAAGCAGCGCCTTGGTCAAACGGCAGTGTTCACGAGAAAGTGAAATCTTCAGGTTTTTTTTTTTTTCCCCCTTAAAAGGTATTTTTTCCCCCACTAGTCATCACTCAAAAGGAATATGTTCTCCCACCACCGCCTTCTCCATGAGGCATCCTTTGCTCTCCTGCCTGGGGAAGGCTCCAGGGCAGCACCAGGGATACCGGCAGCTGCCTGCCCGCCCCGCGGCGCGTGAGCTGGCAGGGACCTGGCGGGTTGTACCTGATGGGTTGTGCCTGTTAGGTTGTGCCTGTTGGGTTGGTTGTACCCGTTAGGTTGTGCCCGTTGGGTTGGTTGTACCCATTGGGTTGTGCCTGTTGGGTTGCGTTGTGCCCGTTGGGTTGTGCCTGTTGGGTTGCGTTGTGCCCGTTGGGTTGTTCCCATTGGGTGGGTTGTACCCATTGGGTTGTACCTATTGGGTTGTGCCTGTTGGGTGGGTTGTGCCCGTTGAGTTGTGCCCATTGGGTTGTGCCCATTCGGGTGCTCCTGGCAAGGCAGCGCCTGGGGGGAGGAACTCGCCATAACCCGGAGGGACAGGTGGAGGCTGCGGGGCAAGACAGGGGATGAGCGCGTCCTCTCCACTTCCATCCCCTCACCCACGGGGGTTTGGAGACCCCTGGGTCCGGCAGCATGGGACCCCCAGGCCTGGCCCCCCCCTCCCGCACCCTCTGTGCCAGGGGCCTGAGCCACAGCATCGTCCTGTTACGTTACGTTAATGGAAAATCCAGTGAAGGGGAGGGAGGGGTGCTGGGGGGCGGCAGCGTGGTGGCACCCCTACGGTCCTGCCCTGCTCCCGGGGTGCTTGGGGGGTCACTCACGGTACGGGAATGGGGAGCACAGGGGCTCGGAGCACGGGGACCCCCCGTCCCGCTGCCCTCGTCCCCGAGGAAAGGGCTGAAACCTCTGTGGGGTGGGGGACAGGCGGGCTGTGACCCCACGAGGGCCAACCCCCAAAACCTCAATTGTGGGGGGGCTGCCTGGGGCAGGGAACCCCCCGGGCCGGGAGTGGGGGGCCAAGTCCAGCCCCCCTGGAGTCGCCCTGGCCCGGAGCGTCGCTGGCGCCCGCGAACGCTGGGAGCGTTTTGTTCTTTTCTTTCTCTCCTCGTGACACCCATCCCACGGCATATCCGAATGTTTCTCGTCGATGCCAGTTATTAGTGCATAAGTGTATTTTGGGGAAAAAAAAAAAAAAAGAAAACGGAAAAAAAGAAAAATAAATTAAAAAAAAATTTTCAATTTATCACTTGTAACCATATATATAAATATATAAATATATATATTAAAAAGTGTTTATTTGCAAAAAATAAAAAATTGTTTTAACAGTAAACTATCTTATAATAAACTCCCGATTTGTGACGATCTGTTCTTTTGTTAATCATTGACAAATCCTCAGTTGGAGAGTACTGTAACAGCAGCTCTAACAGCCGCGCCGCCGAGCACCGCGGAGGGGCAACTCAATGTACTGTATGTATTAAAAACAGCTGTATCGAATAAATGTTTATTGATTTTTTATTATTATTATTATCATCATCGTTATTTTGCAGTTTGGCGGGAGGAGGTGACAGGGGAAGGTTTTTCTTCCCTTCGTGGTGGCCGAGGGAACCCCCCGGCCCCTCCAGCCTCATGTTGGGGATGGACCAGGGGGTTTCCATCCCCACGGTGCCCCCCCAAAAACCAGGATGGGGCAGTGAGGGAGGACTGGGCCGAGGACCAGTTTGTCAGGTGTTTAAGTAACATTAAAGTAATTTTAATTTTAATGTTTAGTAATTCTAATTTTAACTAAATTTTAATGTTAAGTAACATTAAAAAAGAAAAATAAATTTCAAACACAATTATTTCTCTCAAACGTGAAATAAATTCAATTTTTTACGTTTTTTTTTTTTTCCTGGCAGACGTTACTTTTCGTAATTCAAATCGTTATTACCCAAACGATGTGTAAAACTTTGTAAGGAGTCTTTGTGAGGGATAATCAAAAACCACGAATCACTTGAAATTTGAATATGGTTTCTAAAAGAAAAGGACAAACTGTCATAAAATAAAACTCCGCTTTACCTTGTGTTGGGGATGATTTGAAAGGATCGATGATGCCTCTTTAAAATAAATTCTTTTTAACGCAGAAAAATTGTGGAGACGATACGATAAAAGTCTCTGACGGAGAAGTGTAAAAGGGTTTTAACAATTTCAAAGGGACCCGAATGTTCTGTACCTTAGAAAAGGAGATTTCTCCCACGCCGTCCCCTGCCGTGGGTGCCACAGAAAGGAACTAAAAGGATGTTTTAGGTGTCTGTCTAAATTTTTTAACTATATATATCAAAAAATTAGAAAAGGGTCGGGTCAGAAGCTTATTACAAACTTCTGTTTCCCCGCAAGCTGGGGAATAACCGTCAGTTGACCACATTTAATCTCATTTCAACTTCATTTATTGATATTTCTGGTGAAATCATTTTAGCCTGTGTGACACAATTCCCGGTGCCAGGAGCCCCCCCCGCTCCCACGGCAAAAATTACACACACACACACACACACACAGAGCCCCCCCGGGAGCCGCATCCAGCACGGGCCCCTCTGCCCTCCCCGGGGAACCCCCCGGCCCTCCCCAGCGTGGGAATAAATAAATCGCCTTCCGCTTCCTAATATCTTTTTTTGGCACCGAACCCAAATGAGCGCCAGATTTAGGCCGAGCTCCCCGTCGCTGACCACTAACCCCCCCGCCCCGGTTCCCGGTGGCTCCCCCAGGGCCTGACGGGGACCGTGGGAGTGGTGCTTGCCCCGGCCCCCCCAAAAAGTGGCACCACAAAGCGCAGCCCCGGGGGTCCCGGGTGGGAGAAGGGAGCGTGAGGCCGAGCAGGTCCCGTCCTGTGCCCGAGGCCCCCGCGGGGCTGGGGGGGACCCGGCCCTTTGCTCCCCAGCACCCAGTGACCTGTTCAGGGCGCGGGGCCACCCAGATCCCCCCGCTGCCCCCCAGCTCTGCTGGGCTGCGGGGTGCTGTGTGGGCGCTGGGTGCTCCTGCGCGGCTGCCCCACAGCACCCACAGCACCCACCCACACCCCACAGCACCCACCGGCCCCCCTAAAGCACCCATCTGCCCCCCTAAAGCACCCACCTGCCCCCTAAAGCACCCACAGCACCCATCTGCCCCCCTAAAGCACCCACCTGCACCCCACAGCACCCATCTGCCCCCCTAAAGCACCCACCTGCCCCCTAAAGCACCCACAGCACCCATCTGCCCCCCTAAAGCACCCACCTGCCCCCTAAAGCACCCACCTGCCCCCTAAAGCACCCACAGCACCCATCTGCCCCCCTAAAGCACCCACCTGCACCCCACAGCACCCATCTGCCCCCCTAAAGCACCCACCTGCCCCCTAAAGCACCCACAGCACCCATCTGCCCCCCTAAAGCACCCACCTGCCCCCCTAAAGCACCCACAGCACCCATCTGCCCCCCTAAAGCACCCACCTGCCCCCTAAAGCACCCACAGCACCCATCTGCCCCCCTAAAGCACCCACCTGCCCCCCTAAAGCACCCACAGCACCCATCTGCCCCCCTAAAGCACCCCCCTGCACCCCACAGCACCCATCTGCCCCCCCTAAAGCACCCACCTGCCCCCTAAAGCACCCACAGCACCCATCTGCCCCCCTAAAGCACCCATCTGCCCCGCTAAAGCACCCACCTGCCCCCCTAAAGCACCCACAGCACCCATCTGCCCCCCTAAAGCACCCATCTGCCCCGCTAAAGCACCCACCTGCCCCCTAAAGCACCCACAGCATCCATCTGCCCCCCTAAAGCACCCACCTGCACCCACAGCACCCATCTGCCCCCCTAAAGCACCCATCTGCCCCGCTAAAGCACCCACCTGCCCCCTAAAGCACCCACAGCATCCATCTGCCCCCCTAAAGCACCCACCTGCACCCACAGCACCCATCTGCCCCCCTAAAGCACCCACAGCACCCATCTGCCCCCCTAAAGCACCCACCTGCCCCCTAAAGCACCCACAGCACCCATCTGCCCCCCTAAAGCACCCACCTGCCCCCCTAAAGCACCCACAGCACCCATCTGCCCCCCTAAAGCACCCCCCTGCACCCCACAGCACCCATCTGCCCCCCTAAAGCACCCATCTGCCCCGCTAAAGCACCCACCTGCCCCCTAAAGCACCCACAGCACCCATCTGCCCCCCTAAAGCACCCATCTGCCCCGCTAAAGCACCCACCTGCCCCCTAAAGCACCCACAGCATCCATCTGCCCCCCTAAAGCACCCACCTGCACCCACAGCACCCATCTGCCCCCCTAAAGCACCCATCTGCCCCGCTAAAGCACCCACCTGCCCCCTAAAGCACCCACAGCATCCATCTGCCCCCCTAAAGCACCCACCTGCACCCACAGCACCCATCTGCCCCCCTAAAGCACCCACCTGCCCCCTAAAGCACCCACAGCACCCATCTGCCCCCCTAAAGCACCCACCTGCCCCCCTAAAGCACCCACAGCACCCATCTGCCCCCCTAAAGCACCCACCTGCCCCGCTAAAGCACCCACAGCACCCATCTGCCCCCCTAAAGCACCCCCCTGCACCCACAGCACCCACCTGCACCCTCACTCCCCCCCCCCCCGCCGCCTCTCTCCGTTCCCCGGTCCCGCACTACAAGTCCCGGGGAGCCCCGCGGCTGCACCGCCCCGGTCCCCGCCGCTTCCCCGCCCGCTCCCGCCTCTCCCCGGCAGCACCATGGCCGCGGCCCCGGTGGCCGAGGGGGCTCCGGTGGAGCCGCACGACAGGTAAGAACCCCCCCCCCCGCACCCGGCATCCTCTCCCCCCCCCCCCCCACTCCCCGTTACAACCCCACCCGCGACGGGACCGGGATCGCAACGCCCCGGAGCCGCCGGGAACCGGCGGCTCCGGGGCGTTGCGATCCCGGTCCCGTCCCACTTCCGCGAGTGGGGCCTCCCCGATCCCATCGCTCCTTTCCCTCTCACCTCCCTCCCTCTCGAAAAAAAAAAAAAACCAGAAAAAAACCCAACAAACAACCCCTTTGCCTCTCCCCATCCCAGCAAACACCACTACGGATGCTTCCCGCTGCAAATAGCCCCCCCCCCCCAAAAAAAAAATCATTTCCAAACCGGGCTCGTTTCCATCGCTCGGTTTTTCCTAACCACCCCCCTTTTTGTTTTTTAATTTTTTAAAAAAAATTTTTAATTACCTTAATCTCATTTAATTTGCAAACGAGCTGCCGCATGCCTCCGCTCCAACGAGCACAAGGTGCTGGCGGAGCGGGAAAAACTGAGTTTGCTACCGAAAAAAAAAAAAAACCACAAAACCAAAACCCCCAACCGTGACGGATTCAGGTTATTTTTTTTCCCCCCTCCCCGCTCCCATTTTCAACACAATCCTCAAGCGTGGAGGAGCGACACCGCTCCCAAACGCCAAATAACCAGCTTTGGAATGTCACCAGAGCGGGGATAAACCTGGTTTTAGGGATGTGAACATCCTGGCTTCGAGGATACCAGCCCTGCAGCTTGCGCCGAACCAACCCCGGGGATTTTTCAGCGCCTTAAATAACGAATCTGGCAGCTGCCTGCGACGGCGTCGCCTTTGCCCTTCCTGTGAGTCAGTGGCGGGTCGCAGGGAGGCTGAGGATGAGGAGGGGAGGAAGGAGCCGCCCCGAGGAATGAGTAACCGGGTTGTATAACCGAGCCCCTTCCAGCGCGGAGCGAGGCGCTGGGGCGGGGGTGACCGGTTCCCGCGGCCCTCCTTGGGTATAAATAGCAGCGAGATAATTGGGTTTGAAGAGGGAAATGTTTGTCCTTTTGTCGTTAGGAATCGGAGGCCTTAATAGAGCTGGGAGAGAGCGTGTGTGGGCTGAGCTGCTCCGGGGTGGCTCTGCCCGGGCCAGGATGGCGGCGGAACGTGGCGACGGGCCGGGGAGAGGCGGGTGGGACGTTGGGTGGGTTTGCAGGAGGGACACGGCGCGGGCACGGCGCGGCGGGGCTGACGGGCAGCTGCCCGGCACTTCTGGAGCTGCTGGCAGTGGGGTGGCAGGAGGGTCTCTCCAATCCCATGGATGTCCCTCCATCCCTTGGGCAAGTCCCTCTGTCCCTTGGATGGATGCCTCCATCCCTTGGGTAGGTTCTTCCATCCCTTGAGCAGATTCTTCCGTCCCTTGAGCAGGTTCCTCCATCCCTTGGGTAGGTTCCTCCATCCCCTGAGCAGATTCTTCCGTCCCTTGAGCAGGTTCCTCCATCCCTTGAGCAGGTTTCTCCATCCCTTGAGCAGGTTTCTCCATCCCTTGAGCAGGTTTCTCCATCTCTTGGGCAAGTTCCTCCATCGCAACGTTTGGGGCTTCCTGGCGCCTTTCCTTGGGTGCTCCCTGAACAAAACTCGTCCTTGGGCCTGTCTTGCTCGCGGGGTGGTGGGATCCAACCCCATGTCACCCTTGTCCCTGGACGGAGGGGTTCCTGCTGTGGAGCCCCAGGTTTTGCACCAGGCTGTTGCGATGCGACTGCCTTCGGCTTAAGTTAAAGACACAGTTGGACAGGAAAGGCCCAGCTCAGGGCTGGCCTATGCAAGTCAGGCCCAACAAAGACCACGCTCAAAGATGGAGGGAAGCAGGTTTGGCCTTTGCACACCCACAGGTGCTGCTCACAGGGGGGGGACCTGGGAGAGGGCCCCTCTCCCGTGGGGCCAAGCACCCCTCTGCCATGGGCTTGGTGTGTTTTTACATGGCTCCAGTGACACTATTTGGGTGACAGCCACCAAACCAGGAAAAGCCACGTGCAATTTGGCTCCTGTCCTTAAATCCCAAGGAAAACTCCACCCCTGGAAGGAAAAAGGGGATTTTAATCCAATTTTAAATCCAGCTCCTGGAGGCTGCTATTACAGAGGAGGGATTTGTGCTTAAAAAGCATCTAGAAGAGAAAAAAAGTCCCAAACCCGGGAGGTTTGGCCTGTGCAAGAGCCCAGAAAGCGGGAAGGGAATTGGGAAGCGGAGGCGGGTTGAGGAGGAGCGTGTGCTGGGAGGAAGGCTCGGCCGCTGCCGGGGGTCGGCGCCGGCGATTCCCGTCCCACCTGGGAGCCCGGCTGGGATGGCGGGTGAGCCGCGGGGAGAGCTGCTCCCCTCGCTTGGACTTTTTAAACAAAGGCAGGAAAAAAGGCACCGGGGAGCGTGCGATAAGGAACAATGTCGCCTTGGCGAGGGCGAGGGCTCCTCACCGCCAAGTTCCTTGTCCCTTTTCATTTTTTGCTTCTTTAATGAGAAAAGAATAGAAATTGTGGCGGAAGAGAATTTTATTTTTAAACTTCTGAAAGAGCTTTTACAGAAAAAGGGGAGCCCGGGCTGAAATCACAGGATGGGAAATGTTCCTTTGATCATCGCTCACTTCACCGGCGGCGGTGGGGCAGCAGCTGCGGCTCCGGTTGGGGACAAGTTGCCTCTGAAACCTTCCCGTCCCCATCCCACTCCTCCCGCAGCCCCTGCTCGGGGACCAGGCCCTTGGCCCTGGTTTCCAGCAGCGCTTTAGTTACTCGAGGTGTCTTTCGGGGTGCTGCTCTCCTCTGTGGGACCTGTTGCTGCAGGGGGTCGGTGCGGCTGTGCCCGGTGCCCCCCCCATGTTCCACAGGGCTTTGCTGAGGGCCTGGGGGTGCAGCTCGTGTCCCCTCGCCTCGGGGATGGCTGCAGGGAGGAGGAGGAGGAGGAGGAGGAAGGGGTCTTCTCCCCACCTCCAGTCCCATCTCCAGACATCCAGCCCCGCTTGATGCTAACTTGGGGGGAGCATCCTCCCCGCACCCCCTCGGAGGTGGGTGTGCGAAGCCGAGCTCTGTCTCGCCGTGCCGGGGAGGGCCGGGGGCTCGTTTGGTGACGGCAGGAGCTCGTGGTGATGAGCTGCCTCCCTGGCAGAGCCAACGCTTCCCCCCGCTCCCTCCGCCCGTTCTCAGCAGTGTGGCGGGTGCTGCTCTGCCCCCGTCCCCGAGCCCCAAGATCCGTCCCGGAGCCCCAAGACCCTTCTGCCGCGGTGCCCGGCCGTCTCCCACCCTGTGTGGGGTGTCCTGCCCCGCCTGGCTTCCCCCGAGCCCTGCGGGGTCTGGGGGCTCCTGCCCTCCCTGGTGAGGCTGGTGCTGGGAGAGGACCCGAAATGGCTGGGGGGGCCGTGGGGCAGCTGGCAGGGGGAAGGCTGAGAGAGCAGATTGCAGGCCCCGGCAGCCGGCGGGACGTTATTCTTAGCCACCCGCAGCCCCGGGGTGTTGAGTTTCACCCACTTGTTTATTCCCGGGCGAGGGGACGGGGAGGGGCAGCTCTTCCCTGGGGAGCACTGGGCGGGGGGGGGCTCACAGCGGGACCTCCCGCCTCTGGGAGCTGAAGGAGGGGAATGAATCCTGCACCCCAAAACCCCAGCACGGCCAGCAGCACCCCGGCCCCCAGCCCCAGCCCGCTCCATCGCCTGGAAGGGGGGTGCTGGCTGGGTACCCCCCTCCACCCCTACCCCGGAGCCAGCCCCTCCTGCCCCCCCCAGCCTCCTCCCCACCGGTGCCGGGAGCTCACGGCCACGCACTTACCGGGTGGGCGACAGCGCTGCCCCCCCGCCCCGGCGAGCCCCCCACCTCCGAGGCAGCCGCGCGAGCCCCGATCCCGGGGAGCAGAGGCACGGCGGGGGGGGCCAGTGTTTATTGCCTGTGCAGGGAGTGGTGAGGGGAGGTGTCACTTCGCCCCCCCCGACCCCCCCGCTTTTTCTTTAATCAAGCCAGTGCTATTAATATCAGGTAATGAACGTAATCTCTAGGTTAAGCTATCCTCTTAGGCGCGCTGACCGCTCCACGGCTCCCAGCAAAAGACACTCCCCCGGCAGCACTCTTTTCTCCTTCCTCCATCTTCCAGCCCTGAGCACCCCCTTTCCCAGATCTGCTGGGGGGGGGTCCGCATTGCCCCGGCCCCTCGGGAGTCCGCAGTCCCTGTGCCGGGGGGACCTCCCCCGTGCATGGCTCCTGGAACCGGGGCTCTCCCCTCTGGCACGGCCGCCGGTTTTGGGGGGACGGGGGGGTGACACCCTCTGCCCAGAATCACCTTCTGCTCCACGCCCGGGGGGGAGATGAGCAGCCCCCCAGCCTTCTCCAGCGTCCGCATATCGGGCTGCTGGGCCCTGGGGCCCGATGGCGGGTGAGTTCCTCCTTTGCTTCATTTTTCGGTGGGTTTTTACTTTTTTTTTCCACCTGTTCGCCTTCCGTCCCTGCTTGCTGGAGCAAACCCGTGGTGGCCCGGTGGCCCGGTCCCCGTCTCCCAGCTGGCCGAGGGCTGTGAGAGCACAGGCAGCAGCCGGGGGGAGGATCAGCTTCCCGGGGGACGCGGGATGAAGCCGGCCGGGCGCCGCTGGGCCGGTGGATTTGGAGGGCTGAGTGCTGGATCAGTTGGGGTGTTGGGGTGTTTACGGGGCTCCTGTTTGTTTGCAGGTTCAGGTTTGAGGCTTTGCCAGTTTTCCATGCTGGGGGCTGTGGGGACCTGCTGCCTCCCCCCCAGAGCCGGGATGGTCAGGGGGCTCAGAGGGCAGCGGGATGCAAAGAGCTTTGCACCCAGGGCACAGGGAAAGCAGCAGCGGGTGAGGAAGGGAGAGGGGGGCCCCTCTCACCCCACTAAATCCTTGCTTGGGGTAAGCGGGACCAAAAAGCTTCCTTCTTTGTGCCAGCCTTCGTGCTGGAGAACCCTTTTGGGGAGCAGACACCCCCCCTCCCCAGGCCAGACCTCCCCACAGGGTCAGGCTTCCTCCTGGCAGAAGATGCCCCAGCTCCAGGGAAGGCAAAGCGTCCCCGAGGGCTGGGGACAGGCTGCGGAGAGCTGGGGACAGCCGAGTCCTCCGGGAAGGCTTTGCAGGAGAGGGGTTACCGAGCCCAGGGCGGTGGTTCCTTTCGTATTCCCTTCGCTGTGGCATCGTGAGGCTGAAACCGAGGCGGGGGGGACACATTCTGCTGGGGAGGGGCTGCGTGGGACAAGGACTGTCCCTGGGTTAGAGCAGTGGCACTAACTTCAGAGCTAAATCGAGATTCCCCTTCCTCTGGGGGCTTTGCCTCGCGGGGAGGGGCATTGCACAGGCTTTAGTGCTGCTGCGGGGAATTTTTAAAAAAGTGATAGGAAGAAAACGGCCAAGCGGGAGAGGTGCGGGAGGGCTGGGAGCAGCCGTTCCTTCGGTGGGGAGGGGAGTCCCTTCCTGGCAAAGGCAGCGGCGGAAAACATCTACAAAACTTGAAGTGTAACATTAGGAGAAAATGTGTGACCTTTGCAGAACTCCAGGGCAGTCCCACAGCCCTCCCCACGGCCATGCTTCTCCGAGATAAATCACGGGGAACGCTGATTTAAGAGGTGTAGAATATATATAGGATATACATGTGTAGAATAGATCTCTTGTCTAGATAGAGAGAATTCTGTATCTATAGATACAGATTCGGGTGGAAGTCCAAGAGTATTTGGATGAGAGGAGGCAAAGCAGGCCAACTCTTGGAACAGGATTAAAATGCTGCCTCCAAGAGCAGCCCCAGGCGTGCTGGGGGGGGAGGACAGCTCTGCTCCGGCCGTCCCGTCCCCACGCGTGTCCCTGTGTCCCGTGGCCGTGCCCCGGCTGCTGGGTGGGTCCCCTCAGGGGAGCAGCGGGTGACACACGGGAAAGCAGCGTGTCGGCTGTGACTGCAGCCTGGAACCCCGGGCACAGCCGGAGCCATCGGGGTGCAAACCTCAGCCGGGAGCAGGGTTATGTTGGTACTAATCACAGATGCTGGCACCAGGCTTTGCAGAGGCTCCGCTCCGGCCCCAAAAAACAGAGTTTTGGCCAACTCGGAGTCGCTTTGGGAATCGTGGGCTCGCTCAGCATCGTGGCGTGCGGGTCCTGGGCTTGGCCCGTGGCATCTGCAGGCTGAGGGTGGCGCGGCAGGGCCGGGCGCTGCGTTACCCCGATTTGCAGAGCATCCCGAATCCCGCCCGGCGCGGGGACGCTGGCGTGTGTCCCCGGAGGAAAACGGCTGAGCAGCCCTGGGCGGCAGCGCCGGCGGCAGGGCTCTGGAGTAACCACGCTCCCGGGAGAGGGGCTGGGACGCAGATGAAAGGAACTGGTTTATTTTCTGGTAAACAACTGTGTTTTTGTCATCTCTGCTTTTATCAAGCCAAAACGACTTTGTTTATGCGCCGGCATCTTCGGCTGATGTCAGCCCCGCTCTGGGAATAGCGAGCGGGGCCTCATTGCTGCTGCAGCGTCACCGGTGGGAGAGGAAACCAAAATCCCCCGTCTGGGTTTGCCTCTCCGGTGGAAGGAGCCATCTTTCCACAGAAAGAAACCGCAGAAGACTCTCCCGATGGGTCTCACCTCCTGATGTTGCTGTTTAAAAGCGGCAGTTGGGGTGTTTGTGGCTCCGGGGTGAGGCGGAGGCCGGCGCCGCTCGGGCCTGGCTGTGCCGATGGGCTCCTGTTGGGTGTCGGGGGCTCGAGGCGCTGGCGGGGGGACGCTGTAGGTGCAGCCTTGTAGGGTGGGCAGCGGTGTGAGAGGCCCTGGAGCAGGGGCAGGAGCTGCGGGAGGTAGCGGTGGTGCCGTGGGGGGATCCCACCTCGCGCAGGGGTGCTTGCTCAGTCACTTTACGCCCAGATGGCCGGTCTCAAATTTTGATCTTGATCTAAAATTGTTCTAAAAAGGGCTGGGGGAGGGAAGGGAATTAATCTTCATACCAAACCAGCTTAAAATCAAACCAAAAATCTGTAAAGCCCTGCAGTTTAAGCCCTTTCAAGAGCAAAAAATAACAGAGAGGCAGGCAAGCCCCGCCAGCCCGGCTGCGCTGTCCCAGACGGGGCCGCGTTTGGAGCGTTGGGTGCCCGGGGCTGTCTGACCTTGCAGAGGTTTCATTTCCAGACCTGACACAGCTGGAGAGAGGAGCCAGCGGGAGCAGGGAGAGCCCTTTGCACCTTCTCACAGGGAGGAGACATCCCTCCCGAGGCGGTGAAACAGCAAGCGGGGAGGAGCGGGAGCTGGTATAAATAATCCTCCCCATCCCCGTGCTGGCTGGGCAGCGCGGCTGCAGCTTATCTCCTGGCCAGAGGCCACTTATCGCCTCCCAGCCGCTGCTCTTCCACTGCCAAGCTCAAAAGGGCTCCAGAGGGTGTTTTCTTTTTCTCTCCCTCCCCAGGACTGCGGTGGGAGGAGAGATAAGAGGCATTTAGCAGCTCCAGGGCTCTGGCAGTGCTCGCTCAGCCCGAGCGGCAAAGCAGATGCAAATGGAACCCAAAAGGTCCCTGGGCCGGTCAGGACAGGTGGTTGCCCTCTGCAGTGACACCCCTCAGTGCTTCTGAGAGCTCGCCGGCAGGTTTATTTAACGTAGACATTCCCCAGGTAGTAAAGCCCTAGGAAGCGGCGCGTGCGCTGCGCCTTTTCCAGGTTAAAACGTGGTCCTGTGTGAGAATTCCTCATCGCTGACCGTGGCGTGGGGTGGCAGACGTGGGGGTGCTGGTGGTGCCACAGCAGGGCTGTGGTTGCCTCTCCCCCTCCTCCGTTTTACCCTCCCCTGTACAGCTTGGGATCCCCCCGAGATCTGACCACGGGCCCTTCCCCACCACCAGTAACCGAGCTCCTTCCCCTCCCCATCCCCAGCAACAGCAGCGCCGAATCCTTAGACCGGCTGTACCCTGCCGTGGGCTCCACCAAGCCACCCCGAAAGCGGACCACTAGCCAGTGCAAGTCTGAGCCCCCCCTGCTGCGGACCAGCAAGAGGACCATCTACACAGCTGGCCGGCCGCCGTGGTACAACGAGCACGGGACCCAGTCCAAAGAGGCCTTTGTGATAGGTAGGTGAGGGCAGCGTGTCCGGGCTCTGTCCCACCCCAGCCCTTCCGCCGGTGCGGGTTAGCCCGGCAGCGTTGGTGCTGCCTGTCCGCTGGCTCTCCAGGAGATCACAGGGGGATTCCTGCCCCACAGCCTCCTTGGAAACATGAGGTTGGCTCCAGACTCCAGGTTGTGAGCTGCTCAGCCCGGGAGGGAACAGGGAGGGTCCCCACAGTTAGGCCAGCGTTGACTGGGTGAGCTGTAGGATTGGGCAGCAGCTGAGACCTCGCAGGTGTGGGGGGGTGGATTATAGCAGGCACTGAGCAGACCACGATCTTCACTTGTTGTTGCCTGGGTTGTCACGGGTTCCCAGGGATTTAGTCCAGGCTGGTTCTCATGCCGTCTCTCCCCTTGTTACACAACCACCTAACGAAGGCTTTCCCAGCTCTTGCCGTGGACACTGCTGGCAGTTACAGTACGTGCCATTTGACATTTTCAAGGATAGTCTCTCTAGTAGTGCCCATCGATCTCCCTCTTTGGAGCTTCCTCCAACTTAGTGCAACAGAGCAGGACCTGGGCTCTAGCCCGTGGTTGGAAAGGCAGACTGTGGGGTCGGTGGCTTCATCCCCTTTTCCCTGGCAGGCCTGGGAGGGGGCAGCGCCTCTGGGAAGACCACGGTGGCCACCATGATCATCGAGGCTCTTGATGTCCCTTGGGTGGTTCTGCTGTCCATGGACTCCTTCTACAAGGTGAGGCTGCGCGTCGGCCTGGCCAGGCTCCTTGGGCTGCCGTGGCCCTCGGCGTAACCCCCCGATGGGGAAACGCAGGGTGGGTTTAGTGACAGGGTCATGGTTCCCCCTTCGGATGGTTCTTGGGGCAGAAGGAGAGGTTTCTGGGCACAGCGGAGCGGGGGAAGGCTGCTGGTGGGGCGGCCACGTGCGCTGAGCTCTTCTCTGTGGGCAGGTGTTGACCAAGCAGCAGCAGGAGCAGGCAGCCAGCAACGACTTCAACTTTGACCACCCCGACGCCTTCGACTTTGACCTCATCATCGCCACTCTGAAGAAGCTGAAGCAAGGCAAGAGCGTGAAGATCCCCATCTACGACTTCACCACCCACAGCCGGAAGAAGGAATGGGTACGGGGCGCTGAGGGGGGGACCACCAAGGCAGGGGAGGGGGTGCTGGCTGGACCCCTCCAGCCCCTTCGCGCTCGCTAACAGCCCAGAGAGATTCCCCAGGATGGGGGATCCCTGAGCACGTGTTCTGTGTCTCACCACCTCCATTTTGACTCCACAGAAAACCCTTTATGGCGCCAATGTGATTATCTTTGAAGGCATCATGGCATTTGCGGACAAGGAGCTCCTGAAGGTGAGAAAGGGTTTAGAACCGGTTCTGGGGAAGCCTGACAGGCGCAAGTGCTGCAGCCTCCTCTCCTGCAGCCTTATATCTCAGCACTGAGAGAGTTCCAGGTGCCCGGGGCTGCTGTGCCCTGCTGAATGGGACCCTGTCCTCCCACAGTGCTTCAGCGTCACCCCTCAAACCCGCCCTGCGCCCCGTAGCCGGCTGGGGGAGGCGGTGGGAGCGTGCTTCCCCCCGCGGCTCCGCAGCAGGGAGGTGACCACCTCTGCCAGGTCCCACCGGCCGCTGTGGCACTTCACTGTGCAGGAGAGATGGGCCTCGACTCCTGCAGCGGCGGGGGAAGAGCCCCCGGCTGAGATCAAGCGTTTCAGCAGAGACCTTGATCTCAGCCCTTCGTTCCCAGGAGCCGAGGGCTGAGCTGGTCGCTGGCGGTGGTGGTGCATCAATGGGACTAGCAGTAGCCCACCAGCAGTAGCCCACCTCCACGCCACACGCCGCGGCTCGCGCAGCCAGAAGCAAAGTCTGCTGTATTTCTACTGCACAAAGCCTGGTCTTCCTCACACAGCACTTCAGGCTTCCTTGGGAATTATTTAGCTACATGAAAAATGCTATAGGAGGGAGTGAGCTGTTGCACAAACTTGGCCAAGCTCGGTCTAAAAAGTTTCCTTCCCTGCCAAGCGAGTGTTTGGGCTGCACTTTCCTGGAGCAACGATGACCTCCAGTGGACGGCTGGGTGAATCCCCCAGGAGGTTCCTCGGAGCATCCCTGCGCCTTCTCTTGCAGTTAAGAGCAGGGTCGTGAGCTGA
Source organism: Athene noctua (assembly GCF_965140245.1). Classification (NCBI taxonomy): domain Eukaryota; kingdom Metazoa; phylum Chordata; class Aves; order Strigiformes; family Strigidae; genus Athene; species Athene noctua. Next base: position 15,673,370 of record NC_134052.1, read on the forward strand.
CCCGCTGTGTTTGGCTCCCTCCAGCTCCTGGGACAGGCCTCTTGGTCTGTGTCGTGGGCATTAACTTCTCCCGTCTCCTCCTCGCTCTTGAGGAACATCCAGCCGCAGTGTTGGAGCTGCTTAGAAGCAGAGACAAGGTTTAGAGCAGGACAGGTCTCAGGGGGCATGAAAGGAAGGGGCAGTTGGCAGCAAGGGGCTCACGGAAGCATCTGCACAGCCAGCCAGGTTCAAGTTCAGGGGCTGCAGAGACAAAGCTCCCTCCAGGCTGAAGCAGAGCTGGGCTGAGCTCTGCTAAACTGGTGTTGAGCTGTGCACAGGGCTCAGCCTTCTGGCTGTGGCTGGTGGAGGTCGGTTTGAATTACACACCTAACCCGGCGGGGTTTGTTCCCTCCCCAATCGTTTCAGCTCCTCGATCTGAAGATATTTGTGGACACAGACTCAGACATCCGCTTGGTTCGTCGCCTGCGCAGGGACATCAGCGAGCGTGGCCGTGACATCGAGGGTGTCATCAAGCAGTACAACAAGTTTGTCAAGCCTGCCTTCGACCAGTACATCCAGCCCACCATGCGGCTGGCCGACATCGTCGTCCCCCGAGGTACCTGCCCTGGGCTGCCCCCAGCTGCCACAGGGCTCCGTCCTGAGTGGGACCGGGGTCACCCCGTCCCTCCACCCTCAGCTCTACTGGCCAGTCCCCCCGCCCGCCAGCAGGAGAGGGGCTGTCCCGTGGCAAAGCAAAGCTCCCTCCAGCTGAGTGTCTCCAAACAGTGGCCAAAAGCAGATTCCTGGGAGAAAGTCTGCAGTTTTCCCTCCACCGTTGTCCTGCCCTACCAGCTCCTGCAGCTTAGCGATTTAGAACTAGAGGTGACTTTGAGATCCTCAGTAATACAGGACTAAATAAGAATTTAATAAAAGGAGGGATGTCTCCTGCTTTGCTGGGAAGGGTTGTTTGGGGAAGCAGGGATACGGTGTAATTTTTAACGTATTGGGCTGCTCGAGGAAGAAAAGTTTCAGGAGGCCCTGCTAGCGCTGTGGTCCTGAGCAGGCTGCCTCTCTCTTTTGTTTTTGGTTGGCCTCAGGGAGCGGAAACACTGTGGCTATCGACCTGATCGTGCAGCACGTCCACAGCCAGCTGGAAGAGGTAAGAGCTGCCCGGTGCCCCGGGTGTTGACGGGGAGGGGGTCGGCCTTGCCCGTGCAGCGGTGGCACTGCAGGGAGCGGTGCTCTGGGCGCTTCCCTCCGTGCTCCAGGCGTGTGGGCCGTGGGGCTGTCCCCGTGATCTCCTCCCAGCCCTGCTCCCTCCGCTTCAGCGAAGGAGGCTGCCTCGTCCTTGTGCTCTGGTCAGGGCAAGGCTCTCTGCAGCTGTGGTCCTGCAGCAGCTTCCTTCCCTCCCTGGGCGAGCTGGGTCACCTGGGGACAAACCAACCATCTCCAGTGACCGGAGCGATGTGGCCTCCTGGCCTGCAGCCCTCCCGGGGCCAGCATCACCCCACACCCACAGTACTTCAGCTCTCTGGCTTCTTCTCTTCACCCTCTCGCAGACACCGCTGCACGGCCAAGAGCTCACTTCTCCACTTTGGTGTTGGGTGCAGCCTATGGGTTTCAAAACCCAAAGTCTTGTCAGGTTTGACACCTGAGCCCCGTTCCAGGCAGATGCTCCATCACTTCCCCATCACTGGCTTTAACAAGTCATCTTCTGCGTGTCCTGGGCCAGTCCTGACCAGTGGTTTGAGCCTGAGACCCTTTGATCAAATGATCTTGTCGTGTGTCGCTGTTCCCTGAGCAGCACAGCCGCCTCCTCTGCCATGTTTGTAGCTTTGATGTTGTGGAGATGCTCAGAGCGATGTCCTGGGAGGGGGAAGAAGTGTGACCTGGAGGTGGATGCACCTGAAAGTAAAGAGCTCGATTCCCAGAGGCCTTTCTGAGCTCCCGCATGGCAGGAGCCGCTCAGGCCCTGGATGTGAGCTGGGACACGATGGATCATGCCTCCCGCGCCCAGGACCGCTCTGACGCAAAAACCTGATGGAACATCCCCCCTCCCGGAACACTCTGCTCTCTGCAGGGCTGCGGACGGCAGTCGGGGCTTTCTGACTGCCCAGATTTACATCACTAAGCTCTGGCAGGTCACAGAATCCCAGAATCATCTGGTTTGGAAAAGCCCCTGAAGCTCCTCCAGCCCAACCATGACCCTCCCCCTGACCGTTCCCAACTCCCCCAGATCCCTCAGCGCTGGCTCAGCCCGACTCTTCAACCCCTCCAGGGATCCCGGGGACTCCCCCCTGCCCTGGGCAGCCCATTCCAACGCCCAACAGCCCCTTCTGCACAGAAATCCTTCCTCAGAGCCAGCCTGACCCTGCCCTGGGCAGCTTGAGGCCATTCCCTCGGGGCCTGGCGCTGGGGCCTTGGCTCCAGAGACTCATCCCCCCTCTCTGCCCCCTCCTGGCAGGGAGTTGCAGAGGGCCAGGAGGTCTCCCCTCAGCCTCCTCTTCTCCAGACTGAACCCCCCCAGTTCCCCCAGCCGCTCCCCAGCAGACCTGTGCTCCAGACCCTGCCCCAGCTCCGTTGCCCTCCTCTGGCCACGCTCGAGTCATTCAATGGCCTTTTTGGGGTGAGGGGCCCAGAAGTCGGGAAGTCGGTGGCTAAGCCCTAGGTCAGAGGAGCAAGGAGCAGAGCCCTGGTAGCGTCACTTGCACCAGGTTGAGGAGGGCACGCAGCTGCGGGGCACAGGCCAGGAGGAGGGAAGTGGCTGTTTCTGCCAGCCCGGGGCTCTGGCCAGTAAAGCTGGTGCTAGATGCTGCAGTGAGCAAACACGGCAGCTCCTCCCCAGGGTGCTGCTGCGAGCCAGGCGAAGGCTTGGCTTTGTGGGGGGGGCTTTCATTTACCTGGGGAGGGGAAGACGGGGAAAAAGCTACATGTGAATGCAGGAAAATATTCCTATTTTTCCTTTTCTTTTATCTTGAAACGACCCTGGTGTTGACAATGCTTAATACCGGTTGCATTGTGTCTTTGTGTTGCTGCCGCAGCGTGAACTCAGTGTCAGGTAAGAGCCCCTAACTCTGTCCTGTCTGTGCAGCCCGAGGCATTTCCAATGCCAGGCACTGCTTGGCCTAACCCTGACCTGCAGCCGAGACCGACAGCTCGTTAACGCGCGGCCTCGTCACGCTGGAAGCTGGCGAAAGGCCGCCTTGGCCTTGGCCTTGGGACTGGCAGGGCCAGGGCTGCTCCCCAGGGATGGATTCATCCTGCGAGGGCACCGCCAGCCTGAGGCTGGGGCAGGGCCAGGTTTGATCACTGGGGACCCCCAGTCTCTGCAAGAGGGAAAGCTTTGCGCCCTGGGAGTCTCTCTTATTTCCCTTCATCCTCTAAGATGAACAGTTGTTCAGAGCCACTCCCCATCCCTGATGGTTAAGCATCATCAAACATCATTAAATGTCAATTATTTGATTAACGAAAGCGGCTCGAGGGCGGTGGGGGCCCCGGATCCCTCACGGGGGCTCTCAGCCACAAGCCTGGTGGCACTTGGAGGGAGCGTGGCCCCTTCGGCGTGGCGAGAGGCACCCACTGCCCGGCAGGGTCTAAAGATACGCAGCAACTACCTGGGGACTAAGAAAATGCTGCCCTAATACAGCAGGATTTCTGATTTCTCAGTATCCGCAGGTGGATGCTGTAAAGTGATTTACTTAACCTCTCCAGCGTGTGGATCCAGATGGGACTTTAGCTCTCTTGCTTCCATTAAGCAGCTGGCTAAGTTTCCAGGGATTTTTGTAGGAAGCAGAGGGGATGCGTTACCACAGATGGGTTTCCATTTAGATCTCCATCATTGCATGGAGACTCTTAACTTCAGTAACCCTCAAATTTACCTTCAGCATACAACAAGCTTTTAAAATACCTAAGATGAACAGGAAAAAACCCACCACATTGCTTATTTCTGCTTAAGCCATTCATTTCCTAGACTAGGCAACTGGATGTTTTATTTTATTTCTGTTTGCTTGTTTAACACCGTGGGGCCTGACATTTCCACACCGACAGCGTAAGCTTCCCTGTGTGGCCGGAGGTCCGGGTGGGAAGGTGCTCTTCAGCATGAAGTCTGTTGCTTTAAAAAATTGCAGGAATAACTTCAGAGGGTAGATTAATGGGTGTTTATGTATATGTGTATATATGCCCATGTGTATATGTGTACATACATATATACACACACATATAAAATTGCTTTTCTCTCCAGGGATTCTCCTCTTCAATCAGTGGCTCAGGACAGGTGATCTTTTTTGTGCACCTTCAAAATCAGGAATTGAATAATATGTCAGGAAAGTGTTGGTAGCTTTATGATAGCAAGTCTGGAAAGGTAACTCTGACCTGCAGAAACAACTCTGTGATAACCACAGCCACAGACATTTTTATGTTCTGTTTAAGGCTCATGGTTTCAATTTATACCTTCGCCAGAAAGTCTGGAAAAAATTTCCTGCGACAAAATCTGTTTACACTCCTGGAGTCCCAGTGCTTTTACTGCTGCTGCGGTTTCCCTTCAGCTCCTCTGCGGCTCCGCGCTCGCAGGAGGAGCGAGGTGGATGGAGAGACGCGTGTCAGGCGAGAGGTGCTTGGCAAATACGGGGCTTTTCAGCGAAAACCGTTCCCTGTCCTGTCTTGAATGGCTTCATCTAAATGTCACCGTGGTTGTTTTGATGTCGCAGCCTTTTGGCAGCCGTGGGGACGCAGCGAGGCCTTTGTAGCTGGTAGAATAAAACCTGGACGCTTAGACTGGCCCCAAGGCGAGGTATTTCTTCAGTCCTTGTGCTCAGGCTGGCCCCGAGCTGCCTCTCCTGCCGCAGAGGGTGGCTGGGACGGGCAAGGAGCGCCTCTCCCCAGCTCTCAGCCGATCAAATGGGTGAATTCTGAGGAGTTTAAAGAAATCGGTGCCGTTCCCTGGAGCTGCCAGCCTTGTTTTCCTCCTGTAACTTCTGCCTGCTGAGGAGCATCGCTGCTTTCCTCTGTACTCCCTCAGAGCGCAGGTCAGACCTGAGCATCCTTGCAGCTGGGCTCTCTCTTGTCCAGCTTCCCACCTGTTTAACCAGGCGTGTGCTGGAGGTCTCGCTACCTGCAGGCACTCCCAGGTGAATATTCCTGCTCGAGCCCAGCAGCAGGAGCCGGCCCAGCGAGCCCGTGCCCGCCGAGGCGCCGTGCTCTCAGCCGAGCCTGTTTCCCATCCCTTCTGCCATTCTCTTCCAGCGAGCAGCCCAGCTCTCGGAGCCAGTGCTCTTTTCAGCTGAATTCTCCTCACCAATCAATATTCCCCACCCCCAATGTCTCGATCAGCTTGGCATGCCCTTTGCCAATTGTGTCTTTAAATATCAACCCGTGGCGCAGTTTAACAGCCCTTGTTTGAAATGTCAGCCGTGAAAGGCAGCCGCTGTACGTGTTTGAAATGCCTTGACTGCATTAGCTCCTTTGTAGCTGGATGTCTCTTGTCTGCTTCCTGCTTGATAGCATGCTCAACAAAGAGCGGAGGATGTTCCCTGAAGCCTTCCTGAGAGATGGTCACCCCTTTCTCTCTCTCTTTCTTTCTTTCTTCTTTTTTTTTTTTTTTTCCTTTAAAGCTTTTGTTCGGGGGGGGGGGGGAAATAAGTTTCCAAAGTGAGACGTTTTCTTGACGTGTTCATGGCTGCCCATCTGAATTTTCCGCCGCGGTCCTGCCTGGCAGGGGGAGGGACAGGAAGCATTGCTCTCGCGGGCAGGCTGCCTGCAGGTCGTGGCAAGCAGAGACCCGTCCCTCCGTCCCTCCCGGCAGGGCTGGCCAAGGGGTTTCACTGCAGGTGACACGGTGGTAGCAGGGCGGCTGCCGGAGAGGCTGAGCTCTCCTCTCAGCCCCTCCAAGGGATGGTGATCCCAGGGCAGGTCCAGGTCAACTCGGGGGAAGGAAGATCTTCCCGGCGGGTGGTGATGCTCAGAGCTGGGTTTCTCCCTGTCTTCCCGGTGCGCTTGGCTTTCCAAGCTCTCCAAAGCTTGAGCAGATCATCTCTGCAGGGTGCCAGGAGGTGGGCACCCATCTGAGCCCACCAGCAGTTTGGGTGGGTGCGGGGCAGGTTGGACGAAGGTTTTTGCAAGCCTGGCCTCGAGAGCCTGCGCTTGCTCTGGGATTGCAGCAGAGCCCTGGGCGAGGGCTGCGCATGTCCCTCCGGGCTCCGAGAGCTGCAGCTGGTGTTGCAGTGTGGTACCACCCGGGACGGGGATGGGACAATGTCCCTGCTGGGACTCCGGGGCGGTGAGAGCGGACGGAGCTTTCCCCCCGTGGAGAGCAGCCATGACATGACGGTCACCGAGGGAGGAGCACTGGGGTCTGTACGGCGATGGCCTGGGCACCACGCAGGTCCAAAAGCCGTAGCTCAATGAAGTGGTCTTTTTTTCCCCCCCTTTGACTAATAACAGTGCTTTTTCCTTTGTTTCATGTCACGTTTGTCCCCCTGCCCTTAAACTCTCGTGTTTCCTGTCTTGTCTCCCCTGAACATCCCTCCCACCTGGGGACCAGAGGAAGCTGCGCTGGGATATGTGAGGAGACAAACGCTAACGGCGGTGTTTTGGTTGTGACACTAACGCCGGGGAGGGGGGCAAGGCCTGGGCAGTGTGAGCCACGTTACTAACATGGGCCGGGGCTCTTTGGGCAAACAGCTCACAGGCTCCTGCTTTTCTGGGGCTGTGCAGACCAAACCGGGGTGGGGGGACTTGAGAGAGCATCTTTATCCCGACCCCAAAAATGGGACTGGCCGCTGTTCCCCCAGAAAGCACTGTGAGGACCCCCTCCAGCACTAAGCAGCTTCCCTGCTGTCAGGGACAGGGCCCCAAGAATCCAGAGCTCCCCGTCCCCGCGCTGAGCAGCAGCCCCTGCGCGGGTGTCGTGGGAAGGTGTGGAAGGGTCGGTGACAAAACGCTGACAGCATTTCCTGGGGGCCTGTTGACAGCTCGGGGTGCAGGGGAGGTGTTCCCAGGCACGTGGGGCCGCTCTCGGAGTTAAGAGCCCTCTCTGGCATCTGGGGCAGGGAGCAGAAGCCGGGTCACATCGCATCTCCCCTGCAACACCACAGGGACCGGGGCGGGAGAGGGGCTGCCCGTCCCGCTGCCGTGGTGGGGTGCTGTGACGTGGGCCTGGCAGGGACGGAGGGGAGAGGTGCCCCTGGAAAGCTCCAGCTTGTGCCCCTGGGTGGGAGACAACCCTGTGGGCTACAACCCCTTCAGCTGCTCCGGTTTGGGCGACAGCAGTTCGTCACCTTGGCCAATCCAGCTGGGGCCATGAGTGGGTGCGTGGCTCTGTGCTGGGGGGGGGGGCTGATCTCGGCCCCCCCAGAAACGAGCAAACAGGCAGCCCCTGGGCAGGCACCAGCATCTGCCAAAGGTCCTCACCCGCCGCGTGAGTCTTAGGAGGGGTTTAGGCAGGGCTGTTCCCCCAGGAGCATCTCCGGAGGCAGCTAACCCGAGTTGTGGTGACTAACTGAGCTCGCTTCACTGACAGCAGGTCCGGGGCCTTGAGGGCTGCTTGTCCCAAACAGGCAGCGGGGTCTGCGGGCAGCGGGAGCACGCCGGGCATGGCCCCAGCCCAGCCGGGCTCTGCCGACAGCAGGCGAGCCTGCCATGGCAGCACAGCCCGTCCGCGCCCTCCCCACGGCCGCCAGCGGTGGCAGCTCTCAGGAGCGTTCCCTGCGCAGGGGCTCTTCGCTGCTCCGCAGGACCGGAGCTGGCAAAGGCGAGAAGGAGCCCTTAAGTACCCACAGGCCTTGGGAATGTCTCGTTTGGTGTTGGTTGGCCAAGACCAGGAGATGGCTATGTGGATGGAGGCCTCAAGTCAGCTGGCTCTGCCCTCCTCCATCCCTACCCAGTCATCTTCTCTGTCTTCTTCTGCGCTTGTGTGCCTCTGTGTGTGCGTGTGTGTGTACGCGTGTGCAATTAATCCAGGTTTCTGCTTGATTTGAAGCCTTAATCACCTGGCGCTTCCATTTGTTTGCTCTCTTCTCTTCCCCAACATCTCTCTGACCGGGATGTAGCCGCTGGCACGTTTGTGATCTGACGTGTGGCTTTCGGACCCCAGCCCTCCTCCCAGACAAAGTCGCTTGTCCATCCCGCCCAGCCTTAGTGGAAGCCAAATAGCTTGTGACCTTCATCTCATTACTGCCGCTCTCAAAGAGAGAGGTGACTAACGGGGCTCCATTGTGTGCTTCCCCATGAGCGGTGTTCCCTTGATCCAAGAATAGCTCCCAGCCCTATTAGTTATGTGGAGATGAGTCACACAAAGCCGTGAAGTCTTGAAGCTGTCCCCGATTTGGTGTGGATCTGTCCCTGAACGGGCCGGGCGCTCTCCGAAATGGTCTGGTTGCAGCCCGGCTCCGTGTCGAGCCGGGTGCCAGCGCCGGGGGCCTGGCTGCCTGTCCCCTTCCAGGTGACGTCTGGCACCTGTAGGACAGAGACAACCGCAGCAGCTCCTCCTCACCCCATGAGCTCAGGACCCACCACCAGATAAGACTCTCAAGCCGGAGAAGGTTTTGGTTGTATTTTCCACTTTCATCCCAACCAGTGGAAACCAAGATGGGCCAGCCAGGGGTCAGCTGCCCAGCAGGAAGGGCAGGTCCTTGGGCTGTGAGGTCCCTCCTCTGTGGGAGCAGGTCCCTTGCCCGTCGTGGGGGAGCGGGCAGGGCTGGCCGCTCGTTCAGCTTGGCTGGATGGCCTGGGCGTGCATTTGCAGTGTGAGACGACATCTGGGAGGATGGCTCCGGCCGTGTGCTGTGCACCAGCCTTGCCCGGAGACCTTCTGAGCCTGTGTTTGGTTTTTAGGGCCGCCCTGGCCTCTGCCCACCAGTGCCACCCCCTTCCTCAGACCCTCAGCGTGCTGAAGAGCACCCCTCAGGTGAGGGGCATGCACACCATCATCAGGTAAAGCCCCCGCCACTGCGGCTTCCTGGGCTGGGATGGGGCTTGGCTGCTGCCTGGGGTGGGCTCGGCTTGCTTTGGGCTCCCGAATCCCACCTGTGCTCTGTCCTTGTGATTTGTGGATATGGGACAGGCTAGACAGTGGTGGACCCTGCTCTGTGGTCTGGCCAACAGTTTTTCTGCTTTTTACCTTAAAACTGCCACCACATTTCCAGGCTCAGCCAGTGGGCTCTGTGCAAACAAGACGCTGAGAGCCAGGCAGGGGCAGGGGCTGGCCGCCTCCACGCAGTCTCTGACCTCTGGCAGCATCTCCTCGGGCACGCTTTGGTCCGCAGCTTACATTGCCTTTCCCTCCCCTCTAGAAACAAGGAGACCAGCAGAGATGAGTTCATTTTCTACTCCAAGAGGCTGATGCGGTTGCTGATCGAGCATGCGCTCTCCTTGCTCCCATTCCAGGTGGGCTGGGGGTGTGGCTGGGTGGGTGAGCAGCGGGTGCTGTGTTTTCTCTCTGATTCCTAACCCCTAACTGCTAGGGAGCCAGGACTCCATGATCTGCTCCTCCAACCTTCCCCGTGTATCAGAGCTTTCCTCCTCAATTAAGAAGGGGCAGGGCTCCCCTGGGCCGTGGAGCGATGATGTGGCGATGACGTCCAACCTCGGTTTCTAAGGGTCCAGACCAGCCCACAGCTGGCTGGTTCCTTGGTACCAGGGCTCCCCAGTACCAGAGTTTCACTGAGGGCCCCTGGTAATGCTTCTCACGTGTATTTTTGTAGAGTTGTACAGTCCAGACCCCTCAGGGACAGGACTACGAAGGGAGGACGTACAGCGGGAAGCAAGTAAGTGGAAGCTAAAAGTACTCTTCAGTCCTGCTTCATGGGGTTCCGTTGAAAACCCCGTGAATGCAGGGGAAGGACACCCCTGGCTTCTCAGGGCCTCCACCAGGCCTGGGTTTGGTGGCTACTATCATGATACCCTGTATCATCGGGACAGGCAACAGGTCGGTGGCCAAGGGTGCCATCAGCAGCGTCGCTGTTGCCCTCCCAACCCTCTTGGAAGGGATGTGCTTTGGGGTTGCCCATTCAGAGCCCCCCCTGCTGGTGGTGTGCACCCCCCCACACCATGCCTTCCCCTTGCCCCTCGCTGTGTGCGGCAGATCACCGGGGTGTCCATCCTGCGAGCAGGAGAGACCATGGAGCCGGCGCTGCGAGCGGTCTGCAAGGACGTCCGCATCGGGACCATCCTCATCCAGACCAACTGCAACACGGGCGAGCCGGAGGTAAAGCTCTGGGCTGCCGAGGGCATCTCCCGGCGAGAGCCCGCATGCGGGGGTGACTCAGGTATTTCCTGAGAGCTCTTCAGCCATCCCAGCGTTGATCTTGGCGGGGGGTGAGTGCTCAGAAAACGAGTGTTTTGAAAGGTTTTGAAGTGGGCTTTGCCAGCGTGCTTGAGCAGGCAGGGGCTGGTGAGCTGCCTGAGTGTTTGCACCAGCGGACAGCTGGTGTCCCAGAGAGAGAGAGGCGTGAAAGACCCTTCACCCCTCTAAGAGAAGGGCTCAGCTTGCTCCGTTCACCTGCAGCCTCTAAGCTGATCTCTCTTCCCCCTGCCCAGCTCCACTACCTGCGGCTGCCGAAGGACATCAGCGAAGACCACGTCATCCTGATGGACTGCACGGTGTCCACGGGCGCGGCAGCCATGATGGCAGTGCGGGTGCTGCTGGTACGGAGGGTGTCGGGCACGCTGCGGAGGACGGGGGCTTTGCTCCCAGGGAACGGGCAAAACACTGGTCACAGCCACGCTGAAGGGGTTTGTGCTGGAACGGGCTCCTCCTCGTGAAGGAAGGTGCCGTGGGGACAGCACAAGCTGGGGTGACTCTGTAACTGGGTGTTGGCGAAGACACCCCTTCCTTGTGTAGTAACAGCCAGGATTTAGCTGGTTTCTTGGTGCAGTGCCCAGTAACCCCAGAGAGGGGAAGAGAAAAAGGGGCTCCAGGAAGCTCCCTGAGGGCTTAGAGTCCTGCTCCCTGGAGGAATGGGCCATAACATGCCTTAGATCCCTTACCCCGGGCTGTCCCCGTGCCTTTCCTGTAGGATCATGATGTCCCAGAAGACAAAATCTTCCTCCTCTCTCTGCTTATGGCCGAGATGGGTGTCCACTCAGTCGCTTATGCTTTCCCCCGCGTGAAGATCATCACCACAGCTGTGGACAAGAAAGTGAATGATCTTTTCCGGATAATCCCCGGCATCGGTGAGTATCTGGGTACAAATAAAATCGGGGGGGTGGAGGGGTGGATTTTCAGTGCTTCTGGCCCACTCACCAGAGGAGATGAAGCCTTGGTTGTCAGCAGCACCTTAGGTCTGGCCTTATTTTACCTGGAGACCCTCTGCCTCTCCTGGGTCCTGCTGCCATGTGGGTGTTGGAATCGACAGGCAGCCGTGACCTTGTTGGCAGAGGGAGCCATTCCTGGTGCCGTGAACCTCCTCCGGCCCCAGATGGAGAAGCGGGGCTGGGACAGCTGGAGCAGACCTGTGCCCACCTCATTCCCTAAGCTGCCACCTTCAACAAGCTCATTCAAAACCAGCTCGCTCTGTTCTTCTGTCCTCACCTCTGCCATGCCAGGAAACACCCCTGCCACCGGGTGCTAAAACAGCCTCCGGGCTGCTCCAGTTTTGCTGCTACATGAGTTTTAGTGTCGTTCAAACTGTCAAATAAACCTGCTCTTGTTTCCCTGCCTGCTGGGGCAAGGGCAGGCTGGAGGATGGGCCGCAGGGCTCCCTGCAGGGCTGCCCTGGGACTGTGTCTCTCTCCTTCTCCCCGCAGGGAACTTTGGTGATCGGTACTTTGGGACGGACGCTCCCCCCGACTGGAGCGACGATGAAGATGCTCTTAGCACTTAGCTGGACGTGGAGATGCCACTGGCACCAGGCAGCTTCAGCACCGCACCTTAACCCCTCTGTCCATTGCAGATTTCTCCTTCCTCCTCACCAAGCATAGATATTTTTTTCAAATCTTACATTGGAGATCTAGGGCATATTTTTTCAAAGAAACACAAATCCTAGTTTGACTTTGTGGGCAGTCGCATGTCCCAGCATAGAGCGGAGTTAATTTATTTTAATTTAAATATTTGCCTATATAACTTATTGGAGATATTTTATAAAGAAAAATAATAAATTTTTTCTCTGGTTTTCTTGAATGGAGTCATTCTTTGTCACACCCCAGGGGGGCCCAGAAGGATTCACAACCCTTCGGGACCGCTGCCCTGGGAGGGGAGATGCCATGAGCCTTCACCTCACGGCAGCTGGTGGGGACCGAGAGCGCTCTGCGGCCTCTCTTCAAGGAAAGGGTAATAACCCCCCTCAGACCTGCAGAAAAAACCACCACTCCCATTCCCCAGCTCCTTCCTCTCGCTGCCGTGCACCAGGGAGGAAATACCACGCTCTAGACCCAAGAGGAGAGCCAGTTCTTTGTGTCTGCAAGGAAGCTAAAGTTTAGCTTGGATCATGTCACGCTTCAGCTTAAGAAGTACCCAGCCCCTGTTTCAGTTCAGCAGCCGAAGTGAAACACAACTCACCCGAACGCCAGCTTGCTGAATCAGAGCTGCTCAAGACGTGGTGAGGAGCAGGTCTCGTAACGGTCTCCAGGAAGCTGTTAGCAGGCCGGAGTAACCTCAGCGGAAGGGGAGCCGGCCAGCCCCACGAGGTGCATTTAGTCGGAGGAGGCTGTGACCCCTGTGGCTGAACACGGAGTATTTTCCTTTCCTGAATGATTCAAAGTACCACAGCAACATCCTTGTGCTGGAGGTAAATGGGCCAAGAGGATCAAGCCTGCCCCTCGGCTGGGCGGCCCTGGCTCAGAGCCGGCTCCTGAGGGGTTAGGCAAGGCCGGGCAGCGAGGAGAGCGGGGCCGGGAGGGGGATGTTCTGCCAGGCCCTTGCCAAAATAGAGTGTCCTGGTGATAACTCAGTGTGGGCTCAGGTGTGATGAGCCCGAAATAACTGCTACCACTCTGCAGCATGTATAAATTCTCAACTAAATTCAAAAGAAAACACACGCCCGAGTTCCTGCAAGCGCTCGGCAAAAGCATGAGCCCTCGGCTTGAAAGCCACGCTCAGAGCCAGCACTGACACTTGATTAGTGTCTGCTAAAAATAGCTCCTTGCGTAGGTGGAAGGAGAGCTCATAAGCACAAACACAGGAGGATAGGCAGACACAGGGGTTTTTGGCTGGGGTACCAGGTGAGTAGAGGTGGGCCAAGGGACAGCAGCATCGCCAGGCCCGTGGAGGAGCATGTCTGCACCCGGAGTCCTTCCTCTGGGCTGCAGCCGCCCGCACAAGAGCTCAGTGCTGGAGGAGCCTGGTGTCTTCTTTCTAGACCACGCTCAACCCCATGAATGAATGCCACCGTCATCCTTCATGCATAAAGCTCCAGCAGACCTTGGCCATTGGCTTCCTTGAGGGAGACAAGACCATGTGTGGGTCTTAGGCAGGGTTTGCCCTCCGGGTCCACCACGGGGGTGAAGATCCCACAACGCTTCCTTGGCGGGGCAAAGCACATCTCCCCCAACATCCTTCAACCCAATCCACACACCCAAACTCCTTGAAACACCATGGATGCAGCCTCTTTGTGCCCCTGATGGGTAACATGTAAGAAGTGGCCCAGGGAGGCATGTGGATGGAGAAGCACTGGGTGCAATGGGGCTGTGACCCACCACGTAGAGCATCAGAGGGTCTTCTGCACCCATGGTCCATCCCATGGTCCCAATGAGCCTGTGACCAGCACAGACAGCAGCTGTAGGATACTCAGCCCTAGGAGGGGGAAGACGAAAATTGGGGCGTGAAGGGTGTGGGGAGGAGGAGGCATCACCAGAGCCTCAGACTGCCACGTCTTGTTTTGCAGTACTTCCAGGCTGCTGAATGCCACCCACACACCCAGGGAGTCTCCAGCACCCATGGCCGGTGGCTGGCACACCAACGATGGCACGGTGGAGCGTGGCACGGCCCCCTCTGCCACCGCATTAAGGTCCAAGTGACCCGCACCCTGTCCCATGACCCACACAACTCTAAGGTGCTCCTGGAGCGGGGGAAGGTCCCAGAGACCTTTGCATCCAGGACAACTCTTGCTTTTAATCCAGTACCTCCATAATTTTCCTCAGAACATGTGCAGTTCTCCTCAGCAGGTCCACGTTTTCCCTCAGATCCACATTTTTCCTCAGCAGGTCCGCATCTTTCCCCAGTAGATCCCTACTTTGCCTGAGAAGATCTGCACTTTCCCTCAGCAAATCCCCAGTTTTCCTCAGCAAGTCCACATTTTTCCTCAGATCTGCATTTTTTCCTCAGCAGATGTGCATTTTTCCCTTGTAGATCCCTATTTTGCCTCAGAAAGTCTGCATTTTCCTCAGCAGATCCACATTTTATCTCAGACCTGCACTCTTCCTTGGTAAATCTACATTTTCCCTCAGCGGGTCTACATTTTCGCTCAACATGTCCACATTTCACCCCGGCAAACCCAGGTTTTGTCGTATTTTACCTCAGCAAACTGGCCACGCACCCACACCAACGCTTTCACCAGGACGGGCTGCTCCCGCCACTCGAAAACATGGCGCCTTCCCCTCCCCTCCCTCCCTGCACCCTGCTTGAGGTGGTGATGGCAAAGGTAGCAGTCAGCGCCATGTTGGGAAGCCCCGTCCCCACCGCCATGGCCCTTGTCCCTGGGCCACGGCGCCATCTTGGATCCCCTCAGCCTCCCGTGGCCGCGGGCCGGAGGGTCCGCCAGGCCCCTCTCCCCCACGCCGCCATTACCAGATCAAATATCTTTTGTTTGTGACAATCTGCTGGTGGCAAACACGTCATGTCGGAAACACTGTGTGGGAGGCAGGCAGCTCCCCTCCCATCTCTGCCTGTCTGCCCTCCCGGCCAGGAGGCACGTGTGCTCCCCAGCGCCGGCCATGCCAGCTGCTCGCAGGCTGGGGCAGTGAGAGCAAGAACAAAAATCTCACTTATTTTTTGCCAAAGATATCAATCTAAGATTTTTCTGAGGCAGCCCCGACCATGAGCCTGCGTCACAGCAGGGCTACCGGTGCTGCCCGCGCCACTGCTACAGCCCTCCGCAGCCCAAAATGCCCCACGGGGTCACGCCATTTTTTTTTTAAGTGGAAAAAAAGAGTGAATATGGTGGTTTGTCAAGCTGTAGCGCTGTGCCCGGTGGACCCTGACCGGGAGAGGCACGCACCGCTCCAGCTCCAGCGTGCTGCCTCCGGTGACCAGCCCGGCCAGGGCCGTGCAGCACACAGGGACACCCCCTGGGGCAGCCACAGCCTCCATCCCCACGGCGTCCTCCCAAAACATGGGGGTAATGGAGACAGCAGGGAAAAAACAAAAAATTTTAAAAAGAAAAAAACAAAATCCCCTTTTTTCTCATTACACACGCAGGCAATGCCACGCTTCCAGCTCTCCTATTACAATAGCCAAAAAAACTCCCAAAAAATTTTAATTTATTGCTATTACAATGTGCCCACGGGCTCGGCCGCAGCCTCCCCCGCCTCAGTCGGGGTGTCCCACCCCACCCCGGTCTCGGCAGCGCCAGGACCGGCTTTGCTTGACTTCCTCCCCGGTGTCTGGAGCAACCCAAACCACCGCTGATCTGACCAGCAGCAGAGACTCTTGAGCACCATCCCGTCATCACTAAAAATAGATCGGAGCTGTTAAAAAGAAAAGAACAACACACCAAAACTGAGAACAATATCTGCTTGACCATCAAAGAGAAAACACTCATTTCGAGGCAAGAGCACCTGAGAGGAGAATTTTCGGGTTGTGTTTTCTCTGTCTGCAGCAGATGGGCTCCGTTTTCTTTGAAACAGATGAAATATCTCATTGCTGCCTGCCCGAGGTAACAGCCTGAGGCTGGTGCCTGCCCTGTTCGTGGGCTTGATGGGGCTGGAAAGCAACCCAGTGATCAATCAGGACAGAATAAACGACTCATTTTCCTTTTGAGCTTGCTACCCGCTTGTTTCCTATCGGTACAGAAAGAGGCAGAACTTGTGGGCTGAAACCTGCACACTTGTCCCACCACTCATCTGAGAACTTGGCAATTCATTGCAGGAGTGGGCTGCGCTGACAAGCACGAGCAGCAGCCTCGCTGTTACCTCCAGGCACCTGGGTTTGGGCAGAGCAGCATGCCACGGCTCTCTGGATCTGGCAGCTCCATCCCACAGCTCCACGGGGTACAATCTTGGCCAACTGCAAAAAAAAAAAAAGCGCTTAATTTCTGTGTATTATAAATGAGGAAATTTGTTGCAAACAACCGCTGGCGGGGCTTGCCTTAAAAACTCTGCTTTGTTAACAGAGGCGGTTTTTCAGAAGTCGTTATCTAAACAGCAATGGAAAATGGGGTATTTGGGGGCTGTTGTATGAGGAGTATTTGAGAGAGCAATAAGACAATACATCCGACACGTAACACACTTAACGTGTTCACCTGGTGCCACTGGAAACTTTTTCACCAACACCTTAAGTTGAATTCACACCATCTCTTGCTGAAAGCAATCCCTTGGTCAAGCTCACTCACCACAGAGACATCTATAAAAATCAAATACATTTAAAAGACTTTCTCTGACCTCATCGAGATGAGGGACTTCATCGGGTTGATTTGACCCCATCGCCCTGTGAACTGAATAATTGCAACAAGAAGAAAAAGGGTTGGGAAAGAGTTCAATGAAATCATCCAAACCACAGGAGAAACTTGGAGTCCACCGCGGTGTTGGCAGCTCAAGCTTCCAGCCATTGGGATTTCACAGGGCGGCATTTTGGGATGCTTCTCCCTGTTTTGGGAGTCCTTCACAAGCCCCCCTGGTTCTCAGCCATGTCCCGAGCAGGGCTTGTGCCATCGCCCTGCCCTTCTCACTGGCCTTGGGCGGGTGGAGAGGAATATCTGGTGACTGAAACACTCGCTGCCAAATTTTGGCCAAGCCACCACGGTGGATCTGTGCCCGGCACCGGCGCGAGGCTGCTCCGCGTGTCGGGGGGGGGCCGGTTGCAGTGGGTTGGGGGTGCACAGTTTGGTTAACGGCTGTCACTGAGTTTTGCACGTACGCACTTGAGAGCTTTTAGCAGCCAGCCCAAGCTCGTCTGCTTTCTTTTCTAAGCCTTATCCCTAGTGTTTTATACGGTTCATTAGCCAGTAAAATTACAATACGCCTTGAAACTCGGTACAACGTCCCTGAAAAGCAGCAGCAACAGCTTCAGGAGTTTTTAAGATGCTGTTTTATTTCCCAGTGCCCAGCAAAAACGTTTGCAGAACCATGCAGTTAAATCTATCTTCCTTGCTGCCACAGTTGTTTTAATATTTATGAATGGGAAATAATATTTTTGTATTAGGATAAATTGCAGGCTCCTAGGTACAAAAAGCGGCAGCTTGAACGCCGCAGCTGGGAAGCCAGGTAGCTACTGAGGGCATCACGTTATTTAACTGACGGTCATTTTTTTTCTCTGTAGCACCACAAGGTGTGCTGGGGAAGGGCAGGTTTAGCGCGGAGCAGCCGGGGGTGCAGGCTGCAGACATGGGGTTCCCCACCGGGTAGTAGCAGATTGACTCATGCCAAGGGCACCGGTCTCTGCCCTGCCGGGATCTGCTGTGCTGGGATCTGCTGCCGAGCTGGGGCACCTCTGAGGGAGGTGGCTGGGCTCTGGGAGAGGCAGGGGTGTTAAAACACACACAGTCGGAGCAGAGGGAGAAATCTTGGATCCCCAGTATTCCTCCTTCGCTCTTAATAAACTGAAAGAAAAAACAAAGAACATGCAAGTGCCCTCTCCCTTCCTTTCTCCTGCCAACAATAGCTGTGGGAAAAGGAGGGTTTGAGCAGCACAGCCTTTCCCAGCAGCTCGCTGAGCCACGGGAATGAATTTGTCACAGGTCCCGCTTAGTCCCTGAGCAGCCCGGGCTGGGGTAACTCCCTCACCCGCCACGAACGGAGAGGAAAACTAAAGCCCCGAAAGGAGAGCGTGCAGGGGAGGAGAGGGGCTCACAGCCTCGCTGCAGGCGTCCGTCCCCGGGGGCTGCAGGGGGGCGAGACGGAGACCTCCACTCGCTACGGCAGGACGCTGAGCCTGCTGCGCCCAGGAGCTGCTCCGACACCAGCACCTCCCCCTGAGCCAGGTTGGTGGGGTATCACCTGGTTGGCTACATACACCCCTCAAATGGCTGCCACCGACCACTGGTGCTCGTGCCGCAGCATCTCCCACCCCTTCGCTGATGGTTCCCACCACAGGGATCCCGTGCAGATGTACCCCAAGGCCACAGCAAACCCCCAGCGTGGCAGCTTTGCCCAGGGGTAACACGGCGGTTACACAGAGCTCAGGGAGAGCTGGGCTGCAGCTCCACAACCCCTCTGCCGTCGTGCACGGCAACGGTGCTGAAGAAGCCATGGCCCATCCAAGGCAGCACCCAACACAGGTCCTTGAGCCACCAGACTCCCTCCCTCCACCCTTAGCACTGCTCACCTGTGCGGCCCGGCGCAGCCCGGAAAGCAGCACACGGGGTGTTTTCACCCTCTAAAGCAGGGCCCAGCACACAGCAGGATGGGACAGGGCCAGCCCAGTGGGACCGAAGGAGAAAAACGAGCTGGAGCAGAGCAGGAGCTGTCGGAGGCTCTGCAACAGCCGATGGAAATGGCCCGGCTTGCCCCGTGGCTACGTGTCCTGCCGTGTGCGCACCCTGCTCCAGTCCCACAGAAGGGCGCTGTGCCCCTCCGGACCCAGGGGCACGGCTGCAGACCTGCCTGGATCCGTTGGTGGCATCTGTATTGTCATGGCAGACAGTTTTTCACCTTTTCCTTTGTTTTCCTCTGTTCTACAGCCAAAACGGCTCTTCTGGGAGTAACAAGGATTAACAAAAGATGAAAATAAATCAGTCCCCTCCAAATCTGCTCTCTCAGAGCCACGAGACGTGGGAGCTGCTCTCCCCTCCGGGTTTGACCTCGATGGAGGATCTGCTGGCTGAGCCGGGGTGGAGAGGGATGCAGACACGTGCCTCAGCCCTCGCTCAGGGCTTTGCCTTGTGCTCTGGCTCCATTCAGGGAGGCACCATTAAGGAAACACATTTTTTGATGGGTGGGGTGGAAATGAGGGTCTTCTGCTTGTTGCCCTGAGGAACAGGACCTCTCCATCCCCCCAGGGCCAGGGAGGGGGGAACCCAGAGCAGCTTCGTGCCCTGGCTGGACCCGGGCACCCGAGGATGCTCTGCAGGTCCCACAGCCAGGCCATCCCTCCTCACCTCCCTCTAACAGCAGCCAGGTGCTTTCTCATTTTTTAACCACTAAAATACAGCGTTGGAGGGGTTTTTTTGTTGTTTTTTTTTTTCTTCACTTCTCTTTGCCGCCCTGTCTGTCCAGTGTGTAATGGAAATTTTACCACAGACGCTCGCGATGAACAAACAGGAAGCCAGCAGAAAGTGTGGCAATTCGCTGTAGCCCGGCTCAACTCAGCCGAGTGACAAGAAAGGCCATAAAAGCCGAGGTGGGGGTGGCAGGGTGGAGGAGAGCAGGCGCGAGGGGCCGGGGCCGGGCAGCCGGCGCGGGGGAGCCAACCTCGGCCTCACCTCCCCGGGGACAACGCGGATTCACAGGTAAGGCAGGCGCTGCCCTGCACCTTCTTTTTTTCCCTTTTGCAGAATTGATTTTTAATTATTCTTGGAAGTCCTCACCATATTTCTTCTCAGCTCCTTCTCACAGCGGAGGAGTTCGGGAGGAGTCTGCCCCTACTTCATTGCTCTGTCCCAAATGACAAAAACTTAACCTTGCTCAAAGAAACTAATTCTATTTGGCTTTTTTCTCCTTTTTTTGGTCTTTGAAAGCCCATAATGCAAAGCTTAAAAACTCCCAAAAGCCAATGACGGATTTCCAGTAGGGGTATTTGAGAAGCTAAAGCTGTGCGGTGGCTCTGCAACCCCCTTAGCTCCTGCCTGAAAGATTTTTCTTGCCTTTGCTCCCGGGAAAATCCAGGGTCACTCCATTGAAATAGTCTTGGCTGCGTATGGGGTACCTAGAGGTGCACACACCATACATGTGGGAATGTGCTGGGACCCAGATGAAGCCAGAAATCCAGGACGGGGCTGAAAATGGATCACAGGTTCCTCTGTGCCTTTTCCTGGCAGCTTTCTAGGCCCACTCACCTCTTCATGGAGCTTGTCAGGGCCAGACTTGAAAAATCCTTCCCTTTGATTTTGTAGTTAGTTCATTCATTTTAACTGATGAGCTTTTAACATCCGTTTTTCCGCACTTACGGCAAATCACTCTGCCATGAGGCTGCCAGAAACAGCAGCCAGAGATCCCCTTCCCCAGAGAAGTGATTTTCAGCATCCCATAGCATTAGAAAGCCGAATCGGGAAATGCCTGCCGTTACCTGCAGACAGGCAGAAGATTTTTGTGTTACCGAGTTTCAAAATCCAGGGCAGCCCCTGCAGAAACACGCTCCTGCCACTCGCATGGGCGCTGCCGTCTGCAGCCACGGGAGCAGCTGCTGCGGCGGGGAAGGAGATCTGATGGCCCGGGGAATCGCAGCGGGGGAAATGCATTAGGCATGAAGACAATTCGAAGATAATGAGGTGCTGGAGGATTTCCTGGGGTGCAGGCAAAGTCTCCATTAGTGGTGTTTCTAGGAACGGGCAGCTCTCAAAAATGGTTAAGGCTGAGTTAACCCCGCAGGACCCCTCCTGAGCCCGGCGCGTTGATCCCCTGCAGCCCCACACCTGGTTCTGCAGCCCTGAGCCCCGGGGTCCCTGTTTGACAGCGGGGTGATTTCAGCCCCGCCAGGCTCAGGGAGCTGCTGTTCTGCCCCACACAGCCAGACACAGATCTCTGCACCAGGGCAGCCGGGCTGCTCCACGTGCTCCCTCGCTGAGACTGTCCCCAACTCGTTACATGTGTTGACATGGCGCCAATGCCTGTTTGAGCAGACACGCAGCCTTCCCGCTCCTACAGCCCCTCCACGTGCTTACCAAGAGGCTGTCACACCCGCAGGCATGCACCTCCTTTCTTTTAAAAACAAGAATATATCCAGACAGGAGAGAAGTAGGGCCAAGATTTCACGTGGCTCACACCGCTGCCCTCCTCCCTGAGCCCACCACCGAAAAGGGTGAAGTTTTCCTCCACCGCTGAACCCAGGATCACACACGGCCTGGGCTGCTTGGGAGCACGGCGTGGGCTGAGCAGAGCAGAGCCACAGCCCCGGCCATCACGACCATCCCTGCTTCTCCTTCCCTCCTTCCTGAGTCCATGAACGTGGCTCGACTGGAGATGGTTCGCACCGACTGCAGTCCCTGCCCGACACAGCTCAGAGGCCCTGGGCACCTCCTGCCATTTACCCCAGGGGGTTGCAGGGGGACAAGTCTTACACACGTGGCCTGAGCCCCGTAAAAACCCTGCAGGGCCACGACAGGTTCCTTACAGGAGCAAAAGCCCGTTGGCTGCCCAGTTCGAGTCAGCAGGAGATGCCCATGTGCTGCGGAGGTTTGGCTTGAGCAGGAATTTCAGTCAAGTGACTCAGTGGGACCGTGCAGGGCTGGGGGGCTGGGATGTTAGGAGGATCGGGTGGGTCCCACAGGTAACCCTACTGTAAACTCTGAGTCCCAGTGCCGCATGTAACACGGACAAAAATATCCACCGCTGGCTGTTAAACCTCCAGGCACGGCCATTCAGCCGGGCCACGGCTGCGCGTGCCCAGCCGGGGGACACGTCCCTCCTCCTGCCCCTCCCAGCGTGGGGATGTCGAGCCCAGAAACAGTCCCGGGTGCTGCTGCGAGCCACGTGCAATGGTGGGAGCCAAAACGAAGGGGAAAGCATGGAGGGCGAGCTGCCAGCAGTGTGCAGGCGGGTGTTCAGCCCTGCCAGACGCCCCTTTCCCTCTGCGACAGCCTTGACCTTGTGTATCAAGGCGGCCCCAGGGGCAAACAGCCTCCCACCGGCGGGTTTTTGGGAAGGGGCTGTTCCATGCAGAGCCCAGGGGTTGAGTTGGGACGGAGAGAAGCTGAAGTGCAGAGCCAAGGGGCTGCTTCTCAGCTTTTTCTTCCAAATTCCTCAAAGGTGAGGAGGGACGGGGGGGGCACAGGGTGCATGGCATGGAGTTTGGTGGCGGCCCAAGCGAGGGGCACCTCGAGGACTGTCTAACCTGAGAATGGTGAAATACAAGGGTCAATCTCAGGTTCGTCAGCCCATGAGATGCTTCTCCAGAGCGGGATGGGCAGCGCCGGCCCCACAGCCGCCCCCTCCACCCCAGGGATGCCCAGCGGGGAGCAGCTTTGTCCGTGGCCTCTCACCGACACACGGGTGAGCCCTGACACGGCTCCGTGCGACCGTGAGGAAGGACCAGGGCGGGTACCAGCCCCCAAGGAGCAAAGGGAGGAAGGCGGCCGGCAAATCCTCCCCATTCTCTGGGAGAAAGTGCTGGAAGCTCGGCCACACTTCGGCGCCGACGCCGTCACGGTTGGCGAAGCAGCGGCTGCCGCGTGCGACTTGGTGTTCACGAGACAGAAGGCTCCGAGTGCTGAAAGCGCCTAATTAGGAGCCTCTCTGACTCCCACCAGCTGCGAGGCCGCCGGATCCGCGCCTCTGCGAGCCGGCGAGCGCAGCCGAGGGGTGAGTTTGGCTTCCCTGAAAACATCATTAACATGTCGCTCCTCGCACTCCTGACTACAGGAAGAGACAGTGACATCCCTAAAAGTGACGATAATGAATCCCCAGGCAGCATGCGGGGCCCTTCAGCGCTGAATGTGTCAGTAATTTATGAAGGGAGCAGAAAAGAAATATTATTTTTGAAAAGATTTTCCAAGTTGAGCTTCCTAAATAAAACACGAGTACAAGACGCACTTGTCGGATTCACTGTTTTTCCTACAATTAAATGACTAATCCTGAAGCGCACGGACTGAAAGAATAAATGTTCTAAAGCGCTACCAGTCCCAGTGCTGGTCATGGGGGTAACATGAACCGAGCTGCTCTCCCCACGTCTGCTCCCAGCTGTGAGGGTGTCAGTGCAGGAGCAGCTCTCCCTTGCCCAGAGCTGTTGGCTCGCTCCTCCCGAGCCAGGGTAGCCCCCAAAACCCCACGGGCGATAGTCTGGGCATCAGCCCCTCCTGCTGCAGCTCCCCCCACTCCGCCTCACCCCTCCTGAGTGCTGCTTCTGCCGAGCAGCCCTGAGAGTTGGGGCAAAATGAGTTTTGCAGAGAAAGCCCAGCTCCGCGTGCAGGGGGGTAGCCAAAACGGCCAATGGGCCACCTGGGCACAGCCACTGCAGGCGGAGGGCAGAGCCGCCCCAAAATGTGGGTCACCCCCTCAGCGCGGGCTGCCTGGCGGCCGGGGCCCAGCTCTGCCACCACGGCTCCGAGTCAGCCGGGGCCACCTGTCCCCGTGCTTGGCCGACGTGAAAATAAACCCAGATTTGTGCTGCCCCACGGCAGAGAGCAGCGGTGCAGGCAGGGGAAGGGGGGGGCAGGCAGGGGGGCACCAGCACCCATCGATTCCCGACCCAACTTCAAGGAGACACAAAACCATGCCGGGAGCCCCCACGAGCAGCCGGGCAGCACAGAGCAGGGGGAAGCCCCATCCCCAGCACTGGGGCGCCAGTTGCTGGTGGAGCCACTTGCTTCTCCTCCTGGGATTTTGCGGGGGGGGGGGGGGGGGGGGGGTCACACTTGCCCTTAGCACCCCCCCAGGTCTGGGAGATGCCCTGGGAGCTGCAGGCAGGGCAGCGGCACCCCGCAGCCCTCAGCACTGAAGGCTGGGCTGGGCAGGGGGGGGGGAACAAAAGCTCAGCCCCCCCGCACAGCTGTGCCACGGGGTCAGGCTTCGGGGGACAGAGGGAAAAGGAGGCTCAGGTGGAGCGCTGGAAATTATAGCGGTTCTCGATGATTCAATAAAGAAAAGGACGTACGGAACGCACGGAGCACAAAGCAAGTGGGAGGCAGATGCTCCCCCCGCCCGCTGGGCTGCTCCTGGGAGTTATTTTGCAGTTGGGGGGGAGCCCCCAGCTTCCTACCCCCACAAATCCCATCTTTTTTTTAATTTTTTTAAAATTTTTTTTTCCCCCCTCCAGAAAGCAGCAAGGCTCTTGGTTTTTTGGGTAGCTCCTGCCCCAGAGGAGGACGTGGGGGTTCTTGCCATTCATTCAAGTTCCATTTCATGTGGGTTGTTCTGGTGGTTTGTTGATTTGGGGTTTTTTTTGTTGTTTGTTTTTTTTTTTTTTTTTTCCCCGTTTCTTGAAATGTTTATTCCTCACGAGGGAATTTTAATTTCAGAGAGAGCAGCACTTTTTTGCAAGATGAAGTGATTGCTGAGCTCCGAGCGCAGAACGATGGAAGCTCCAGCGGGGAGGCGGGGGGGGGGGAAGGCAAATGCATCACACGCGTGAACCTCGGCCCCCGAGTTGCACCCAGACGTGTCTGTGCTGGGCGATGGGGCCGTGTCTCCACTAAAGGGGGAAAACTGGGCTCCAGAATTGCGTTTACACTCCCAAAGTGGAGTTTTCATCGTACCGGGAGCTGGATCGCCCGGAGGAGCCGGGGCTGGAGCCGGGGCTGCTCCTACCGGGCAACTTCCGAAGGAGCCGCCGGTGCCGGCCGGGAAGAGTGACCAGGGCCCACCCCAGGCCCGCGTGTGCACCCCAGAGGGCCCCCCCGCTGCGGGGACCCCCCCAACTCCGGGGTGGGGGAGTTCCAGGGGACTGAGTGTGGCTCCGTGTCCGAGAGCCTGGAAACACGTTGCAGGAGTGGGGGGCTCGGCTGACCAGTGCTGCTGCACCCCCCCCCCCCACGTGTCCCCCCCTCCCCACACACCTCCTGGGTCCCCCCGACTCTCCCGACCGCCCCCTCCCCGGCACACACGCACCCCTAAACCATTTGTGCCCGTGTGTGTGCACCCCCCCCCCCCCCCCCCCCGGGGCTCCCCATATAACTCCCAAAGCACTCACACCCCCCCCGCCCCCCCATCCCTGTGTCCCCCCCAGATTCTCAACCCCCTCCCCCCCATGATCCCCCGTGACCCCCCCCAACTCTCACCCGCATGGCCCCCCCAGATTCGCACCCCACGATCCTCCCGTGTCCCCCCCAAACTCTCACCCCTCTCACCGCCACCATCCCCCGCGTCCCCCCCATGTGCCCCCCCAGGCTCTCGCCCCCCACGGACCCCCGTGCCCCCCCCAGATTCTCACCCCTCTCACCCCCGTGTCCCCCACGATTCCCCGTGTCCCCCCCAGACTCTCATCCCCACACACCCCCACGCACCCCCATGTGCTCCCCCCGAATCTCCCCCCCACGATCCCCCATGTCCCCCCCAACCCTCACCCCATGTACCCCCAGATTCGCACCCCACGATCCCCCGTGTCCCCCCATGCGCCCCCCCAGACTCTTGCCCCCCACCGCGCCCCGCCCGCTCAGCACCGCGGACAGCTCCCCCCCCCCGCACCCCCCCGCACCCCCGGCTATAGCGCGGTCACGTGGTCCCGCCCCTATATAACGCGGCGCCGGGCGGGCGGCGGGAGCGGAGCGGCGCGTCCTGCGGGGGGAGCGGCGGCGAGCGGTGAGCGGGGCCGGGGAGCCGGGACACCCCCCCACACACACCCCCCCACCCACCCCCGGGGGGCCCGGCCCGACGGGGGGTGTCCGGTCCCAGGGATATGGGGGTCCCGCGGGGTGTCACATGCCCGGGGACAAGGAGGGTCCCAGATGCGCGGGAGGGGGGGTCCCAGATCCCGGGGAGGGGAGGGGAGGGGGTGTCCCAAATTTTGTGGGGGGGTCCCGTCCCAGCTGCAAAGGGTGTCCCATGCGCGGGGGGGAGACCCGGTCAAGGGTGGGGGTCCCATTCTGGAAGCGGGGGGGTCCCAGCTCCCCGGGGTGGGGGGTCCTGTCCCCAGAAGGGTCTTGTCTCAGGGATGGGGGGGGGCACACACACACACACACACACGACACCCATCTGCGGGAGTGGGGGGGGTCCCCTGCCCGCGGGGGGGGGGTCCCTGCGCAGGGGGTCTGATCCTTGGGGCGGGGAGGGGGGGGGAGAGGCCCTCAGGTGCCCCCTGACCGCGCAGCAGGGGGGATGTGGGGGTGCGGGGTTGGCGGGGGGGCTCTTGCAGGCGTCTGGCCCCGGAGCGGCTGCCATGCGGGTCAGGATGATTTCGGCTGCCTCCGTCCTCGTCCTGCTCTTCCTGCCCTCGGAGACCTGCTCGCCCCTGCAGTGGCCCCGGGGCCCATCCCGCAGGCTGACCTTGCCCCCCCAACCCACCTGGGAGCCTTGGCCGGGAGCCCCACGACCCCCGGGCCCCTTCCCCCAAAGACTCTGCCATCCCCGTGGGGCAAAGCCCCCCGCGGCCCCCCGCACCCCCCGGGCCTTGCAAACGGGCAAGAGGCGAGACGGGAAACCCAACTCTCTGGATCTGACCTTCCACCTCCTCCGCGAGTTCCTGGAGATGTCCCGGGAGGAGAGACTGGCCCAGAAAGCGCTCAGCAATAAGCTCTTGCTCCAGAGTATAGGAAAATGAGGGGAGGGGGGGAGTCGTTTTGGCAGTGGGGAGGGGGGGAGAGGAGGGGGAGAAGGAGACTGACCCCATAGCGAGCGGCCAGGGCAGAGCGGAGAAGGCTGGGGGGGGGGCTGGAGCTGTGCCCAAGGACCCCCCCCCCCTCCTCTTGCCCCATGGGGTCCCCATCGCTACGTCCCGCGTGTTCCTCTCGCTGTTGTAAATTAAAGTCACCCTCGCACCTGCCCCACTTTGTGCTCCTGCGTTTCTACCCCCCCCCCCCCCAACATAAAGTTGGCAAAAGTGACTTTCCTCCACCCCAAAATCGTGGATGTTTAGCCCTCTGGATCCATCCCCTACGCGGACAAAAGGATTTGGGGGGGATGCTTTGACCTTAGGGATGTTGCAGTGAAGTGGGGAGCGAGGATCCTTTCCCCTCCCAGGGTTGCTCAGACCCTGCCCCCGGGGTTGTGTCCTACCGCAGCCTGTTGTCAGCCTGGGAGGGGTCACCATCACCTGTGAGTGATCAACATCATCCATGAAGCCATCATCATCACCTATGAGTTGTCACTGTCACCCGTGAACCCATCACTGTCACCCGTGAACCCATCACCGTCACCCGTGAGTGATCAACATCATCCATGAAGCCATCACCACGATCCATAAATCATCACCTATCACCCAAAAGCCCGTCACCATCACCCGTGAGGGATCACCATCACCCATGAACCCGTCAGTATCACCCATAAATGATCACCCATCACCCACACAGGCAGACACCAGCACCCCGCAGGGACCCGCAGGTCCCTCATCCTCCTCCCAGGGCTGCACGAGCAGCAGCTTTGGTGTCAGCCACCAAACCCATCCCGGAGAGCCGTGCTGGGTCTCCCAGCCCAGGGCTGATCCTCTCCGAGGCTGGTGGTTACGTGGGACAAAGCTCCTCGCGCCGCTAATGCGCTGTGATCGCTTTGTGGGCTGGGCTGGGGTTTTTTGGTGGTTTTTTTTTCTGTAAAGCTACATTTTCTCCCATTATGGAGAAAAGGTGAGGAATACATAAAAGCAGTAATTACTGCAAGGAAAGGGAGGAACAGTTTGTTAAACCAGAGGCAATGACAGGCAGCAGGAGCGGCTCAGAAGCACTTTTTAACCCCCTGCAGAAAGCTGGGGCTTTGCTGGGGCGGGAGGGGGGGTCTCAGAGCAGTGAGCTGAGGCCCCCAGACCTGGCAGGAGGAGGAGGAGGAGGAGGATTTCTGCTACTTGCAGGGTGCAGCAGCAGCCTCAGGCAGGACAAGTGCTCAGGGAGTGGCCTGGGACACCAGGGGGGACAGGCGGGTGCGTGGGGGGCTGAAGGGGACATTCCTCTCTGGGACGCTGCTCTGGGGGCGGCCGCGGCTCTTACAAACGGGGTTTGCTCCAACCCCCAGCTGGGACCTGCACCCCGAGACCCGGTTGGGGCTTGTCCTCCCCCCAGTGTTGCTGCAAAGGGCCCGAAAGCTGCCGCTTCCCGGCCTGGCAGCAAGTCTGAGCCTTTTAGTGTCACAGCTGGGCTCTGGGACGAGGTGTAACAAAACCCGAGCTTGGGGGCTCTCGGGGGGAGACGAGCATCCGTGTAAGAGCTTTCCCGACTGAGCATCACCAGCAAGAGCATCACAGCCCCCCCAGGGAGGCCGGGCCCCCTCCCTGAGCTCCCAGACCATCGTGGTGGGAGCGTTTGCTCTGCGGCAGCCCCCGGGAGAAGGAGGAGAAGCGTCCCGGTGCCATGCGCAGCCCTCTGCAACCCGCGGGGTCCTCGGTGTGCCCCCCCCCTCGGCCAGCTCAGCCATCCCGGCCCTGCGTGACCACCCTGGGGTGGGCACAGGGACAGACAGGACCTCTGGCACCCCGGGGACACGGGAGAGGGGACAGAAATCGATAAAAGCTCAGCCGGTGCCAAGAGGGCAGGGGAGGTGGGTGCTGTGGGGGAACACGTGCCCCAAGAGAAAAGCTTTGGCTCAGCCTCATGCACCCAACCCAGCCGGACCCTGCACCCCCCAGCCCCGCTTTCCCCGGGGTCTCTGTCCCCGCAGCTTCTCCCTCCCCCCAGCAGCACCTTTTCCAAGCGAGGCTGCAGCAGCTCACGGTCGAGGAGCCAAACCTCGGCTTTCAGCGAGGGATGCAGCTGCAGTTCCAGCAGGTGCAGTCCCTGCCCCGGGGACCCCACACCCCCCCGGAGCTGTGTGACGTACCCGTACTGGGGAGGGACACGAGGGGAGCCCGGAGCTCTGCCCCGTCCCCCCGACACCCCACACAGCCCTTCCTGGGACAAGTTCCAGCGCCCAGAGGCGGGAAGAAAAAAAAAAACCAAACCCCAACGCGTGTTTCCGCGTTGAAAACATTTATTTTACAACAGTGGTTTCCGATAACTTAGCAATCTTTATTTTAGTTTATATTCGGACATACAATACACAAATTACCATGCTAAAACATAAAATAATTCCTTCTGCTGTAACTGCGTGTATGTACAGGAGCTCAGTAGTATCGAGTGTTACAATCCACAAGGTTCAGACAGCCACATCTACTTACATACAATTCAAAGTATGGTCCTTTAGTAACATAACAAAATATATATATGTCTATATTATAATTGCTTTTCAGATGCATTTATACTTCGATTGTGGGTTGGTTGGATTTTTTTTTTAACTTTTTTTTTTTTTTTTTTTTTTACTTTTTTAAAGATGGGCTCCCCCCAGCCCACCCCAAGTGCAGTGCAAACGCTGAACGCATCCTCTCCCGGCACCCTCGGCTCCCTCAGGCTGCCTGAAGAGGCCGATCCAACCGAACCCCACCATGAATTACTTAGTTTAGGGCCTTGCTCACATGCAAAATGAATATAAACCGCCTCGGCTGTCTGCGAAAACACAAACCAAAGCGTCCACACCCAGCCCCAGAAAAGCGGGGGCAGGTGGGATGAGGGGAAGGACGGGCAGCGCCCGGCTCAGGCGAGGAAACAGCGAGCGTCTGGGACTTGGCAAACCTCAGAGTTCATCCACCCCGACGGACACAACCAGAACTCCAAACGCGCGAGCGATCCACGAATTCCCCCCCCCCCGATACTCCCCGGCAGCAACCCCCGGGGTTTTGTGCATCAGGCAACAGCCCCCGGAGCGAAAGGCCGGAGCGGGGGGCGGCTGTGGGCTCGGCCCAGCACAACCAGGAGCGCCCAGATCACAGCCCAGCCTCACTGCTACGGCCTGCAACCACCCCGAGTCCTCACGGGGCCAACCTGCGGCGGGCCGGGACCGGGCGTGCCAGCGCGCCGCGCAGCCCTGAACTCACGAGCGAGGAGGGAAGAGCCTGGCAGCAGCAAGTTGCTTTTCCTTCCCCAGCAGCCCAGCTCTCCCACCTGTATCACCCATTTATTTATACAACAGGATCCTTCCAGCGCCTCTTTCACCAGCCATTTCACCTGACAGACCTTGTTTGTTTGGGTTTTTTTTTTTTTCCCCCCCTGCAGCCAAAAGGAAAAAAAACCACAATTCTGGACAGGCAAAACTCACACCTTCCGCTCACCTGGCTGAGAGTTCACAGCAGTACTTCGAGCCAAATTTCGTGTTTTTACCACCAAAGAAAAAACAGCAGCAAGTACTAGGTGCACACCTGTTGTATAAATATATACATATGTGCATATATACATACATACACACACATGATGTTGCAATCCAAAGCCTCCAGCGCGGGTTTGGCCCTTGCTCTGTGAGCTCACCGAGTCCCACTTTGGAAAGTACAACGTAGTGAAAAAGAAGGAAAAAAAAAACAAACCCCAAACCAATGTGTTCTATCACACCTCGAGCGACGAGCACGTCCACCACGTGGCAACCAGCCCCCGCCCCGGCCTGCGCCGGGCCAAGTCACTCCAGAGATGGCCCCTGCCCTCCTCCTCACCACTGCGTCTCCCTTCCTTCCTCCAAGGGAAGGTTGGGGCAGGCAGAGCCCAGCGCCGGCCGCAGGGGCTGGGGACAAGGGGCAGCTCGTGGAGTGCAAGCAGATCATTGAATTTTTGGAAGGGGATGACAAGCAACCGCTGACAGACTGCGAGAGAACACCCACACGGCTGCCTGTGGGGCAGAGGGAGCAAAGACAACAGCACTCGAGAATGAATGGCCACTTTATATAAGAGCTTCCTCTACACATATACATATATATATATATAAAAAACCACCAGAAATTCCCAGCATCTAGCCTTTCGACGACAAAATTAACTGTGCATGTAACGTTGGCATCTGATTTCCGAATGAAGGTTTGTCTTCCAGGTTTATGGCATCTGGCTTGTGCAAACGTCAGACAGCGCTTCCCTCACGCCGTTTCTCCCGGTAAAGAAAGCATCTTCTTGGAAGGAAATGGGAATTTCAGTCTGGCCGAGTCCCAGAGAGCGCGTGAGCCTCCCAAGGCAGGACGCGGAGCGGGCCACGGTTCTTGCAGGACTTGAACGCTGACAGATTTCCTGCCACCTTGTTACCTATCAGTTAACATTTCGCTCAAGATATTCTAAGCAGCTGTCGGCGCGATAATACACTGCGAGCTAGATGATTTCCACTAGGATACAGAGAAGCGACATCAAATGATGAAGCATGTTAAGTTTATACCGACCTTACGCGATAAGCACTTGTGCTGGGGGGGTTATGTTTCAGTGCTCGAAGGTTAACACGGATTTAAACAGCATCCAGAATTATTAACATGAGGCAGGGGATGCAAAAGCCTCCCCGGCCACCTTGCAAGAGCGTCCTGATAAACGTGACGCCAATGCCCAGTCGCATCGGGTAGAAAAACCTGCCAGCACAAACACATCTCCAAAATTATCTGGAAATGTCCAGAACGCCGAAGGGCAGCGGACAAAGTTGAGAAAAGCAGGTACCTCTCTCAGGGAACACACACGGTACAAATGCTCTGATCTAACACCCCCCCATCTCCAAAGCACGCTGGTGTCCCTCCACACCGCACCACAGAACCGCTTCACGGATGGGACAGGAATCTCTCTGCAGTCAGGCTCCTGCCCTGGTTACAGCCGTCGCGTTTACAGGCTGACACGAAGGGTTTTGGAAACTCTACTCCCCCGAGCAGAGCCCTGCGGCAGGACTCGGTGTTTCCAGCCTTCCTCCCGCCTCTTTCTGCAGGCTGTGCTCACCTGAACCTCGAAGAGCATCACGTTTTTAAGAACACTATGAGCGCTAATATCTAAAGCAGTTTAAAAATGTTACAAATCTCAAAAATTAAAGACTAAAAAGGTAACATGGCTCTAAAACATCACTGCGTGGAATCAGCAGAAATCTACACCCTATGGGACGCCACCGGGGTTTACGGGAACAAATTTATATACAGATAAATATTTCAGAGTTTCCTACAAACATCACTAACAAAACGAAACTGGCATTTAACGGGTGCAATGCCCCTTCATTCACTTCAAGTGAAGCGTTTCTATGACAGTGCGTTGGGGATTTCCCCATCTCCAGGGAGGACGGGGCAGGTCCAGCACCTCCACCACCTCATCCTCCTCCTCTTCCTCCTCCTGAGGGCCTTCCCCGAGCCCTCCCCACAGCCAGTCGCTCTCCCTGCTCCCCCCCCAAGCTACAAGCTGTTCTCCACACAGTACAGCTCAGGAATAGTCAGTGGTCCTTAACGCCAGCCAGCAGAAGCTCTGCAGAGCAGATTCTCCCCGATACTCCTCGTCAGGAGGAGCTACAAGTGCTAAAAAAAATTGGTGCTGAAGAGGTTTGATGAGCTAGAGGGAATTGGCTCAACTACTGAAACAGAGGTCTCAGGCAACTTGTAAAAAATGATACAATTTTTAAGAAACGAAAACCACATAAAAAAAAAAAATAATCAAAGCTCAAGTTTTAATTCTGGCAAAGCGCTGAACGGAGATCAACAGTGCTCAGGTTTAATTTTGGAAGGAAACATTTTGCATGTGAGGCAGGGAAGGGGCTGCAGCGCCTGCAATGCCGTGCAGCTCGGGAGGGGACAGCACAGCTCCACACCCCCGAGTGACCCTCTGCACCGGGCTTTTAACCGCTCAGTCCTTGTGTTTACAAGGATTGAGCTTGGCTATTCTGAAGTGCAACTCATGTTAGAGCCTGGATACTCTTGTACCTGGCCTACAAGAGCTGAAAAAAAAGTGGGCATTAACCTACCTTCTGATGACACGAGTTTTAAAGAAGCCATGTTTAAATAGCTTGCTTCAAGATCTACATTAATACACAATGATTTTAAATTCAGAAATTAACGTAACACGGGCAAACTTAAAAGAGTTTCAAAGCCAGTGAATATTCATCTAAAAACGTGTTCTCCTGTCATTCCCTGTAACTGGGATCTCAGCGTAGTTTCCCTTGGAGCATCTAACATCATTCTGGCATATAAGAGACTAAATTACTGTTCACGCACCGCCCACAGACACAGCTGAAAGGAAAGCAGTCCCTCTCAAACTCCTGCCTTGCTAAGCGAAGAACTAAGCCAGGAAATTTATCCCGGATGTCACCTTTCCCCAAGCAGCACAGAACACGGGTAACGGCATCGCCTCTAACCCTCCCTCGCTGCCCACGTTTCAGTCCCGATGTCTGGAGCCTGCAGAGCAACCCCCCACCTCCCACCAGCCTTTCGAAGTTCCGTACAAGCAGCCCAGCGAGGTTAAGAAATAAGAGTGTTATTCCAAATGAACACCGACAACCAGCCCCCAGTATCGGGGGTCACAGTTGCTCCGCGGTGGAGCAACGACCGAAACGACTGGCTTTGTGTTAGGTGAAGGTGGGGAGATGGAGGATGGCAAACTACAGCACGCAGGGAACAGCCTCTTCCTCGCTCTAACGAGTCACCCTGGTCAACTATGCTCGTTTACAAAGCCAAAAAAAAAAAAACAACCCTATCAATTTTTATTTTTTTTTTTTACTAAGAACATAATTTGCGTAGACAAGGGCGATTTTAACCACTGAGTTTCTAGAGGAGAAAGCCTGCAGATATTCAGGCATATTCCAGTGTGCAATTTGACATCGAGAACAGTTGATATGACCTTTTTTTTTTTAAGCCTAAAAAATCGCTTTTCATTTCATTCCAACGGGTCAAAGACTTCAATTAAATAAGGACCTCAAGCTAAATCATACATGCCTGTCCTCAAGGCCGCCCAAGAGTTTTCCAGATTAAAAAAAGTCAGAAGTATCTTCCAGTAAGCCACCAATTTCAGGTCTAAAAGGACTATCGACAAGGAAGAAGTGATGTAAGTGTGCTACTGAAATCTAGCCAGTCAATTAAAAGTCACATTTCTTTTTGAATTCTGGGGACCCTGATGTGGTATCAGGATCGTGCTTATCTGCAACAAGCTCACATGCAGGCAACAAGCGTGTGTTTGTACCAACAGCTACAGCAAAGTCTGATTTTGCAAACGCCCCCCTCGCTTCGCATCGAGACCGTGTTCTTCTACCCAGCGTGTTCAACGCGGTTTCATGTCACGTTTTGCGTGGCCCATCGTTTTCAGCTCATGCAAAGATAGCGTTCTGATATCTTCAGAACAATTCTCTGGCAGGAGAGTCCCCTTCTTTTTCTGGTGGTTTTCTTACAGACTGACAGTGCTTTACCCGTTCTGAAGTAACACCTGGATCTTGTAAAAGAGCAGCAAATACCAGGTGGAAGGCTGTAAATAGCCTCTCAACAGGTGAAAACTGAAAAGGGGAGACAGGGGGATACAAAGGACAGCAGAGGCATTGCGATATAAAACCATAAAGATCAAAATTAAAGAGGCTGTGATTAACTGCTAAAAGTGCCAAGTGTAGGTCTTCTGGTAGCTGTTCTAGATCCTGACTCAGTATCCTCTAAAGCAGGATTATTAACAACAAAATATCCCGGCAATTCAGCAGCTGCCTAAAATGCCTTTTTTTTTTTTTTTTAGACAGTTAAATCTCAACAAACCAGTTTCTAGAGCAGTATTCCGATATGATTTGGTTTCAAGATAGTACAGGGAACCTGTCAATGGTCTCCCCATAGTTGTTCTGAGTAAAAAGAAAAACAGTGGTGTAAACAAATCTAAATGCAAGACAATGTGCAAATTATACAATATAAATACAAAGAAAGGTATTTTGTTCTTAAAAAACCACTAAAGTACTCCACAAAGATGTTCATGAGAAAATTAAAGGGCTAGTGTGTGATAAAAACTGTTTAAAAAAAGACACATAATACCCCATTTGTCTATTAAAATCTCAAATTATTAGACCAAATTTTTAAAAACCAATTTTTTTTTTTTTTTAATGTTTATGCTGTCGCTTAGTCTCTGCATTTGACTCACTTGCTCAGTGAAAACCAATTAACCAGTTTCACTTTAAGATTCTCATGCACTCAAAAAAAAACCCCAAAAACAACCTGCGCTATTTGGTCTTTAGCATTTCAGGAAAACAACTGAACTCAAACTAAACAGAATTGTGCTTGAAGTTCAAATCCCACCGCCACCACCAAACAAGCCTGTTCACAGTTGGTTTTGTGGCAAACGACAGTTTGCGGTTACACTGTCACTGAAGGTCGCCTTAGAGCTGTTCATCAATTTTCTGTTCAAAGATTGGAAACTCTCCCTTTTAATTTTTCAAGGTAGATTTATTTAAGCTGAAAACCAGCATTAAAGAGAACTCCAGCTCTGCAGGACTGGCATTTTTTGGTTCTTGGCTTTGTAAACTTGTCTAGATAACAACGTAGGAATACAAGGAGGAATAGAAGAATTGGTTTGTTGCACTCAAAGGAAAACCATGAACTTTTAAAGGTCTTCGACAGCTCAGCTGTACGGAAGAATGGTGGCTTCTGTGAAACTTTTTAAATCTCATTTTTAGGCCAGTACCACTGCTTAAAATGCAGAATGTCTCCATCACACTTATATTGTGACAACTCAATACATTACACCACAGACATTTAACATAACTCCATACATGCTATAAAAAAAAGGGGGGGGAAAAAAAAGAAAAAAAAAAAAAAGAGGAAACAAATAAGACCGTAGCTAAACTGCTTTAAATACTGCATGCTACAGCACTTCACGTATCGTCAAGATACGACACTGAAAGGTGACAAAAGGCTGAAGGGATTACAAAATATTTTCGGCAGGTTGGAAAGCTGCCTTCTTACTGTGGCAGAATTATTCCCCCTCCCCATTCTCTACTTCTAATGTTCATGATTCTAGTGTTGAGTTGGCCATGGTTTGTTTTTTGTTTTTTTTGTTTTTTTTTGTTTTTTTTTAAATTTAAATCCATTCTAATTACAGTGTTTCCTTAGCTTAATTAAATCCATCGGTGTGGTAGCTGGGGTGAGAGTCAGCTGTGAGCTGGGTCGTCTCTGTGGCTGATGCTGGCTGTATCACAATAGGTGCGTCTGAGGCCTCTGCAAAGCGAAGACAAAAGGTTTAGCACACCAAGAAAAACCAGCAGGATCACAGGTTTTGGTAAGTTACACCTCCCTACGCCACTTGGATACCACGATTTTACACTCCTCTAAGAGCACGATGATAATTTGCTGCTTTTCAGTCCACGCACAACACCCTTTGGGTCAAGCCTACGCGTGGGACGTTTATTATATTTCCTTCTTCAGGTAAGAGCAGCTGATCCTTGCCCACCACCCAGCAGTGCCCGTTCAAAAACACGACCAGAGCACGCACAAGGCTCTACAGTTTCTTAAATGATGGGTTTAACTGCACAGAAATAGCACTAGATCATCATAAACAGTGTTAGATACAGTTAGTAGGGCAGCCATCCTTTACCTTTACACTTGACACAAACTGCCTCAACACCCCCAGTCCTTTGGGGTAAAAAAGCCCCTTTCTGGAATCACACGTGTCTGGGTGGTGACGTTACTCCAGTGCCACGGGAAGGGAGCTACGTGATGCCTACTGCTCGGAAGCTGACCCCACCAACTTCCATGAAGACCCTCCAGGAGTTTTCAACAACTCTACCCCCAGTGTTGGAGTTTCCCACCCAATTCCTGTGCCGCAAGTATCCCCCAGAGCCAGACCTGCCCTGATCTCTGCACAGCACGTGCTGCTCCTCCACCACCGCCCCGGTCAGAGACTGACTGATGGTCATTCCAGAAATCCCACAGCGTTTTTACCTACCCCTTTCATCTGACTGCAACTGTGCCTCCAAGTCCTCTGGAGAGACGTAGTATTCCTGCTCTTCGCCTTCAGGAGGTTTAGGTTTACACTTCCCACAGCAACAATTACAGCAACAGCACAGACAGCAACAGCAATAGCAGCCCGTGATGAGCCCACAGAACACAAACAAGGCCTGCAGAGACAGAAAACAAAGAAATATTCATAACCTCTGCCTGCCACACGTGACCACCGAGTTTGATATGGAAACCAGAGACCAAAAATACAGCGATGTAGAGACAGAACTTACTAACTACTGGTTTACGCTTCATCACCAAGATATGTTTAAAAATATGTGCAAAACTGGCTGCAGCTCTCAACATTTTACACTGCGGCGAATACTGCCAACCTGCTTTAGTTGAAGAATTCCTACAATCCTGGTTTAAATGGACTATTCTACA
The DNA here is from genome assembly GCF_965140245.1 of Athene noctua. Classification (NCBI taxonomy): domain Eukaryota; kingdom Metazoa; phylum Chordata; class Aves; order Strigiformes; family Strigidae; genus Athene; species Athene noctua. The sequence goes on from NC_134052.1 coordinate 15,710,298, forward strand.
TCTGCAAGAAGATGCAGGTCTAAGAAGTGTATCTGTCTTAAATCCAGAGGTACAATAGTTTCTGGAGCAGAGGAGGCTGAGGGGAGACCTCCCGGCCCTCTGCAACTCCCTGCCAGGAGGGGGCAGAGAGGGGGGATGAGTCTCTGGAGCCAAGGAGCCAGCGCCAGGCCCCGAGGGAATGGCCTCAAGCTGCCCAGGGCAGGGTCAGGCTGGCTCTGAGGAAGGATTTCTGTGCAGAAGGGGCTGTTGGGCGTTGGAATGGGCTGCCCAGGGCAGGGGGGAGTCCCCGGGATCCCTGGAGGGGTTGAAGAGTCGGGCTGAGCCAGCGCTGAGGGATCTGGGGGAGTTGGGAAGGGTCAGGGGGAGGGTCATGGTGGGGCTGGAGGAGCCTCAAGGGCTTTTCCAACCCAGATGGTTCTGGGATTCTGTTTAGGACAGATCATAGCTTGCAGAAATAACCCTGGAAAAGATTTACGCTAGCTAGTTGACACAGAGGTCAGCATGTACCTACAAGTAGAGACCTGGACCTACTCAAGGCTGTGACACAGCCACAAAGCTCACCACAGCGAGGCTGAGGTGAGATGCCACCAACACAACTCGAAGCCAGCCCCACCTGCCAGGTGCTTATCACAGTGACAACGGGCAAAATCAAAACAGGCCACTGGGCAACTGTTTGAAAAAAATAATTCTAAAGCTAGCAAACCAGCACAGTGATACTCCCGTTCGCTTACTGCAGGGGAACCAAGAGATGGAGTCAGTGCTGGCAAAGGGTAGAAAAATAAACCCATGAAACGAAAACCTTCTCCTCCCCTTGGCGTTTCATCAGCCATAAAACACTGTGAACAACATCACGTGACTAAAGTAAGCTGCTGCAGTTATGGTTTCATACTTCAGTTTCATAGTCACGCTGTCTTTTACTTACTACTTTCTGTGCAAGAGGACTGCAATCACACCAACTCCAGAATGCAAAAGCCTGGACAATTGCAGTACGAGAAATGTGCAATGTAAAACATGGGGTTTTTTTGCACTTTTGAGTCAATGTGGCAATTCTAAAATGTATTACTTGAAAAGATAGAACCATATTACGCATAAAAATGATTCAAGTCCAGTAAAATACAGGAACTCCTTGGTACTGGCAGAAGACTCCCAGAAGGCTTCTACACATTGAGTTTTACATGAGCTTGCAGTCAGCTTTTGGTATAGTGGTGATACTCTCTCTGCTCCAAGAGAAACAAGGATGGGCAAGTGAACAAATAACCCGGAGTCTCAGGCCAGAGTGATTTGAGAGAAGAGCTGAAGATGTGACACTTGTTCAGGGAGGTCTCTAAGTTTGTAAGCTTACTTCTAAACAGGATCTGTGTGAGCTCAAGGTCAGAGTCAGGACTCATTCTGCAAAATCATTCTGCAAAGAGAATACCCCCCAAATCCTCATCACTTTGAAACCCACTAGAAGGGTTCAAGCTTCTCTTAGTAATCTAAGTCCTGCCTATGAGGGCTGTATCACTGAAAGAGAATATGAAAATACTTCTGATCTAGAGATTGCAACACAGCAAGAGAAGGTTAATTACGAGGTGTGAGAAATTCAGCGATTTCCAAAAGTCAAACCAGACACAATTATCAAATGGAGCTCTTTAAGCATTTTAAATACCAACCCAGAGTAACTTCCCTTTGCATCTCTATTTACCTTTGCCCACCAGCTGGATAGCACGAAGTATGTGTTCACATTTTCTTCACCAAACTGCTCTGCTACATACAGACCCAGAGAACCATACTTATCATAAATGTTTCGCTTTGTGGCATCGGTCAATATTGCGTGTGCATTATTGATCTCTTTAAATTTTTCTGCAGCCTCTGGATTATCAGGGTTTTTATCAGGATGATATTTCAATGCCAGTTTCCTGCAGGAAAAAAAAAAAAAAAAAAAAAAGAAGAGAACTTTATAGATTAAAAACTGGGATTTAGGTTCCTGGTTTTTTGATTTTATTTTTTTTTAATTCCATTGCCTGTCACTCAAAGGAGACTTTCAAGTTCCAGTTGGTTTCCTTCATCTGTGATTCAACTTCCCTGATGATTCTTCCTTGGATGATAACAAAAGGCTACAGCAGTGTCTAGCTCAGTTCACAGGATGGACTTCAGACCGTTGGATTCGGCCCTCAGAAATCCAATGGAAAAAAAGAAAGACATTGAAGAAAAGTAGTACTCTTTTTTTTTTACCCCTCAGATCCAGCAATTTCCACAAGTTAAGTTTTGCTTCTGCTAAAGCAAAGACCAAGCTAACAGAAAAAAGACACACCACAAGTCTAAGATAGAGTACCAAAGAACAAATAAAAGCAAACTGCCACAGCTGATCTGCAGTGTCTGAACACAAAAATAGAACAGACAATCACTTTGTGGTTAATTCACCAATTCCTGTGCAGGAACAAAGTATCTTTCAGTTCAAGCTTTGCTAGAATAGAAAATGCTTCAGAGTTGCGAGTTACCAGGAAATCACACTGTACCTCCCCTCGTCACGACAGATCTTTCAGCTAAATGACAGCACTTTACAGTCCTCGGAGGTCTCTGAACATAGCACCAAAAAAAAAATCAGATTAAGCACTGATAAATTTGCTAGTTCTGAGATGGCCCAGGCTATTTATGGAAATCAGTAGAAAACTGGTCAAACGACTCCTTACAAACAGAAAAAACGTGCTCCCAAGCAGAAAAATGATAGAGAATTGTATGCTAACGGTTCTCCTCCACCAAAAAATGTACTTGTTCTCCTACAGAAATTGTCACAAAGCCCCTTATTTGAGAAATACACTAGAAGCCTGCAGATGTTTACACGTCAACTTTACAGCGGGGAAACGCTGACAAACACAAAATAAAGATTTGGGCAAGCACACATTTGGACGTGCATGCAAATATATCACAGTGATCAAACAATAAATTGAGGCTTGAAACACTCAAACTATAAATGATGCTGTTCAGTTAAATAACAGCCACAGCTGCCACTTATGCCATAGCCTCAGTGAGGACTGAAATCATCACAGTTTTTATAATTAGAGGGAAGTTATATAAACCTGGAGAGGGTTTAGCTACTATCAGGGTGCAACGGATAAATATATTTCCCACTTCCTAAATGAACACAAACCCCACAGCCCACAGGCCAGCAAAGGATGTTCAAATGGAGTGAAAACCAGAGGTGGTCAGTCTTTGCGTAAAGGAGCAGAGGAGACAAGATCAGATGAAGGTTCAGGTAAGTACGAAGCAGCTACATTTCACCTCGGGATTTAGTCGGGTCGTTCCTCCCCAGGAAAATTTGTTGCAGTTTTTTCCTCCAAGAAGGTAAAATTATTTTCCAGTTGCTAAGGCTTGAAGTTTACCGATTCAAACTTCCACTTTTAGGAAGACACGGGTAATTTTTGAGAATCTGTGGCCCCAGTTTCTTCATAAACTTCACCATGTAGTTGCCAGCAGTATTAAAGTGAAACTTTGAATGGCGAAAAGTTCTGGTAAATGTTAAAGACTCAAAGAAAACTACTTTAAGAAATGAATATCCTCGTGTAAAGATTACTACTGACCCCTAGTGTAATGCCAAACACATTGCCACTTGTCAAACAGTACGTAGCTCACGCTTATGGTGAAGAAGCAATTACATTTAAGCAGATTTTGGGGAAACGTGGAAAGGGAGGATGTTACAGGACTTTTTTTGGCTCTGTTCATGTGCCTAGCTCTTCAAGAAAAGAAATAAAGAAAAAAGACCCTCTTTTAAAATAGTAGCTCCACATAGAGTAAGAAATTCTGAATGGGTTTTTAGGAAAAAAGTCATTGTTGATACTTAGTTTTCATCCTTATTTGCATTTTTAAGCCTCACTGTGCCAGAATTAGAAATGATGGACAAAAGGGCTGTACTGCACATCTGTGGTCCCTGTAAGCCAGACACAAGGCTACGTAACATGAAGAATTTAACTCTGATCACACTGGCTTAAAACTCTGTTCAACTTTAGATAAAAATCTTTCAGAATGATACCACGTGTTTGAGACTTTAACTCGGAAATAAGATGTAAAAATTTAACAGCATTTATATCCAAAACCTAGGCATGTTTTCACACCAATTTCTGCAAGAAGCAACCATGTTTTCACCTGGTTTTCTTACATGTTTTTCTCGCAAAAGGTTTAAATAAACCAACTCTAGCCTGTACATAAAGAGGCCACCTGTCGGACACTTAAGTTATCAGTGCTGTTGGGCAACAGGTGTAAAACCTGAACCTTTACCTGTATGATTTCTTGATATCATCTGAAGTGGCGTTCTTGTCCAAGCCCAGCACGTGGTATAACGATTCTCCAGAGGTAGAGAGTGAACGTTGCCTCTGGTCTGCCATCTTGAACTAACCTGAAGAGAGAACTGGCCCCTGCCAAGAAAAGATTAAGAAATACTTAAAAAAAGAAGAACACAGACATCCTTAATCAAGTCATCCTTAAAACCATTTTTTGTGCATGAAAAATTCATCTTTTATAATCTTTTATAACTTTTATAAAGTTTAGATGGGCTTTGAAAAGGCTCTTTACATATCTGGAAGTTAAAAAGTGACAAAACTCAGTGAATTATCTGTGAAAACAACTATTCCATTTTCAACACACCAGGCACCGCAGAATTACGACTGTATATACTCAACTCTTCATTCCAAAAGCCCCAAATCAACAGCTGAGGTACAGCTATGGGTATGTACTACATAACACATCCCTAAAGCTATTTCATCTTCATGATTAGTCTTAAGATAATTTATTTACGGTAATACCTATAAAAACAATTTGACATCAGAGAGCTTGCTATTACATTGAGGCTGATTTTTTGCACCACACTTGCACAGGGGTGATTTCATTTGCATTTTCATTTGTTTAAAAAAAAACAAAAAACAAAAAACAAAACCAAACCCAACACCACCCAAACCTCCCAAAACTCCAGCCTCCCATCCCATCGCAGACACCAGGTTGAGCAGAATCCTGTAGCCAAACCCAGTTTGACAAGGCCTCTGCATCCCACTGTGCAAGAGGGAATGCCTGTCCGCTTAGAGATCTCCCCTCTCACTATTTAAAGTCGTGGATCAAACGTTTAACATCTATTCTAGTTAAAATGATGCTACTTGAATGTGGATTAACCTCCTGCTCCAAATTCAAATGTGCAAGACCCAAGAGGTCTCCCCTGTGCCATGCCACGGGCAGGTACGGTTTTGTCCTCTAACACCCTGAGGAGATTAGCATCTGCCGTTCTTGAGCTGCAGAACTGCCACCAGGATGAGCATCGAAGAGAAGACTATTGGCTATTTTTGGATTATGTCATTACAGTTAGCCTACATCAGATTATGTAGTCTTTGAAAAAGATATTTAAAGCACCAGACTTTTCTAATTTAACCCTTTATCTTACATAGCAAAGTTAATCACTTCACCTTTTAAAAGGCTGCCTGAAAGAAAAACTCCCAGACATCTCGTGCTGCCCAGTTCTTGGCACGACCTCACAGTATTGACACACTTCACCGAGCAACAGTTCTGCTTCTACCAACACAGGGGTATCGTCATGCCTCTGCAAGCGTGTGATGAGGTGGCAAGGACACGGACAGAAACACTGAATAACTTTCTTGTTCATCTCCGAGCCTACTGTTAACTACTCTTCTGCATTTGGCCTCTCCAGCTTTACATCAGTTTAACCCTGGAAAACACTGGCTAGACTAGCAAACTCTCAACTCGTTTCCTTCAAGAAGTCTTTGGCAGTTCTAGTGAGTTTAATTAAAAGCTACCTAATATGGAAGCTATACATTATTATTAATAATAATAAAAGGTCTAAACTCTAATGCTGTAAGAATTCAACACACATCCCAAATCTTACAGGTGAATATGTGGACAGGGAGAGAATATATTTTATTTTCTGTTGAAGGACACTGTTCAGCTACCAAAAGGTTTCTGTATGAGAGGAAGATTATTGAGTCCTGTGAGACACAGCACAAATAATTTATTTATTTGGGCACAATCTGATTCAGCGAAAGGAAAAAAAAAAAGGAAAAAAACCAAAAAAAAAGGTATTTCAGGAATGAAATCCCACATCCAGAAATACCCCAGGCACAACCCTCAGGGACAGCTTTTCCCATCCACAGCTACGGGTCAACCTGGCTGCAGGCTCCCAGCCCCCTCTGCCCGAGCAGTCCCAGTGCTGAGGTCAAAGACTGATGATCCTGACATCTCTCTGGTAATCTAGCTAATCACACGGGCCTGCTCCAACCACTGCCCTGGCTGCCCCACCAGCTTCTCCTGCTCTCCAACCACCACCACAGCCCTCCTGGGACACTCTCCTGAAGCTCTCTCACACCGGTCACCCGGCAGCAGCATCCAGCCCCGGGCAGCGTGTCTTACTGCTGCTGCTCTTTGCCAGGGACCTGTGGGATTAATCCAAAATCAGGGGGAGGGAAAAAAAAAGCAAAAAAAAAGCAGCCTGGTTGAGATTGTATGTGTTAATTTAGCTCTTCCAAAGGCATTGCTTCCAACTGGAGCTTCGAGGGCATTATGAACGTTTGTGTTGTTTAAAGTCTGTAGCTCTATTTTTTATTTAGGTGTAACGAGCTTCCTTTAAAATCAATCCAACATGCCCAGATGCTGCAGATCACAGGTATACACACGTTCTGCTTAATAAAATCTCCACTGTTAAATTAGTGGCCGATTTGTCCAAGAAAAATGGAATTCAATTTGGTCCAGGCGATGTCTATCAGTCTGCAGGCTGCCTGTCAAGACTAAAGACAGCCAAAGGAATAAAATTCCACACTGCTGCAATCTTTAATCGCTCCAGTTTGAACAGTTCAGGGTACCTGGAGTTCCTTGCAGTGGGGTGTCTGTTTTTTAAAACTAGTATGAAGTGGACACGTTGGCTTTGGCAGAAGAGTGGAGGACAAGGTGGTAATGGGAATTCATCTGGGAAGTTTGTTATTTAAGGGAACAGAAGAGTATTATTAAGAGGAACACAACCTTTGCCTTTTCAAATATGAAACGGACAATAAAGGTGCAAGTTATTTAAGTTCAGAGTACTTCGTAAACCAGGATATTATCTATCCTACTGTTTTTACAAGTGGCTTTAATTCACAGTACTGAAAGCTGCTCTGTATTTTTAAAAAGTGTTGTATGCAGCCGCAACAAGCCATCTGCTCCGTATTCTAACCAAGCAGGATGCCCTGAAGAGGTTTCTCTCAGAAGGCTCTAGGCTCTGAAGAAAGGTAATCCCCTGGATTAAACAGCACAGTTTTTAACCATCTGTGTACCAGAATATCCTGCACTAGTCAGCTTTACCAGAAAATTCAACTGTTTTAAGCACGACCAGGTAAGCATCATTGGTACCACCTTGCTGAAAAGACTTAAATTAAACCTGATAGGTTATATGGAAGCCAGCTTTAACATTTTAAATACATCAACAGTAAACTAGAACCTCAGAAAGACTAATTTTATCTTCCCAAAAGAATCCTATCAAGTTCTGTGAAACTTGTGATATCTTAGTTTCTGCCAGGTCTGCTGACCCTTTTGTAAACTGCATTTAACTCATCAAAATGGCAAGCCATTATTACAGCCAAGAAAAAGGAATAGTTCTCTGCCAGTTTAGGGAATTAAATACTCACAGAACATCCCAATGAATGCCAGTGTGCAAAAGGGGTGACAGCAGATCAGGTGGCCAGAAGCAGGGAGGGAGGATAAAAACTTCATCTGACCCCGCTGCAGGATGCTGCAAAGAATTTAACTGGAAGGGGGTAACGAGGGGCAACTTTTCCAAGAAAATATGCTTACAGCTGCGTGGCAGGACGGAGGGCGATGGTTACTGACACTGCTCATGCAGGGAGCAGACACTTGTAGCAAATTGCAGGAGTCAGATCCCTGCTAGAAAGGAGCCCCTCGCATCAATGTGGTGATGGAGGGCCGATCCAGAGCGCAGTATCAACAATATTTCAGTGTCCTTGGCATCTGAAAGCAGGCTAACAATAGTACTTTTGTTTCACTTCAAGGCTGAAGTATTCAGTATTTATTCATGAACAAACCTGTGGAAACTGTCAAGTACCAAGTTGCCTAAAATACCACTTTTCACATATCCAATTGATTTTGTGCATTTTTCCATCTAAGTCACAAAGGCACAGCTGCTTACTCGGAATTTCCTCACCGGAGGACAGACTGCTTTTTAGAGGAGTTATGGCTGTTCAGCTCCACTGATAAAAATTAGAAGGGGCAGAGGAAACCAAGCCACATTAACTTCAAAAATACTACCACAGCACGACACTGGGGTACAGCCTTCACAGAATTTCTTAACACCTGTATAGTCATAAGTTCAAGCTACCAGAAATTTTTTTTTTTTAAAATCACGTCGTGAATGCATCTGTCAATGCACAGACCTTTAAATACATGTTGTTCACAGCAGTTTTAGTGAAATTTCTTCCACGGAGGGAATCTGGCTGTCAACAGTTGTTCCAAAAATCCTGCTGTAACAGAATAAATCTACCACCTCCTGACATGGTAAGTGATACTTACCCACTAGACATGAGACAGTGGAGAATCACTAAGCTTAATGGATACTCGATCCAAATTGCAATGAGTTTGGTTGAAACCAGAACAAAACAGCTTCCGAGTCCTTCCACACTTCACCAGCAACACAGAGAATAGAGGAATCCCCAAAAGGGGCAGATAAGATAGAAGAGGATTAAGAAAGACAAGCTCAAAGCCATGCTGGGAGCGCTGGCCAGGAGAAGAGGAGGTCAGCAGCTGCCCTAGCACAGCCCAACGCCACCCAGGCACCAACCCTGCCAGAGTCTTTAACACAAAACTCTCTGCAGTGCTGTCAAGGCCTCTGCAATTACAGTTTTAAGAGCATATTAGCAGATGATTAAAGAACCTAGCCTGGAAATGATGTTTTGCCAGCTCTTACAAAAATTAAGTCTAGCTGATGCTTTATTATACAACTTTAGGAAGCACTGGAGTTCTTTAGGAAAGATTTGTGTTCTACAAAGCATTTCTGGTTACTGACTACGTGGTAAAATATGTCAGTTAAATTTAAGATTACTAGCTTTTCAAAGACTTCCAGTGTAGAAAATTAACTACAGGTGTTAATCTTAAACTAAATTATTCTAACTCAACCAGTATTTACTAGTAAAAGTCTAAATAAAAACACCAAGCCAAAGAGTACTTTAGTAAATATTGATTTATCACAAAAATGAAATAGCACCACTGGCCTTCACATCCTGTCCATCTGTCTTAGATTCATTTAGAGTCGTTTTCACAATCTGGTATTTTTCTAGGGTGAAAAAAAAATCATTTTTAAAGGGGAGAGGAGAGAAACATATATAAGAATGTATTACCAAGAAAAACATGAGGTGTTTTAAGCTCAGCTTTGTCAGGCGTTAAGAGATTTCGATACGAAACTTTGAAATTTGTTTCCTCAGCATTATTTTGCATTTAAATGAGTGGATTGATTTTTTTAGCTACAAGAAATGAGCAAATACAGCACTTACCTGGTATCTTGTTCCAATATTCTAAGGTAAGCGGTAACAGCTTCCACACACACCTCTAAAACTGAATCTCCTGAAGACAAAACAAAAGCAAATCAATTGTTCACTACCTCATGTTGAGGGCTCATGTTGCAGAGTTAGCATCACATCATTTTATTACAACAATCCTTTGTAATACGCCAAAGGCAAGATGGAAGTGAAATAACAGAAATGTAACCTTCTATACTTATACAAAGCTTCCACTTAAAGCAGGTGAGTTTTGACGCCGGTGGGAACGTGGAGGCATGCTGCAGCCTGGAGGTGTTGAACAGGCACCCACCTTCCCAGGACACGCTCAGCTGGCCTCAGAGAATGCACTGTAAAGGCTGCACTGAAGTATTTTCATGATGCTTTCGCTCCAATGCCACCTTGATGTGGAAGTCCAGAATAAAACGCAAGTGGTTTTAGCGTCCAAAACATTTTATACTACCGTAAGTCTCCACAGTGTAAATACTTACCTTTAGAATTGATTAGCTGTCAAAGTAAGTTACAAATACTTTAAAGTATAGATTCAAGGGCTTTATGCTCTTATCTTAGCTTCAGCTTCTCTTCCAAAACCCTTTACCATGTGAAGGACACACACTTACCTAAAATAAAGATACCAGTCACACAGAGGCTCTAATAACCATTATCTGTTTAAGACTTTGGACTTTTTCAAGTCATGCATTTGTAAAATATCTACACTTAAAACAAGAGAAGCGTGTTTTTCAAGTCTGGATAATCTGTAATGTTGTTACAGACAGCTAAAGCAGCTTAGCTGCAAGCTCTGGCCCAGGGGTTCTGCTGCCCTACGAGGGACCAGCCCAGCTCCGGCACAGGCCAAGCCACGGCAGAGGTGGACTCTGCCCCAGCCCAGAGAGGTTTAGAGACATTCAGATGTCTTCAAGACTAAGCGTGGGGTTTTTAAAATTTCAATAGAAAAACAGTATTGTCTGTACAGCACCTTTCTTCACAAGTTAATAACAGTGCTGCCACTAAGTCGATGGAGACGTGCGAGCACCCCGGAGTAGCTGAGTGCCACCAGGCCACAGGAGAAATTTCCATTGAGAAAACCACCTTCTTATCCTATTCACATGCCCTCACCCTGAAGCAGATTACCCAAAGAAGAAACAAGTCTCATTTCGGCATACAAGGAGGAAGAGAACCCAAGATGAGCCAGCAACATCCCCCCCTTCTTTGCAGTGAAGGCAAAGTTAGACAGGTTGGTCCAGATCACTGATCACATGAAAATAAGAGAAGGAATGGGCAAGAGGAGCCTAATAAATGCTAGATGCTGCTATGGAAAAATTTAAGGGGGAAAAAAAAAAAAAAAAAAAAAAAAAATCACTGCAACAGATTAAAATATCTTTCTCATTAAGCAGGTACAAGATGCATCTAATCCATGTCATTAATCACAAAGTCACTTATGCGTTAGATTACCGAACAATAAACTTCATAAGTGGGACTTCAGAGCAGCTTTTACCCGGCAAGTCATCGCTTAATCATCATCCAAACCCTTTCAACAGATTCCAAAGAACAAGCTCTGAATGCACTTGAGAAATAAACTCCCCATTCAATTAAAAAAACCCACGCCTGTCACGAACTAGAAGGTTTTGGTGTGGCAAACGGAGATGTTGGGAATACACCCAGGAAGCTGCTGGCATTACTGACCACTGAATTTATTTAATGCAGCCTGTAAGAAGCTGCTCAATCTTCACAGCAGAACCATAAATAAGAACAAACCAACAAGAAAATAATCAGCCTATTGTTGATGGATCTATTCAGTTCATTTGATAGCTACCGACAAAGGACTTTTTCTGAAAAACAAAAGGCAGGGAGCGCATAAGCTACAGGCAGAATTTAACCTTTCCCACTTGGATGGACCACGTGCCACATTAAACACTAGACTCGGATGCAAAATGTCCTTTTTTGTGAACCTATAAAAACCTCCTCTTAGGGCACTGGGGACCAGAACAGAATTAGATGGACGAGTCCACCCGTTCTGCCTCTGGTCACTCTAAATCTTCTCTTTCAATCTCTAGCTAGAATATACACTTTTTTGTTTTGTTTTTTTTTTTCCTAAATAAGCCCTGCCTGCATACCTAGATGAAGACCATCTTTAAATTTACCACTAATCCTGTTTCAGTCAGCAACCCAAGCTTCAAAAATGTCGACAGTCAAACTGAGAAACAGCTACAGTATGCTCAATTTATGGATGTACACTGCTGGAAATCTTGTCAGTGAAACAGGAGAAGAAAGCAAAGTCCAAATGTACGTTGGAGATTTGATTACACTTGCTTGCCTTCGACAAAATGAGCCATCCTGCTAAAGTCAACATTCGGCATAGAATGAAAATACGATGATGGGTGGATAGAAGCTTCGGATAGTTCAAATACAATATTCTGGCCCAGGCCTCATCAAAACTCCATCAGAAAAGTCTTTATTTTTTATAGCATATATACATAATACCTAGCCATGTACAGAACTAGAATATATAAGTATTTTTATTTTAATATAGATGCAAGCAGCGATATTTTCTTCAGCCTCTCCGCTGTGCCAACAGAAAGTCTCATTAACAGCAGAAAGCCTGATTTACAGCTGAAAATAACCAAACAAACCCAAAATAAATTCCAAAGGAAACTAGTTCTTATAAAAATCAAAGTAACATGAGCAACCTGTGCCAGCTACTTCGCACCCCCTGTTCCTCACTCCCGCCGCAGCACGCTGCCTTCCCGGGGCTTTGCTCGCCTGGTTTCTGGTGCGAGTGGCAATTCTAATTTAGTGACTCAGGGATGTTTTGATCTACCCATCCAATCTCATTATGCAGCAGGCCAGATCCACTGACCCAGAGCTCTACATAATACCCTGCTTGTAACTGCTCGCAAATATCTCTCCTCCTTATTACATGATATTCACAATACAAACAAAAGGCGAGAAAATGAAAGGACAGATGCTGGAAGAAACGGAAGTGTTTAAAACCAAGATTAATGGATGTTTACCCGGTTTCAAAAACCACAAAAACTCAGAAGAAAAAAAAAAAATCTCAGGAAGGGAATAAGTAATTGTTGAAGAGGCAGAGAATACATATGCACGTATGAAAATCAGAAAAAAAGATTAACGATGAAGATAACAAAAGCAAGCAAAGCTACACGAATGCAAACTAAATGCAGCAACACATTAAAATGGTGATAAGTTTTGTAACACAAATGAAGAAACACGCTTAGGAAGTTTGCCTGCTCTTTCAACCATTTTGCTCATACCAAAAGCAGCTCTTCTAGACTCGTTTGTCCTGCAAATTGGAATCCAATTTATCTAATATTTTCCCCATACACTGCGACCATAGTGCTCAGCACCTTTTCTTCCTCTAACCCAGAGCTATATACTACCTTCTCCTTACAGAAATCAGACATGCTCTCAAATCCATGCTTTTTGATAAAAAGCACATCTGTTTCTTCGGTCTACCCTAACCTCCTCTGACAGATGCAGAACCATTTTTATTTAACAGTTCTATTAACAGAATTGCCATCATCCTGCTCCATATGCTGTTAACAAAAAGAGAGAAGTATCTTTAGGATACCTGGCTTCATAATCCATCTCTGCCATGTACGTGAGCTATATCATAGTTATCATGTTTGTAAAGAAATAATGCTGCCATTAAGACAAATAAAAATATTTAAAAAAAAAAAAAATCATTAAGACAAAACAGAAACTCCCAAGTCTTCACTTTCACATCCTTACTTGCTCACATCATGTGCAAATGAATCAGCGTTGGAAAAATGATATGAAAATGCTGAAGGTGAAACAAACTGGCTAGTAAGTGCGCTCGGAAGACTACTCCTGTTTTGAAGTACTCTTCGTGAACACTCCCCTAGCCGTCTTGAAATAGTCATTTTTAACCTATTAACTGAAGCACTAACACTTACTATTTCACTAAAGCATCCAGAGGAAGTGTTCTGGTGTTCCTTATATTTTTTGTACCACAGTACAAAAAGCCTTTTAGCTAAATTATACGATTCAGTTTGTAGCCTTTTGCTAAAGGTCATGTGAGAAATTTCATATCCGTTAAAACATTCTGTTTTAACATACAAACCCTGATGTAAAGCTACTTTAGTACCCAGGGAATTAACTCAAATGCATACATCTTTCTCGCAGACAAAAAGAACTTTACTATGGCCAAATTCACTTCCCTTTGGGAACAGAAGATAAGTCTCCAACAGTGAAAGACTGCAACACTAAATTCTTCCCTAAATTCTCTTAAGTATAGGGGGTTTTTCAAAAATAGAAACACAGAGTTTTTAAATAAATGGAATGTGGGACAACACAACTTCTCTGCTAAATTTAAGTCTAAACTGATGTAACATCCATCATTAACAGCAAAGAGAGGTTACACTGAAACTTGTGACAAACGTAACTACAGCGATACAAGTGTTGTTTCTCTAATAAGCTTAGCAGATTAAAATTTAGCCATTTAAGTCTGATTGACCAACCTGTTATAAAGACTTGTGACCTTGTACCCTACACAAGAGTAAGATTCAAACCTACTAGAGAATGTTTTCTATATTAGGGGAAAAAAATGTAAAGTATTAGATTTACGTTTCCTATCCTCTCTCCTCAACTAAAAGAATTACTCTTTAAAACCCTGTTTTATTTAGTGGATTCCCTACTTAGGATTTCATTGCCACTATTTAATCCTTCAGCAAAATTAAATTATTGTTTGTGGCATCAGAGTAATTTATATGGCAGAGTGCAAGTGTCACAAACTGCACAAGGCTACAAAAAACCCTACATCTGCTTACTCAGCTATTTTCAAACATGAAAAAATGGTCATTCTGTTTGCTTCATTATTACCCTTAATTCTTTCTCTCTGTAAATCTGTGCAGTGTTTGAATTGCTTTAACTACTCATAGCATGCACGTTCACTAGAACAAATCAGAAAACCCACAACATTCACTGCTGTGGGTGGAGTGATACTGATGCCACTCATTTTTTCTAGAGAAGTAATATTTTAAACTTCTTCAAAAGTGTCAACACAGAGGTACAGCTCCATTTGTGCCAGGTGGGTTGAATAACTGTATCAATTAAAAAAAAAAAATCATATTGCTCACGACTATACCAATGTAGTCAAAGCATTAAACCTTTAAACTGTAGAAAAAGTCTTGGAAGAAACAGACGGGTTTACTCACAGAGAGATGGGATTTAGACTACTGTGTCACACCTGTAGGTAAGACAACTACAGGCTTTTAAACAGCGATGAAAGAAAAATTACCTATTGTTTCATGTGACAAAGGGTTCAGTAAATTGGATCAATTGTCACCAACCGCTCGACAGCCCGCTCCGTAGGTCAGGATGAGATTTCTATTGCATGAAGCAGTAACTGTACAACACACACACAGGAATGCAAAACCACTTCAGCAACAAGTCAAGGACACAACGCTGGCCTAAGCACTGCCTTTTCACAGCAGGGGCAGGTTTTTGCCTGCTCAAAAAGAAGGAACAAAGTCAGGTGACAGAGTACAGCTAAAAAAGCCATCTAAGCAGTCTGAGAGGCAAAAGAAAGGACACAGTGATCTTCCCAGACATGAATGCATCTTTCAAATTACGAGTTGGTCGCGAAAGAGAAAGAAAAAAAATATTTATCAGAAATTAATCTGGAAGGGCAGGGCAGGGGGAGATTATCCTCTCTACTCATCTACAGTAGCAGGAAAAGAAACACAGCTATCTTCTTCTGCTATCAACTGTGGAGGCAGATGAAAAGGTAAATAAGAGTTTCCCACTCTTTAAAATTTAAATAAAGTAAAAGTATGGTTCTACAAATTGCAAAATGTAGGCCAAAATTATTTTGCATTTAATTTATTTTTGGAATTGGTTTGTTGTCAAATAAAACACTCTTGGCAGTTTCAATCATGAACAGTTTTTGTTAACGACTCTGAAAAGAATAGTTTATGTTAATGGGTAAAAAAGCAAATATGAAGATGAGGCGGTACCAAGAGCAGAAGGTAATTCACATACCTTCAACCTGATCTAAAATGATCAAGTCTGGTGTTTCCCTTTGACAAACTTTATTTTCAGGTTATTAATCTCTGCCTTTTTGTTCTTTAATAGTTATCTCTTCCCTACCAAACACACAAGTCATCCTCTTAACAAGTTATTAATAAAGAAGCAAACCAAGCAGAACTGAATGGCAGAGTTTATAAAGCCAAGTTTCCAGAAAAAAAAAACCACCCACCAAATGGCCTAGATCAGGAAGGGAAAAACTAAAATGCCTTTATACAACCACCAGGAATCCAGTGTAACTGTCTCCACAATATCAGAACCTTTCTTTCTACTTCATAGGGTAATCAGTTTTTGGTAATTAAAAGATTTACTCTAAAAGTGAAGCTTATTTAATAATACAGGCAGAAAAGAAACATTTTTCCCCCATTTACTTTCACCTCATGTATCTGATGGGGTCCTCCCAGCCCAAGAAGGTGCATAATTACTCGAGCAACACTTGTATCCACTCAGTTAAATTGTGAAGGCTTCATTTCCAAAGATTTTTGGCTTTTGCAAAGTTTAAAAATTAAGCATGTCTAAAAATCCTTTCTTCTCCTAATTGTTCAACTGTATTTTCCCAGCTTTTGTGGAGAGTGAAGAGGAGACTTCACTATTTCATTATTTCACTTCCTCACAGAAAATGCCAGAGAAAAGAACATTTTAATTTCCTTCTGTAAAAAACAGAAAACATGGGCTAGTTCTACCATGCATTCAAAGACTTCTTTATTAGATCATGAAGAAACAAAAGCAAAACCAGCACAACAAATCTGTCTTTTCAGGCAAGATAGAATACTAACAAGAAATGTTAAAAAAACAACAGCAACAATAAAACCCCAGCCCCAAAATAAAACCAAACCACCACTCTTTGCTTTCCTTATTGCAAGGCTGGCAAGCGAGCGATTTGCCAGTACAGCGTCAGGTTAAGGCACTCCAAGCCAGGCCAACAGCTCAGGAATCCAGGTCACAGCAGAGCTACAGCAACTTTGGGTGACGGGTCCTTGGCGTAAAGGCACCCGTTGTCCCCGTTCCCCGCTAGTCAAACATCACAAACACAACGGGAAGTCGCTCCTGCAGTCCTGCAGCTGAGAAAAATATGCCAGGACAGAGCAAACAGTGTAATAAAAGATGTTTAAGCTTGAAAACAATATTTTTGACAACTTTCAAGAACACCCTCAAAATCACCGCTTCCAAGAAACAACAGATTAAAGTTATAATCACACCAATAACATTTTTTAAATAGCATGATGCTCTTTTCCACTCTGGCATCACCAGACTCCGTGGAAGAACTGAAGGGCTGCAAAACTGGCCTGAGTACCACCCGCCACCAAACTGCACCAGCCGGTTAAGCCTGAAAAAAAACGCCAAGCCGAGGCATCACCAGGAATAAGTGCTCTTACAAACAGGACACAGGCTGGAGGATAAACCCCCTTTGAAGTCAAACACTGTGCTACGGTGAGGGGGTGAGCCCAAACCCAAGCAGATCATCTCCAAGCCCCCCACGTAAATCTCTGCCCCAAACACAACTCAACTGACGGAGAAACCACAAATTTCTTTTCCCACAGCCAGTGTCATCTGAAACAAGGCCCCACACTCCCCCAGTGATCACAAGACCTCAAAGTGCACAAACACCGAGTAGCGGGACAGAACTGAAAAAACTGCAAGTGAAATGGCAAGTCATAAATACAGATTTACTAAACTAATCGATACAAACAACACTCCAAAAAATCAAACAAACTTTTGGACATTCGGACATCATCATACCACAGATTCCTCCTCACTGGGTAGTGTCAGATGTTACAGAAAACAGTTTAAAAGGCACAAGGAGATGAGGTTTGTACCTGCCCTGCTCCAATCCCCAGCACATGGGTGTTTAGAAGCATAAAAGAAGTTAAAACTTAAGATTTTCATGATAAAATCTGAACCGATCAGCACAGCTTATATGACTCAAACATTTACTTGTTGTTTTGGCAGGAAAATACAAAATTCCTTTTCTGAAGGCTGGGAAATGCTGGAGGGGCATGCCTTCACTGCAAATATTTTTGTTTCTTCTTAGGTTAACTAAAACAGAGCCCATGTCCAGAGGTAAACACCCAGCAAGACACAGCAGAAAGCACCTTGGGAGAGATGACACATTGATTCCCTGGCCATCCAAAAGTTTTCAGGGCAGTGAAGAAAGTCACTATGAACACGCTGCTAATAAAATTATATTCTTATAATACTCCCAGAATATATTAACCAGCGTACAACAACTCCATTCCAGTCAGTCTGGACTGTGAGGTGCTCAGGAACTAAAACCTGGTACATCGTCTCCACCCAGCTCATTTGGCTAGAAATAGTCAAAAGAAATCACAGGGTAGATTAAAAGCGGTTTTAATTTAAACTGACATTTTCTTACAGGAGATAAACTCCGGTATTTTCTAACTATACAGTGTGATTTCACCAACAAAGAGATTTATTTTATACTACTCCTACAGAAACAGTACTGATATTTATTTCCACTGTTCCCTCACTCTGCATACATTTAATCTGCACGCAGAAACGATGTCCTCGGTTCTGCCATTCAGTCTGGCAAAAATATTTTGTGGATGCTTTAAAAAAAAAAAAAAGCCAGCCCGTAATTTAGAAATAATAAGGTAACTGAGAATGGTATTTGTCCTACTGATTTTCCCACTAACTCGTGATTAACAGGAAAATCACAGCTTGAATTTCAGACCGTAGACTTAGTTTGCAAACCTGGCACTTAAGGAAAAAACACTTTGTAGACTTTAATTGTAACTGAGTTTTCTAACATTACGACTGGGATGAGAAATGGACCGTCTGAACGCATATAGATTTTATAAACTAAGTTTTCAGACTGGAATCACACTTTTGAGTAGTTAGAACAAAAAGGCCACTATTATACCGATGCGTAATTTAATCACTGCCATTCCAAACGCACATGCCTTTTTGTTTCAGCGTGCAGAATCATCACATTTAGTCTTTTTTCCACCTAAAGTAATAACTGAGAACGAAGCCAGAAAACCTTATCGTTTTTGTGACTGTGATACTTCTATTCCTCCCTCTGATCTTAACTAACATCAGAGCACGGCAGATGTCTCGTCAGTCTGCCTGTATACATGACGTGATGCTGTTAATACAACATTAAAACCGTGTTACTCTTACACACATTCCCCAAACCAAGAGTACATCTTCCTGAAGATCCTTAACAGGAACAGAATTAGTTGCGAAATAGCACCTTTCCTCATTTAGTGTTATTTTAAAATAGTATTTTATACATCTACACATTTAAACAGCCTCAAAACAGGAAGAAAGGAAGAGTGGAAGTCATCATAGAAAGAATTTTTAACATGCAAGAGGGACTAACTGGGCCTCATATGGAAGACAACAACAGAACGAGTCACTGGAAGAAACGTGGCTTGAAGAGAAGATGCAAGAAACTGGGGTAAGGAGTTGTGCATTGTAGGACAACTATGGAAGACGATGGATTTTCATCATCCAAGTTATTTCATCCAACCTATATTCCATTTCAAGACCAGTAATAAAAAAATTAAAGCCATGCTGACTGTTATCCAAACCACTCAGTGAAACAGTGAGGTAAGCTTGGGAAATTATAACTAGGCGCCTTCCAAACACCTTTTGATTAACTGTTTGCCTGGTTTTCCCAAGTCAATTCTGAATGGCAAATGTCGTGCCAAGGCAATTTTTAAAAGTACAACAAGAATGAAGCGAGCAAGTGTGGAAACAGGGAACTTTGCAGGAAAAAATAAAGAGGCAGTCGTTAAGGAAGATAAATATTTTCACTAATTACTGTCCAGGCAAAACATCTCTGTTCATTATGCATTTATTTTGCTCTGTGATAAAAATGGTCTACTCAAAGCAAGAGCGTTATTTCCCAGCATCAACGTTAGGGCCTTCAAAAGAATGACTGACTTACTAATGCTTTGTCAAACCAAACCCTAACAAGGAGGAAATTTTCTAAAGAAAAGACACGGTTCAAACTCTATTTTGCTTTCACCGCTCAGACCAGAATAACCTTGAGAAACACATCAGGATCATACACGTGTGGAGAAGCAGCATCCCTGCTCAACAGAGCTCGTTAGTTATCAGATGGAAAATATTCCTAAAGTTCACAAAGAACAGCAACTCAGAAATTAACCTGGAATTTAAATCAATTCACTGCTCCGAACAGTAATTGAATCTGGTTTTCTAACTCAATTTAGAATAGGAAATACGTCTGGTTATAGTTTCCAAGAAACCGCTCATCTCGGATTCCAGTAGAGGCACCGAACAATTTCATGGTCCCTTCCCTCCTCCTCAAGGAGGTGCCGGGGGGTGCTGGGACGAGCCGGGGATCTTGGAGCAGCAGAAGCTACACCACACAGGCAAGAAGAAAAAGCAGCAAGCACTGCTCCCACCGACCACGCTGAACCACCCCACCCTCCTCCAGAGCTGGCGCCGCGCAGCGAGGTCCCCTGCCCCAAACGTCCCGTGGATCAAACCAGCCGAGGCGCATCGGATCCGTCCAGCTGCTTCGGATCAAAGCGGTTATTGCTCTGACCTGGAGCCGTACTCGGATAGCTGCCGTCCGTGAGGGACCCGAACTAGAGCAGAACTTAAAAAAGCAAGCACTGCTTCAATTCCCGGCACAGATACCGGATGATGTCACAGGGATCCGGTACGCCTGTTGTAAAAGCACATGAACACTCATTAATTTTATTCCCCTTCTACCCGCTGTTACTGCGGCGTCACGTATCTCCCAAAGACACGCTGCCATGCTCCAGTACCTGAACAAGATCTTAACACATCCCATTTTGTCCACTGATCCCCCCTCTTGCACATCTAAATATCAGAAGCAGGACAGCCATTATAACTACAGACAACGAAAGGAAAATTAAGACATTTCTTAATGTATCTTTTAAAAAATTCCCTTAACTGTGTACCATCCTCTAATGCTAGATACAACCTGAAATTATAAATATCTCACTTGATGCAACCTACTCTTGGTAGAATGAATTTTCTGCACCTGGCACATTCAAGATTCCTGTAGACATTGCCATGAGTAACTGCCCACAAAAACGTTCAGAACTGGGCTCCCAAGTCCCCCTCCTCTCTACAAGCAGCTTTAAACCTAATTATGGTTTTTATGTTTTTACGGTAAGCATCCCTAAATCCTCCTGCCATGCAAAGCAGATTCATAAGGAAAATTCCTTAATGACTGATCCAGCCGAGGCAAAGGCCCACGTTAAACACCTTGCACTGGAGCTGTAACGCAAAACTACAAACTATTTCTGAGCATAAATAAAATTGCTAAGATACTACCATCACAGTAACAGAAAATCCTGTTAAGACATAAAATATCTAATGACAGATGGCAGGGAAAAAGAATATTTTCATTTGAAATACAGCCAAAAATGTAAAGACGTAAAAGGGGAAAAGCAAACAGAAAGGCCTATGCAAGTTTCTATTTTTTCTAAACTGTGTGTTTGGCTACTGTAAGATCAGTAAGCTTTGGACTCTTCCTATCTGCACTGCAAAATATTATTAACATACAGGTCTTATATATTCACTTTTTCTACAGATTGCCCTGTAAAAGCCACGACCGTTCCAGAATCCCTACCACTGCCACCTGACACAACTTTAGGAAGACAAAGATGAAACCAAGCGAGGATTGTGAAGTCCCGCGTGACAAAAGCAACAGCAGGATGGTGCAAGTCAGTGTTCCTAGAGCAAGCAGTTAAAAAACAGTTCTTGACAGATACACAGATAGATGTTCTCGGAGGGAAGAGGAAGCCCAGAAGGCAGGCAGGGGGAAGCGTGGGGTGCTGGCTGGATCACCAGTTTGTGCTCTTCTATCAACTTCTCCCCGCTGGGATTAGATACTGTTAGATACCGCCCGTTGTTGCAGTCAGATCTACAGAACTATCTACTGGCATCATTTATCTGTCAGAAGCCATCAGACCATCACAAAACTACCCGTTAATGAAAGTATCATGCCACCCAAAAAAATTAAAAAAAAAAAAAAAAAAGAGAAAAGCTTCATTAGAAGTGCTTTGTTGAAAGATGACTAAACGCCAATGAGTTTTTTGTTTGTTCAAACATTCACCCAACGAAGTTTAAATCATGGTACTGAAGTATATTAAAAAGAAAAAGGCACACAACAACCTTTCGACGAAAAACTCCACTCTCGTTACAAAATTCTCGAGGACATTAGGAAAGAGGAGACGGCAGCTGCTAATCTAAGTTAACCGGGGCCTGGAAGACTCGCTCCGTTCACATGGGAGCAACTGTATCGCTGGGCACCACACTCCTTCCAATCCTCCTACCAACGTGGGCTCAAGAGGATGAAAAACTTCCACCCGGAAGAAAAAGGCACTGAAATTTTACAGTTGGCCCAACGTGCTGGCACTGAAAGTGTTTCAGAACTATTGAAAAAGGCAGAAAAGGACTTAAAAAAGGCACATTTTAGTGCAGTGCAGATACAAGGTAAGTGCAATTAGGAGAAATTGCCAGGACATAATGAATGTGAATATACGCTAAAGAAATGTTATTCACGTTCTCCCAAGCAAAACCTACACATCAACAATGCACTAAAACCCCCGTGATCCAACACCAATAATTATTATTATTTAGCTATTCTACGCACACAAAAAAACAGTATGTTTTTCAGTAGGTACTATCACTTCATTAAAAATATTCCAACAATGTTTTGAGGAATGTTTGCTCCGGAATGCAGTTCTTTGATATCAGTCTACACTGTCTGAAATAAGAAACAAAGCGTCTCCTGAAGGTAAAACACATACTTCCTAACAACTGTGATTTGTATGATTTTATTAAGAAAGCACTTTAACAGACCACCTAAGTAAATCTTCAGATACAGCACCACAGTCCTGCCTTTCAAGATTAAAAGCACTCACTGGTTAACCAACCAGCACCAACACATAGTAGTTGACATAGTAACAAAACCCCAAGAACAAAAACCACATTAAAACAACGGTGAGAATTCACAAACAGCTCTTGAGAGATGATAAGCACTGGCACCTGCTGACAGCATACACTGACCAGGTGCACCAAGATCATCCCTCTATTTCCTTTGTAACCTCCAAATCCTTTCTTTCGCAAATGTCCAGTCAGTCTCCAAATCATCCTGAATGTGTGGAAGGGCTTTGATGGCCAGGACAGGTAGCTAGAGAGTTAAAACATGCAAAAAAATTATTTACATGGACACGTCTGAACCAACAGTGCTTAATTCAAATTACTTCAGTTACCGGAGCACAAGGACAACAACTTTTTCATGTCAAAAAAGCAGTGCTACGCTTTTCTCTGGTCCTCAGCAGTAGCCATGTTCCTCATCCCTCTGTATTTTGCCGTGACCCATCTGTCTTACAGCACAGGTGGCCACACAACTATTTCCTGAGACCGTGGACGGGCCCACCGCAGCCCTCTGTGCCATCTGCTTACAAGCTGGGGGTCACCTCACGGGAACCAAGCGACTCGCCAAGCGCACACACCCGCTCCCCGGAAAGGTCTTTTCCTCAGGCTGGTGGAGGGCAGTAGACGAACCAAATCTTCCCAGGCAGAGGCAATCCCTCCCCAGCGCTGCTTTGTTTCCTACCCAGACAGGTAAACCTGGAGGTTTAAAGCCAAACGAAGAGGACTTGCATGGCTCGAGATCAAGCTGCGGAGATCAGTTAGTGTATTAAAATTACCTTAAATTAATCCCCGTGCTTGTGTGTTTGACGGGAAAGCAGTGAAAGCGCTGGCAGATGCCATTTTGCACACTCTGGGGAGGATGCTGGAGTGCTCCGTCCTATGTATAAGCTTTGCAGAAAACTTCTGCCAAGGCCTTACCTTCCCAAACATACCGAAAAAAATATTTTGATCTGGTTATTAACAATACCTTAAAAAAAAAAAAAAAAAAAAAAAGAAGAGAGAAAACACTGGCAAACCGATCAAAGAGGGAAATACAGCAATTATCATAGGCCAATTACAGCACTGGTGTTACAAGTCAGGTCATTCAATGGACAGAGAGGATTTGCAGAACCACCTCCCAAGGCTTAAATTGTGCTCACTTTTCCAGAGAGGATATTCTGGCAACTGAGTTCATAAATTAAAAAAAAAAAAAAAAAGTCATATCAACAACTTTTAACCTAAACCATGATTTCTCGAGTAATCCAGTCAAGCTTTCACTATCAAAACACTGTTTAAGACAGACAAAAATCCTTCTTGAAGCTCACAAAGAGAAGAAATAAGATGATTAACAGCATCAGTGCTGACGAGTACCACCTCAGCATAACCTGCAAACTAGGCCAAAAGTCTCAAAATCCACGTTCATACTGTTAGGAACCCAAGTCATATTCTGGTACCACTCAATTTTTTCCAAAGTACGAAGATCCAAACACGCCCGCTGACTTGACAGAAGCCTTCATACAGCACAATAAGAAAAGCCTGTCCACATCACAGCTCTACTCCAACCCCCCAGCTCTGATCCTCCGCTGCAAAACGAGTCTCTGGCAGGCTCCAACCGTCTTGGGTAACTTCATAACTGAAGCCAGGTCCATGACTGTGCCACCTCAGCCACAAACCACATCAACTGACGGCAACCCAGCTGTAAAACAAGGCACACCACGACTGACCAGGAGGAGGATTGCCTGGGAAGACTGAAAGAGCCTTCAGACCCCTTGAGAATAATCAACATGAATAGGTGGTCTACGCTATGAGACAAAACATACTATAAAGATGTTGCTTTTTTCAAGAACTCACTGGTAAAAGGTGGTTAAATATAGCACACAGCCACCCCGTGGAGCTGGGAGATCTCTGCTTCGGTCGCACCATCACTCTGAACCTACAGCTGCAATTTATCAATACGATGGATCAAAAATTTAGGAGAAAAATGACCACGTCGCAGCATCTCCCCTTTCATTTAAATGCCGTGGACCATCACTAAAATGAAATAAAGGAGAGAGGGAAAGAAGCGTTTATTCATGTTTATAAAAAGCTGTTTGATGTAAGTAAAATCTCCTCTCCAAACTCAGGGATATCCACAAAGCAGGTTCTGCACGGCCAGCATCATGACAGGTTTCTCCACAGTCCTTAGAGAAAACCACAGGAAGCTGCTCAATAAAAATAAACTTATTTTCATCCTACACTCCATATATTAAAGTCAATTTCTCTTCGACTCCAGCTTTTGCTTCCCCTCTTTTCTCCCTCCCAGAGCACAGCGTACTTGAATTATTAGAGCTAATTCATTCATGCAAATGAATTTGGCATCTGTTTCTCGGGATCTCTTAGTCAGATTAGGACTCTCATTTTTTACTGAAAGCAAACAAAATGCAAACACTGATCCTAAGCAGCCTGCAACCAACAGATGCCTGAGAACTTGAAAACCCCTCTACTGAAATTGTGGTCAAAGGAATAAATTCCACTCCAAGGTGGCTGCTACTATTCAAGAATTTCAATAGGTACAATCCTGACGCATTTCAGAAGGAAATCCTTTCCGATTTGCATACTTCTGATAGCTTAATCTACCCAACGAAATGGGTGAAACACCACCGGTCAGCCACTGGGTGAACGCGGCCTACAAGTTTTTGCTTCAATAGCAGCAAACTAATACGGTATTTAAACACACATATAACATTTCCAACTCCTTAAAATAAGCCAGCATGAGGGCATGAGGCAGACATCAGCTAGGAGAATTATATTATTTCATACTGCTGTCAGATGATGTACCAAATTTATGCCTTTTTTTTTTTTTTAAGCTTTACCGCAGGAGGGGGAATATTAAGCACACACAGCTCTACAGCGAGGTCTCACAACACACAAAAATTAATGCCCCAATAAAAACAAACCTACAGGAAAAAAAAAAAAAAAAAGATAAAAACGTTTGGATTTCTTTTCTGTGTCAAACGGATAGCTTTCACCTTGCTCTCCGAGGGAGAAACAGCTCCATCAGTGTAATATACTCCAGTAATAAAGTCAACGGCTTTGTGTCACTACGCGTATAACAGGGAGATACTGATAAAGCATAAAAGCAAAAGCGAGGCGTTATCAGCGAATTCGTTGTCTCCATTTCGTCCAGTTGCAAGCCCGTATCACCAGAATTAACCTGACCAGAATTCTTAATTTGAGAACCAGAAGACACCGCACAAATAAACAGAATTATGCTGCCTTTGCAAGTTTCTCATTATAAAGGCTGGATTTACTTCCCGTTGCTAATACGTCATTCATTAAGCACATAATAATCTGAGCAGTTACAAATGGGGTGGTTTTTTTTAAAAAAAAAAAAAAAAATTAAGCAGAACAACGTGAGGATGGGGAAGCGAAAATCATCCCAGATCCCTCCAGTGAAAAAAACAGTCATCGTGAATCACGGCTCGCACAGAACACAAATGACTTTCATTTAGAATTCACCTTTCCAGGCCTTTTGTTTGTTGGTTTTTTTTTCCCCCCCCTTCAATCTTCACAGCTCCGAGACAGAGGCCGCAGCCCCCCCAAACCCGCGTGTGGGTGGAAGGGGGGGCGCGGGGATTTCCACCCCCCCCCCCGGGCAGGGGCTTCCCTGAGGGGGGACACGGCGCCCTGCCAGGCCGGGGCACTCCGCCGAGCCACCCACAGCCCCCCCGCCCCCCTCTCCCTCCATCTCCCCGCACCCCAAAACGCCCCTTTCCCGCCCCCCCGGCAGCCCCAGCTCCATCTTGGCCTCCACCCGCGGGCCGGGCCCGGCGAGGCCCTGCCCCGCCACCGCGCTCACCTGCGCCCCGCGGGCGGGCGGGGGCCGGGCAGCCCCGGGCGGGGGCGGCCCCACGGTGCGGGCGGCTCCTCCCGGAGTCAAGCGGCCCCCGGTTCCCGGCGGCGTTTCCTCGGGCGCTGCCGCCGCCGCCAGACACCGAGCGGGACCCGGCGACGCCGACGGCGGGCGGGGGAGGGACCGGCGCAGCGCGCCTGCGCACGGCCGCCACGCACGGCCCCCACCCGCGCGGGCCGCGGGCATGCGGGGGGGGTGCGGGGGTGCGCAGCGCGGCGGGGGGAACCGGCGGCGCGGCGGGGGGAGTAAGGGCTGAAAAGCAGAGCGCGGCAAAAAGGAGAGCTTCCCTGACCGGGAATCGAACCCGGGCCGCGGCGGTGAGAGCGCCGAATCCTAACCACTAGACCACCAGGGAGCGGTGAGGGCGCTTCCCGCCCGCCGCAGTTCCCGCGCTGCCGCCGGGGCGGGGCCAGGCGCGGGGGCGGGGCCGGGGGCGGGGCCAGCCCCGCGGGGCGGGGCGGTCGGTGCCGCCGCTCCCGCTCGGGGGTGCCGGGGCGCTGCCCCCCCCGCTCCCGCACACCCACCCTCGGCTCTTAACCGGGTTCGTGCGGCACCTTCACGGCCGGCGCCTGTTCCCGGGGGGCTGCGCCCAGGAGCCGCCTCCCTTTCATGGCCGGACGAGCGCTCAGAATTCGAGGAAAACGGGAATTCGAAGCTCAAGGCTCAGTTTTTCCCGGTTGCTCCACCTTCCGGCGCTCCCGGAGGAACACCGCTGTTTCCCACCGGCGGGGCCAAAGCTCGACACCCCCCATCCCGCGTGTCCCGGGACCCCGCAGCCGCTGTGGGAAGGCTGCCCGGGCACCGCAGCTCGCCCCGAGCATCCCTCCCGGTCACGGACCGTTCAAAACCAAGAAGCCGTCGGTGAAGGGGATGCCCCAGACACCTCCGGTGGGGTGCCCCGTGCGGGACAAGCGCAGCGAGCTCTGCGGAGCTGGGGCACTGGGATGTTTCTTTTTCCCTCCCTCTTGTTGTTGCGCAGAGACAGAACTTGCCCCACTGTGCAGGTACCAGCCAGAGAAACCGAGAACCTTCCAGAACAACGTGTTGCAGGTGTAAGAAAGACTCTATAGAGGCAACACCCCACGTGTGTCTGTGGCAACCCGCCACCGACAGACCAAGCTGGCTGCTCTGCCACAAAACGGGAGCCAAGGGTGGTGATTCCCCTTTTCCTACCCCTCCTCCTCTCTTTTTCCTCTTTTTGCTCTCTCTCTCTTTCTTAAATACATTCACATATACAAGTTTTGTACAAATATGAATTGGGATGGGTTGATCGTTGATGGGTTATTAGGAGTTCCCCAATGGTTATCAGCTGATTGTTGCCAAATTTTCTTCACTCACTCACCAAAGTGGCCAGTTAATAAAGTCACCAGCACCATCGTTCCTCTGAATTATTGTCGTGACTCAACCCACCCTGCCGAGCCGAGACCGACCCTTCCACCTGCACGCAGGTTCTCAGGGAACCCAAAAGATTCACCCCCCTCGTAACCCACCACATGGGACGAGACAATCCCCCCCTGCCCTGGCCCAGCCCTGCTGATGTGTCACCTCCGGCCTTTCCCATCTGCAACCTCTGACTCAGATTTTAAAGAAAGGAACGATGATGAATCCCATTTGCCAACAGAGTCATTGCCATTTATCACACACCCACACCCTCCTCGCTCCAGCCCCGGATCCCTTCGGCAGCAGCGAGTCCCCAGCCCCAGCCCAGCCCCAGCACCGACCTCCAGAGGACACCCAGTACCTCTCCTCCTCCAAAACACCGGCTCCATGCAGGGCTCCCCAGCACCGACCTTGCACTTCGCACAGAGTCTGCACCCAAGAAGAGATGCTGAACCCACCCCAGCACCCGCACAAGGCCAGCCCTGATGCTCGCACCCCAGGGGCGCAGTGAGTGGGCCACGGGCTGGGAGCCCTGGGCCAGCACTTGCCTCTGGATGGTGCCTTCCCGGCTGGAGATGCAGCCCCAGGGCTGATTTCCTGGGGGGATGAGCAGGAGCAGTTGTGCAACCTCTCTCACAAGCATAAATGCCAAATTCTTTAAAAAATACTTGCTGTGGTTTTGGCTGAGGGTTGGGACGTGGTGCCAGCACAGAAAAATGGCTCTTTCCAGCTTTTTGCAGTCAGTAATTGTTTGATTCAGTTAGTGTTTGATTCTGTTTATCTCCTTGTTCCCACTTCGCAGGATGGAGCGTTCTGGCTTCCCCCCACCTTCGACGCTCCCGATGAATCCTCCACACCTTGCGCTCCTCTGCCCGGACCGTGGGTGCTCACCCCCCCTCCTTTGACATCACACAGATTCCTTCTGACAGCTCAGGGATTCCGGTGCCTGCTCTGGCCTTCCCCAAACTCTCCTTTCCAACCAGGAGGTTACGGCACAAACCGAGAGCGAGGGCAGGGGACACTGCGCTGCCCGGCCACCACGGGTCACCTCGTGCTTCGGGGTTTGGGAAACTCCCAGGGACGCAGGAGCGAGGGGTCAGTGCTTTGCTGGGATGAGGGTTCCCATCCTCTTCCTCACAGGCAGGAGAAAAAGATCCCAAATCCCCTCGGGAAGTTTTCATTTCAAGCCAGGAGGGTGAGCCTGTCCCTGGGTGCTTGCTGGCGGGGGACGATGGTGACTGCTGAGTCGCTTTCATGTGTCACCACACCCCAAAATGTGGCTTCGGGCTTCCTCAGCAGCACCTGCTGCTCTCCCTTCCCCGGTGACTCTCATCTCCCGTTTCCTGGGTGCTTGCCCAGTTACAGACCAAAATTATCCCCCCAACCCATCCAGCCCCAGCAGCGGAGGCCGGCAGCGGGATCCGGCCATGCAGACGTGCTGCTGTGTGAGCACCCGGCTTGGAAACACGTCGGGAACGGGCCGCCCATGTCACCCAGCCCCGTGCATCGCCCCGGGGAGCTGGCAGAGAGGAACGGGAGGTGCAGGGAGAGGGGAGCATCCTCCCGGGCAGGCGGCAGCACCGGAGGCACCTCCCCGGGAAAAGCCTCTTGTCAGCTACCACATCCCCAATCGATAACACCCGCTCAGCATGGACCCCCCCGAAACATGGGAGCCTTCAGAAGAGGCCCAGCAAGTCCTCAGCGATGAGGAAAAAAAGGAAAATCATGCGGTAAAACCAGAGGAGCGGGAAAGAGGAGACGCTGTTTTGGTTGTTGGCTCCGTCGCTGCCTGCAAAGATCCCAACTCTGATGGGTCTCGTGTGCTGGCCTCGTTAGTGTAGATTGAACATCAGGATGTTTCATTTAAGGAAAGCAACAGGAAA
This sequence comes from Athene noctua, assembly GCF_965140245.1. Lineage (NCBI taxonomy): Eukaryota > Metazoa > Chordata > Aves > Strigiformes > Strigidae > Athene > Athene noctua. The sequence continues at coordinate 15,739,916 of NC_134052.1, forward strand.
AAGAGGGAGGAGAGAGAAGTTACTGAAAAAGCTCCGGGACAAACCCTCTCCAGGCTCCACGGCAGCAGGAGGCACTGGGCTGTCCCCGGGCTCCCCTGAGCAGCCCTGGCCCACCGAGACTCCTGGCAGGGGATAAACAGAAGAGGAATATTCCTGCCAAAGCCTCCTCCCCTGGTTACAACAGAGCAGGCAGGTGCTCATGAGGCTGCCAAGGCTCCTGGTCCCCGATTTTTCATGGGAAGGAAGATGCAGCCCCCTTCTCCTTTGCTCAGGACACCGCAGCCCATAGCCCAGCCCAGAAGGAAACTGGGGCTTTGCACCCTCCCGGAGCACACTTAGAAACCAGGAAATGACAAAAACAGTCAAGCCTGTAACCCCGAAGGGAAGGTTTAATTAACCTCCCATCAAAGCACCCGAGCTCCCTGGCTGGAAGGTGCTGGGGAGGTGGAGAAGCCCCTGGGGCTCCCGCAGGGGAGCTCATAGCCTGGGTGATCCCTGCAGCATCTCTCCTCCCGGGGACCGGGTGTCATTACCAACCCTGCTGCTCTTACCCCCAGGCGCAGAGATGCAGTTTTACATGGAAGTTGAGTAGCAAAAAAACAAACCCAACGCCAATCTTCAAAACAAACCAAACCCCACAAAACCAAAACCAAACCCTCAGCACCGAGCAGACGTTCCAAACTCAGGCATCCTTCCTCTGACACCACCGCGCCCAAGCGGCTACGGAGCTCTGCTGGCCTCTCTCACAAACGATTTCCCCGTTCCGCTCCCTTTTGGATTGAAGAGCAGCTCCCAACTCCATTCACTGCTCCCCCTGCACCGTGTTGTTTCGATCGGTAGCAACTGCCAGAGCTTCCAAGATGATTCCCCGAGGTACCACAGCGAAAATCTGAGCCAGCACCACAGCTGCTGCTTTTCCACATTCAAAGTTTGTCCAGCCTCAGCCCCCACAGCCCAGGTTATGGCCACGACCGCAGTCCCATGCTCCGAGCTCAGAAAACAACACGAGGAAGCTGGAGGGAGGCCGGCACCGGGGAGGGGGCGGCGTGATGGAACCTAGAGGATAAACGTGGGCTGGGGACTCCCCGACCCTTGGTTAAGCACAGGCCTGTCTTAGGAACCAGGGGCTGTTTGGCATCTGGGGAAGGAAACAGCAAGCTGTATTATTTAGTACATTCCTTCACAGAAAGCATCTGGAGAGGCGACGGGCAAACGAGCTGGAGGGATAGAGCAGAACATTTCAGTTGCTTCTCGCCGCAGGCAGCTGGAGTTTAGTCCCTAACACACACCTACAGACAGACTTTGGCGCTGTTCGAACGAGACAAGAACATTCACCCCGTTTTCTCCCAAAGGAATGCTTTATTGACAAGTCTCCTCGCTATTTATCTGTATAAACAGTCCCACAGGGCAGCTCCAGCAGCCCCCGTTCCTCGCAGCGAGGCCAGTTGCAAACAGGCAGCACCAGTAAACGACACTCCACACCCCACCAGTACATCTGCCCGCTGCAACTTCATCCCCCCGGCCCCAGGTCTGCAGAGGGAGGGGAGCAGGGGTGAGGGAAACAAGAGATTCATCAGCAGAGCAGTGTCAAAACTTGCTTCTCTAAAGACAGGTCAGAGAGGGTTCAGGGCCTCCAGGATGACAAACCACTAAAACTACCCAGATATGTACATAAGCAAGTCTAAAGACCTGAGTAAGGTCCCACTTGGCCTCTAAGGCACAGAATTGCTCACTCCAGGTATTTCTACACAGAGTCACCTTGCCTAGAATAATAAATCAGGCCTCTAGGAGAAAACTGGGAATTTTTCAGCTCCTGAGCAATGAAGTTGGACATCAGCAGAGCAAACCTCCCAGTTCCTGGGGGAACTGGTTGAGCTCCGTGACTCTGCCAGTTTTGTAAACCTAGATTAGAGCTGGGGCTGTCGACTAAAAAGCCATCCAGGGGCAGTCAGATGTACCAGCCCGAGGGGCCCCCGGAGAGCAGAGCCCCCCCGACACGGCGTCCGTGCTGCCAGGGACACCTCGGGCCCTTTTAACCCGGCCCTGGCGCTCGCAGCCTTCAGAAATTCTTCCTCCAAGAACGAAGGCATAAACTGAGAAGGGAGAAGCAAGTTTCATCCACTCAGGAAACGGAGCGTGCCACTAAATTTTAACACAAGAACTGGCTTATAAGCATGCTGCTACTATTGGATGATGCAAAACTCCAGTGCTCAACATCCAGCTTTAGAACCCCTGCAGTCTTCTCTATAGAAAATAAAAACCATAAACAAGTAAAGCGTAAGGTGATGTAAGGCTTGCAATTCAGTTTCAGAGTCCAAGGGAGCGTTTCCCTAATACGATGCTGAAGCTCTTTTTTTTTTTTTTTTTTTTTTTTGTTCTTTTTAAGCTTTATTTCTTTAAAGTTCATCGCATTTAAAAATAAAGATTTTTAGTTTCGTTAAAGCTAGAGCATTAGTGTAACAACGAGGCAGCCACTAAGTGAAGTTTCCCTTTTGGGAGCCCAGAAAAAATAAAAAATAAAATAACTGTTTACCCCATTTACCAAACTACTCCAACGAGAGCCAGAGAAAACAGTAACAGGAGAAGCCTGGGAGCTTCGTGGCACGTCCCAAACAGAGAATACAGCCAGAAGCTGAAGCTAAGAAGCCCGTGCACTTGGCTTCTCCAATAACTGCCCTCCTCACGCTGCTCAGGGCCATGTATCTGTTCCAAGCTTTGTCAGACAAGGGAAAACTGTTTTTATCTAGACCAGTGACATTTCTGAGCTACTTTAAGGAAACTCCAGCTTACATGCTCTCCTAAAAGGACAGCAGTGATACATTTAATCTACAAACTTTAGTGTAAAATATTATTTGTGTACAAAACTTTGCATTCTCTTTATTTGACTTAGATCCAGCAGCAGTGTCTATGAATGAACGATGGATCTGTCCAGACTGGCTCTCAGCCCCTTCTTGGGATTCGCGGGTTGTTGCTGTTGTGGAGATTTGGGAGGGAGGGGGCTCACTCCTGGTTGTGCACAGCCGTGCAAAGCCACATCGCGGGTCTAGAACGGAGCGTTGTCTTGCGGAGGCTTGTCTCCAGCCCCCGAGGGGGAGTGGAGGCTGTCAGTGCTATTTTCCCTGCTGCCCACCACTCGGGACTGAAAGGAGAGAAGAGAGGTTAGGATAACGAGAAACCAGCACTGAGAATACCAAACCAATTCCCCCTTGTCAAGGTCACCTACTGTAGCAAAGACTTCACATATCTGAGAGGCCATTTGCCCGAATACTAGTCTACAAGAAAAACATTGCAGAAATTAAAGTTTCTGCATAAGGCTTCACACTGTGCGTTCACAAGACAAAGCAGATTGTTACCTTTATGGTCCCAACTCTATCTTCAAATGACTTGAAGGTTGCAGAATTCCTTGAAGGAGAGGAAAAAAAAACAAAAGGCAAAGAACAAATCAGGACGAGTTAGTTCTCAGCTAAATCAAACCACGCAGCGTGACTGGGCTCTCTGGCCGTTCCCATGCAGGGACAGCAGCACCCAGATCACGTCCAGCTCCTCTCTCAGCCTTTGGCACAAATCTCTCAAGCACACCAGACAAGAACACCACACACAAACTCTGAAGAAAAAACCTTTTTACCACGTGCAATCTGCTCCATTGCTCAAGCTAAAGTGTTGCAGGAAACAAGTCCTAGTTCACTAGGGAGTCAATGCATAGTAAGTAGAGAAGCAGCTAGCTGTTAGTCTTACAAAGCTTCCAACTAAAAGCATGCTGTCTTAAATAATGGAAAGGAAAAGCTGAAAAGGGTTTAAAACAAAGGCTTCAGTTTCCCATGTTACATCCCGTGGGCAGGCAGGGGAACGGCCACGTGCCCATACCGGTGGGCAGTTTTATTACCACAGGAGCGAGCATAAAAAAAACGCTCGTGAAAACCGCAGCGTGATAAATTAATCAGAGGATTCTGTATTTCCAGCAAAGAAAACCAGGTCAATTGTTTGACAACCTGACAAGCTTCTCTGCTTGCAAACCATTCCAGAGGAGTGCTCTGTACCGAGCAGGCAATTCCTCATCCAGAGCTGCTCTCCCCGGGCTCAGCTATGGGCACGCTGGGAGCCGACGAGCTTCAGCTCAGTTATTTTTGTTCCAAAGAATCACTTTATATTTGCACCCATAAAATAACCTCTGTCAGTCTGGAAGGAGGATGAACAGAGGCTTCTGTTGCCCTCGCCCAGCCCTGGCAGCCGTTTCTCCTGCCAGGAGATCACCACCTAAGGCAGCACAAGGGCACGCGGACAAGGGCACTGAGCTTCCAGGCTGGAGACAGAGGGTTCAAGTTCAGAGTCATCCCGGTATTAACAACGGCCACGCTGTACGTTGGGAGAGGAGGGCTGGAATCCCTGCCCTTCAGGGACCTCTGAAAGCTGCAAATTTCTATTAGACTTTAGTACAGTTGCAACACTGCCCGTAGTCCAAGAACAACACAGGTGCTAAGAACCAGAGAGATGGGGTAAAAAAAAAAAAATAAAACAAAAAAAACCCCACCGTGAATTACTCAAACCGCAGGATGTGGTCAGCCCGTACTCTGGGGTCTGCTTAAGAAGGGAACCGGTTGTACAAATCGGAATCAAAAACCCAGTAACACTCAGGGGACGCGGGTATTTGCTACGTTACCTCATCGCTGGCATACTTATCGAGTGGCGAATGGAGTAGCTGCTACTCGGAAGCATTCAGAATAAGGAGGAAAAAGTTAAATGACAATTTGATACCAACGCCATGCAAAAGCAGCAAACCCCTGGGTTTTAAACACTTACTGTCCACACAGAGGCTGCTGTGGACAACCAGAGTGCTAAGAGCCAGCCCTCTCTTCCCTTATTTAACAGCTGCAGCCCAGGACTTAAGTTTTGCAGATGTAGGACTGTAAGCATGAGTATTTAACTGCAGCTGTGACACAAAAAGCCCATTCCAGCACACTGGTTTGTGGCATGTTTCCCAATCTGTGCCAAAAGGGTAGGAAGGCTGAAATCATCAGCTTCCCCTTGAACGTATGCAACGGCCTGGCATAGAAACAAATGCTCTTTTAGCAGCTTTGAAGTGTCTTACCTAAAGGAGTGTGAGAAGGGGTGAGCCCTGGGAGAAGTCACAGGCAGCAGAGAGAAAAGGGAAGCAACAGTCAGACACTTGTGCAGGTCTAAACACTGAATGCAGGGCAGGTAAGCAGGGACACGGTCACGGGAGCACGGGACAGCAAAGTCAACTACCCAGGAGGAAGCTTTCCACAATAAATTACAGAAGCAAGCAAAAACCAGTTACTTTTCATTAACTCAAGCCAAGATAAGACATTTTTCAGAGAACAGTAACAGCACCTACAGCAACTTAGAGCCAGGGTGCTGGGGAGGGAAACGCTTCTTGCAACAACAAACCAAAACATTTTACCTACCTCATCACTGTTTCCACGTGATTATTTTTTTTTTTTAGAGCCTGTTTTCTTAAACTGAGAGTTTTACCAAGCACTAGCTCATTTGATAAAGATACCTCCTTCCCCCACTTCACCCCACGAGCTCTCGTACAAAGACAGCATTGCTAGGACTCCTGGTTGAGAAATTCTGTAAGAGGAACCTGCAATGGATACCTGCACGTTATCTTGCCAAGCCTGCAGATCTCAAAGTTACAGCTCAGAGAACAAACACATCTCAGCACAATAAAGATAAGAGTATCTGGATGAAAGGGATCATGTTTACCTCATAACCTGGTTGCCCATTTTTAGGTTTCAAGGCGAAGTATCCTCCACTAGGTTACCAGATTTTCAAGTGTGATTTGGTCTGAAATAACAGATCACGGGTTCCTACTTCTACCCGTAAGATTACCAGGATGCTCTAAAGGAGCTTCTCCTGACGGAAGCTGTGTTTTATTCCACTTAAACATAATTTTTGTCTCTGCACCAGGAAGCAGGCACGGCATGTTGGATCTGAAGTGCTTGGCAAGGAGTACAAGGGCTTTTCCTTACAGCCAGAGCGAAGACGTTAGGCTTTGTGGTTTCATTCCCTCGTGCATCCAAGTCAGATCTTTGGCAGGAAAGACTCCTGGAAATGCTGTCTTTGCATGTGAAATAAATTAACTTCCTACTTACTCTTGCTTAAAGGAGAATACAGATAACACATGTCCATGCACCACGCTACTCTGTATGCAATACCACAAGCACTGGCTCGTTTGTTCAGTATCTTGGCCTGGACCTAGCAGTAACCCTTTTCCTCCTTTCATAAGGATTTTAAATGTTTACATAAATTCAGGAATTTATGGGGACATCTGGGGCTCAGGCTAACATTTCATCATCAATTTTGCTTGCAGTATCACGTACAGCAGCAAACTTCATCAGACAACATGAAGTGTGTTGGGGGACGCAGAAGCCCAAGGCAATGTTAGCAACAAAATGAAAGCACCCGATTTTGCAGATTACTGAGGTCAGTAAAATGCAGGAACAGAGCGTCTAAAAGCCAATTTACTTTTTAACTGTAAGCAGAGATAACAGAAAAAGCTGAATTGTTCAAGATTTGAAAAGACTCTGCCCACTAATTAAGCCACATTTTCTCCTGCAAGGCAAGCTAATAGAGCAACGGGCTTAATAGTGCGCAGTTACCGCATTAACTTCACAACGTCTCCTTGCAATCTGCAGCTGTAACACTTAAAATTATTTTGACCAGAATACAGCAACCCTAAAGAATTAACCCAGGGATACGTTCCTTGTATTGCACTGCGTTTGGGTCCAAGCATTTTTAATGGAATTACGACTACGCCCTCGTGTATCGGAGGCGTCTGTCCCACACATCACGCCTTCCTTGCATTTATCAACCGGTGAAGGCTGACTAAACAAGGAAATCCCTTCTGTTATCTCAACACTTCCAGTGATGGAAAATAAACCTGCTTTTACAAGTGAATTTGTAGTGTAAGAGGAAAAAAGGAAGTAACGGAGGTTGCAGTGTAGGCTGCGAGGCCTGTAACAGAGATTGGGGGGACAGAGATCACCCCCGCTTGTCCACGTGATCACAAGGCTACAACAGACTTCCCTCCTCGTCAGCTCTGACCACGTATCAGAGCACCGTTCACAGTTTCACCTGGCAAGGGTAGAAAGCGGGACAGTTCCTGCAGAAACTTTTGCTCAGAGTTAAACCTTGCTCAGAACCAGAAATATCAAGACTTGACTGCAGCGCAGGAGACAGAAGTCTGTTTATACACACACAGAAAAACTGAGTCTTCAAAAAAGTCATTACTGTGTTCCCCCACAGGGCTGCATACACAAAGAAAATCCTCCTGAAATAACTCTGGCAGGGATTCCCAAGTGATAGAAGAGAAGCCGCCTCTATTTCATAATACATCACTCAAGGTATTAGCCATAAAAAGGAAGGCAGATGTTTAAAATGGTGATTAATGCCGAGCAATGCCACTGCTGCAGGGGCCTGACTTGTTTGTAGAGCTGACTTCCCGGCCAGTTTTTGCTCTGAGTGGTACCAGCTCTGTCACCAGGACGAACAGGCACACTCTGCACTCGGCCTTGCACCCCCTCCTCCCCCCATCATCTGCTCCTGGGACAGCACAAACATTTCTGCAGCCACACGGTGACCTGGATTCTCCCAACCAGCAGACAGCGGGCAGGACCCAGCCTGTCAACACGGCTTCTTCTGGTGGCAGCACTGGTTGGGGAGTTCCTCGTTTGGTCCAAAAAACACAGTTCCCAGCCTTCTGCCACAGCAGGCTGACCAGACTGCAGGAATCAGGCGCCAAATTCACCTCACTTATCAGTTTAGCAAAATGTGTTACCACCACAGCTCGTGCCAGTTTCTGTAATCTACTGTGATTACATGTAAATCTCTTCTTCCAGATGACTAGAAGTTTCCACGGAAGAAAAGTTAAAGCTTGAATACTGGGAAGGGTAGGCAGCCAGCTAGTCCTCTGTCAAATTCAGAGAAGTGAGTTACTGAAAACACCAGAAATTACCCTCCAGGAACACAGTAAATAACTCACTGAGGACAGAACTAGAATAAATCAGTACTGTGCAATCAGAGGCCAACAAGTTCTTACCACTTGGATATTCCCAGCCACAGTGGAATAGGAAATTCCCTACAAAGAATGACAGCTACCCGTTCAGTCCAAAGTCTGGTACATCATGTTAAACACAAACTCTAAGAATACTACCTTAGCAGCCTAGAAAGTTCATATATATTCGGAATTAGCCTTCAGTTCCAAGAAAAACATGCTCAAGGTACTCTGTGTGAATAACATGGACATCACCATTAACGGGGAAATAAACTTTAGCTTAAATTTCTGGAGATCAGGTAAATCACTGATTCTAACCTTGAACTTTGTACAGCTGAGAAACTCACAGAGCAAGAACCTCAGCCAGCAACCAAGGGAATCAGCCCTCCACTTTCCCATTCAGAGAGGTTTAGATTTGCAATTACTTCAGCGGTCACCTGCTTAAGGAATCTAGATAATCACCAACCACAAGAAGAAATTTTTAATGTTATCACGATCTCTTGAATCAATTCCTATCTTCCCATCAACGTGACGTAGCTGTGCCTGGAAGGCATGCTGCCCTTCTCTGCAGAGAGGTGACACACAGGGCTTGAAACCGCATAAAATGCAGCATCTGGACTTTGTCCCATTTTAAAGCGTAACAGAGCGCTGGGGTGATGACGCCTTTCTAATCCCAAGGAGTAACACTGAGAAAACACACCTCCATCATCTAGTAATGAATGGGAAAGGTAAACTTTAATGCTAGTTTCTTACCTATGATGTAAAAGCTGCAGTGAAACCACATGACCATAAAAGGGGGAAGGGTGCTAAAAACATTCTGCCAGTTCTCCTAAGCCAAATCAAATTTTAATGCCTTACAATGCGTTTTATCCCGTCAAGTCTTTAATAAGCTTTCATAATTACTCTGTCCTAAACTACAGTGTACAGGGCCATGCAGAATAAGGTAGTCCATCAACAGCAACGTGCTGCCAACTAAGCAGAAACATGGAAGAAAGCCTAGTTATTGTCTAAAGCCTCATTACTGTTTGAAACCGACATCAAAGCACCAGAGCACAAAACAGAAATCTTACCTCATGTCACCAAGTTTCCTGCTGATAACAGAACCTACGTTGGAAAGGGCTGCTGAAGTCTTCTGTCCTGCCTGGGAAAGGGTTTCCTGGGTCTTCTTATAACTAAATAGAAAAAAAACATCGTAAACTGAGCTAACAGGTAGGATCTCAAAGCAAGAAGCATCCCCTCCCATTTTGAACAAGGAACCCATATTAAAGGAAAGAAGTTAGGTTAGCGAACTGCCCTGACTCCACCAAACCAGCCCCTTCAGCCTGCCATATATCCAAAGACTTGAAGTTTTAAAAAAGCAGCAAGTGTAGGATTAACCTTTCCATACACTCACTTTACACCATTTTGACCAGGTGTTCTTAAATCTGACAATTATTTGGGAAAAAAAACAAAAAAAAAAAAACAAACCAAAACCACCCAAACCAACCCACCCTGATTTTCCATGTGGAAAGTCTAACACCAATCATATCCTATTTGCTCTACAACTATCTTTTGGTCTCCTTGAGAAAATAAGTCTAGGAACTTATCCCATAATAGCCTTGCAGCCTTGAAGTTACAGCGTTTGGTGTAGCATTAGTTATGGAGGAAAGAGGGGAGACTAACATCGCTGTATAGAAAAAAAACGATCAGCATTATCTCTACAACTTGCAGTTTAGAAATAAATTGATAGAGAAGCTTCCTATCAGTTACCATTAACCACAATACCTAAGAGGCCTGACAGCTTGTATTTGTCAGCTGATTACATTGGAGTTTATACCAGAGCTGGAGAAGACAGACACATGAGAACCTTTGTCTCCTTCAGATGAGACTAATCTCAGGAACAGATTCTTTGAGCCGTTTTCATTAACTCATCTTCTCCAAGCTACTCCACAGCTGGTGATTAACATCTAGATTTACGGCATTCTTCAAGTTATAAAAAAAGACTCAGGCTGGAAAGTTCAACAATTTAAGCCAAATATTCTTATTCCAAATATTTTGGTTTGAGATTACATTTTGCCTGACTAGGATATTTAGGAGAAGGGCATCATAAACAGCCTAAGCTTCTCTCTCATGCCTCAGCTCCCAAGGCTGGAAGTACCACGATGACAGCTGACTGACATCTCATTCTTTCCAGAAAGAAGTGCAGGAGACAGCACCACAGCACCCGAATTACATATAACATGTTGGTTTGTTGGGTTGGTTTTTTGTTTAAGACCACAGCCAAGTATTTCTGAATCAAGAACATTCACGACACTTAGGCAGAACAGGGCAAAACTGCATCAACTTTACCTTCCCTCTTCCTGAAAGAAAATTCCTATAACCTACATGGGTTTTAGACCAATTCCTCTTGCATTCAGCGACTCCAGAAGAACCTGAGTGTGCCCCAACAGCAAGGCCTGAACACTGTTTCACACAGCACAATCTTTTGCAAGAAATAGCTGCCTGAGAACAATTTAGGAGTGAACTGGTCAGCATTAATGCTGCTTGCTCTTACATGGGCCTTCCCATCGCAGTAACTGTGTTTGAACCCTCGAGCCAAGCTGCTTTGGAAGAGAAGGATCTGAATCCCTGCCTTCAGCTGTCGGGCTCCTCCCCAGCCCACTGAGTCCTGTCACAGGATTTGATTTACAGCTGCCTAACAGAAACGCTGAAGACCTCACACTCCCCAAAGTATGTTGTGCTGACTCTACGGCTGCTGGCACTCCACTCTGAGATCAGCACTGAGCAGAGAGCAGCGCTGAGAGGAATGGTTTACAGGTTCAAGGGACACCATCACGCCACGCACACAACGCAAACTCCCAGGTATCGTGTCTTAGCATTCAGCTAGAAAAAGGCCTGAGATTTTCCAACCGTGTTTTCCACGCTCAACAGCAGTACTGTTAAGCTAACTGAAGATCTGGCACTCACGTGCTGCTCCTTCTGCCTGGGTGCTCCCTCACGATGCCAGCACAACGGTTTGTGCCGACGCAGCCGTCTAGATCAAGGAAACGATCCGGCTGAAACACAGACTTGGAAGAACAGCAAAGACAGCAGCAGCCAGATCAGATGGCCAGTCTAGTCCTGCCTCCACAGCGCCCACGCCCACCGCCACCTCACAGCGCAGGAACAGCGGCTTTTTAACCCAGAACTGCCATCAGACACACATGTGGAACTGTATCTGTGACAAGCAGGGATCAGGTTATACAAGACTTTAAATGTATCCGAGCTACACTCAGCCCTGACCTAGAAGTTGCAGCTACTCTTCTGCAAGAGACACGACCAGGTTTACCACGGCTTTAAATTCACAATCACTCGCTTTCTTCCCTTAGCACCAGCACAAAGCACAGCAGAATAATCCAAATCTGGGAGTAATAAATATGAGCCCTGATTAAAACCTTGCTCTGCTAACAGGCAATTGGCTGCACAAGCTGCAGAAGTGATCTCTGCCCTGTGGTGTTCATCCCGTGGTACTCAAATATTTCACTGCCCCCCTCTCCCATAAATCCCGACAGGGAGGAGCCAGACCTGCACCCTCAAATCCTCCTTTATCCATTAATCCCAGCTTCCTCTCACTTGCTCTTATCCAGCAATCACCATTTGTGCTGTCTGGCTAAGTACACAAACGGTCTAAGTCATCTGGTGTCCTGGTTACAATGAGACTGGAGCTAGGGACAGATTGGGCTGATTTTTCTCCTGTCTATGCTCTGCTCGCAGAGTGGCCAGGAATGGAAACTCTCAGGAAACTCAGCAGTGCACAAAAGCACCGTAAGGTCACGGGTCAGGCCCATCTCCAGTCCAGGTCAGGATGCTTTTTAGTAATAATGCAGAGAAGCTTTGAACAGGAAAGAAGATGCATTTGCATAAGAATCCCAAAACACAAGAATAAAACCTCATCCTTAGATTCCTTGAACTTGACTCTTTGCCTTTACCGAGCTTTAGACAAATAGAAATTCTCTTTGTTTTCCAAAATGTTGCTGGACTCTTACCCTTCAATCCCCATCACCTCCCCATTTTACTCAGCATCTACCCTGCCAGCATGAATTGTCACTCTGTCTAGAGCCAAAGCAAGCAGGAAAACTAGCATGCCACAGCTATTCAGGCCTAAGTGCTCTACAAAAGCACGCTTCCGCCACATTTCTGGCACTTACTAAGTACAAGGAAACAGATATAACCAGAAGTTTTCTATTCTAGCAGGCACGCCCAGGGAGGAACTCTGATAAAACACTGCTGGAGTCACACTGTCAGCAAGCATGAAAAACCAAGGTCATTCTATTTAGCAAGTGAAATAAGTGACAATTTACATCTTCTTCATGTAGAAAACATACACGGAACGTTGAAAGCAGACCTGCATACTTGAAAGTTTTTTCTGATAGTCCTGCTTTTTATCTCTGCTCATCTTTCACCTGTCTGATGAAGAAAACCTTTTACTCACACACACTGCCAATAACAAGCCAGCTCAAAGGACTGGGTTTCATACCCACTCCAGAGAACAGGAAAAGCTGGCTTACCTAAGCGCTGCCTTACCGTAGTTTAGATCAGTTCAGAAAACAATGACACTGCCTACCTGCTCCCACTGCATCACTGTAGAGGATTGCCCTACATACTGTGGGAAAGATGCAGTGAGAAGGACAAAGGCCAATTTCCATAATATGTTTCCATAATTTAGTCCAGATGAGATTTTAATTTCAGGCATTCAATAATAACATGGCTAAGAGACCTTTGCAGCTGACAACTGGAGGTTTAAGCTGTTCAAGCCCACGTGGGGCCCCGACACACCAGAACAGCTGCCTTGGACACTCCAGCTCTGTTTGTTCTCATCAGGTACCAGAGCAAGAAGAAAAGCTCCTGCTCCCTGCAGCACGTGTTGAGGGTAAGGAGAAGAGGTCAGTCTGGCTATTCCACACCTTGCCAGCTGGAGATGGAACGTGTGGCACACAGGTCTCAGCTACCCAGCGGCTTCAGCCAGTTCTCTGAGAGCAGGCAGGCGTTCGAAATCATTCAAATACTGACCTGAGGAAAAGCTCCCTCTCCCAGAAGAGGCTTTTATTGGGTTAAAAAAAAAGTGAAAGCTAGAAAAGAGAAACGTTTCAATAGATCTAGTCAAAGCAGGGGACTGTGAGCAGGGGCACAGAATGTTAGTGGCAGCAGACTGTCACGAAAGCATTTGTTAACGCTGAAGGTTAAGACACTCACGCTTCTGATTGAGTTAATTTTTCATTCCAGTCCTCCAGTGTGCTGCTGGCTGAAAGATATCTACAAACACAACGGAGGTTAGACACGGTGCCAAGATTCACGACAGATGCTTCTTTTGACACTTTCCACATTATTAGTGTCTCTTTACACTTACAGTATCATAGGCTTTATTTCTCTGACAGTATCTTCCCCCCTTCTCTCTTAGATCCAGACGGAAAAGAGTTGTTGTTTGAGAGGCAGGAGACACCTAAGCCCCAGTTTCCTTCTTATTTATGCACATTCAAACACTGAGCACAAAGAAACAAAGCCTGCAGTTTAGAAGGTGTCAGGAATTGAAAGACTTTGCATCTTCTGCTCCCTTCCTACACGCTGTGTGGCAGCTAAGTCTTAAAAGCACCAGAGCAGTGAACTGAGCTCAAGGCCAAAAAAAACCTGATCGCCACACCCAAAGCTGTATTTTACCAACCTAGCACGGCCTGGACAAACTGTTAAACTTATTTACTAATCTTTACATGTTTCTCTACATACAAACCAGTAGCTTAGGGGTTGTGAGAATTAACACTGGAGGTACAGACCAAATACAAGGGTCTGCTATCGGCGCAGACAACACAGAGAAGTGCTCAGAGGTGCCATATCACAGGCAGTTCACCTCACCCAGAAGTGTAACTCTCCTCCATTAGATCACTGCCATCCTGCCCGATGATGGGATACTCCCAGTTCACATTTCCTCTTTCCTAAATAATCACCTCCTTCAACACAAGGCACAGAAGGGGAAGAATCTTCAGTGCAGAAAAATATTTAAGGGCTTCCTTATGTTCAGCTATGCAGCAGGAATCAAAGTGATTCATGTCTAACACAAATGGAGGTCTAACATAATTAAAGAATATATTCTAGAGACAGAAGTAGCCCGATGTTCTTTGTGCACATTTCTCACCTGCTTGTATTTACAGCAAAGACTAAAATTCATGGCTTTCCAGTACTGACATCAGCAAAAAGGTTCAGAAACATCGGTGCAGAAGAGCCACTGCCTGGCAGCTCTCAAAAACTAATGTACATATTTGCATTTGCACAGCCCCTATTTCCATCTACGGGTAAATGCCTTCAGGCACCTTCTCTGGCCCTACAGAAAGGCAATAATCAAACTGATTCCTACCACATCTGATGATAAGAAGAGAAACAGTTTTACAGTAAAGATAGAGGTTCACTAATAAGACATTCAATAACAACAGACTAACCTACCAATGACCAGCTAAAGGGAAGCAGTGGTTGATTTTCTGCCTTTTTTTTTTTTTTTTTTTAAATAAAATGTGGTCTGGTAACTGATTGGAATTTTTCTTCTGCAATAGCAAGACCATGAGAGAGATGATAGCAGTTAATGTTTACTCATCTCCTCCGCAACCGAGGGATGCTTATAGCTGGAAGCCAGGCATGCTGCTAACAACAGTCCTGCTGCACCACGCCTCCAGCTCCCCATCGACCCCTGAGAACAAGGAGCAGCACAAATGGGGCACGCAGCAAGGAGCAAGGAGGTGTTGCTGAGGAGCCCGAGGCACTCACAAGTCAGACTGTGTCACTTTGTCATTCCACTCTCCAAGTTTCTCAGATGTTCTCACATAACTAGAAACAGAAAGTGTTAATGAATATCACTTTAATACTTTTTTTTTTTTTTTTTAGAAGACAACGACACAGATTTCAGTTACAAAGGGATAACAGAAATTGGGCAGGGATGTAGGAGGGAAGATGAGGAAAAGGGAAAGAATAAACAGTGAGATGAACAGCCCAACCATCTGCTCTGCAGTAGCACTGTCAGGAACTTCTAATTCCAGTTAAGTCATACGAGACGTTTCAGACTGAACAGGATCTCTACGGGCACAGAGAATCCCTTACATGGGCCACAAGTGCAGGGTCACTTAGCTCCGACTCGCCTCCTGGCACTGTCCAGCCCTGCAGGGACCATCCCCTTAGCGCCTGCTCAGGAACAGTCTAATTTCAGATCTTTAGGCAGAGATGACCGTGGAATGCACACTAATATTACGGATTTTTTTCCTAGGAAGTGCAGGCTTTTTAATTCAAGCTATACGACTCAGGAAATAGCTTCTGAGCTAGCACTATGCAGTAGAGCTTTGAAACTTCTTGTGCTTCTCTTTGAGCCTGAGTCTGGAACAAGGCAGCAGGAGCTCAAAAAACGGGCAGATTTGGGCAAACTGAACTATTAAGTGCCAATCTAGATCTCTAACACCATGGGAAACTGCATGAGCAACAATTTATCCAGATCACAGATATGAACGTTCTGTTTATGCTGACAAAGACACTGACATATAAAACCAATAAAATATATATTTTCTAAGTACCTGTTACTCTATATACCCATCAGAGCAAAAGCCTCCAGCCGCTCAGAAGAGCCCTGGAATATGCCGCTGGGAAATAAATTACTACAGAGTCATATTTAAATAAACGTGCATCACAAGAAACACTCACGCATTGGAGACTTGGACATCATGCCAGCTTTTAGAGAGGTTTTGCTTTAACCCATCCAAGGGAGTCAAACCCAGCTTCCTCTTCAGCTCTCCACAGTGCCTCTCTTTAGCAGCCAGAACTTGCCTGAGAGTACCAATTTCTTCTTCAACCTTAGAGAAAGGCAGAGGTTTGTCTTAAATCACCATTTAGTAAAATTTTGAAAGTTAAGCCACCTTTCCACCTCCCTCAAAACTAGCAGGATTTTGTTAACATGAACATAAAGACTCGGAAGGAAGGTCAGGTGCACACAGAACAATTCAACTCGACACAAATGTTGCTGGAACGGGAGGCCTACAGCTCAGACTTCAGTGGTGATTTAATGGCACCAGAATTAACAGAACTCATTCCTAGCATCGTCATTTTAACTGCAAATAAAAATCAGTTGCCAAACCTTATTAAATAAGGTTTCTATCTTAGGATTCTTCTCCTCTGATGTCATTAAAGCAAAGAGCTTTTCCTCAGAGACCTTTCTTACAACATTCTCAAAGTACTCTCGAGTTGTTCCCAGGCAGAGCAGGTTCATTTCTACTTTTAACTGCAGCAAGATCTGCGTGACCACTCAGAGCAGCAAAGTCCTCCCTTGCTAAAACTTGCAAGTCAAAGAAGCACCATGGGATTCTCAAATGAAACAAAAGACTACAGAAGAACAGCGGGAATTATCTTCAGCTACATTTCAGACAGAAATAATAAACTGACCTTTAAACCTTACGAGGTCACCAAAATTTAGGATATTATATCACAAACTCTGAGCTCCTCAAAAACAGATATGCACCAAAAGAGTTGCCTATAAGGTGTAATAAATATTTAAGAGGAAAAGGTAGAAAAACAAAGCACCTAAGTGCTCCATTGTTTCAGCTTCTTAAGGAAAAGCAAGTTTCTTTTGCATCCCACTTGCCTGAAGTGTTTTCTCGCTTCAAATGGAGCTAAAAGCCTAGATTAAGCTCATAGCATCAAAAGCCACTTATTTCCTTAGAGCTCTAAATTAAGTCATTCTGGGAAAGAGCAACACAACATACCACGGTGTTTGAAGTATCTGCCAGCTTTGTGCATTTTAACAACTAGCTGAGAGATCCAAATGTAACATCACTGCAAAACTAATTTAAAAAAAAAAAAAATCCTACTCCTGTGGCTCCTGTTTGTTCCTTCCCAGCAGAACCCAACCGCAGCCCCCGTTACCTTGGCAAGCTCAGATCTCAACTCCTCCTCTTCGGCAAGAGTCAGGCCTTCGGGAGCTGAGGTCTGGGCCGAAGCCGCGCTATCCACGGGAACATCTGTCATGGCATCCGAGAGCAGACCTTTGTTGGGAGAGTTAAGGTTGATATCTGTCACAGACAAGGAGCAGAGGGCAGACAGAATAAGCAGCCAGCAAGCGAAGCACGTTATGCAAACCCGACGGAAAAGGCGAAGAAAGGGGCTTCACCCAAAGAGGAAGAGAAACCCCCAGCGGAGTTTCCTCCACGAGCATCTACCAGAAGCGACAGAAGCACCGGGGAGAATAAATAAACTCGTCGAAAATAGCTCCTCTGCCCAGCACCACGCTGCTAACACCCGCTGGGCCCGCGGCAGGGCCCCGGGGCACGGGGGGAAGCGACGAGCGGGGCCCGGGAACCGCGGGGCCCACCCTCACGGCAGCCCCCGGGCCGCCGCATCCCCCCTCAGGACAGCAGCTGCCCCGGGCCGCGCCGGTTCCCCCCGCTCAGGGCCGCGCGGTCCCCGGGGCCTCCCGCCACCAGGAGTGTGGTCCTCCCGTGCAGTCCCCGGGGGCTGGAGCCCGGCCCCGCCGCCGCCCCTACCCTGGCTCGCGCTCTCCATGGCGGCGCCCCAGGCCCGACCAGCCGCCGCCGCCGGCCCCGCCCCTCCCGTGACGCAATCAGCGCCGCGCTGCTTCCGGGGAGGGGGAGAGCGGTCGCAGAGAGATTGCGTCACTCGCCGCGTCGCTACGGCGACGGCGCCACGTTCCCCCGCCCCGCCCCCGGAAACGGCGGCAAGGCCGGGGGGTGACGTCACGGGGCGGGGGTGACGTCACGGGGCGGGGGCTCCGCCGTGCCGTGCGCCCGGCCGGAGGGAAGGGGGCAGCACCAGCACGGGCCGCACGGGCCTACCGGGCCCGGCTCCGCCGCCCCGGCCTGCGCCACCGGCCCCGGCCCCTCAGGGCCCGGCCGGGCCCCGTGCGACCCCCCCGCCACCCCCCGGCCCTTATCAGCCGCCGCCGGGGCCGGCAGCCTCCTCCCGCCGAGCTCTTTAGTTAACCCCGATAACTCACCGCCGCCATGACCCGCGCTGCGTCCCCACCCTTCCCGCCCGTCAGCGCCTGCAGGGCTCGGGGCTCCCGGGTCGATGCGAAGGCCGTTGCGGTGCCCGGGGCCTTCCCCAGCACCCCCGGGCCGCCCCCGGGTGTCGCGCCGCGGGGACGGGGCTGTCACTTCCCTCCGGATGCGCCTCAAAACTCAGATTTTTCACGAGATGCCCACCTGCGGCTGGCAGCAGCGGCACCGAAAGGGGGAAGCGATAGCGGGGCAGGAGGGTTTTGCCCCTCCACAGCCCCCGGCCGCACGTTTTAGAGGGGCTGGGAGCGGAGAGGGCTCCGGTTTTGCCTCGGTTTTGGGAAGTTCATCAGGACACGGGGGAACCCCTCGGGCTGCTCCGCTTCCATCAATTTTGCAGCCCGCCTCGTTGAGAAAAACCCCTCGGCTGGAATCTCCTTTCCAGCTACTTTCGTTTTCAGACCCTTTCCCACACTCTTGGAGTTGCCCAGGATGAGGTGTGAAAAGGGAAGCGAATAGAAATGGGGAAACGGGCTTAAATTTTTCAGAGCCCTTTCCAACAGCCGCCTCGGCCGCCCGAGCCGAGGGTCCGCAGCTGGCGCTCACCAGCGCTCCGGGAAATGCCCTTTGTGGGGCACGGCACCGCCGCCTGCCCCGCGCCTCTGCTTGTCCTGGGAAGGCCACGGAGCGTTTTAACAGCTCAGCTTTTTGTTTTGGGGGTTTTTGGCTTGGGGGGGTGGATTATTGTGGAGTTTGGAGCTTCAGCGCAAGGCTCGTTTCGAAGCTGAGCTCAGTGGAAACGCAGGGAGTGGCCGAATACTGAGCCCACGTGAAAAATCTGGATTTTTCTGGCCTCACCAGAGCCCGGATTTCTGAAAATCTGGCCCTGAGAGGTGGCTGCAGCAGGAGGAGCCGGGAGGGCTGCGGCTCACAGGGAGCTGCGGTGGCCTCTGCCAGCTCTGCCAGGCGTGAAACCCCACTGCCAAGTCCAGCCTCGCCGAACGGCCGGGGATCAGGCTGTGCCTCGTGGGGACGCAGAGGATCGTCCTCCAGAGATCCACCCTTCCAGCGCCTGATTTCACTCTACCTTCAAGCGCTGGCTTTTAATTAAACGTGTCACGCTGCCAACTACATCATTTCCCATCCCAAGCCCTTGAAGGGTGTTGGGAAGCGGAGGGCGATCCTGCGTTTGGGGACGTTAAAAAAATATTTTAAAAAATCCTCTTTGTGGAGGATCGTTGCTTTTGTTCAAAACCACTGGGCAATAATTTGGGGGCAAAATGTCTGTGCGCTGTCTGCAGAGGCGTTTGTTCACCCTGGCAGCCGCAGCTTCGTGCCCTCCACCTTCCTCCCGAGTTCCCCTTTTGCTGCTGCTGGGCTTTTCTCTCGGTTGGGGCTTTTTTTTTTTTTTTTTTTTTGCCATTTGCTGGCAAAGGCTGAAATGTCAGGCCTGGGGCCGGTTCCCTTCGCTGATCCCCTTCCAGCCATGCGGAGGCGGAGGGGAGGGAAGCGGCCAGCTTTGGCGAGCGAGGGGACATCTCGTTTGGGAGACGACTGGCGTCTCCCTGTGCCCGGGCACCGCTCCGTGGCTCTGAAAAGCGCCGTGTCCCCGGGGAGCGCGTTGTTTTCCAGCCCAAATTACAAATCACGCCTGTTTCCCAGCAAAGTGCAGAATTTCGTGAACGGCTGCGCAGATGGGAAGCGGCACCCGTGGGCGCCCTCGGCCGCCGCAGCTCCCACGACGAGGATGCTCCGGGTGAGCACGGACGTTTCCCTGCCGCCGGTTCCTCACGTCCGCGCCGGGCTCGGGCAGGCGCCGCTGCTCTGTGGCTTCGCTTGGAAGCCGACGCGAGCTGGGCTTCGTGCCCCCTTTTAAAGCAAGCCCTGACCTAGATTTCTGCCCGCTGCAAAGCCGGCTGGGCTCTGCTCTCCCCATCGCTCCTCCCTGCGGCTGGAAAGGGCCCAGCAGAGCAGTCCTGGCTCCCGCTCGTTAAGCCAGTGGCTATTAGCCCCGTCGGGAGCCGGCCTGCGCTGGCTGATAGAGCCCTATCGCGTTTTGCCCAGCCGAGCGCGATTCCCAGCTGCGAGGCGCTAACGGAGCGTCCCCGCGCAGGAGGGGCGGCCGCTGGGGCTATCTCTGCTCTGCAGACGGGTGCCCAGACGCAGCAGTGGTGGCCCACGGCCAGCCCTGCCTGCTCCCCCCACCGCAGTGCCCCCCATCCCCGCTGAGCCCCCAATATGTCCCACCCCTCGGCCCCAGCCCGGCACCAGTCCCTGGGCTGACTCGGGGGGCACAGCATTGCCTGGGGGATGCAGCTGGGGGGCCTCCAGCTGAGTGGGGGTGCAGCGTGACTGTGCTGCCTGTCTGTCCATTCCTCATTTCATCCGTCTGTCCATCCCTCCATCTGTTCATGCATCCACATGTCTGCCCATCCATCCGTCTGTCTCTCCATCTCTATATCCATCCATCCATCCACCCACCCATGCCCCCACCCACCCACCCATCTATATGTCTGTCCGTCCGTCCATCCGTGGCTCCCCAGCAGACCCAGACCCCACTCATGGTTACAGTCCCAACCCTTCCTGGGGGGTTGTTGCCCGCTCTCTGTGACCCATGCCGGGCAGCTGCACAGGATGGCGTTTACCTGGGCACTGGTGACAAAACACACACTTAAGAGGAAAAAAAAAGCATTAAAAAATCGCATGTACGCCAGCCCTCCCCTCCCCTCCTCCTTTGCTCCTGTGGTCTTTGGATGCAAAGGTGGTATTTGGGAGCTGGGAGCATCGGGGGGGTTCCCCACAAGCGTTACTCCCCAGGCGTCACCCCAGGGGCTGCCCGAGCCCCCCCCTTGCATCCGCCCCCAAAATCCCCTTTGACGTTTCAGGTGAGATGGATCCTCTTTCCCCGTCCCCCGGGCGGGTGTGGGGGGCGCGGGGTGGTGTTGACGTTCCTCTTTCCCCGTCCGCCGCCGTCCCCTGCGTGCTGCGGGGCATCGCCCACCCGGTGCTGCCTTCCGCTTTTCTCCAAACCCAAAATAGCCCCCGGACCACGGAGGGGGGACACGCCGGGGGCGACGCTTCCTCTTTCTGAGCCGCCGCCGGTGGGGACGGGACAGGGACTCTCGAGTGGGGCTGAACGGAGGCGACGTGGGCGCGGCGGCGGGGGCCGGAGGACGCGTCAGGCGTGGGGCCCGTGGGCCGGATCCGGAGCATGTGCCGCGGGATGCCCGCCTCACCGCCTGCGCCAACCCCACACCCTCACACCCGCATCGCCCCCCGGGGCGGACACACGGTCCGGGGCAGGTTGGGGTCCCCGTATCCCCTGCGGGGGGGTCCCTGCACCCACCTGCCCGCCCTGAGCCGAAAGCCCTGAGGGGTTCCCTCCAGGGTCCTGCTCTTTCCCGGAAAGTGTCGGTGACTCCCCGGCTGGTGGCTGGGCTTCCCCCCCTGCACCCCGCAGCGGGATCCCCCTGCTCCCACCCCAAACGCCCTCAGGAGCCGGGGGACCGATCCTCCTCTCCACACCCAGCCGGCCTCCTCCCGCTTCCTCTGGGGCCGGTTTCGGAGCCCTTCTTGCACCCCTCTGCCTGGAAATGGGTCCCTTCCTTATTTTCTTGGTTACCCTGGCTCGTTTGGCTGCTCTCAGCGCTGAAGCAGCTCCTGGGGCTGCCTGAGCACACGGTGCCAGCCACCAGCATGGCCGTGGGGTTTCTCTGGTCCCCACCTCGTCACCTCTTGAACCACTTTACTCCTCTGGTTTCCACCCTCGTCATCGGGAATTCCCCTCGGCAGCCTTTGGGGTGAAGTTGCTCATCTCCTTGGTCGCAGCAGAGCCGAGGGGAGCTGCCAGCACCGTGGGGCAGGAGGGATTGTCCCGCTCCCACCCCATGGCAGCACCCACGAGCCCCATCCCCATGGCCAAACGCCCCCCAGGGGGATGCAGGGGGACGCCTCTGGTCCCGGGGTGATGTCACGTGCATGTGCACACACGTGCACTCATGGGGACAGGGGACATGTGCAGCCAGAGAACCAAATGGGTGACAGAGCCACGTCCCGTCCCCGGGACCTTGAACTTCAAAGCCTGGCTGGGGGGCAATTGATGCTTCCTGGGGGCACAGGGTGCAAGAGCTGCGCTGCTGCCACTGTGGCTGTGGCCGGCCCTGGGTGTCAGCCCGGGATGTCCTTGGTAACTGGGGGAAGGATCCGGCCCTCCAGCCCTCCCTCGTGCTCCTGGCCGGGAAAAAATCCTCCTCCTCCCCACTCCTGCCTGATTTTCCCCGGCCCTGCCCAGGGCTGCTCGGGGACCGGCTTCCCACCCCGCTAACCTCGCCCTGGGATCCATCCAGCACCATCTGCCGCTTGGAAAAGCCCCGTTCCCTAAGCTGCTCTAATCCCCAAATCCCATCCGCGCCCCGCGGTCGGTGTGAATCGCCAGCGCCCAGCGGCTCCCCGGCTCCCCACGGCCGTCGCTGCGCCTCTCCCAGCTTTCCTCTGCCCACGGGCCCGGGGTTGGGTGGGTGCTGAGCAGGATCCGGCCAGCCCAGCCGCTGCGCTGCAGGAAAATGCAGAATGCTGTGGAGAGAAAAGGGAAGAAAAGCAATAAATGCTGCCCGACGCCTCCCTGCCACCCTCTGCCCCAGGGAGCGGGGCGAGCTCCGTCCCCAGGGCAGGAGGCTGGAGCGCAGGATGCGGCCTGGGAAGGGGGGGCAGCAGAAGGGCGAGATCTGGGGCTGGGAGATGCGGGGTGGGCGGCAGGAGAAAAAAGGGAGCGAGGGGTGGGGAGAGGTGGGAGAGGAGATGGGGGGAGATGAGCCAGCAGCAAAAAAACGAACAGGGGAGCAGAGAGACCCGGCGGCTCAGGAAGCCGGAGCTGGAGGAGTGGGGGGCCGGGGTGGGGGGGGTGTCTCCCCCCCGCTCTCCCTGCCGAGGAAGCACAGGGAAGAGCTTCCCGGAGGATGCGGGGCGCGGGGGGAGAGGAAGCGCCAGAGACAGCTGCACAACATCTGGCAGCAGCGCGGCCCCCCCAGGACCCCGAGGCGGCCGAGCACAGGGCTGAGGGGGGGGCTGAGCCAGCGCGATGCTTCCTGCCACCCCCCCGCTGCCAGATGTGCACCCCGCTCCCTGCCATGGGCTGTGCCCCCCCCCCCCATCCCCCTGAACCCTCACCCTTCCTCCGCACCAGCCCTTTTCCTCCAGGATGTGCCCAACACCTTCTCCCAGTTCCCTCCCAGTTCCCTCCCAGTTCGCCGGCGCTCCCAGGCCCCCGCGGTCCCCACAACGCCCAGGGGACACGGGGCCCCGTCACCTCTGGCATCCCCAGCCTTTGGTGGCCTTCCCAGCTCCCGCGGGGAGGGCTGGGGGGGGACACACACCATCACCTTGTGTCCCCAAATGGGGCACATTCCCCTTCCCAGTGCCATTGCCCAGTGTGAGGCCAGACCCCCAGCAGCCCCGTCCCGGCGTGGGGACCCGGCAGAGCGGGACGGGGGTGGGGGTGGGGGGCAGGATCACCCCATCCCACCCAATTCCTCCTGCCCCGAATCCTCCTGGATGCAGATCGCCCCGAGCGGGGAGCTGCCCGTGGCCTGGCCCCGGCAAATAGCTGGGTAAGATTGAAAAGTAAGACAGGATTAGCCGCGGGCAGGGAAAATAGCCTCTCTCCTCAAAAATAGCTTCCTGGGATTAAAAATAGCCCGAGGTCCCAAAGCCACTGCTGCGGGGGGACCAGCTGGGCCGGGCTGCCCGCTCCTGCGCTGTGGGACAATTAGGGGCATTACGGGGAGCTTAGGGCTCCTCGGAGCCATCTGGCCACGGGCTGAGCCCCTCAGGACCATCCCTGCGGCAGGATCAGGCCCGCCCCGGGTGATCCCAGCGAGCCCCACGGTGGGGATGGTCCCCAAACCCCCGTTATCGCCCATTCCCAGGGCGAGTCCCCAGGGATGCTCGGGGCTGTCACAGAGCTCGGGCTGAGCTGGAGCAGAACGATTCCCCCTTCCCCCTGCTCGGGTAGAAAAACCCCCGCGCAGCCCCCGGCCGGGAGCCGCGTGGGCCTTCGAGCCCTGGGCATCTGCCAGCCATCCTGAGGATGCCCACAGGACCGGGGGGGGGACACTGAGGGGACACGTCCCTCTTTTTCCTGACACCGACGGGTGTCGAACAGCCCTTCCCGCCGGCCACACCGCGCTGCCCCTCCCCACAGCGGCACCGAGGGCAGCCGGGGGCACCGGCCTGGGAACACTGAGCTCAGGTTTTTCCCAGAAAGCTCCGTCACGGGCCGAGCCCCCGGTGCCGGCGGCGATGGCCACGCCACGGGGTGCGCGGGCAGCGAGGGGCCTGCTGGCATCCCCGCCATGTCAGGGACCGGAGCCAGAGGTGGTCTCGGGGACAAAGGACGAGGACCAAAAGCCACCAGGCAGCGCGGCGGCCCCGGCACAGGCAGCCCCGGGAAGGGGAGTGGGAGCTGGGTTTGACATTTTCACCTCCACCTCCTGTTTTCTGCTCTCCTCCCACCCGGCGCTTGGAAACGGCTCCTCTTTCTCTCCTGCTTTTCTTCCCGCATTTCCGCCGGCTGTGGGCTTTGCGCAACGTCTCCCGGTGGGAGAAGGAGAGCGGGGACCTCCTCCTGCCCAGGCGGGGGGGCTGGGGGGTGTGGGGGCAGGCGGGGGTCTGCACAGGTGAAAAGATTTTAGCAGGAGCCTTGCAAAGAATAAATCCCCAGCTCCCGGAGTCATGGGAAAGTGCAAGTCACCCAACTCGTGTTGCTACACCAGAAAGATGCTGGTGAGGTGAGAGTGGGGACGGCAGCGTCCCAGTATTGAGTGGGGACAGCCACCCTCAGGGAGCAGGGAGCGGTGGGGGGGCCTCTCTGTGCCCCCCAGTTATCATCAGCTCCATCCTCTCCCCAGCCCCCACCAGGCATTAGCCAGCTGATCCCGCTCGCAGCCTCCCTAAGGCACTTACGGGGGTTAAAAACAGCAACTGTCCCAGCCCTGACCCCAGGGGACCCTCCTATGGCCCCAGGTCCCTCGGGGCGCTGGCACGGCCCCGGTGCAGGGTGGGCACTGTCACCACCCCCCTGCGTGGGTGTCCCCCCGCTCCGTTCCAGGGTGTTATCTCCTGGTCGCCCCATCACTCCCAGCTGGGGTGGTGAGGGCAGATGTGGGGTGACCCACCCGCATCGCCTCCTCCCCGCCTCCCTGCCTGCCTGGAGGGAGGTGATGGGTGACATTAATAAAGGGTGCTGGCCTGGGGGACCGTGGTGGACGGGAAGGGGGTCCCCCAGCACCCAGCCAGTGCCCCCCTCCCAGCACCCTCCTTCCTGCATTGCCCCAAATCCTGCCCGAAGGCAGGGAGATGAAAGCGGGGCTCGCTCTGCCCTGCCTGCCCACATCCTTCCCCGCACATTCCTCGCCCTCCTTCATCTCTCCGGGGGTGCCCGGCCGCACTCAGCGCCGCGGCAGCCCAGGCTGGAGGAGACCTTGGCGTTTTCCCCTCTGTTAAAAATAGCATGAGATTTATTTTCTGGCAGCATGGAAAGCCCCCGGGGCGGACGAGAGGAAGCAGCCGGGCTCGGGCAGGCCGGGGCGGTGGGGGGAGAGCGCAAAGGGCAGGAAATAACCCCGGGCAGCAGCGGCCCTGGCGAGGGGAAAATGCTCAGATGCAAACAGTGTGCGGTTAATGTGGAAACTCCCAGGGCAGCAGCGGCAGCCGGCCCTGCGCATCCTGCGCTCCGGCCACGCTGCCTCCTCCTGCTCCCCAAAGCAGGGTGTCCGTCCCCCCCCCGGATACCCCCAGCACCCCGATCCCTCTGCACAAGCGCCTGGGTCTGCCCTGAGCCCAGCCCCACATCCCCACACCCTCCCTGGCACCCGTCCCCCCCCTTTGTTAGACAGAGGGGAGGGGGATGCTGCGGGAGACCCCGGGCTGCAGGCAGGCAGCGGGCAGGGGAGGGCAGGGGAGGCCAAAGAAGGGCCCTGCCTGAGAGAGCACTTCACATCCCACCACCCCCTGCTCCATCTCCCTCAGGTCCAACCCAAATTGCTCCTTCTGAGTGCTGGGCTGTTCGTTTCGGTCCCTGTCCCCCCCTCATGACCGAGCAGGGTCATTCCTGGAGCAGAGCCGGCAGCTGCCTGCACATAAACCACCCGGAGAGCTCCGTGCTGCCCACCTCTCCCCGGCGTTTCACTCCTGGGGAGCTCACCCACGGGCTCCCACCCGCCCTCCGAGGATGCTCACGGTGCCTCTGCCCGCACCCACCTCCCGCTGTCCCCCTGCCTAAAGCAGGGGGGGACACACCGGGGCTGACCCTGCTCCTGGCCGGCCTTTCCCACGCTGCGGGCAGAGCACCCTGCCCTTCCCCTGCCCACACCCACACCCCGGGGAGCACAGGACCCCCAATTCCCGCCGGCTGCCCCCCAATCCCTCCTCCCTCGGGATGCCCTCTCTGTGCCACTGCTCCCTGCGACCTCCCTCTGCTTCCTGGGGGCCGGTTCCTATTTCCTGGGGACATTTTGGTTCTTTTCCCCTTTCCCCAGCCCATTCGTTATCAGCCTCACTATTATTTCCTCCCTGTCCACCCACCTGCTTATTTTAGCTGCTTCTTCCTTCCTCTCCGCTGTTTTCGGAGCAGAGTCCGGCCCCACTCCCCCTCTGGCAGCCCCCACCCTGGCTGCACCAGCCCCCTGCCCTCCTGCACCCTCATGCCACCCCCCAGTCCCTCAACACCCCCCAGGGCCTGGCCAGCGATGGGGTGCGGGGTGCAGGCAGCGCGGGGTGCGAGGCCGCGCTGCTCACGGGCACGGCTCCCCCCTGCCCGCCGGCTGGGCACGGAGCCTCTGTTGAAGGCAGGATCCTGCCGTTGCCCCTTGGCTAATTGAAGCCTGCGGCTGCCCTTCCAGGCTCCTTGGCCCGCCGGCCCTCTCCTCCCTGCCTGCGCTGCTCGTTCAGCTTGCCTGGCCTCTGCCTGAACCCTGCCTGCAGGCCCCTGCCTGCCCCCCCCAGCCTGTGCTGGCTGCTGGAGGGCTCCGCTCCGCAAACTGCTTCGCAAGTGAAGCATCTTCCATCAGGGAAAAAGAGATGGGTCGCATTCCCCTGCCCTGCCTGCGCCCTGCCTGCACCCCCACGCCCTGCCTGCATCCCCACATCCATCCCAGCACCCCCGAACAGGCGCGGGGGGGCTTCTTCCCCCGCCAACCTTCAGCCTTTACATCACATTTTCAATGTGAGGTTGTGATGCTCCACCACAGGGGGCTTTGAGGAGACATCAGCCAGCGCTGACCCTGCCCGGGCACCCACCGACACCCCCCCAGCCTCTTTCCCCCTCTCCCCCCCCATCCCAGCAGCCCCCAGCCCCATTCCCAGTGCGTTTTGGAGCGCGGGGGCCGCCGGGGAGGGCTCCCAGCGTGGCGCTGCCAGCAGAGCCGGGAGATGTCAGCAGCTCGTTATTTATTTAAAGCTCCATCTTTGCGGGGAGCGTCTGTCCTGCAGGGAGGGATCCGGCTGCCGGGGGGAGCCCCCGGCCACCCTCACGGGGGCTCTTCTCCCCCCCCGGGGCTGGGCGATGCCCCCCTGCCCGGGGGGAGGACGCAGCCCCCTTTGCAGCCGCTTCTCCCCCTGGCCAGCACCAGCCACCGAGTGGGACTGTGGGGGGGACACACACGCTTCCCAACACCCCTGCTGTCACCCCAACCCAGCGAGCAGGGTTTGGCCTCGCCACCGCCGCAGCTCAGTCCCTCGGTGGTGACAGGGACGTGTGGCTCGGGCGCCGTTTCCAAGGTAACCCCGGATGAGCTCGGCCTCCGCATCCCTCCATGCCCCCGCATCCCTCCGCGCCCCCACACACCAAGGAGCCTCCCGGGGCCTCGCTGCTGCGGGGGCTTGGTGGGGACAGGGACGGGGACAGGGAGGTGCTGCCCGCAGGGAGGAGGGATGGGGAAGGGGAGAGGTGCGGGACATCCCTCCCCGTTCCCAGCACAGCCGTCCCCTGGGCACGGGTGTGTTCGACTCATCCCAGAGACGGGACCTCGGGGACCTCAGGGACCAGGTCAGGGTGTTCCTGTCCTCCCTCCTGAAGCACCTCCCAGGGAGAAAACCAGAAATAGGAGCTGTGGTTCCCCACCCAACTGTGGGCACGAGGCCAGGGCCACGGGTGGGAGCGTGCCCCGAGTCCCATGGCAGGGGACACCCTCCCTGAGCAGCCCTTGTCTGGGTGGGATGGGCCGGGCGGGAAGTGCTGGGGGTGCCAGGGGTCCCGGGGGGTCCCAATCCAGGGAGGTGGGGACAGGGCGAGAGCACCCCATGGGTGCTGGGCCGTGCTGTGGAGGAGACCTGGCCCAGCTGCGAGCCTGCCCAGAAAGAGCAGGTTGTAATAAATACCCAGGGGGGCACGCTGGCACCTTCCCCCCACCCAACACCACGTGCTGGGTACAACTGGAGCCCTCCCCCACCTTTCCCTCCTCTGCTCGCAGCCCCCTGCCCCCCCCCCCCCCCATCCCACGCAGTGGATCTAGGTTGAACATCCCCAATTTTCCATTCGCTCTGGTTTGTGTTAAACAAATCTCGCGGGGTGGGCTGGAGCAGAGCGGGCACGGAAGGGTGGGAAACTCCCAAAGGGAAGCGGAGCCCCCGAGGAGATGCTGCCGGACTCTTCTCCGCTGCGTTGGGAGACCCCGGGGGGCTGTGGGGAGCGCGGGGGCCCGGCTCCCCTACCCCAACCTGGTGTGAGGAGGGGCAGCAGCTCTGCTGCCAGGATGCTGGCAGATGACCGTCTCCATCGCAGCCCTCCCTTCTCCATCTGCTCTCACCAGCTCCTCGGGGCCCTCCCGTGCGTGGGGCCACCGACAGCAGCTATTTCTTATTACAATACGTTCCGGTCCATCGCCCCCAAGATCTGCATCCTTGGGACCTGTGTGACTAGGAATTGGATTCCTCGTCGTTAATGAGTTTATGCCAGTGAAGGGCTTTGAGGATGTAACGCTCCGTGCAGGAGCTGAGCATCATTGCTGTTATTGATTTCACTGCCCAGCCCCAGAGCTGCTGCCGGAGGACACGTTCCTCCGGGTAAAGCCTCTCGAGTCCTCGGGGAAGGATGTAACCCTGCCTTGGAGCAGGGAAGGAGAAATCCCTTCTGTGCAGACACATCTCCACAACGCTTCCAGGTCCGTACAACCCCCCCCCCTGCAGCTTGCAGGACAGCAAACCTCTCGTTGTGGTGAAGGAGCTGTTATAGGGCAAAACCCCACATCAGGGGCTGGGGGAAGTGATCTGAGCCCTGCCTGGCTACTAACGAACAAAAATGTCATTGCTGGAAATAACAAACGGCTGATTACACCCTCTGCCACAAAGCGAAGATAAGAAAAAATTGCTCCAGGTTTATTATAAGTGGCTAATTCCCCCTTTCAGTAAATGATTTCCATATTCTGAGATGGCTCCCTTTATTAATTAATTTATTCTTAGCCTTTTTTTTTAAGATTTTCAGATGCTTCTTTTCCTTAGGAAAGGGTAAACAGCCTCGTGCTGTGTACCACACGCTGGGCATCCGTCGGAGATGATGCCAAAGGGGGATATTGCACCTGCGCGGTGAAACCGAGATGGAGTCGGACCCGAAGGGAGCTGGGGGGAGCGAGGCTGCAGAGGGACGAGGTGGAAAACACACCCCCCCCCGTCACCCTGGGTCACCCCACCCTTCCTGAACTGGTGGGTGCAGGGACTGAGAACAGAATTGCTGTCGTGTGGTTCACCCCCTCCTTGCCAGAGGCTGAGACCTTTCTGGCCCCGACAGCCATAATTTTTTTTTTTTTTTCAGGGCACTTTGCTGATTATCTTTCAAGGAAATTTGGTACCAGCAAAGCGAGGGGGATTGATAGGGCTGGAGACAAACCCTCCACATGTCCCCAGCCCCAGCAGAGCCGCAGGCAGCAGTGCCCAGCCCTGGATGTGCCACGTTGGAGGGATTTTTGGGGATGGAGGTGGCCGAGCTCTGGAGGGGATGGCGAGGGGCTGCGGCGTCCTCACCCCACTGCGGGCACAGGGCTGTGTGGGGGATCTTCAGGGAGGTGGCAGGGCCAAGGTCATGTCCACGTGTCTCCTGGGTGGGACGCGACGCCCAGGGGCTCTGCCCGTCCCCGGAGCACCCTGCACACAGCGGGATGAGCCCGGCTGCGGACCCACACTGCGGGGGAGCGCGGGGCAGAGCAAACCCCACCAGCGCCCGGGAGCCCAAAGCGGCCCGATGGCATCTCACAGCCCGGCCCGGGGGGTCGTGGGGCTGCGTGGGACCCCGAGCCGCGAAGGACACGGAGAGGCTGAGGTCGGGGTCAGGGTGGGGCCCCTCGGCCCGGAGCCGCAGGAAGGGCGGCCGCGGCCTTTTGTCGGCCTCGGCTGGCAGGAGCCGTGTGAAGGTCCTTGACGGGCTCCGCATGGCCCCGGCCCCACGCGCCCTCCCCGTGGCCCGTCCGGGCCAGGAGCGGCCCTTGCTCCAGAGCAGCAAACACCGGGCAGGCGGGAGATGCTCCCCGAGCCCCCTGGGCTTCGGCAGCCCCGGGGAGGATTTCCTGAGCTGGCAAAGGGAATCGCTGCCCCTTGGCCCAGAGCGCTCCCGGCCATGGGAGTTTTGGGAAACGCCTCCCCAGTTCCCCGCGCCCGTGGTCACTTCCCGTGGTGGGAGCTGCCATGGGTGCAGGTCTCACGTCTCCCTCCCACCACTTGGCTGGGGAAATGTTGTGCCGGGATCAATCCGCAGAGCCGAAGGCTGCAGGGGAATCAACCCTGGTTAATTATCGGCGGGGGAAGGAAGTGGGGAGGGAGATGTTGTGCCGGGGCCGGAGGGTGGGGAGAGGAACTGTGCTGCTCCCAGCTCCGCCACTGACTCACTGGCAGCCCTGGGAAAGCCACCTCGCTCCGTAATTCCCAAACACGGAGACCGATAACGGGCTTTCGGCAATCGCACGGATTGACCGGAGCAACCGTCGCGCTCGTGCTGAGCCTCGTTAAACCCGGGTTAAATCCGGGGCCGTGCGGGAGCAGGGAGGTGTCGCACACCCGGTGCGAAGCCTGTCCTCGCCTGCCCAAAAAGCATCGTGTGTTTTGTGCCATTTTCTACTTTATTGATGTTCTTGGGCGGAGGAAAGGAGGCGGCCACCCCTAAGGACAGTCAGGGCCCCCCCAGCCACCCAGCCCGGCTGTATCCTGACCTGAGCGGTGCTGGTGCAAGTCTAATGCATTTCCACTGGGCTCCGTGGCTTTACTCTACATTTTTCCCAGTAGGTCTGAGATCAGGAAGAGACCAGTGGAGGTGGGGGGTCAGGATGAGGCCCCCAGCTGCGGGCAGAGTGCTGAGCTGGGCTCTGGTGGCCTGGGGCTGCCCAGTGGGACCAGTGAGTGTGGTGATGCTGTGCCTGTGATCTGGCATCAGGAAACGGCTAAAAAATACAGGTTAAAAAAAAAAAAAAAAGAAACCAAACAGAGCCCCACTTTTGGTTCCTGTTTTGGGGTCTCCAGCCTCGCCACCACCTGGTGCCTCGGGGGTTCGGTTTGGTGCGAGAGGGAAAAGTCACCTCGGTGCCAGGGATACGGCTCCTGGTGCGCGCCGTTCTCGGAAGGGGGGAGCGGGGGGTGCCCG
Source organism: Athene noctua (assembly GCF_965140245.1). Taxonomy (NCBI): domain Eukaryota; kingdom Metazoa; phylum Chordata; class Aves; order Strigiformes; family Strigidae; genus Athene; species Athene noctua. Next base: position 15,771,540 of record NC_134052.1, read on the forward strand.
GTGCTCGCTCAGTGTTTGGGGGATTTTCGGCGGAGTTCCCGTGGGTCCTTTCCCACGGGTCGCTCCCGCCGCGGGCAGAGCCAGCAGCCGCAGGCAGCAGAGGCAGGCTGCCCGTGGCAGGAGCCCCGGCCCTCGTGAGAGGTGCTTGGGCACAGCACGGCCAAGTTTTGGGGGTGGCGGGGAGGGAGTCCGGCCAGCCCCCATGGGGTGAGCATCCTCCCGGGGATGTGGAGGCAGGGGGGGGGCCGGGCACTGACCCATTTATCAAGGTCACGGCCGTGGGCAGCGCAAAGCAGAAGCGATGTGACTATTTCGGTGAGCTGAGGGAACTTCACTGGCCTGATTCCCATAAATAAAACATGCAGGGAACAGCCCCTGCTCTGTCCTATTAATTCTGGACCCCAGGGGCCCGGCTCTGTGTGCATTCAGCAGCTCGACGTCGCCTGCTCCGCTCCCCTCTCTGGAGCCTGGCTGGGCTCAGAAAGGTTTGAAAGCCCCCGGTTTCCACAGAACGCAGAGTGTGAGTGCTTCGAGGGCACTTTATGGAAAATTCATTTGTTTTCTGAGACGCAGAGGGAAGGATGCTGGTGTGCGGGTGGGGTTGGGGAGCAGAGGACAGCCCCGGCTCGCTACAGCTCCCTGGTTTCAAGGAGCCGGAGCTGTTTCCACCCACTGCCCTTCCCCATCTCCCGGGGAGACGGGTTCTGGTGCCCCCCCAGCACCCCTCTGGGCCCCGCAGATGAGCTCGCATCACCTGGTTCCTCCAGCCCCTCACAGAAGGCATTAGCAGAACAAGGGAGTTTAATTATCTGGGTTTTCTTCTAGGAGGGCATGAACCTGCCTCTCGGTTGAATTTATCAATTGCCGCTAGATTTTTATCTCTTGCTTTCAATTTGCTTGTAATGGTGTTTTCTGCACTTGGGGGCATCATGTCAGCAGCTCCCCTCCTTGCACAGTGCGGACACAGTAAATGATCTCGCTCTTCCCTCGATGGCATCAGGTCCTGGGTGTTTCCCCCGACACCCACACCGCAGCATCCTCCCCCCCCCTCCCCCCCACCGGTGCTCCCGGTGGATTTGCATCTATCGCTGAGCGTGGCGATGCCCACCCAGCACGGCGGAGCCAGCACAGCTCACCCCGGGGCTCTGCGAGGATCCACAGCCCCACCAGTCATACCCAGAGATGAAGGGCCCCCATTTTCAAGTGACTCAGACTCACCCTTCCTTCCTCAGGAAAACCTGTGATCAGATAAAGCCATCAAACTATCTGGTAAGAATAAACAAGCTCGCATCTGCACGGATGCAGCTATACCCCTTCTAACCCCTCGCTGAAAGAGGAGGCAACGTGTCTGCTGCCTTAACCCCGTCCTTAGGACAGACACCGCCAGCCCCAGGCGTTGATGCAGGGTTTGCTCGCGCGTGTGCAAGGCTGGGAGCTGCTCTCCTTGTGTAACTGCCCTTGCTGGAGGTCGGGAGAGTCAAATCCCAGCCGGCCCCGGCACCGGCACAGCATCTCTCCATCCTCCCTTCTCCCACTGAGCAGTGTCTGTGCTGCACCAGCAATAAATGTAGGGAGAAAGGTGCCCATGAGGGTGAGCAGAGGAGGAGCAGAGGGGGCTGCATGGGTGGAGGAGGAAGAGGGAGGGAGGGAAACGTTTAAAAAAAACCCGCAACTGCCAGCAGATGGGCAGCTGCCCCCGCGAAGGTGACGTGCTGGCAGGCGGAGGGGCTGGCGAGGAAAAGAGCAAAGGAAGGTGTGAAGATTTCCCTGCAGATTAAACCAAAAACACACAGCGTCTGCTGCGCGCTAAACCAAGCAGGGAAAACAGAGCGGGTCTGGGGTTTGCCTGCACCCCCCCAGGGCTGCCGGTGCCACAGGACCTCCCCAGCTCCCCGCAGGCCTCAGCCCTGCGTGCACCCGCGGGGGGCCTGGAGAAGGGGTGCAGGCCGGGGTGCTCCCACCCTGCCTGGGGGCCGGCATGACCCTGCGGGGGTCGGGAGCCCACAGCTGCTGGGGCAGCTCCGCGCCCCTCACCCCAAAAAACCCCTCAGAGGCTGGAGGCGAAGGAGCACGGCACAGGGATATGGCTGCAGGTGCTGGGGGAGGTTACACCGGCCGCTCTGGCGCTGCCTTCTCCGGGAAAAGCAGGGATGGAGCAGGAGCTGAGCGGGGCGGCACGGCGGGGCCAAGGGCAGGAATCGCGGCTCCGGGTTGGTGCGGCAACGTGGGGAGCAGATAATGCGTTACTGGGAATAAACTCCCCGAGGAGTAATGAAATCAAGTGGCTTAGGTTTAGGGAAGAGCTGAGAAGAGAGCACGGAGAGATTTGGAACTATCAAATCCAGGGGGATATAAAATGTTTCTGCCTCTGCTTGGGAGCATCCCCAAACCTGGGCTTGGGCGCCGGCCCCACCATCACAGCTCTGCCCAGGATGGACGTAGGGCTCCTGCAGACAGTCACTATTTTCCCATCCGATGGTTGAAATGGGGTCAGACGCGATGGGCGGGCGCGAGGGCTCCTCCATGGGGCTGAGCACACGCGAGGGATGGAGGTGAGCAGAGGGGAGCTGGACTCGTCGCTGCTGGTGACAGAGTGGGGCCCTGGGGGACACGGAGTGCTGCCTCCCCTCCGCACCGCTATCCCCCCAGCCACAGCCCCGCGGCGAGGCCGGGCTCTGCCCCAGCCCTGCCCTGCCTGCCCGGCTGTCCAAGAGAGCCAGGAGAAGAGGAAACATCTTCCCGAGGGCAGCTGGCTCCGGGAGGGATTTTCCGCCGCCTGTTTGCCATGTGCTGCCGGAGCTGGCCCGGCCCCTGCTCAGGTGCTGGCTCTCCCTGGCTGTAATTTCATCCCTGGGCTCCTGTAACGGCTCTGGCCGGGCGGCACGAGGGAAGTGACCGGGGCGCAGGTCCGAGCCCCGGCCTAGAGCTGCATCCGCCCCAGCCTTATCTGGCGGCTCCCCCCGTGACTCCCCATTTTCCTCCTTTCCCCACCCCACCCCGCGCACCCGGCAGCGCTTCCTGCAGCAGGGCCAGAGCTGGGGGCTGCGGGGCACCCGGCGGGACCCCTCCCTGCCGACCCTGACTCTGCCCAGATAGGAAATCCTGCGGGAGCCGAGGGCTGGGAACAGCGGCCGAGCTCTCCCCGGGACCTGGGCAGCACCGGGATCTCGGCTACAGGTCGTGTCAGCCGGGCAGGCCGCTCCGGGCAGAGGGGAGAAGCTGGGGTGAGCAGGGAGAAACCCAGGAGGAGAGAGTGCAGACCACCACAAAGTGCCCCGGGTGGACACCCATGGCGGATACACGGGCCATTTATACCACCAAGAGGGGTTCTGGCATTTATACGAGCCACGTTCCCGCTGGGAAGGGTGGGAGGAGAGGGTGGCCGTGGGCATCGCAGCGGGATGGTGCTGCGCACCATGACCCACAACCACCGGCATGACCCCGGCAACTCCCAGGCCTGTAGGAACCCGTCGTGGTCAGCACTGCTGCTCACAGAACGGCTCAGTGACGCTAAATGTTATTAACTGCCTTTAAATAGCTTCTAATATAAACTAATTTATTGACAGCCTCATCACTCCTCGTGACAAGCAATTTAATATAAATTCAAATATGGGGCAAAATGCTTCTTATTTATTTAAGAGCATTTTGTGAATGTTTCGCCAGGGTCCTCCTAATTTTTCGTGTTCTTATTTTAGAATGGGAAGCCATCACAGACATCTGCTGCTATCCCCACCGCAGCCACGTGGGACCCCAAAATTTGGGCTGTCTGAGCAAATTCACCACACCGGAGGTAAAACCAAAAAGAAACGTCACAGCAGGAGAAAAATGAAGATCTGAAATTTGAAATTTGAAAAATTGAAGACAGCCCTCCTGAGCTGAGGGGGGAATGGAGGTGGGGTTAATTCACCCAAAAAGAGCCAGACTGTGCCCAAGCTCCGCCTAAACAAGAGCAAAACTCGACTTAGCGTATTTAACCCAGCTAAACCTTGAATGTGGCCTGATCGTTAGGCAAACTACCAATTGCCTGACTAAACCCCAAACCACACTTCCCAGACTTCAGTAGTTATATATATTTTCACTGCTGCTTCTGCCTTTTTCAAGCGTAGCTCCATTACACGCACTATTTATAAAGATTGCATGAAACAAAGGACTCGCGTGCAGCCCTGCAATTTCTTTGCGTTCCGAAGAAAACAAAATCTTTTGCGAACAGAAGGATCTATTTCAGCTAAACCTCTCTTGTGCGTTGAGTAGTTGGAAGTACTGTAGCAAAAAAGGCTCAAGCTTAACTAAGAGCCAGATCAGACAGTGAAGGATGCTGGCACTACGGGAATGCCCTTATTTGTGTCTGCTGAAAAGAGAAACGGGTTTGCCCTACCAAAAAGAGAAATGGGTTTGCCTGTTTCTAAAGGGAGTGGTGTGAGCCAGGCTGGGTAACGGCCAGGAAAGGTTGCAGTCGTGAAAGACTGGGAGAAGGAAGAATCAAAATTTATTGTAAACGTGTCAACGTTGTGCTGTTGGTCTCAGAAGAAGGCATGGCCTGGGCACTGGTTCTTCCCAGATGTACAGAGGTGAATGGCAGCAAAGAGCTGACAAAGGAGAAGATCTGGTTGAAGAGCACCATGCAAAACACAGAGCGGTGAGCTGCTCCGGATCCCTACCTGGGAAAGGAGGAAACCTCTTAAAGGGATGAAGTGCCAGAGCGCTACATGTAAATACAGCAGAAAGCAACCTCGGAAAGAGCCTAAGCTCAGAAAAAGGGAAGCAGAGATCCCTTATTGCAGGAGGAGGGCGATGTCGGCGTCGCACAGAGATCTGCTTGAGCTTGCACGGGCACTGAAATGATCAACAGCTTCTGGGTGGGAGTCAAAGGGGCCCCAGGCGGGCTCTGGGCACCCAACGGGGTCTGCAGAACCAGAGTTTGGCTGCTGCTGGGCCACCACAGGCAGGAGGGCAGGTGCCAGACGGGACAGAGCTCGGGAAGGAAGCCGGGGACGGTGGGGATGGAGCAGCCAGGAGAGGGTCTGGGGACAGAGCTTGCTGCTGTCCCCCCACACACAGCCATGCCATCACCCCGGCACCTTCATCCTTGCCATCATCTACAGCCTTGGGTGAACCTAAACGAACACCCCGGAGCTGAGCTCACCCAGGCCACGAGGACTCGGGAGCGGGGACCGAATTTGGCAGCCTGGATGCTTCTCCACTTGAGAGGCTTTGAAAGGGAATGTATTTTTGGAGCACTAAAGATCAACTGTTTCCGACTCCAGCCAATCTCTTTCAAGAGCAGCACCAAAGGAGGTCAGTGGGATGCGGCTGGTCAAATACTTTGTACATGAACATCATCTCTCACCCCCTCAAGTATTTACAGACCTGAGAGCATTTCCTGCTGTTCCCCCCGGTTGAATATTTGGTGTCTCTGCTTTCTCTAGCAGGATGGTGCAGCGGCCCTCGGTTCGTGGTGAAGATGTGAAGGACCACCCCAGCACTGGCCTTCAGCGCAGAAAATAAAAACTAAAGCAGCGCGACGTGTTTAGTCACACAAATGGCAACGGATTTACCCGGGAAGCAGTGAAACAGCAGTGCACAACGATGAGAAAAAATATGCGTGGGTGGCGGTGGTGGGGAGATGGGGTGGAAAGAGGGAGTTTTATTCTCCAGGGTTTTTTTGTAATCTTCATTCACCATATTTAGTAGGCTTGTGACTTGCCCTTGCTAGCTCATGGAGAATTCCCCCAAGTGTTTACTCCCACAACCTAGCAAATGCCTCAATACACATCATGGAAAAAATACAATCGACATCTTCACTCCCACTAGAGAAGGAATTCTAACTTGCCCGGCACAGACCGGGAGTATGTGCCTGTGAGAGAGACAAATACTGCTTCATTAGCTCGCCTCAGATGTGGTTTACTCCTCAAATGACCTGGTCAGGGCTGTGCACCACCTCCTTCCCTTCCTTCACCTAAAGAAGCTCCTGACCTTTGGTCGGAGCAATAGGGACAGGAATGTGGGTCCTTTAACCCTTTCCTCCGGCATCAGCGAGCGGCTCTCCATGTGGTTGATGTTCCCAGGATTTTCAGGGATGCAGAGCTGCCGTGAGGGGTAGGAGCAGGGCCCCGCGGAATGGCTCTCTTCCTGCTGCAGGTAGGGAAGGACAGGCTTTGGCGGTGGAGGTCCATGTCCGCCGTGTACAGAACGTGGAAACGAAATGGGGATCGCTGCGAGCAGAGCTTACAGATCACAGGTCACTCAGGAATACTTGCACCTCTATTTCAGAGCACAAAACTTTTGGAGGGGAAAAAAACAGAGTAACTAGGGCATTTGGGTTTTCTCAACGTGCTTCCAAACAGACCACGTGACAAGGACACAGGTCTGCTGGGGAGCGGCTGGGGGAACTGGGGGGGTTCAGTCTGGAGAAGAGGAGGCTGAGGGGAGACCTCCTGGCCCTCTGCAACTCCCTGCCAGGAGGGGGCAGAGAGGGGGGATGAGTCTCTGGAGCCAAGGCCCCAGCGCCAGGCCCCGGGGGAATGGCCTCAAGCTGCCCAGGGCAGGGTCAGGCTGGCTCTGAGGAAGGATTTCTGTGCAGAAGGGGCTGTTGGGCGTTGGAATGGGCTGCCCAGGGCAGGGGGGAGTCCCCGGGATCCCTGGAGGGGTTGAAGAGTCGGGCTGAGCCAGCGCTGAGGGATCTGGGGGAGTTGGGAACGGTCAGGGGGAGGGTCAGGGTTGGGCTGGAGGAGCTTCAGGGGCTTTTCCAACCAAAATGGTTCTGTGATTGATTCTGTGACATGCAAGAAATCATTTCAACTTATCAAACGTAAAATCTCCTACAACTGATGAATGCGAGGTAGAGCAGAGCTGGAATGAGAATGCTTCAGCATTACTGATGATTTTGCAAATGGGACAACGCAGGGACCCAGGCAGCTTTCCCCTGTCACCGCTCCCCGGCACAGGGGACAGCGGGAGGACGGGACACGCGAGGGCTGGCTTATCACCTCCAGTCAGGTCTCTGAGATTCTCTAGCGAGCAGTCAGGGAGGCGCAGGGACGCCGAGCAGGAGGCAGAGGTCAAGGGCACGCGCGCGAGTGCACGTGCGCTTGATTTGCGGGGCCAGTGACAATGACTGGCCACTAAGCACTGGTGTGGCCCTTCAGCCTGGCAGCGGAGGGTGCGTCCGAGCTCTCGCATTCTCTTCGGAAAGGAAGCAAAGGGAACGTGTCGGGGCGGTTCCAAGCGCTCTTGTGCTACAGGAATATGACTTTTACCTGTTTTCGCAGCGGCTAAAAACTCTAAGCGGCGCGATTGAAGCCCTCACCTCTGCCTTGATGAAATCGGTGGCGTGGTGGCGTGCGAAGAACGTTGGCTTGGGCTGGAAACACGTGGTTGTTCCTCCCTGACGTTTCTCCGAAGAGGTGCATCGTTACGCTCTTCACCTCCCCTTTGCGCATCTTGTTTATGGCGCTTTGAACACCAAAAATCACACAAACTGCCCCGATTTTTCCTCCGGCTTGTCTTTTTTTCTATTCTCTTCTTTTTTTCCACGCACGTTCTTTCCTTCTTTATGAGGAGAAACCACTTCTCTCCTAAGGACAGGCTGAGCAATTGCAGTATTGACCTCAAATACGATACAAAGTTCTAATTAAAGGAGGAGGGGGTGTGATTGGCGAAAGAATATTAAAGCTTTTCAAGTCTCCTGAAATCCTTTGTGCGGAACAGCTTTGGGAAAGTCGGCCTGCCGCCACCCTCCCCCTCTTGGAGAGCGTTCCCCAGGGCAGTGCCCAGGCTGCAGCTGCTGCTGCTCTGGGGGAGTCAGCCCAGCCTGACACGCAAATAAATACTACATAAATAAATACTTTCTTCCAACAAAGACCTGAGGAAGAAACCCTGGGTAGGAGGAGAGGAAGAGAATGTACGTGCTGAACCTGAGGAGCTCCGGGATAACAGGGGGAGCTCGGTCGGTGATATGGAGGAATGAGGAAAGGCAGGAGAGCTTATAGCTGTAGCCAGGTATAATACAGATTTTATGCAAAATAGGTATATTTGCATAAAGATATAGCTCTATTTTCAATCAGCCCCTATAACCTTCAATCAGCCACTCTAACCTTCACGTTTCAGCGTGAAGCCAAAAAAGAAGAAAGACTTAAAGCACCGAAGAATTTAACACCTGCAGGCGCAGAGGGGGATAGCTTCCCGTGAAAACCGGCTTGAGCATTTAGGGTGGAAAAGGGATTTTGGCTGTTTAGTTCCGGTGCTCTTCACCCACAGGTGACAGAGACCGGGAAACGTGCATCCGACGAGGCGAACACCCAGGATTGTGTGCGCAGAAAGAGCAGGTGGCAGCAGGAAACCCCGCCTGGCGATGATTTTATGTTGCTTAAGTCTAAGAAATCGTGTCCTACGTTGCATTAACAGACAACTTCTGCAAAGTCTTCATTTGCATTTTAATGGAACTCTTTCTAGGAAGGTGCTGCTTGGACTCTGTCGCAATATAAAATAAAGAGGCAGTTAAAAACATGCTGGAGTTAAAAGACATTTGATTTTCATTAATCAAGTTTATTCATAGTCTTTTCAAAATTAAAGGTATTTAGTGTACGTAGGAGGAAATGAGGGGTGAAGGAAAACACATGACGGAACATCTGTTTATTTAAATTACAGATTAAAAAGTGGAAAATACACTTTTTAGCGAGGGGACGTCCTAGAGATTAAAAGCACCTTGTAGAAAAGGATCTGAATAAAGAGTAGGCATAAAAGTCAGCGCCGAGGTTTCAACAGAAGGTCTGCCTACTTGAAAGCCAGAGATGAAGAAAACACACAGGATGAAGGAAAGGAAACCACGGAGGAAATTTTTAAACCTTAGGCACGCAATTAGCTGGGCAATTACTGTGATTACACGCCTAAACCAGTTAACTCTGCGAACAAGCGGCCAACCCCAGTTACTCGTGCGTGTATTTCCCCAATTTTGGCCACAATCACAGTACGCAAATGTTGACAAACAGCTTGCAAACATTTTATCTGCTGGACCGACTCCTGCTTTCACAATCCAGCAACCGCAGAGATTTCAAGACAGATTCCCCTGCTCACCACAGCTATCGTACGATCTGCGCTGCCTTCCTCCACGCTCCAGACCTATCCTGCCCTGTTAAGCTCTGTCCTTTGAAATATAGGGCAGTTTCTGTCAGATCCTTCAGCGAGCCGGTCGGAAGGGCAAAATCCTGCCCTTTGTTGCAACAAGAGGTTTTTTCATCCCCGGATCCGGTGGCCGGCGAGTAACTGTGATCTCCATTTCGCAGCGGCACAACCTCACTCTCCAGACCTCCAGCCACACTCTCCAGACCTCCAGCCACGCTCTCCAGCCATGAAGCCGGGCCAGCGCCCCGCTGCCCAGCCAAGCCAGGGGGGGCTCTGAAGTCAGCAGATCTTTTATTTTTATTTTTTTCCCAGAGGGTTGTGTGACATACAGCTTATTTCTTAAGCGAGTGGAAGAGCGGGGGCTTTTTTTTTTTTTTCCCCCTACAAGGTGCTGAGGAGGCTGCAGCACGGCCCGGGCAGCAGCCCAGCCCCACCGGGAGCCCCGTGATGAGCAAACCCCCCGTCCTTCATCCCGGCTCTTCCTCGCCCTCCCCGGGCGTGGCTCCTCGGGGCGAGGGAGAGGCCGCGGCGGGCCTGAGGGGCTGCACCCCGGCGACAGGGGAAAGAGCCGCCCGCAGCGGCGCGCTCCTCCCTCGGGGACCGGTCGCACCTGCCGCCGCGGCGAGGGCAGGCAGAGGAGATGCCCGACGAGCCCCACACGGGGCCGGGGTCGGTGCGGAGCGGGGCCGGGGGGCGGTAGGAGGGAGGGGGGGGGGGGCCGAGCCGCCCGCCTCAGCGCTGTCACCGCGCCGTCCCGTCGTGCCCCGCGCGGGCGAGCCCGGGCGCGCGCCCCCGCCCTCCCTCACTTCCGGTGTCCGGCAGCGGCAGGAGCCGCCGGCGGCGCCCCCGCTCCCCCGGCGCGAGGGGAGGGGCGGGGACAAGGGGGCGGGGCTTTACGGAGGCCAGTTCCCGCCACCGCCCAATCACCGGCCGCCAATGGGGAAGGGAGGGGGGAAGAAGGGGCGGGGAAAGCGCCGGCACGCGCCGCGCGGCGCCGCCCCCCCCGCCCGCCGCGGGCTCGCGCCCCGCGCGCCCGAGGGAGCGGCGGGAGCGCGCCCGGGCGCCCCCCCCCCCCTCCTGCTTCCCCCCCCAACTCCGCCGGCTTCTCCCCCCCCCCCTCCTCCGCCCTCCTCCCCCCTTCCCCTTCCCCTCCCCGCCCGGGAGGAGAGGCACGGAGTGACCGACGGAGCCAGAGCTCCGGCCGCTCCGAGACCCCGCTCTCCTCCATGGGGCCCAGGTAAGCGCGCCGCCCCCTCAGGCGAGCGGGGGGTCGCCATGGCCGCCCGCCCCCTGAGGCGGCGGCGGGGCGGGCCGCCCCCATCCCCGCGGCCGCCCTGAGGCGAGGTGAGGCGGACAACGCTCCGGGGGGGGCGGTGGGGAGTCCGTCTGTCCGTCCGTCCCCCCCCCCCGCTGCTCCCGCACCGCCGCCTCGTTTATTATCATCGTTATTATCACCCCCCACCCCGGCACCCTCCTCCGCCGCGGGCAGAACCCGCCGCCCGTCGCGGGGGGAGCGGGGGCCGATCGCTCCCTGCCCGCGGAGGGGGCACGGTGCCTTCTTTGGGACGCGATGTCTTATTTGGTGTGGGTGGATGGCTTAACTTGGTAAGTGGCAGGGTTTAACCCCCCTCCCCCGGCCCTCCCCTCCCCTCGCTCCTCCGCCCGCCCCCCCCCCCCCCCCCCCCCTCCCCGTAACCTCCAAAAGGGGAATTTTCCAGCTGGTAATTTCTGCTGCGTCAACACCCAGCTCAAGGGAGAGGAGAAGAGACAAGGGGGCATTTTAACAGCAGCTCCACTTGCGAATAGCCAGCCTCAATCCCGGCTCCAGCATTAAAACCCTTTCCGCCCCCTAAAAACCAGCATCCGTGCAAGTTGGACCAAGAGTTTGTCAGGAGTGTGGTTCAAAACTGCTTGGAAAAAGGGATGAGGTAATAATACTGGTGAAGCATGTTGTATTTCTCTCTTTCTGCCTGTCTCTCTTTCTCTTTCTCCCTCTCCTTTTTTTTTTTTTTTTTTTTTTTTTTTTTTTTTTTTTTAAAGCCAGGCCTGTTTTGGGTTATTGTCTCCCCCTAAAGCCAGACATAGATCGCCTGGCCTTGCCTCCATTTTAATTGCAGGCTGAAATGGGGGAAGTGACCCTCTTTTTTTTTTTTTAAGAATAAAAAAAACCCACCCAAAACCCAACAAACAGAAAAAACCCCTTGAAAAAATAATGCTGTTCCTTGGGAGGGGGGGGGGGAATATATAGATGATTTTTCATAAGGCTGTAACAAGTGCAAAAGTGGCTGGAAATGTTTTCTGTCATGCTGGGAAACTAGTGAGGTATTCTCCCCCCTCCCCAGAAGAAAGTGTTTGTAAAATTTGGCTGAGGGGAGAAGGAGAGGTGCTGGGAAAAGAAGGGGTTGTGCTACTGGATTGTCTTTGTGTCTCTGTAAATAGACATGTCAGTTCCCAAAGTAATACAAGTAGTGTCTGATAACTCAATCCCAGATGACAAATAGAGAATGGAGCAGATTTTCAGGACTGTAATAGTGGGAGGATTTCTCTTTTGAAACGGAGGGAAAAAAAAAAAAATGTTGGTACCTCCTGAGGAGGTTCTTCACCGGTGCGTTATTGTGAAGCTGAGCGTTTGGATGAAATCCGGAGATATAAATTGATATTTATTTATTTTTACACCTGACAGGGGAAAGATAAACAAAGGAGAGTTTAACAGCTCTTTAATGAATTCCTCATGCTTTTTATTTTGCAATCTCAATGATTCATTTGGCAAGCCTTACAGGACCGGATTATTATCAGCATTGTTTAAAGCCATGCTAATTAGGAGATGTGTTTAGCAAACAGTGGTATTGTAGACACCTGTACCAAAGTTCTTGCATGCATTTTAATTGCATCACTGGTATCATTTTTAGCATTTAGTCACTGTAATATAGATCTAGGTCTCAGTTCTCGAACTTGATCAAGTATTTATTACAAGTGTGGATTCTCTGTGCATGTAGAGCAGCCCTGCTACTAATGCATTAAATGTATTTTCTCAAAAAAGAGAGGAAGTATGTCTTTTAATTATTTTTTTGTCTGGGGGGTTCAAGAGGAAAACTTATGTTATCCAAGAAGAGTGAGAAAAATGTAATTTTGAGGAAGCAGCTTGCTGTGACTGGAGAGCTCTTCCACTTTTATCAATACCTTGCTTGAACATTTTATGGTTTTATAACATCTTTTAAATGGAAATAAAATTTAACTTTCCCCTTCTAAATTCCGCCTAGCTTTTCTCACTGTTTATCAAGTTTTATATTTTGAAATCCTCAGTGATGGAAAAAAAAAAAAAAAAGGGTGGAGTGTATTATTAGTCACAATATTTTCAACATGTGGTGAGGAATTATCGCTCTAAGGTGCTTTTTGGGAACTGACAAGAAATGGAGAGAGGAGCCTGCCCTGTGGACTGGAGGGAGAGCTACAAAGCAGTATTAGGGGAGCTCCCAAACATACGTTCCTGAAAAATATTATGTGGTCTGGTAGGCTGGTGGGATAACTGTAACTGAAATAGAAAACTAGTCTTTTGTTTTTGATGCAGCCTGTCCAGGAGGGGGAAACTCACTCACAGCTAAACTTCTCTCGCAGCTATTTTCATAGACTGTATGTTAAATTTGGTGTAATTGAGTCAATTTTAGTGCGGTACCAAAAAATGGGGTATTCTAACACTAGATGTTTATCCATATACTTTAAATGCTGCTTCGTTCTGGAGTGTGTAGGATTGAGCCTTTGAAAACATGACCTGTACACGGGGTTCTTGGAGACTGAAGAAAATGGGCCGCTTTTTCCCCGTGGTCTTTGTTTTCTGGGACAGTTGTACAACAGTGGATATGTTCTTTGCAAGAGGATTTTTTTATTTTTTTTTTTAATATCTGGAAGCGCTTAGAGGAAAACCAGTTTAGCAGCCCCCCCCCTCCCTAGCAGTCCTCTGTCAAAAGGAAAAATGCCTCGTGTTGGAAAGATCTGTTATTTGCTGTTCATACGACTGCTTTTCCTCCGGTAACGAGTTGTGTTGCTGTGAGGTTGAGCGTATTCTTTTTGTCTTTGCTATCCACTTGTGTGGATTTTTTTTTTTTTTTTTTTTTTTTCAGATACGTGTTTTTGAAGTTTCTAAGCAAAGTTTCCTGTCTTCCCAGCAGCACAGCAGCAGGCTAACACCCAATCCAAACTGCTGTTGCTTGCTTTCAGAGCAGAATTATTTCATAAACAGCTCAACCTTTCCCAGGACATTTTTCCCTTCATGTTCTTGCCGGTTTTACTGGCTGCTCCAGAGCACTCTGTACCGCTCTCTAGACTCCTCCTAAATTGGTAAAAAGCGTTCAGAGGGGTTTTCCTTGCTCCTGTGTGCTTAGTTTAATGGGCAAACAAAAGGGCAAAGAGAGGGCTTAGTTTAAGTCTTTGAAGAGCTACCTGCAGTTGTAATGGTTATCCCACATGTCCGTTATAATTCCCAGGAGCCATTCCTGGTTGTGAGCGTTACCCTAGAAAATTCCGACACTTTGCACAAAAAGATTAATACCATGTTTATATTTTGCTTCTGGCTTATGACTGGCCTGAATATTTTTTTAAGTGGGTATCTTACCTGTGTTTTATGTGTGTGATATTTGAAACTCAAAATGTATTAATAGTGAAAGCAAGCGTGCTGTGGGGTTGTCTGTAGATAGCAGGGGTCATGTTAGGCGAGAGTACAAGGACCTACCACGTCTGTGAGATAGAGGGAGGCATTTGGTCTGCGTGAAGTACTGCGATACTACTCCTTAACTAAGGATCTCTGTGAGCGTTTTAATGGTGTTTTGGTCAAGTACAAGGACGGTGTTAAAATTTGTTGCTTCAAAACTTCAACTTTATTCCTTCTTGAGGACTTTTTGTTTCGCTAGGTGATGTGTTTGTGTTACAGCCCCTTTAAATACAACTTTCAGTAGCTGGTTTTCTCAATTCCCTCTAGATTTTTAGTCCTTTAGGCAGGAGGAGAAATAAAAGTGCGTATCGCTTGGTGCGGGACTTCTTTCCCTTGAGATGTGAGAGGAGAGAACCTCGACTGCCCTGAACAGTTCAGTAGTTTTCTGGTTTGTGCTGCCTGGGTGGTTTGGGTGCACAAGGATCTCCAGTTTGGAGGGATAGCTGCCCAGGATTCGGTTCTCATCCTCTAGCTGTTGACTGAACGTGCTGGCGTCGTAACTGCTTTTGATCAGCCTTCCCCTTCTGTGAAACAGCGGTGCAGGGGTTTACTCAGCTCTTCCAAAAGATTTCCTGTTACACTGTTGAAAAATCATAGTTGTGCTAGAAACACTTACTCTTCATAAATGCAAACTATTGTGAAGTCCTCGCTGAATTTCCAATGAGGTATGGTGGAGTTCAGAGGCTCGTGGGTGGGGTTTTCTGTCCCTTACCAAGTTAGCTGTGGTGCAGTTATTTTCTGAGCAGTTACTGTAACTTTCTTTCCTACCCATATATTTAAGAAACATCAGACTGCCGTTGAAACGCTAGTTTTGAATAGCTTCCGAGTGCTTCGCGGGCAGGCTGAGATCCTTGACGGTAATTCTAATTAGATGGAAATGCGTTCCACTTTGCGGTGTTCTGTTGCGCGCAGGTAAGGATGTACGAGCGCGTGGAACCAGCTGCGGAGAGGAACAGTAGCTTTGCTGAAATATAACGGGTAGATGCCAAGTTATAGAGCTGAAACTCACCTTTTTGCCTCACGTTTTGGGGGATGCAGCTTTTATTCCAGCCCGTACAGCGATGCTGCCTTTTGTCCTTTTACTCACTTGGCTTGTGTACGCACTCAGGAAGGAAAACATTTGCAAATGTTGGGAGCTGTTTAGCGTTCGCTTTATAGTAAAACTGAGTTGGGGTCTCCTGTAATGGAGCGAGGCATCAGAAATATTCTACAAACACAGCTATTAGCTTGTGCGTGGATTAAAATAAACTTAGTAACAAGAATGTCAGAGTGTGTGCCAGGAATTTAGGTGCTTAAGAACCCTACTTAGAGAAGTGAGTAGGGTTTTACATATTAAGGAATATGTTTATACCTGTATATACTTAAATACCTAGTTATCTTTCCTAATAATTTCCTTGGCTTGTGTTGAACAAACTGCTTATTCCATCCAAGCGACTTTGCTTCCTGGTATTTCTTACCTTGTGAAGCACAACTCTGCAGAAAGAGTGGATATTTCAGGCAGTTACTCTTCTTTTGACAAAGGGGTTAAACAAAATTTGCACCTTTTGCACTTACATACCATTGGAGGAAATACTTTTCTGACTAGTGCTCAAATCATGCTCTGAAACAGAAGAATTGATGGTCTGTACTAGCATTAGGTGCTTAAAATACCCAAACGGACTAGTTTAAGTACTGATAAATGAAGTAGTCAGGATACAGTACTCCTAAAAGTCCTGCCTCTACAGTAGTAGAGAATGAGGTGGTGGCTAAATATAAAACTAGCTTATTGACTTCCTTCTTATTACCACTGCATCCTTCTTGGCTTCACTCCACTTTTTTTTTTTTTTTTTTTTAAATCATAGTTGATCAAATCTGGATTATGAGATTTATACTAAAAAGTAAAAAGGAATACAAGGCACTAAGTGCATGTACTGTGAATTACACAAACATAATTAGATTGTTTGCAGAGCACCTTGTATGTTATCTTTAGTTTTGCACTGGTTGATTTTTTTAACTCTTAGATTATTCCCGATTCCTTACGTGTCTTTTCTGTCTTTTAGGTGTTCTTTCCCTCGGTTCCTCC
Source organism: Athene noctua (assembly GCF_965140245.1). Lineage (NCBI taxonomy): Eukaryota > Metazoa > Chordata > Aves > Strigiformes > Strigidae > Athene > Athene noctua. The sequence continues at coordinate 15,787,427 of NC_134052.1, forward strand.
CAGCACTAAACTTCTCTTTAAAAATTACCTCATGATTCTTCTTCCTTCTTCAGCTCCCTCCCTTTTTACATACTGTGTTTGGGAACTTTAGCAAAGATCCCCTAGTTAAAAAGCCAAAAACCAGTGAGAAAGTTTTGGGGGAACCATTCTTCAGGGCAATTCCCAGTGAGATATGCTTGCTTTAATCCTCTTTTTTTTAAGGTGCTTTTTATGTTGTTTTTTGTCTAACAGATGCACAGGGGCAAAGTCTTTTGCTTAGATTTCTTTTGTGACTTTTTTTTTTTTTTAAGTGGGAGCTTAAGGTCTTGTAGGTTTTAATGGCACTTGGACAGGTAAGTGTCATACTAGCCACAGGCATTTGGATTTTTTTAGGTTGTTTTTTAATCTTCACTGCTAGAGCAGCAGATATACCTGTAGCTAAATTCTTGTATTTTTTGATATCACCAGACTTGTCAAGGCTGGTACCCTGTAAGGTACTTGCTTTTTCAGTGCTGGCTAGCTCTCACGTGTTCTGGCTGCGTTCTGCAAGGTCTGTGGCATGGGTAGGGTTGGATCAGTTCCTCTCTTGATTCAACCAGACGAGAGAAAGAGAGAACAGAGATCAAAAATAGGGGAATGATATGAGCAACCGTTTCTGTACCATGATGGAGCGACAGACACCTGGACGGAGTTGGAAGTTATGGGGAAATGAATAAGGGAATGCAGAGGAAATGCAAAGTGCAGTGGAAATACTACTGCGAGTGAGCATTTTGAACTAAAGCGTGCACCCGGTGCCCTGTTGGAAAGGTGCATCCTGTTGTATTAGCAACTTGTTACCAGTTGGAATATTCTGTTTCAGGCTGCAGAGCTTTTACAGGCATGAACAATAAAACTTTTACCTGCTGTTAGGTATTTGCATCTTTTTCTGTACCTTTGTGGGTTTTCTTTTTTGAAAATGTTTAAATTCTTGCAAGAGGAGCAAACTGCTTTACTTAGTAGTACCTTTGTGCGTGCTGCTCTTGAACTTGAGGGTCACACTGGCTTTTGAAGGCCATGACTCAGTCAGGTTGGGTGGAAATAGAACTCAAATATCTTGCTTTTGTATAATGTGGATACATAATTTTTCTGTAACCTTTGGTTTGAGGAGAATCACTGTAACTCTTAAATTTAGATTAATGCTAACCCCATGTCAAGTGTGGGGATGGCAGGTGTCACAGAAACATTAACTGAAACTTTGTGATGTTTACTGCAACAAACAATGTTGTTAAAATTGTTGGAAATCCTCATATAAAGCACTGTTTTTTACAGTGATTTCTTCCAAGCATTTCTGTCTGGAAGCGCAGTCAGAAATTGTTAATAGTCTTAAAATTAGTATGTTAAACTCTTTCTTTAACTTAACACGAGGGCTAAAGGATTTTTCCTATCTGTCAGAACATATCAGAATATATTTCCTGTATTTTAGAGTATTTCTCGTTCAAAATGGGAAACTGGGTTGTAAATATGCAGTTGTTTTAACTGTTGCTTGTATTTATTTGACACCGAAGGTTTTTGTATTAAGTTCAAGTTTAGATTTTAATTTTTGCCTCCTGTTCTTTTCATTCCCTACTACAGGGCATCTGATGAACCTTTTGGAGCTTGTTCCCGGAGACCATTCTCCTCTATTCATTAAATCATGCACTATCCAGCTGTGAAACATTGTGACATTTATTTTTGCTAACAGGAAACATTTTCAGATAGTGGTAAGTTCTCAGCATTTAAGGATATTTTTGTAATGTGGTAAGGGAAAGAGTAGCTGCATATACCATTGTCATGAGGAATTACAGTTCTTTATAAATTTTGACTTAACATTGATAACAAAGGCTTGCTTAGAAATCTTACCCAACTGCAAAAGTTGAAGAAATACCTCTGGCTATTCTTCTGCTCTTACCTTGTGGTAGGGCTGCCTCCATTAATCATGGTCACTGGGTTCTCTTCTGTTCGATTAGAAGAGGAAAACAGGTGCAGAGCTCAAAGCAAGAAGGAAAAATGCAGAGCAGTGCAAAATAGGGTAGGTCTCAGCTTTACAGTTCTTACCAGACTGTTCTGGCTCGTTTTGTGACTCTGGGACGGAGGCGTAAATGAGAGTCTTAACAGTAACAGTCCTAAGCCTGGGTGAAAATACGTATTACTTTTACACTTCGCTAACAAAGTAATTGCCCGTGTGTCTGTGTTGGTCTGGCTCCCTCACTCCCCCATTTTATTTTATTTTTTTTAACTGTCTAACTAACAGGACTGAAAAGAGCTAGCCAAAACAATTGCTATGGAGAAGCAATCAGAATTAGAGAAAGGCAAGACTTGGCAGTCTGAAATAGAAATTGAGAACAAAGTCAATGGTATTTGCCTCAGTTGGGTTATATTTGTTTGCAAGATTTTCACAGTTCTGCTTGTTGCCATAAGAATGCTTGGATTTTCCTTATTACTTCATTTGTTTATTAGATATGTTATTTCAGCATTTATAATGGTGAGCATTATTTTGTTTTGGAAAAGCTTTCTTAATTTCTATCTTCTGATGTTTTCTTTCCCAATCTCACTACAGAAGGTCAGTCTTGAAATCAGCAGTATTGATTTATAGCTCATTTTCATTAAGAGAGCTAATCTGTATGATGTCCGGAATACAGAGATCAGAAATATATGGCAAATACTTTGCTGTAATGATTAACAGTATATAAACAGTATAAAGTTTTGAATAACTTATAGTCTGAAGTTTTAGTTGAAGTTAAATGTTGAAAGTGTAGTGAATATGTTATTCTGAAGAAAATAAAGTCATTTGTTTAAGGAAAAACAGGTGTACAAGTGGATAGTTACAGTCGATGTGTCCTCACAGACAAAGAACCTCTGTGTGAACTATTCCTTATACCTTGTAATCATAAATACTGATGTTTTATCTGAGAAGTCTTATCTGTGAATGTGCCTTACTATACCTAAACATCTCTATTTTACAGAGAATCTTCAAAATCTTGGAATTGTTTAGTCTCCTAACCTCAAATGGCATCAGCCAGTAGAAACTGGCTGTTAAACATTTCAAGAGGAAATTCTCATGAATATTCCACTGCAAACTTGATTTTTTTTTTTTTTTTTTTTCAGGAATTGTATTGGTAGCTTTTTAACCTCAGTATTTGATAGGTCAGATAAGGTGAATTAGTGCCCTTTGGGCCAGAAATGTCTCTTTAAAGAGTCATTAAAGTGAGAATGTTTTGAAAAGCTACCAAACAGGAAACACTGTTGTTTCAAGGATCTGTTTGAAGTTTTAGTATCTAAAATTAGACTTTTTTTTTTTCCCATACTTTAAGAAGTAACTCTTGCTTATATTATTGCAAAAAAAAATGTAACCAGGCTTTAATTACCTGTAGTGTATTGATATGCTTTGAGTTAACGTATGTGGGGCTGGTTAAGTCATAAATAAGGGGAGTTTGGAGGGAAAGCACTTCAAAATGTATCGCTGTTGTTCAGTAATCTTGTAGTTTAATGTTCATAACTTCTTCCGGTTTGTTTTTTTGTTATAGTCCTGTCTTTCTGCTACGAGAGTGCACAGCAGTGCTATCGGAAGGTCACAGAACAGTGCACTACCTGTGCTGCCCTAGGGCTGTTGATGTCCTCAGCTGTTGTAGGAGAAACGCTAGACCTGGAACCCAGTTTGTTACTGGTAAGAAGTAATTGTCTTGGATTTTTTTTTTTAATATTAAAGTTTGCATGCTTTCTTGAACAAAACCAGTAAAAAAAAAATCTCTTCACTGCTTATTACTTGAAGAACACTATAGCAAAATGTGCATCTGGGGTCTTTTTTTTTTTTTTTATTACCTCCCCCAGCCTATTTAACTTTACAGTTTCTAAATTTCTAATTCTAATTTCTAATTGCCTTCCTTCCAATATGCGGGGGCTAACAGTTTTCCCTTAGCTCTCATTTTCAGACCTGGTTTTCTCTTGAAATTCTTTACACGCTGTCAGAGCTATTGCAGGTTAAATGGATTTTTCCAAGATACCTTCAGAAATCCTGTCTTTTGGTCACACTTTTGTGTGCTTCTGCACACTAGCTGGCCCCGTAACTTCAGCTAGATGGTTTGATAAACCAGCCAAGTTGCTGGTTTAAAGTTTTGGAGTAGAGAATGAAAATATTTGATGATAGCTCCCTGTTATGTTCTGCCTGTTGGAGTTAGATTTTGCTTATGGTTCGTGTTTGGATTGCAGAAACAAAGCTTTGATGATATGAATGACTAGAACTGTGTAGTGTTTTGCTTGTCCTTCTTATTTTTGCTGAAATTGGCCTTTTGAGCTCCTAACTGCATTCAGTTCTATGTATTTTCATGGTAGAAGCAATTGTAAACTGACGTTATGGTCTTAAATATATTGTATTTCCTGACTAAATCTAACCTGGGCCAACAGGGAGTTGGAATCTCTCTGCCTGCCCTGAGAACCAGTGGTTCAAGTGAGTGATTTCTTTGCTGGTGTGTTACAGCTGCTGAAGGTGTAATGCTTGCCCTGCTGCTGCTGTCTGAATTTCACTCATCTTTCTGGATTGTAACTGCTACAGAGATGCTAAATGGAGATGCTCTTTTAATGCTGTCGATCACGGAGTAGTGTTGGCTTGAAACTGGAGAAATTTTAGTGAATCATCATCAGGCAGATGTTAATTAAGCGTTGGTTGGGGCTTGGGGTTTTTTTTTTGCCCTACAATCATTGAGAATTGAGTGGCCCTCTTAAAATTGCTAACAAAAATATAACTAGTATTTTTAAGTTCACTGGAAAGAATTTGTTGCCCCAATTCTTGCCTTTTCTGTAGTTCTATAGTATTTCTCAAGCTGAATGATGAAACTTATTTTCTTCCTGTGATTCCTAACCCATAAGGATAAACATGCTCTGTTGGGCTGTAATTAAACCCTCTCATCCCCAGCCATAAGGGAAAAGCGGTACACTGTTGTTTTCATGAAACTGTTGAGTTGTGAGTAACCTCTTTGGCCCAAGGGTCTGGCTTGGTCTGTTTACAAACATCTGCCTGTTTCTCTCTGAATTCAGAGTTGCGGTTGGAATGGCCAACTTAAACAAGGAATGGTTGGTTTTGTGAACTGGAACAGGGTAGAAGAGTTTCTTTTTTGGCAACTGTTCATTTTCATAAACTGTTGCTTGCACCTACAAAGCTGAATGTACGAATATAATTTCTGGGTATTTAGTATCAAGAAATGGAAACTCTTCTAGAATCGTGTGCTCTTATTCCTCAAACACACTTAGGAGAAAACACTGTACTTGTGGAGATTTGTACTTGTAAAGCTCACGAGCAGTGTCTTTGCAGGGAGTTACCATCCTTTAATATCCCAAGTTTTCTGTTTTTTCTTTCATTTAGGAGAAGTGCAAGTACTGTCCTTTCCAGTTGCTAAGGTTACGTTGGGGTTTTTTTGTTCTCCATTCTTTTCAGCACAGGGCACATGGATAGGAGGAATCCTGTGCATTTCTGTTGTCTTTAATTGGATAAAAGTGAAACTCGTATACACACTATGTCTTGTGCAAGGAGGCGTTTCAAGCCCAATCTCACCTTACAGAGCTCCTTTACAGAGGAATTTAAAAAATGTTGGAATGTCTTGGGAGTGGAGACATGGACAGGACACAGGGGAAGCAAAGAAGTGGGGTGTGTTTGTTGGTTTTTTGTATAATAAACCATTGGAGTGAATTTGAGTTCTTCCTTAATCTGTTTTTACTTTTCTCTGAAGGGAGAGGGGGGAGGAAACAACACATTTTTGGTTAAATTCCAGTTGGCATGTTTTCTCTAGGGAGCATAGAGTGACTGGTGGAGGAGTGCACTAGTGAATATTTTGGTACTCTAACTTGTGTCCTCAGTATTGAGAGTGTAGAAACATGTTTCAAACATTGTAAGAGACTAAATGTCATGTAGTTTAAATTTTTGATTTGCTTATATTCTGAGAGAGCAAAAAGTAAACAAACAGAAAATTCTACCAACAGCAAAAACGTGAAAAACCCCTCTAGCCTCTTTTTTTTTTTTTTTTTTTCCCCCTTTTCTTTCCTGTTTTCTTTCTGAGTGAAGAGAGTTTATTTTTGTCCCCACTATTTCCCAGGAGAGTGGAGTGTGGAGGCTTTCATGTGTGTACTCCGTTCCTTGTCTGTGGCTTTTTGTTTAAATTCAAATAATGCACTGACTTTCAGATGCAACAAATTTGTACCCCTTAATTTTCCTGGTGTAAAAATTTTGGTCAAGAGACTTATTATGGGTGCATATGCTGAGAGGTTGGCTTTGTAGGTATTGGTAGTTACTCGTTTTAAGAAGAGTAGGTGAAGATTGTGTTTATTTAGACTCTTGTGTCATCAGGTGATATTTTCATGTTCAAATAACTGTACTGATAGTGCAAAATAAACAGTTTTCATAGATGCTATATTTGTAGAACTAGGTTCATTCTAGCTAGGGTTAAAGATTATATAAATTATTAATGCTTACTTTGAGACCAGGTTTTTGACAACATGAAAAACAAAAAGCTGGCCTGTATCTTGACAGAAGTTTTCATGGAAGTGATTATTAAATCTGCTCATGTTTGGTGGTTCTTGCTGTTACATGCAAGTGGTGTTTGTTTAGGGACAGGTTTTTTTTAGCTACCTTTTGGAAAGTAATAGACTTGAATTACTGTATTGTCTGCAAATTGACTTATGAAGAAAACTTGATCTGTTACAATTTATTTTGTGGAAAGTCTACAGATGAGCTTTCATGGTTCATTGGCTTCTTGGAAAGCTGTGTTGTAGCCGTGTGCTGTCATCGCAGGCACAGGCCTAAAGGATTTTAGTAGGTGCTCAACTTTGAAATCCTTCAGTGTACTAAAAAGACCTGAGATAAAACAAAAAAATGTATCATTGATCTTTGAGGTCTCTTTCTAGAAAATCTCCAGTTTATTCCATCTTTACGGTGCTTCCACTAGAAGTTTGAAGGGCACTGCTTTTCTGAAGAAATCTTTTAACAACATCTTTTAAGTGGAGATAAATATTACCAGGAAAACGGGGGGAAAAAAAGCAAAGCAACAACAAGCCACAAAACAGCATGTAAAATTGGAACACAAGAGCACAGGGTTTTGAAGCTTCCTGAATTTTTAACTACTAGCAAATTGCCTTAAATTTAACTTGGATTAATTCCCTAGTGATCCTTGACATTAAACGGATGTTCTGGTTTGACATGGGTAGACAGAAAACTAATTAATTCCTCTGAATTTGAGGCATATTTAATTTTCTCCCCCAAAGACCTCTCATTTAAAAGGTACAATGCTGTGACAAATGTTGAATGTGGAACGATGTGTATAAGGTAACAGACCTTTAGACAGAGGAAGATCAAGATATCTACAGTAATAATTGCTGGTTTGGAAGATGTTGAATTTTATTGATTAGACTGAACCTGGGAGTACCCACGTTGTTGCCTGCGTACTTGAAAGAGCTGTAATGTGCTCACCTGCCAGCGGGAAGGATGCTGCTCTTTGGGTGTCCTCCCCATCCATCTCTCTATCTCTTTAAAGTACTTTGGACCAAGGACAGGTTGTCTTTGCTTTGTGTAGAAGAATGTATATTGTCATTATTTGTACTTGTTTTCTTACATTCATCATATTTTAGAATGTCAGGTGTTTTGCTTTCTTGTGCAAAAGGTATCTACCCACCCTCTGCTCTTGTCCCCAGTGTCCTTGGAAACGTGGGCAAGGAAGACACAAGGACTGTATGATCTTACTGTAACGACACGCTTTTGTTCATCCGTGGCTTGCCTGGAGGGTGTCTTCTGTCAAGAGCTTGGTGGGTGGGAGGGAGGCCAGTACAGAATCTTGCATAGATTTTTGTGTACATCTGTGTTTAGTAAAAAAAAAAATCCCTTGATAGGAAACAAAGTCAGAGAAAAGCTGTTTCCTAAAGAGGCTTCATCTGTAAAAAGCACCAGATTAGTCAACGCCTGAACCTCAGACTGGTCCAGTCTAAACCAAAGGTAGCAAGAGACAAGTATTTTCATCTGGGTTTCTGCCACAGGCAGCTCAAACCGAGGACAAGGTCTGTCTAAAATAGACTGTTCTCAACAGTGAGGGGGAACCCAACCCACTGCACTAAGCTGGATAAATAGATGAAATAGTAAAGAAAATCACAAGGAATTGGTGTAATTCCCAGGTGAAAAACATTCAAGAAGAAAAGCTGTTGTTGTATAAATTCACAAAAGCAGGTGAAGACATTGACAAATACTCCTGATGCTAATCTGTATTAAATTGAGGAAATTATCCTTGCAGGAGATTTTTTTTTTTTTCTTTCTTCTTTCCCCCAACCAGTTTCAGAGGGTTGATGTCTTAGAATATGGATTTTGATACCTGTGATACCTTACCAAAAGGAAATGCCATATCTGAAACCTTGTGATGGCTTTGTAATTGTATGCTGTGAGGTTTTCTTGTGTCTTCCTGTGAATCATGTGGATATGGCAGCTTTTGAAGGCAGGATTGGTGATGGACAACTCATTTTATCCTATGTGGCAATTCATATTTCCTGAGGGGACTAAGCTGACTCTTCAGCTCCTAAAAGTAGATGCAGTAGTGGCTTCTGGAATAAAGACAAAACTGAACTGTCATTCTGCCTTAAGAGGTGGTTCTCTCAAACCTGACGATGTTGGGAAGTGGTTGCAGCCACCTACAGAGCCTGGGTTAGAGAGCTGCTGTGCTGGCTGGTTCCATCACAACCTTTTCAGGCCAAACACCTGAAAAATCCCCCCTTAGTCCCTGCCTCTAATTTTTATTTATTTATTTCATTTATTTGAAAAGGAAATGGCTTCTGTGTGAGAATTTGATTTGAGGTCTCTGGGCGGGTTTCAATGGTAAATAGGTGGTGTCGTTCAGATAGTGCAGAGCTACGCTATTATTGATCTCTTCCAGTTCAAATTTAAAAAAAATAAGCTGCTTTGTGCGCTCTGTCTTTAATTCTGTAGAAAAGCTGTATGGATTTGAAATAGATGAACACCAATTCAGCCTATTTGTGTTGCAGGAGGATGGTCTTTCCTCTCTAGAGGGAAGCAAATGCTTCTCAATGATCAGGGACCAGCTGGTCTTGCAAATTAGCATTTCTGACACTGCTGAAGAGACGGTGTCAGCTCCATTCTTGCGGAACTGGAGAAGCTTGTGCAGGCAATCTTGCATAACTTGACCTTTTGAATCATCAGGTGGCTCTCTAGAAGAAAGGTCCCGTGTCACGTATGTTCTGTGGGCTGAGAGGTGGTTTTCTAGCCAATGGTGTTGGCTAAACTGTCGCTATTTTGCTCCCATAGATGATAATAATAGCACAGACTAGGGGAAGGGGGCAAAGGTCTTATGGATCTGTATTCCACAGTACAGGAAACTTTCTTAATCATGGCTGTCCTAGGATTGCCCACTGCTGTGAGCCCGTTTGAACAGATGGGACTGAGTTTGTGTTTGAACTCGATGTATGTTAGAAGGTTGCTTTAAGCTCTCATCAGCCTCCTTACTGACAGTGCTTATATTTAACCATCTACATTTCAAGACTGTAAGACCTCAGAAGTACAGTGATTTTTGGTTTTATCAGCAACCACCAGTAGCCTGAATCCAGGCTTCTGAGGCGTGCGCCGGCCTGTAATTACATTTGAAATTTAGTCTTGTCAGCCGATACCAGTTTTACAGTTGTATGTTAACATGTAGGCCCACATACCAATTTTACAGTTGGAACTGCTTATATTGGAACAAAATTAAGTTTTTTGAGAGAAAGGAGTAGATATCCTTTATGTTGTGTGGCATCTTGGTGCTCTTAATCAGTTGGACCATTAAGCCACTGTTACACAGTATATAAATCTTGATTGCAAGTTCCAAATAAGTGGTGTAAGCCAGATGAAATGGCAGAGATGGATGCCAAGGGATTTGTAAGGCTGTGGCAGCAAAGGCAAGTATGGAGCTGCCAGGGCAGTAGCTGCTGAGGTTCGGTGTCGCAGAGAGTGCTTCATCAGTCTGTTCTGACGCTGCCAGTGTCCATCCTTAATACCTTGAGAGTCGTGAACTCGAAGTCCTCTCGCTTGAGAGACAGAATGTGTGGATACGTGTGACCTTGGGAGATGAAGGGCAGGGAGTTTTGGATGATGCTGGCCGGACCACAGAGCTGCGTGGCTGTGAGAAATGTATGTATGCGCTCCTCCACGTTGATGTGTTGCTCCTCTCGTATTTGTGCTTTGCAGGTGGAATAAAATTCAGTCTAAAAATATTAGTGCCACTGATTACTGTCAACATACTCACATTTAAGACCTTTTTTTCTCTTTTGGGGTGTAAGAGGAGGATAATTTGGAGCATAACTTACAAGATACACGTCTCTGCCATGCTGCTGGCACTGACTAGCCTTTTTTTGGATAATACTGTCAAATTTCATGAAAGGTGATCAGAAGTCATGTGAATTCTTCTCAGCTTGATGGATGCTTTGTTATTTGGGTCATAAGCATCCTTTCTAAAATGTGAATGTTTAGGTGATTATTAGAATTTCTCCATCCAAGATTTTAGGGTGGTTGTGGGGTAGACTCGGAGACGTAAAGCCAAGGAAATAACATGTTTTGTTGCAAAATTAAAAATCTCGTGCTTATAAGTAGTTAAGCTTCAAATAACGTTAATTTCATATGTCTAATCTATTGCCAGTTTAGTTCGGGTGGGGACTCAAAATTTTGTGATCTGTGGTCTTGGATTTGCCTGTTGCTCTTCTGACTTGAAAACAGTATTTATAGCCCCTCAACCGCAATATAGCAAGGGAAATAGCTGGTTTCAATTGGCTTTCGCTGTTGAGGATTTCAGCTATTCAGTGTGCTGTACATAATGCTTGTTCCCTTGAGGAAATTGTGTTACAGAGTGCTCTTCAATAGTTTGTCTCCATCAGCGTGGTTTTAAGCGTAGTTACCTCTTTCAAAACCAAACTTCACTGAACCCAAATGGTAAAAACTGACAGCTGTTTTACCCCAGTAACTTAAGACAGGTTTTCTTACAAGTCTGTAGTAATTTAAGGAAATGTTTCTCTGGGATGTTAGGAGCCACTGGAGGATTGAGCTTCAAATCTAGTCCCTTTTAACTTAAATTATTTGAAGTCTGGTAAAAATAAGCTGCATCCTGTAATGAATGTGCAGTCTTTCTAGGCAGTAGTGGCATTCTTTCAACATGAACCTGTTACTTAATTTGGTATAACTTGGGGTTTGTCTCAGTCTTTGAAAAAAAACACGTCTGTAAGCTTGTATTGGATTTTGTAATACTGTCATTTCCTTCCCCATACAGGACTTGTGGAAGAGGAAACACAAAGATTTCCAAATGAATAACCGAAAGGAAGATATGGAGATTGCTTCCCACTACCGTCATCTGCTGCGTGAGCTTAACGAGCAGAGACAACACGGCATCCTCTGTGACGTTTGCATTATAGTGGAGGGGAAGATATTTAAGGCTCACAAAAACGTTCTGCTTGGGAGTAGTCGCTACTTCAAAACGCTGTACTGCCAGGTGCAGAAAACCTCCGACCAGGCCACAGTCACCCACTTGGACATTGTAACCGCGCAAGGTTTTAAAGCAATCATAGACTTCATGTACTCTGCACACCTCGCCCTGACCAGCAGGAACGTCATTGAGGTGATGTCGGCTGCTAGCTACCTGCAGATGACAGATATTGTACAAGCCTGTCACAATTTCATCAAAGCAGCTCTCGACATAAGCATAAAGTCAGATGCCTCAGATGACCTCGTCGATTATGAGCTCGGAGCCCCTTCCAGCAGCAGTACGGATGCTTTGATTTCAGCAGTGGTGGCTGGCAGGAGTATATCTCCCTGGCTAGCTCGGCGAACAAGTCCAGCAAACTCTTCTGGAGATTCCGCTATTGCCAGCTGCCACGAGGGAGGGAGTAGTTACGGAAAAGAGGATCAAGAACCAAAAACAGACAGCCACGAAGACGTTTCATCCCAGTCTCTTTGGTCTAGTGACATGGGCTATGGGTCTTTACGTATCAAAGAGGAGCAGGTTTCCCCGTCACATTATGGAGGGGGCGAACTACCTTCTGCCAAGGATAGTGCAATACAGAACGCGTTCTCTGACCAAGGAGTAGGGGATGGCTGGCAACCCACCGGGCGCAGGAAGAACAGAAAAAATAAAGAAACTGTGCGGCATATTACGCAGCAGGTGGAGGATGACAGCAGGGCAAGTTCTCCCATGCCATCTTTTTTACCTGCCTCAGGATGGCCGTACAGCAGTCGAGACCCAAGTAAGTCCTCCTGATTTTTCATGGCTGACATTGAAAATGTTGAGTTAATTAGATCTGTTTACGGTATGATCTTATCAGTCTTTGAAATGTATTAGCTTGCCAGAAACTGAAAAATGTCAAAAACTGTGTTGCTGGCAATTCAAAAGAACCAAGCACTGCATGGTTCAGTCGGGAACTTCAGCATCGCAGGCTGGTTCTCCTGTGAAAGAAGTTGGTAGTTTTGTTTTGGCCTTGAACCGCCAAAACACCATTGTAATTGTTGGAATTTGTGAGAGGAAAGGTTGGAATTTATTTTAGCAGGTGTGCAAGCTGATGTCAAGGTTGAAGAATTTTCCTTGCATGTAGATTGATGGGGTAATTACACCACACACAGGTGTAATTCAGTGTTAACAATGCTATCTTCAGTAATTCCTGATATTCAGGTGTCACTTTCTCACGTGTAAGAAAACCACCATAGCTTGTTGCTAGTAATGGCAAGATAAGTGTTTAGTAACTCTTAAGAATAATGTGGAGTTTTGAGGTGTTACTAAGGCTTAAACTGTATTTTGATGTGTGACTACCTGTAGTCTGAGATGAGTGGCTGCTTTGAAAGTGTGTAGCCAGAGAGAAAAATGTTTTCTCGGCTTCTTTTGAATCTTCAGTAGTTACTTTTCTGTCTCAAGATAATTGTTCGATTTGATTCATTAATCACTGGCAGTTAATAGATCCAGGAATCCTGTTGATACGGGAGTTTGGGTGTTTTTTTCCCCTAAGGCCTTTAAGGGAGGGTGGTATTAAACTCCCTGAAGCTGACTTGAAGAACGCTGTGCTGTGAGTTAGCCTGTGTTTCACTGCATACCAGAATCCAAGTCAGCCAGGAGAAGGGTGTGTGAGATTATATACCCTTATGTTGCCAAATTCAGATGAAAAAAGCAGTATAAATAGTACTGGAAGTCTGAAGAGTCTTTATGGGCTGAAAAAGGACATTTAAGTTGCTTACATACTGAAGTTTAAATGTGGTTTTCATTGAACGGGTAACCTCTACAAATGTCTGTAGATTTATTATGTTTTACATTATCTGCTGCAGCAGGCTTGCATGTAATTATTGTAATTGGCTGATGATAAAATCTAAACAACATGGGTTAGAAGAAAAATGCGAGATAACAGTGATTTATGATGAATCCGGGGTTTATAATGCATATATTTTTATATTGTTTTGAATGAAGATTCAGCAGGGATTGCCTGGTATGCTGTTCACACGCAAATATTTTTCGCTTTCATGGCATCCCATAAAAACAACTCAATCCCTTGTACTGCCCGTGAGGTGTGGGGGGGGTCAGATGGGTATATGACACAAAACCACACGTGTTGGAGAGACTGCGGAAACAGTACTGCAGCTCTGATCATCTTGGCAAATGGGTTATAAATTGAATGTCTTTATTGAAAACAGTGCAAAATGTACGAGATTGACATAAGGCTGAGGGGTCTGGTGGAGTTGAGAACAGTCAGTGTGAGGTTAATGGTTGGACTGGAGGATCTTCAAGGGCTTTTCCAACCGAGATGATTCTGTAAGATTGTATTACTGGAAGCTGCACGAAGTTTAGATCATTTAATTCCCAGTTGTTAAGGAATTAAGTAGAAGTGGCCTTTTCTTTGACAGCTGTTTGCAGATGAGAGGAAGATGGCTTTGGGTGTTGACTCAGCGCAGTGTTGAGACAGCACATCAGCAGGCACAGTCAAATTATTTGTTCCAAAACTTGTCTTAAATGCGCTTTCCAATAAAAGAGGCGTTTCTAATGATGGGAAAGGGGAAGCTGAATGGTGGTGGTTGGGAGAGTAGTTTCAGTATCCACTAGTACTGGTAAAGCAAAAGGAAAAACTGAAGGGCAACCCTTCTCCCTGTCCCAAACCAGAGGGATGTCAGAACCGACCAGGCCCAGGGGCTGCGTGTGCTGGCAGTGGGCAGCCAGTCTGCAAAGTAAAAGCAACCGTGCTGGGCAGGGGGGATGTTGGGACACTGAGCTGCTCACGGTTTCCCCACATTGGCCATCTGGAGAGGTGAGCTGGCGTGAAATATTCCTTTCTGCCCAGCTGAAAAGGGATGTTTCTGTGCGCTGTGGGATGGGTGTGTATCTGCATGCCATGGGGAAGCACACAGGAGGAACCCTGCGTGCATTTTAGGTTGAATTTTCTTGTCTTTTTTGGGGACTTTTTGGGTATGAATTCAGAGGGTTTCAGATCTCTGTGTGTGTTCATTTTCATCCAACACTTGGCCATCTGGTCAGCAGCAAGCCTCTCGCCTGCTTCTGTCCATAGATGCGTGGTTTGGGTGAAATCAGAACTGGTGAGGTTGCTTCTCTTTCAGCATGCAGTGAAGGCGCCCCTGCTCCCCCAAACCATCTCTGTCCTGGTCCCTACAAGCAGAAGGGTCTTTAGGGCTCGCATTAATATTTCCCATCTCCAGCAGGTGGAAGCAACCCTCTTGTGAACTGCTCCATCTCCTGGGTTGCCAAGCTACAGGGTTCTGCTTAGGTTCATTATTGGGACCCCAGGTTCTTTGTTTTTCTGCTAGAATTCAGAAGTAGTTGAGGGGTGTTGCAAACTTAGGTCCTGTGCATGAAGAAAAAACTACTCTCTTGTGTGAAAGCAGGTAATGGCAAGCGTCTGCACCGTGTAATGAGTATTTAGGATGTATTTAAATTTCAGCTTGAAGTTGTCTTTGATTTAGTAGGGTCAGGTTTCATTCTTTAAAACAGACTTCATAGTCTAGGGCTCTTTTTTTTTTTTTTAAACTTCATTTATTTAGAAGTGTCCCTATCTGTATTGTTCATGTCTAAGATGAAAAGGTACTCCTTTGCTGAGGAAATGGGTGTTGAATGTTCTTTCATAAGTAGCTAAGAGGAAAAAAGTTACCTAGAACTCTTTGTTCTTTGAGGCTCCTTCACTTTTGTGATCTATTCAGTTATTTTAAGATGCTCCTTGTTCAGTCTGAAAGCCCTCACCGTGGGATAATTCGGGTACCATTTGCAAATGCCTCTATACTGGAGGACTAACGCAGACTTTCTGGCAATGCAAAAACTGAGGTAGGCGAGAGAAGCCATCTTAAAAGCTCAGTGGTGGTGTCTTCCTTCTGAAATTGTTGACTGCGTTTCAGCACAATGCAATCGGTGTTTTGGAAGGTGGATCTTGCAAGTAACCATTCCATCACCCTTTTAATTCAGTGGTTATTTGGGGCAGTATACTTCACAGATTAAACTACTTTCCTACTGCTAGCTAAGGATTACATAATTGATGTTATGTTGCAAAGAAACTCAAAGAAACTTTGCATTTTGAAACGACTAACAGCTGGTTTGTAGTGGTGCTTCTTTCAGTGGGAAACAGATGTCCTTATCAATATGGGCAGGGTGTGTTAAGGAGTCCCAAATACGTAAGTAGACTGTGCTTAAATATGATGTAGTGGGGTCTCAAAGTCACTGATTTTTTTTTTTAATTGAAAGGATAAGAAAATTCTTTCTGTATCAGTTGATTAATTTCCAGATGTTGGTGGGGTCCTGCTGAGAGGCTTGGAATTTGATCACACTATGGATGAAAATAAAAGGGAGTGTCTGGAGTAGTCTTATTAATGGTAATCTAACATCATGGAAATAGCCACTGAAGCAAGAGATTGTTCATGTTTCCCATGGAGAATATATCTTCTTCATCCAAGAAAGAATAATAAAACAGGATTTGCAAAAGAATCCAAACTAAGTTGAGATGCTAGAT
This sequence comes from Athene noctua, assembly GCF_965140245.1. NCBI lineage: Eukaryota > Metazoa > Chordata > Aves > Strigiformes > Strigidae > Athene > Athene noctua. The sequence goes on from NC_134052.1 coordinate 15,803,408, forward strand.
TGAGAGGGTGATTAAGCTCTCGGTTCCTACAGGGTGGTAGCAGTCACGCACAAAGATTGATGAGCACTATCTTTTCGTGCTAGTTCCAATTTGTTAATTTGGATTCACTGTTTAGCATAAAACACGTTAGGTTTTTCCTTTCTCATCCTGTTTGGGTTGTTCAGGATGTCAGTCTGTCCTTCCTTGTATGAAACATTCATATATATGTTTTCCTCACCGAGCCGTGTTAACTTGGAACAGCAGTTCTCCAAAGTAAACTGAAGGATGGGCTTTTATAAATAATAACTTTCTTCATAACTGAGCCAAGAAGAATTTCCTCTACAGACCTGCCAAAATAACAGGTCTGTCTTTTATTTTAACCTGTTTCCTTGAATTCCATAGGTTTTCTAAAGAAACACACTGCTATTTGTTAGTCTTTAATATCAAAGATGCCTACAAAATGCAGAAGTAGTCTTGTGCCTTGAGCATCTTAATTTTCTTTAGGCTGCTGTTGCTTTAACACTGCTGGATAAAGTTTTTACAGGATTACACGTCCTGAGTGCATGGACTACAGGATCAGGTGGTATTTAAAAGGCTCTCGCTGAAGAGGATAGTTATCTTCACTAGAAGAGTTGTTAAGCTAGCAAAATGTTGCTGGTTTTGCCTCTTTATATAATGGAAAACTCTGTCATTTGGAGGGTGTCTTTTGAAGAATTTATTGATGGTTCTATTAATGTGTTAGCTCAAGCATAGTAGTTATGATTCAGGAATTTATTTCGAAGGAAGTACTCCCACACATCTTCTGAGTGTTTGCACCCTAAAGCTGCAAGTGAATTTTTGTGTGCCAATTGACTGTGAAATGAAGCTAATTATTTTCAAAACAGAAGAGTCATTTTTAGAGATGCTACAGTTTGAGAACTTTCTGCTTTACTTTGGTTACAAATAGTGAAAATGTTGTATTCTGTAAGAGCTTCAGGACTTAAGTAAGCCCGGAATAGTGACCTTCATGAGGAGGATGGACAGGGCTTCCCTGTATCCTTCTGACTTTGTAGAGTTCTGAATTCCTTTAATATTTTCCCATCAAAATCTTTAATTATGCACAAGTTTCCTCCCTTGTGGTGAGGAGACATTTCAGTTCATCATTTTCCAATGACACAAGCTGATTTCAGTGCCTGCTGCAGGGAGTTGTGCTACTGGCTCTCCGTGAAGACTGGAGGCAGCTGGTGTCGGAAGCCTTTTCCTATCCCTTTTTCTGTCTTTGTTTCTAGGGAGCAAATTATGATTACAGGAGTTGTTGGCGAGCACAGATGCTTAACAGTTGGATCATATAGTGAGCTTATATTTCAGAAGGCTTCTGAGGGAGGCAAGAAAGAGCTCGGTCTAGATGAACTCTCAACTGATTTTGTGCAGGTGAGGTCTCTGGACCTGTCTGAGCGCAGGTAGGTGAATGTGTAGATTGTCATTTTATAGGATAATTTTATTCTTACAAAAAAGTCTTTTTCTCACCAAGCTACCGGACTTCCTGTAACTCTTTCACATTTTCAATGCAAATCTTCAAATCTTTCTTTGATTTAAAAAAAAATTTCTATTATTATTTAAAAATACAGTGAAAATTCCATTGTTTCTGTTGTGATATATGGCAAGCATGTTAGTCCCAGCAGTGGAATAGAAGCCTTGCATAATGACAGGAGGAAAAACTTGAGCGTGGTGTTTGTATTCAGGGTTCAGGTGTTTAAGGAACTCTTAAACTCTTAAAATCTTAGGAAGATTTTTGTTTTGCAAAACCTGTATAATACTCCTGGCTTTACATGATGCTTTATAATAATCAGTTTACCTGTCCTGAAGAGCTGGTGTTTAAAAGAGAAGAAAAAAGATGATCTGTAGGCTAGAACTGAAGGTTAATATTAGTGAAGAAGTAAAGAAAATGTAGCGTGAACGAGCTCAGAAAGCATGTGGTTCTGCAGTCAGAGGTGGAGGCTATTTAGTGCGAAGGATTATGCCAACATGGAATGGTGGTAAAGGGAAGGAGAGGTGGCATGGCATAGGAGAGAAATAAGGAGCAGGAAGAGGGATTATAGAAAAAGAGAACTAAGAACAAAGAGCCTGAATTTAGTGTAGTAAATGTGGTATTTGAGACAGATTGAAGAGATGAGGGAGCAGTGTTAAACCAGAACACACCTCTACCAGGAATATCGAGCATTAAGGCACACTGAGTGAACTGATTTTTAGGCTTTTGCACCAGCTATTCCCATTAGAGATAGATAAACCTCACTGAGACTAACACTCTCCTGTCCAGTCATTCTTCACTCTTCTTTTTAACTTCTGCAACCCAATCTTAAAAACCTTTTGCTCCGGCTTGAAATGCAGCTGCAGAGTAAATTAATAGCGTTCCCATGTGCTGTTCTGCCTTGTCTGTCTCCCATCAGTGGCACACTGATCCCTCTACTCTGGCCTATCCAAAACTTCTCACCCTGCTCTTCAAAAAGTGCATGAAAAGCCTTTTTTTTTTTTTTTGAGATGTGGAATCACATACTTGAAACTATTCATCCTACCTAAAATAAAGATATATTGGTAAATTGTGGGTTTTTATGGGGTGAAAACAAATGTATTGAAGGAGTTGCAAAGGGAAGTCTTAGGATTGAAAGCACGCGGTGTTGAAATGATCCATGTAGTGTGGCAGCCAAAAAAAAAAAATCACTGGGATGGAATACGGGCATTTACTCTTCATTTAAATGGATGTTGCCTTGAAGAGATGGAGCCTCCAATCCATCTGCCATGGTTTGAGTTGTGGTTGCAGTGTAAAAACTTAAGGCATGTGTTTAAGTATTTGTTACAGCCGCGAATGAGAACTAGGCTGGTTAAAATTCCTGTTGTCAGATTAATATCTGATGTCCTAAAACAACATGGGGTCAACTTTTAGTAGTTTCCTACTGTTAGTTCATTATTTAGATCAGTCTTCTATGCTCAGTTTTGGAAAGATCACTTTTTAAGGAGGATAGATGTTTTGAATCAAAATGTTCAGCTTATTGGAAAGCTGTTGGAGTGTTTTTGAGGGTAGGTAACAGTAAATTACAAATTGCCTGCCACTTGGAAAATTAAGTTAATTACTGCATTTTTCCACCTGCTTTTCATGTAGTTACAGTTACGGAGCAAGGTACTAAAATTTGTTTTGCTACAAATGAGGGAGTTTTAATGATGTTTTTATTGGGGAGATATTTCGATGCCTTAAGCAGTGGCAGTCGGCGATGCCAGGCTTTCTTTCGCAGCCAGACCTGGAGGGGTTACAGATTTGTGCTCTAATGCCACCCCCGAAATCAGCTTAGCCCCTGTTCTGCATTCCTCTGGCGCTTACCGAGCTGCCCAGGTTTCTAGACCGTCTTTGGTACTCTCTTCTTGTGCATGAAGTATCCAGTTTGCTGTGTGGAGGTGGCTGCTAGTTGCAGCAAAATGCAAAACCAAGCCAAAAAAACCCCCCAAACCATTGAGCCCCCCGACTGCTGTGTCCGTATGCTGAATTTTGCAGAAACATTGCAGAGAGGGCTCAGTGGATAATTTCGGTTCTCCGTATCGCCACAGTTACAAGCTAACAAAACTATTAGGATGCAGTATTTGCAGGAATAACTCTTTTGAGTTTCTGTTTTTAAAGGGTTAGGTCAGGTTATTTTCAAGTTTGGAAACTAAAATCATTGCTTTAAACCCAGACACTTATTCCCTGGCTACACCCTGGCTTTAAAATGGTTCCACCCTAAACCAGCTTTAGCTCAAAGCTCAGTGTCTGTTTCCTTTTCCCCACCCTGCATTCCATTTTCCCCAGGCTCCAAAGCCCTCCTCCTCCTCCTCCTCCTCCTCCTCTTCCTCCTCCCTGTGGTAGCAGCCGTGAGACTGTTAATCTGCTTTAACTCCAGAGATCAGAGGCACTTCCCCTCTCTCCAGTGCCCTTCTCACTATTTCATTTGTTCCTTGTGCCAAGGTTACCCTAGGCTCATCTTTACAGAGATCCCAACCTTTCGAAGAAAGATTTTTTTTATTCTTTTTTTTGTTTGTTTGTTTCTTTACTGAAATTGCAAGTGAGAAATCAAGAAGGTTTTACTTTTAGCATTAAAAAAATTCTAATCCTACTTTGCATTCATCACTGTTCAGGACTTTCACTTTCCTATTTGAAGCGCTGCTTTTGCATTAAAACAGTAGGAATTAATTCTTTAGATGCAATGCCCTAGGAACTCAGCCCAAAAACTGACTTTGCTGCATTGATCTCAGATTATTTATTTTTTTTTTTAAACATTTCTTACAGGCACTTATTTCAAAAGGTAAATATTTTTCTGAGGATTTTCAAAGGTTATAACTCAGCATCCTGTCATATCATGAGTACTAGTGTTCATATTTAATGTGATACTTGAGTGTTTTATTTTTGTCCCTTCATGTTTCTGTCCATGTGCAGATGTGCAGCAAGAGACGGGAGCAGCAGAGAGTAACATCAGTCCTTTTACTGTGTGAGTTATGAGACTTAGAAAAGAGGTTAAGCTCACAGTAAACCTTAGTATTTTTAAAGTGAATCTGCTTGAAGTTACTGTACAATTCTCTGCATATTGTGTGGAATCAAGAGCATGGCTTAAGGTATTTCTGCACTGCCCAGTCATTCCTGCTCCTGCAAGGACCATTTTATTATTCCATTTTAGAATAGTTTCAAAACCAGTTAACTCATCCAATTTAACCACTTCTCTCTTCTTTGGATTCAGGTGTTCTGTTGTATCTTTCTTTGGGGAAGATCAGCTTGTTGACCAGGTTTACTCTGTAGCCCTACGAGCAGTTGAGTTGACGTCACGAACAGGCTGTGGGAGAGCAGAAACAAGCAGCTGGGTTTGGGGCCAGGAGCTCCTTTTGCTGACACAGACCATGGAAAAATAGCTGCAGAATTTGATTCGATGTTAGAGAAACAAATATTACAGGAAAGAGATAAAAACTGATTATTTTTTTCAGATACTTGGAGGAGTGGAGGGAATTTTCCAGTTGATACTTGTAGACTGATTACTGTTTTGAGGAAAACAAAGATGGCGATATACTTGTGCTTCTAGAATACCACTGCAGAAATATCAATGTAAAACCAGGTTGTATTTGTGTAGAACAAGCCTGTTTTATTTTAGAAATGCTATTCTAGAGGTACTGAGGAGAATGTTTCTGTTGGTAAAACATAGATGGAGAACATCCTATGGCTGTAGGCTTGAAAATTATATTCAAGCCTGTATGATGAATGCTGGCTTTCAGTTGGCACGGCCTCCCCCTGAGCACTCCAGAAATAGTCACAGCATTGGAAATTTGCAGTTTTATGCAGGATGTTGTTTCTCAGCGATTCAGATCCCAACAGTGCAGGGCAGTGTCCCAGGTCACTCTGCTTTGAATCACGGTTGAGAAGCTGTAGTGGGACTCAAACCTGGAAGGAGAGGGATGGGAAAGTGCAGCCTGAAGGAGACCACGCTTTTGGTTCCATAAACATTCACTTAAGATATCTTACGGTCTTTAACATAAAAGCAGTTTTTAACCATCATATATGTTGTGGTTAAATATCTGTGTTTGCCTGATAGTTTCCCGAGTTGTGAAATTGGAGCTTATTTTGAACGCTGTGCACATTTATTATATCCACATGTGTACTATTATGTTTGTAAAATAGTGCTAATCAAAACCAATATAGCTCATGGCATCACTTCTCTATGTAAATATTACAGTATGGGAGAATGCTGGGTTTTGCTTAACAAATAGTAAGTTGTGCAATGCTTTTGAAGGATTCCTGCTAGAAAGGAGGGGGTATCTGAAACACAAGCTTCAAGGATATTTTTAGCAGCTGGTAGAAGATTGTCTTTTTTTCTACCAGCCAAGGTGCTCCTTTTTAATTTTTATCCCCAAGAAAAAAACACTAGGAAATTAAAAGTTGTTTGTTTTTTTTTTTTTCCCTGTAAGTTTAAAAATTAATTATGTCTTTTGCACAGAAGGAGATCAAGTCAAATCTTCCTAAACCTATGCAAGAAACATCATTCCTGAAATTTTAGATGGAATCTACTGTCAGGCAGATCTGTATACTTGACACAAATAGATAGAAGAACCTCAGAAAATTAAGTCTTTGATTTCATATAAGTTTTTTTTCCAGAAGAGTTCAGCTCAGGTCATAATTTGGCAGTGTCCTTGAAAGAAAAGCTGAGTTTAAGTGGCTCCCACTTTCCCTTGGTACTTAACTGCACCCCCACACTCTCCTGCAGTTGTTCCGGTGAAAATGTCTGTACAACCATGTAGTGAACCGGATTGGGGAACTGATCTGGGTTTAAAAATAACTTTTTTAATAAACCAGTTTATTTTTAATATATTAGTTCCTGTCTCGAGTTCACCTCACAACTATCCACACAGTCTTGGTACAACTGAGGGAGTAGCAGGGGAGGATGCAGGAATGAGCATGGGGGTGGGAGAGGTTGCTGATGTTGGGGCATCTTCCCTCACAGCCCTCTGCCCTTTCTGCTTGTCATATTGTAAACAAACAAACAAAAAAGGTACATTTACTACAACACTAAAAATTATCCAGCTGTGTGCAGGAGATCCTAAACAACTACCCCAGAAAGCACGAGGCCAGTGTCCATTCCAGGTAGCTTCCAGGCTGATGCTGTTCACTTTGTTCGTTAGCAACTTGGGTGGTGGGATGGAGCAAACCCTCAGCAAGTTGTTGGATGACACCAGCCTGGGAGGAATGATTTGCTGGAAGGCAGCGGTGCCAGAAACAGCATGAATTCAACAAAGACAAATGTGAAGTCCTGCACGTGGGACAGAATAACCCCGTGCACCAGAATAGGTTGGCAGCCAAGGAGCGAGAAAGCAGCTTTGCAGAAAATGTGTTCTGGTGAGCAAGGAGCTGAAGAGGGGCTGCGAAGGCTGGCTGCGTGCTCAGCAGTACGTAGCGTGTCAAGGGAAGCGAGACCACGTCTGGAGTACAAGATCCAGTTTGGGGATCTCCAGGAGAAGACAGACTTTGACAAGCTTGAGCAAGCCCAGCCGAGGCTATGAAGATATTGTGTACGTGGAGAGGCTGAGGCAGCGTGGCTTAACCTTGAAGAAAAGGGGGTGGATGGGTTGTCCAGAGCCAGACCCTTCTCAGATGTGTATGGAGAAAGGATGAGAAGTAACAGACACAAGTTATAGGAAGGGAGATTCTCATGGGCTAAAAGAAGGGAATTCTTCACAGAATGGTCAATCGGTGGCGGAAGGGCCTGGAGAAGTTGTGGTATCGCTCCCCCTGCAGATACTCAGATCTTGATTATACACAGCCCTGAGCAACTGGATCTAACTCCAAATGTAGCTGTGAAATCGCTTTCAATCTAATTTATCCTATGATTTTTAAAACTGGACCCAGTTAATGCAGCAGTAACGCTGCCACAAGCCAGGACGGCTACGTGCTCGCTGTCTGTTCGTCCCACCACTAAAGACGTAACTTCAGTTGCTGTTTTCAGTCTGTACTTTCCTCGGTGTTTGCCTTTCTGTTCCTGACAGCAAGTCTGTCTTTCCTTCCCTTCACCTTTCCACCCTATGTAGAGAGCGAATACTCCCTCCCCCTGTAGACTTTGCTGTGGAGTTTTTTTTATGTGCTTTGTTCTTACATGTGTTAAAAAGAATACACAATATGACTTGCCAGCCCTGCTTCGCGTTCGCCTATGGGAGGGAAAGTATTTGGTGGACTTAGCTGGGGGTTCTACTGTTTATGACTGTCAAGTGTGCTTTATAAATAAGAGTAGGATATAAGATTATCCAGGGTTTCTTTAATTAGCTCCAGACAGTTGTGGGATCTTGCTGTCGCCCCTAGCTTTGGCAAGTGTCCACAAAATGCAGGGAGCCAGAGACTGTGGCTGGGTTTAGTTGACAGTGCTACTGCTGTTGGGTTAAAAGGATGCTGGTGAAATGGGCAGGGCCGTGGCGTTTGTCCTGGTGAAGCACCTGAAGGCTTAAATTCTGCTAAACCAGGTACGGCCGCTGTGAGATCGGGTGAGCTATGTGGGAAGGGTGAGGACACTCTCTGGGATAGGAGGCGGCTTGAACTGCCGTTGTCTTTGGAGGCTGTGGGGACTCGTCTGGAGCCGATGAGTTTACTCCAGGTGCTGAGCAGCGATAACCTCCCGTTGAAAAAGGTGTGCTTGGAGGGATGGCTCGTGCTGTGCAGAGAAGCGCTACGTCCGAGGGGAGTTGAGGAGAGGTTGGAAGGGCTCCTGAAATTTGCTGGGGTGAGAGGGAGAACTTAGAAAAACTGGCTTAAAGCTTTGGCTATAAATGATAAGCTAAATACTGTTGCGCTTCTTTCAAGGACCGCGGCGTTTGCTGGCTGCCTTCCCCCAGCTCGCTGGCGGTCGGGTCACTTTGATTAGGTAGGCAGTCGCTTGACAACGCGTGTCACGCGACCTCATCATCCTGGAAGCTCGGGAGACCGAGGGGGAAGCGTTACTGCTTTGTATTTCTGCCAAACACAAGGGGACTTTGAAGAGAAGATGACAGACTTCTCGGATCTCCTCTTACCTTGAGACTGTAATGAAAAGAGCAATATTGAGGCATAGCGACCTGGCAAAACGTTGCCTTTAGTTCTTGGGGAAGAGCTTGTTTCTGCTTTGAATTTTCCAGCAACAGATGTGATCTTGTCTGGCTTTTATTCACGCCTTTCTTCTCATGCGTTTAGTCCTCCAGCTACAGATTTTTAGAAGATGTTCAACTATGTACATGAGAGAGCAGGAATGAAAGTTGAAAGAGGAGAAAATTACTTAAAAAAAAGAGATTATGAAAGAGAATAATAGCATTGGGAGTCTGGGAAACAACAGAAAACACATCTGGGGGTTTACTGAAAAGGTAACAACACAATACAAACAAGAAATAAGTGTGAAAGAAGCAGACACTGAGGAGCTGAGTTTAAACTGTAAAGAGGAAAAAATGACTGAAGCAGGGAGAAGAAATACAAGAAAAAAAAGAGGGTTTGTGTTAAAGTAATTAATTAAAGTACTTAAATGGATTCTTTAAAATGAAGAAGCTTTTCCTTGGTCTTTCTGAGATGACATGTATTTTTTTGGTTGTTTGACTAGGTTTAATGCTTTTTACTGTCAATTTTCTCCTAGGTTTTGGAAAACAGTTTGTCACATGAACATTCAGATACTTTCAGTAAGTTGCATCACCTTTATTTCTGCTGTAGCCCTTTTCAAGGGGCTGGCAGATGTCTGTAGTACTGCCTGATTTTCTGACTAGTGCAGCTTGGTTTTCTCATACCTGGGTTTGTGACAGGAGCTCAGTTTTATATGACTGAGGTAATCTTTTATTTTAATGGTAGTAGCGGCTTGCCTGATGATAAATGGGATTTCTGGTCTGGATTTGAGCTTCGCATAGTGTAGCAAAGCAAAGGAGTTTCCTGTGGCTGTACTTCCCTTGCAGAGCAAGCAGACAGTTCACTTTTGTTTTGCCCAAGTGTAAATGTCTGCGCAACAGCCACCCCGTGGGTGTTTGGGGTGTCGTACTGGCGTGAGCATTATTCCTCTTTATAGATTTGTTAAAGCCTGGTCAGCGTGGCTGGGAGTGAAGTGTGTTTTGTCGTGCTGGGATGTGTGATCTCTGTGAGAATATATTCCTTTTGCGTTAGGCTTTCATGTGTAGATAAGAACTTCGCCAGTTCAGTGTTGCTTTTGGAGTTTCAGAGATGCATTGGAATACTGTTGCCAAAATTGTTAAAAAATAGGCCCCGTGTTTTATTTGAAAATAAAAAATAATAATTAAAAATATTCATCCAAGTCAACAAACTAATAAAGCTTTTCTAAAGCTTCCGTGTTTTGGAAAGTAGGCTGGTGTGGTAGAATAACTGCAAAATAATTATTTGCTAAAGAGACTAATGAGCTTGGTTTTTTAGAGCAGCATTAATCCCGTGTTTAGCTTGCTGCCCCCGATCGGGATTTCCTGCGAGCGGTGCCTGGAATCCGGGCAGTCGCAGGGACTGTCTCAGCGGTGTGAAAAATGAGATGTGGAGGAGTTGGATGGAGCTCTCGGGCTGCCATGTGACCCGCTGCCTTGAATAATTGCAGAATAGAAGCTCATTTACTAAAGCTTGGTTTATGTACTGTTGAAGCACTGTAGTAAACAGTTTAGATTACCAGGAAGTGACGGATACTTTTGATTCATATAATTCTTTGGCTAAATGTTGTAAAAGAAGCTGTATTCCAGCAAAAAGGGAGAAGTGGTTTTGGAGGCGCTGTGAAGAGGAACTTCATGCATTTTTGGGTTTTGGTGCACTGAGAATATTTTAGTACTTCTGTGACGAAGTGGATATTTATTTTGCCTTAATATGTATTTGATTAGGTTACATCAGCTATAAATACTAGAAGCTCTAAAGCCTCTATTTCACTGTCTGTCTCTAATCTTGGCTTTTGAGGAACATTTAATGTCTTGTTGTGGTTACAATTAATCTGCGTGTTTTAGCAATTAGTGTTTATGTGCAGCAGGCAGCAGCGGATTCTGGCAACTGTCAATCAGCATCTGTAATTGGCTATGGAAAAGGACGGGAGAAAACGCAAGGTGATTTACTGCCTGCCCCGTTATTTGGCAACACCGTTTTGTTGACAAACACGCTTTCTGGCCTGAGTTATTTGCTGTGATTTGCCGTGTGGGTGGTGAGGAGCAGAGGAATGGCTTTGATTTGATAAAGCTGACTGTTACATTAGCAGTTTAATGGGCTAGAATTTACTTTCTTCGCCACTTTTTGTAGCAGCTGCTGTTTTTTAAACTCTTGTAACTTCCCTTTATGTGGAAATGTTTGTTTTTAATACAAATTTCATTATCACCTAGAGAAATGCATATACCTGTTAACCGCTCACTCGGTGACAGAGGCATGACAAAATATGTAAAAATTCAAAGCAATTGAATTCTTCTTGGCTAAGATTTGATAAAACGGATCGTATGAGATTATAGAAGCAAAACACAGACGGAGGAGGGAAAGTGGTTTGGTTTAAAGAGCCTCTCTGATAGTTTGCAGAGTTGCTGCTGGTGTGTTTGCAGCCCCCAGCCTTGGGTATTCCGTACATCTCCGGGGTGTAGGAGTACTCTGCTAATGATTGTTTTTTTCTTTATTGTTTGCTTTGAGGCTTTTTGTTTTTGAAAGGAAGTGGAAAAACTTACCAGTAAGAGGTACTGGCAGTACAGCACAGCCCAGTAAAGTGAATCTGAATGTGTTAAGGGATCTGGCGTGACCTTGGCTGGGGCTGGGGAGTTCAGACTGATCCCAGCTCCGCGGGCTGGACACCTCGAGCAAGTCACCACGTCTTTCTCTGGCAGTTACCACCTGTAAAATGAGATGAAAATAATAATCTTCCTTTAGCTGTTTTCCAGGTTACAGGAGGTAGGCACTGTACCACTGTCCTCATTAGCATTTTTAATAAGGCTGCGTAGATTGATGTCTTGCCCTGGTTTGAAGTTGTCGAACGCTACAGCCGAGTGCTGGTGGGCCACACTCTTCCCTTTCCGTGAGCTCTGCTGCTGTGAAACTCGTGCGGGAGTAAGCTGATTGCTGTGGTGTGTACGGGCAACCCCTGAATTCCATACCCAGAGAAGTGCAAGATGAGTTTGTGAAAGCAGCAGAGCGTTAATTTTGTGCGTGTCGTACCACTACTTTGAACTGTAATAGTTGCCTCTTGCATTAAGTAGATTTAACTGTATTTTGAACTAGGAGGCAAAAAATGTTCAGGATCTGCAAAACTTCTTTTTCCATCTGATCACTCTTTATCGATACCTTCTCTTTGGATTTGGATTTTTTTTTTTCCCCTCTACATCTTGATAGTACAAATTCTACAAAGGCATCTGTTTGTTGGGAAGCTTTAGCCCTGCTTGCCAGGTCCTGGACTGGGTTTTGAGTGTGTCACCTCTGTTCTGCTGCTGCAGATTCTGGAATAGATAATTGCAGTTTGGTTTACACACTTTATAAACAGGGTAACAGCCCTTTTTGTAGGTAATGTCATTGTTTCCTGTGAAGAACAGAGAGGAGTGTAAGAGTCACGTTCCTTTGCATAAAAATACAGAAATTATTTAAGACTGTAAGAAAGTCAAAGTTCCAATGAGAATCTTTAACTAGACCTCCCCCAAAATGCAAAAATAAAGTGTTTTCACAGGGAGGAATTAGCCTTACCATAGCTTTTTCATTTTTTTTGTTTGGGTTCATTAGCTGATGTTTTTGTTAATTGTTATGCGTTTTATGCAGCTTCCTTGTAGCTACCTGTTGTCAAGTGGCTCATCTGTGTCTTTGGTTTTTGTTTTTAACGGCATCGCTTCTGTATAAAACCCACCCTGTGATATATGCTGGGAACCACTTATTACTGTGTATTTTTCAGATAAGTGACCCCAAGGGATCTATACTAATTAGCAGTCCACTATTACAGGGTGTTTATTACTGGATTTTTCAAAACCTTCATCATGGGGAAGAAAGAAAGGAATGAAAATTTGAACTACGGGAGTAAAATTATGGAAAAAACAGGACTTAAACGTTTGAATGTCATTTCAGTGCTAGCAGACTATCCTGAAATCTTTGTTTAAAATAAAGTTTTCTCCAGTTAGGGGTGGCAGGGGAGGCTGTACCCATCGCTCTCCCTCTGCCCTGCCGTCATGGCACGTGGTACTGAAGTTCTGACCCGTTCGGGGTGCGGATGGACCCCGGCCCGAGGCACAGAAATCCCCAGGCGTGGGGCGGGTCTGAACGGCCGCGTTCATCTTCGGGCTTTTGGAAAATGAGGGGGCCAGAAACAGCTCTCCCACATGAAAAGTGACAATAAAGCCAAACTAGGTGGTGACAAGTTCCTGGTTCTCAGTTGTTCGGACTCGTGGTCAGACGGACCTGCGTGGCTCATGAACCACATCGCAGGACTTTGCTTGTGTCTCTGACGGCATCTTTTTGTCACGCAGGTGCTGACGTGACGGTAACAGAGCCCAGCAGCTCTGACAGCAGAGTGGAGCGATCGGACCCCTACGCCAGCGTGGACGAAGCCCTCCTGGGTGGGGAAGGCAGCTACATCTCACAGCCCCTCACTCCGGAGAAGGAGGATGCGCTCCAGGCCGCCACCGTCGCCAACCTGCGCGCGGCTCTCATGAGTAAGAACAGTTTGCTGTCGCTGAAAGCCGACATGCTGGGAGAGGATAGTTCTCTGCTGTTTGAGTACTTACCCAAAGGCACGCATTCTCTCTCTCGTAAGTTTGTGTTTTTATATTTTTTTTGTTAACTGATGCTTTAAGTGAAATCTTTAGTGAGAAGATGATACAGGTCACTTCCTCGTTACTACCGATACATTTATATCCAGTTTCAAATCCTGCTTAATCCCACTTTCCATAAAATTTGGAAAATTGTGTTTGGTAATCAATCCAACTTTAACGTTAACTGCCAAAGCCATAGAAAAAAGTATTTAGTGTGTGTGTATGTAGTGCTTGTCCTCAAATTTCTGTTGTACTTGTTTGCAGAATGGTACTTAGAAACACAGTACAGAGTATTTGAATCCTTGTGATAACAGAAGTAGCTCCAAAGGTTTTGAATCCAGAATTAACTAATGCTGAGAGGAGGCTTGGCTGTTGCTCCTGTAGAAAAAGTTGTGATTTTGTGGATCGCGTGATCTTTGCTTCTTGCTGTTTGCTTTTTAGACCTCTCTCTGAGTAATGAGCAGCTATTGATTGTTTTGTTATACTCGCACGTGGAAATGAATGTTTCTCTACTTGTGATCTGTTGGAGATGGCTAATGTGTACTGTTATGTGTAGACAGCTTATTTTTTCAGCACACTTTTGTATTTTTGTCATTGCAGTCATAAAATAGTTTGATTCTCTAGCATGCAAAGAAAAAAAAGCATTAATGCTGTATTTTAATAATATTCTCGGAAGATGGGGATATAATTTGTGACATCAAACAGAGCAAGTGGTGGCGTTTAGAGTGCTACATGTTAGTTTTCAGCAGAAGAGGTTTATTTTAATCTATACTGAGAAAATTGACCAATTAAATGGAATGAAAAGTTCACTTAAGATATCTGTTATTTTATTTTATCTTTACTTCTCTCAATGGCAAAAGACAGATAACTTTTAATGGTCACTTGAGTTGTATCATAGAGGGAAATAACTGGACAATGTAACTCTTTTTGCTTCTCATATCTGAACAGTAGAATTACATTTTAAAAAATATTTTTAAGTTCAGAGAAAAAATAAAATGTTTGTACCTTACTCTGCAGCTTAAATGTTTGGGGGGAATTGCTAATGCCACATTCTTGTTTCTTCGACAGTAGTTCATGGTGGAATGATCTCCCAATTCAGTGAGATTTAGACGGTTCAAACCAGGCTCCTGGGTGGAAATCCCTTGGTTGCGATGCAGTAGCAAAGGTCCCGAGCAGCAGTTCAGTCGCCAGGTTGCGTGTGGTGAGAAGGGTGCCCTCGGCTGGCACCGGGGCGGGTGGGAGCGTCGATGGGTGCATGGCTGCGAGGGTCAGGCACACACCACGTGTTGAGTCTGTGACAGGCAAAATCGGCGGTTTCATCTTCCGTCCTGAGAAACTGGAACAGTGACAGGGCTGCCCTCTATCTATCATCCCTCTCTTGCTTGGAGGACTGTAGATTTTCCTTAAAAGCTGAAGGGCCACTTGGTGTAAAGACAAATTAGTATAAGGCAGTCATAAATTTGGGCTAGAAATTAGAGATTGCCTAACCAGATGAGAAGCAGAGATTAGGAACAGGCATGGCATAGGCAGAAGACCAGCTGAGTTTAAAATAAAGCTTGACACATGTAGAAAAGGGGGTAGGAATTGAGGTTACTCATCGAGGGGTGCGATGGCTCGGCAGGTCCTTCCAGCCTGTATTTGAGGTCCCTATTTTCCAGTCCTCTCACTACTACTTGAATTTCATTCAGCTAAGCTTCAATTATCTCATCTTTATGGAAGCAAAGCGAATTGCATAAGACAAAAAGACAGCTTGCTGGGTCTGTAGCTCTCACACCAGTGGGTGGATGTGGCTGTGGCCTGCTAAGAGGATTTTTACAGAAGCAGGGAGTTAAGGGACATATTTTTTCTTTCATCTTATTCAAATTCACAGGTATTGATTTATTTTAATCACTTGAAAAAGATGTTCTGATACAAGACTCTCTTGCTTTTAAGTGGTCGTTATGAAATACAATAGGACATCAAGTTTAATGAGAATTTTCAGTGTATAAAATGACAGTAAAGCAAATGGTAAGAAGATTCTGGAGATCTAAAAGCAGAGACTAGGTTGGTGCTAGCTTTGTAGGTGTTTTTCACATTTTTCTTCAAACACAATTTGAGGATGTTGAGTCATTTTAAGTCCTGGGTTATATTACAAAAAAAAAAAAAAAAAAAAAAAGGCGGGGGGAGTAGGCAGGAGCACAGTGAAAAAGATTATTTAAAAAAAAAAAAAAATCCCCAAACCAGCACAGTGTTCATCTGTTTGATTTGAAAAGGAAATGCACTAACTTCACGAATTTTAAGTGATCAATCTCTCTTGAGTTTAACAAATGTGAAGTGGTTTTTAATCTTAACTGCTCTCACTGGATTGTCTTTGTATTCTCTTACGAAGCACTACAGTAAGTAAAGAGCAGTGTTCGCATTTATTTTTCTTTTCTGGAGGAAAAGATTTAATGGAGGTGGACAGATCCAAAGGGTATATTATACGTGTTTAAAATTCTGATGAGCAGTTTCTAAAGGGGATATTACTCTCCAAGTTACTGCATACACTACAAGTTTTCATTTTTTCTTCTGCATCCTGTTGTAAAAGTTAATAGAGGATACCCCAAGGTTTTCATGTTGGCCGGTGTTCTTTTTTCCTAATTCACTGTACATTGTAATGATTGTATGAGGTGTGAAAATACTTAATATTCTGCTGATGGAAAACAAAGCCCGGGGTGTGTGAGAGGGGTGTTGTATCACTGTGATGTAGTCAAACAGAAGTACAGCGTTTCTAAAGTTAACCAGTTCACACTAATTGAAAATCAGGAGGGAAAATTTAAATATCTTGCCTTTTGGGTATCACAGTTACCAGATAACCTGCAGCTGAAGGGCTCTGAGAATTTATGATGTTCATGGTGGATGGTCAGGATCACCATTGTTCATGTGCTTGTCTGACCTAAAGAACATGCAGGTTTTGCAGAAAAAAAAAAAGTACATGTGGGTTATTCATGGGTAACACTGAGGTCATCTCGGGTACCACTAGTTACTGAATCCGCATGGTTTGCTGTTGGGGATGTCTTTCAGATGAGATAAACTAAACCTCTTATTTCTTATCTTCACATGTTTTCATGGTTTGTCTGTGAAAGCAGGTTGTTATTTGATTTCCAGCTTCAGCAGTGCTGTTCTACTGAGCTCCTTGGTTTGATGGCGTGTCTCTCATTTCATTTACGATACTGAACTTTGGTAGCATTGTTCTGTACGGTTACACCACATCTACAAAAGTCTCAAAGGCTTTAGCTGAATGTTTTTAGCTGGTTTTGCCAAGTGTAATCAAGAGAAGAAGTTGAATATTCATTAGACAATGAATTTATTCGTTTACAGCCTTGTTTTCTCATTTAAAAAAAAAAAAAGTCAAAGCTTTCAGATTTTGGGGTGACAGACTCCCTTAAAGGGCGACTCTTGCACATTTTCAGAATAGTACATTGCATAGTTTTTTATACGTCTATGTTTGGCTTTTCCTGTTTACCCTCTTGCAACTGAAACTGTTTATAGAAGCAATTCCTATGAAGCTTGCTGGCCAAGTGATTACATGGTACACAGAGCCCTTTTCTTTTGGGCAAACCGGCTAATACGTTATTTTTAGTTAGTGGTTCATCGGAGCCAATAATTTAGACTTGCACTGGATGTTAAAGGAATACATTTTACATAGTGGTCAACTCTCCAAGAGGGAGCTAAAGGTATTCAGTTTGGTGTGGAATTTTTGTACGTGGTAAATGCAGATTTAGGGGAGAATGGATGCAATTTTAAACAAGATATAATAACCTTTGCCTTTCTCTTTTCCACAATCGCTTACTGTCCAGCTGTCAGAGAATACTGTATTCATATAAATACTGCTAAACCGGTGCACCATCTTTCACAAGCAAAGCTGACTTGAAGGAAAGCGCTTTTGTTTTCTGATGTAGAAGTTAAAATACTTTTCATTAAATAAAATTAATTTCAATACAAATTCAGGAGGGAAAAAGGTTTCTCACAGTACCAGTCAGAACGGGGCAAAATGTAAATTCAGGTGCCGTTTGCGTTCTCGTGTACAAAATATGGTTCGTTTATGTAGGTGTCTCTGTGTTACTTGCAGTTGTTGAAAATAAATAAATATCAATTGCTGGTTTAAAAAGCATCTTTGTACTTTGTCGTACATCTTCGTGGCTCACGTGGGGTGATTGATTTTATTGGTTCTCCTTACTCCGTTTCATTGCTCGTTCATTAGCCTTAACTTTTGCTTGAAGAAGTGCATAGTTTCTTAGGAACCTGTGTAACTCTGTAGAGGTGCTAATAAAGAATTAATCAAGCCAGACACCGCTGGCTTATCTTTATGTTAAAATACCATTTCTTTAAGGAAGTGGACCCCAGAGATGCCTCAAAGCTGCTGATGGTCACAGCGTGTAGCCTTAATGTAAACGGAGAGGTTTGAATCAGTTTGGGATGTTCAGGGGGAAAAAAAAAAGGAACATGTGGATGTCTAGCTTGGAATTCTGCTATAGACCTGGAGAGCTGGCTTCCTGGTAACAGTTTCTGACAGGAAATACTGACAAATTTGCTTTTTCACCTATTTTTTCCTACCTTGAATTCACAGGGTTTTAGCATTTTGTTGTCTTGCCTTTAAATTAAAACAGCAATAGATGAGCACCATCAGAGTGAAAGCGGGAAGTATTGTTATCACACTTGAATAGAGTTAACTAAGTTGTGAAAGATTTCAATCTGCGATCAAAGCGGAGGAAGGTAAATCAAACATCCAGCTTGTGGCACAAGAGCAGAATTTCCTTGATAGCTGATAAAAAAGTTAGGTTTGGGATTGTTCACATTTAGAAACCTTTGTGTGGTTTCACTCAAATGCTTTGTTGTGACCCAGATCACAGTGTATTGTATTCGGGCATAGTATAAACTTTGACTTGTTATTTGTAGCTGTATTAAAGAGTGTGTTTTTTATATCTGTAAAGGTTTCAATCAGAGTCTTTTGTGTTAGAAATAAAAAAGCCTTTAGGGCATAGAGTGCTATAAATACAAATTTGTTTACTTTTATGCCATATCTGCTTCTGATTTCTCCTGCTTGCTTTTCGAAAATAACGATCTGCTCGATATGTCATTCCAATATTTGCTCGAGGTGTGTGTTAAAGTTCGTTTAACAACTTGTAACGTACGCCGATCTTGATTACACACAGTCTTTATTTGCACGGAGATTTGTCACTGATTATCAGTGCAGTTTCTGGAACGTTGTCTCCCACTTGGCTGTGCTGCAGCGTAGGCAAGAGGGTGAGATTCTGCTTCGGCCAAACCAATAATGTTTGGTTTTTTAACTATGCTAGATTTTTGGAATGTAACGACTGTCACGTATAATTGAATAGTTTTGTACAAATATTTGAACTTCTATGCTTGCTAACTGTAGAACGAAAGGAATATTTATTTTTTTTCCCATCTTTTGTAAAGCACTTTGAGATCAAGGACTGACAGTACTATATTCAATAAAACACTACGGTCAAATCTTGAGATCTGAAGCTTTGACATAAATTTTCAAGAAATTTAGTAGTAGAATAAAGTTCGTGTGGACGTTACTTAAAGATCAAAATGTATGTGTTTGAAATGGTGCTTCTCCAAGGGGTGTCTCTCAGAAAAGCGATTGCTCTGGATATTTGTGCTGCGCTGTGCTGCTTCCTCCGGACGGACTCTTTAGTGACGGTGCCACGCGATAGAACTCCACTACATACATCACACACAGACGAGGCATTTTGGGTGGGGAGGCTGGTTGGTTTTGTTTTTTTTTTTTTTTAAAAAAAAAAAAAAAAAAAAAAAAAGCCTGGCATCACTGCCCTGCTGCATTCCCTCCCACTGACAGAAGATAAGCTGCGAGTGCTGGTGCGCTGCCTTTGCAAGGCCTTTTTTAAAACCACCAGCTGGTGCTAGTTCACGTGGGTGAGATTCGTTTCCTGTGTTCCCCAGGGCCTGGCACCAACTTGAATCGTTCAAGGGGCGAATGTGATGGCAAAGTGGAAGCACCATCTCCCCCGCTGCCTTCATCACACCTTGCCACTCAGAGCCCCCCCGAGATCTGCTCTTCTGGTGAAATGTCACCAGAAACCATGATAAAAGGAGAGGTGCCTTCCTCAACCCAGGTAAGATCATGGGGGAAAATACAAGAAATTTAAATGCAAAGGTATTTGTTTAATCCAATTCTCCCCAGTTAGCAATGCTTTGAAAGACCATAATACTTTACGCTTTGATTTGTTAGCTTTTTCTTTCTTTTTTTTTTTTTTTTTTTTAAATAACAGTGTATTTTAAAACTAGGAAGTCTGAGGTCAGGGCTGGTGCTGTCCTAATTTTAGTCTTTCTGCCTTACCTCAACAGAACTCGTGTTCAAAAACCTGTATTTTATTGTAAATCCCTTTGTTTGCAAAACATTGCATACAAGAATATAATAATGACGTAAAGATAGCCGAGACCCCAGCTATCCATTGCCTGCTTGGGTGTTTTGCATTTGGATTTCTTCTGTCTAAATTTGGATAGAAGCAGGCTGGTTTTCTGCATTACAGGAGTCAGGAATTTAAAACAAAATCCATAGCTTTCTGTGGCTTTTCTTATTCTTAATATTTTTGAATGATACTTTAGTTCTATTAAACATATGGGTGGAAACACAGATTTTTTTTTTTTTTTTTTTTTTTCTCTGCAGTCACCTTAGAGCAAAGTGAGCTGGTCAGAATGGCTGGTAGTCGCTTGCCCAGTCTCCAGCTGACCTGTCCAGGCTGCATCATGCCTCTGCCTCATAGAGGGCTGCCATCTGCCACACGCCGGCATACTGCAAATGGTTTATGAGGGAAAAAAAAAATTAAAAAAAAATCAGCTTTTATTAGTAATTTGGATCAGCAATGCCAGAGCGCATTGCATAAAGGGAACTACGCAGAAGGTGTTTGTTTTCTGTGTGGAAAGAAAAAGTGGCTATGTATGGCTAAGGGAAAATTTTCCAGTTCTGTTGTATCTGCTAAAAATTTTCTATCCAGCGTTTGCTGCTGGCCTGAGTGGGAGCAACAGATGCTTACGGGACTGGAAACGGAGTAGGTACCCAGGACCTAAATAGACACGTTGATTACTGTCTTCAAAACACCGAACCTTGCAAAATCGGGCCCAGTGAACTTAGCTGCTTCGACAGTGCCAGCTTTGGGAGGACAAGTAGGGTTGCCACGTCCGATGATGAGTTTCCCTGAAAGAAGGGGCCAAGGCTGTGACGAGATGGGAGTCTGAGCACTAACTGCAAAGGCGTGTCCTCGTCAATGCTTGCCTTAACTTCAGTATGCTTTTCATTTGCAGGCCGCTTACGATGGATTTTTAGCACTTTGGCAGTTCGATAACTCTGATTCGAGTAAGTAGAGAGAAAAATATCTTTTTAAACTATCATCACTTAAACCAGAAAACACTGATTTGTGCGTGTCTCTGCATATTTCTATTTTAGATACGAGTTTTTCGAGATCGGAAGACATGGACGTCACCGCTGATGGCCTGTTCCTGGATTCAGCCCTGGGCAAGAGGCTGACCTGTGGTTTCTGCAGGAGGGTTTTCCAGTGTGCTGAAGAGCTGAAGGAGCACATCCACGAGCATGCTTTCTCCATGCTTCTCCCCTTCGACTTCGACTGCTCCCGGCCTGGCCTTGCTGACAGCATGTCCCCTGGCCAGCTCGCCCGCTTCCAGTGCTCCAAATGCCCCGCCAGCTTCACTCTGAAATCAAACATGGATCGACACGAAAAGACCATCCATTTCAACTGTAAGAAGATGCAGTGTCCTATCTGTGCCAAGCTGTTTCGAGACAAGACAGACTTAAACCGGCATCTTATGTCTGTGCACTCGAACGAGCGTACTTTTGTCTGTCTCTTCTGTGGCAAGGGCTTCGGTACACAGAAGAACCTCACTAGCCACGTGAAAGCGTGTTACCTGGGCTCTGCCCAGCTGGGCAGGTTTGAGCTTTTGGAGAGTGTAGGACAAAACGAGGATCCTGAGGACACGTAGCTCCTGGCGTGTAAACGAGACACTTAAAACTAGGAAAAGCAAATTGTTCCGTGGTTCTCGTGCTGCGAACGAACGTACCGCAGGTGTAATTCAATAGAGTAACTCCCCAAAGCTGGTCAGGATGATAACGTGCTGGTTCCACATACTGTGTAACTGCAGCCACGGTGCAGTTTTTGTGCAAAAATAACTTTTGTCAGTCCATCTAGCGGGCACTTTGGTCTTATTGGTGTGGTCATACTGTGTGCTTATACTGCCTTAAACTTTTTTTTTTTTTTAAAATCAGTAGATCTCAAAGTGCTTTATAAAAGAAATGGTGATGTTTTCCTCGTATTCCCTGGGAAAATAACATACCTCAGCTTGTTGAGCATGGTAGCAATAGAATTAATAACAGAATTCAGTCTTCTGAGTTCTGTTCTAGTGTTCTGCCCGTTAGACAACTAGGGCATTTCAGGGTGTTTCAGTTTGAGATTAGGGGCTCTGAAAGCACTGGGTTGCTCAGCCCTGTAAGCTGTCTATAAAGTCTGGTTTTCTATGTCAATTAAAGGAGAAGAACCTGCTGCTTGTTCATACGTGCAACAAGGTATATCATTTGGGCTTGAAAGCTGTCGCAGGGCTTGTGTATTTTATTGATACTAGGTTTGAGTGCTTTTAGGACTTCAAAAAAATTATACTGGAGTATGGCTGTGGTTTTCGGGAATTCTGTAAATTTTTCCGACTCGTTTGTTTTATATAATGTAATTAAGTCAGCCAGACTGAATATATGTTCTTGAAACTGAGGAGAGGAGGCTTTACCCAGAAGGTCTAGTTGTAACTCAGGGTGTGCATACAAAAATCAGTAATGGTTGTTACTGGAGGGTAGGAGTCTTACTGTAATTTTTATTATATGAAATATTTTTTTTTTTAAGATTAAATATTTCTCTATCTCTTGCTATATATTTACATGCAAAACCAGATTATACTAACTGTGAAATGAAAGTAACATAATTAAGCGTAGTGCTTCCCAGCTGCTCTGTGTACAACACAGCTTGTCAGCAGCTTGAGCTCTGGCGTTGTAGGGTTGCTTTCCTTAACGTGTGAGACAGGCAGCCGAGGAGACTAAAGCAACTTCTACAAACGGTCTGTAGAGTTCTTCAGAGAAGTTATTTTTCGTAATGTTTTTACATCTCAGGGAGACAAAACCGAGAAATACTTGGCGGTGCACAAAGTGGACTTGAGCAGCCTGGAGGTCTCCAGTAGAGAGTGTCTTGCAGAGCTGTTTTGTGGAGAGCTGGACGAGGGATCGTCTGGTCCCTGCTGCTCGGGTACCGAGGGAGTGGGTACACCCTGGGCAGCGCTGCCCGGCCCCTTCTGCCGGGAGTCGGAGCTTCGGGGAGGCGGCTCCCTGCCCCTCAGAGCTGGGTTTGTGAGGGTCGGGAAGCCAGAGTTTCCCTCCTTGGCTTAGTTAGTTCTTCCTCTTTGTTTCCGCAGGGCACGGTCAGATTTGAGAACATGTTCCTGTATAATCAGTGTAGTGCACCATACTTCACTTTCCTTAAATTTTTTTTTTTTTTCAAAATCTCATTCATTTTTCTCACTCTTGTTCCCATTGACATCTTTGGCATCGTGGATCATGGCTGTCTGTGAACGTGTGTAGTTTACAGTTTGTCAGCTTCCCTTGTTGCAGATGTCAGTTTAATTGCTTTGTCATTTATTTTGCTCTTAAGGAACCAGCAAGTGAGGGAGGAGAAAGCTGAGCCAGAAGAGAAAGTTTTGGCCACAGTGAGTCTTACCTGGCAATCTGGGAGCAGCATGGTAGGACTTGTCTGAATTGGAAAAGTAAGATGCCAGCAAAAGTAACTTCAGCAAATTTTAAAAGGATTCGTTCACTGTGATAATAGTTACTGACACTTCATGTTTGTTCATTTTTCTCATATTTGAGGATTTAATTCAACATGGAACTCTTTTTTTCTATAGTCAGGTCAACTCATTCTCTCTAATAGAGGTTTAAGTAGTATTTTACTTGGCCTGTACATCAGAGGGCTTCCTGAGTTCAGCACTGAGAATTTCCAGTGTTTCTCTTCAGGATCACGGGTAGATTTTTTAAAATGTTAGAACCATAGGGTATAACGTAGCAGAGGCTTAGCGAGTTTGTGTAGAAAACTTTCTGAAAGCAAGATTTTTGCATTCGAAAATGGCATGGGAAGATGTGTAAGTTTGACAGTTAAATTGCACCTTGCTATTTATAACCTTAAATATAATGAGGATTAAGTGGACAAGAATTCTCTTAAAATTTGAGTGTAGTATTTCAGCGGTAGTGCTTTCCCTTCTCAAGTTAATTGCGATGACAATACCAAAGGCTTTTTTCCAAGCATTATTGTGCCCATTTAAAAAATGCACATCATCTGTAAATATTTTAGCAGAGTTAAGTACATAGATTTTTTTTTTTTTTCCACTATGGCACTGTGTATTACATTCTCCACTTTTTGCTGCTCTTCTTCCTGTACTTGTGTCCAGTAGCTGGTTACCTGTGGTGCTGCTGTTAATGGTCTTGATGATCTCATTGCAGATTTTTTCTTGGGACCTTAATGCTGCTATACATGAGTTCTATAAAATATTGTCATTTAGACAAAAGATAATACTCATACCAAAGTTGGTATGTTGTTCATGAAGTATATGTACTTAGGGGTGCATCTGTTTCACAGGAGAGTGGGGAAATGTTAACTCTGCCATACAGTTATTTTTCTAACAATGCTTTTGTTTTTAAGGTGTTTACTTTGGAGATACGAGAACTAAATATATGGCTGTTTGATGGAGCAAAAAACCAAAACCAAACAGTTTTCAATAAAACTCTAGCTGCAAAAAGTGTTCTGTGACTTTTTAACTATCAGCATATTAGAAGCCGAAAATGTTACTCTGGAGCAGTTTAAGCTGAATGCAGGCAGAAGTAAGCCTGAGGGATCCTGAAATCAGAAAGCTTTGCCAATATGTTGTTGGAAATACATTTCTGTGTTGGAAACCTGTGGCTATTTGTGTGTGGAAGTACCGTGGCAGAGGTGCAGGTTGTGCACCTCACGGTTGGAGTTGCCTTTTCGGTTTCTGCAGTAGCTCAGCTATAAAGTGAAGGGACAGGTCGGACAGTAAATGAGAGGAGGCATCTGGTCATTTAGGAAATGACAGGATCAGGTGCAATCTGGCGATGCAGGAAATAAGGGATTTTGTGGTATTCTCTTCTCTAAAGCACTTTTGCTTCGTAATCCTGGTTGCTGTCAGGATCTCCATGTGAGTGTTTTCCAGAGTGAGGTGCTTAAACCTGACTTGCTGAGCGGCTTCCCCTGCTGGCTGTGGTCTACACGTCACGTTTGTGGTGTTGAGCAGTACTGGACATGGCCTTGGCCTGGAGGAAGGAGGGTTACGTGGCCCCTCTTGACTTCCCTTGATCAGCTTACAGCTTGCTTACCTTGTCTAGACTTCATAGTAATAGGTTTATAGTGATCCTGGGGAATGTAAGTGTGTGTGTGGCCTATCACTAATGCTTGAGCAAGATCAGACTGGAAATGTATTTATCATAAATAGCTTTGTATCACAAAATTAATACTTGCTGTAGAAGAAGGTGGGCTCCTTGCGTCTGATTGTATAGACAAATCTAAACGAGACGATAAAAGAAAAAATACTTTTCCTGTAATATAAAAGAGAAAGAGTTTTCATATTCTAGTTGTTTAAAAAAAAAAGTTTAAAACCTTGTAAATCAGGATGGGTATGGGGAAGGGCTGGGTGGTTACATTATCAACAAGAGCTTGCACAAGGCTCTGGGCAATGGGCCATGTTGAAGTTCGTCCTCTGGGAGGTTCCCAAAGCACTGCAAGTGCACAGTCACTCAAAAACCAGCCCTTCCAAATTCCACCCGATCGCAGTGAATAATCTTTACTGATGGGTGAGTGAAATATTCTTTAGCGTTCACTTACCCTGTCATCAGTATTGCAGCCATGGCCCGAGTGAGTAGGGTTTGTTTTTTTTTTTTTTCTTCCTTGAGCTAGAAAATTCTCTCGACAGCTTCACAAATGTGCTGCAAAAAGTCCCACCAAAAAAAAAAAAGCACCTGTAGGGTGGACCACCACCGTTGCTGAACAGCCCAAAGCAGCAAGTTAGGGACACAAGAAAAAGAATATGAGAATATTAGATCCAATTCAAACTGCTAATCAAAGCGTGGAGGATAGCTTTAATCCCAGGTAGTCAAAACAAATGCTAAAACAAAATTAATATCACGGCAGCTTTTAAGATAGATCTTGAACCATGCTTTTAGTCTGCACTAGAACAATAAAAAACTTCTTAAAATACTTCTAAGATGAGCTTGCGTTGAAATGTTTGTTTTGACCGAGAAGGGTGGTGTTACCTTACGTAAAGGTGTCTCAGTAGTGTCATGGAGTTTGCACAGGAGCAACAAACGTACTTTTCACATTGTTTTATCCGTATTGCAAATATGAGACAAAGGAAATTTTAGAAGAAAAGCCCCCAAATTAGGCATTAAACGACACTGAGTACATAGGCCTACTGACTTTCTTGAAGACTTTCTTGACTTTTCTTGAAAAGGCCTATTTTTAAGTAATGTTTTTTCAGCATAAGGTGTAACTCCCAGGGCATTATGTGAGGTACACTGAGGGCATGCACAGTACCTCGGGCTGGTAGGGCATTTGTAGGAGATAACATTTCAATAAGCATCTAAAAATATTGCAAAGTACTCGGTATGTTAGAAGCCATATAGTAGGTCTGGTGTTACCCTTACTCCCTTAGCTCTCCTACATAGCCTGTCTTCATTGACCAAGAGCCATTTACATACACGATTGTGTACTTGAGGTGATTAACTAGAACTTGCTCTTTTTTTTTTTTTCCCCTCTAGTTGTTAGTAAACAATATATTGCTTTGAGAAACAACAATAATTAGGAGAAAAGTGGGTGAAAATGTGAAAATTAACATACTAAGGGAAAGCAACAGCATTATTAGAAGGTGGAGATTTAAGATCATATCCAGGTGGGCAGTCACTTCCAAACTTAGAGTGGGTGGATGCCCTCAGGGAGTAGCAAATAATTCTGTTTTCACCTGCTGTATTTTGCATATGGCACTTTCACATTGTTTGGAGGAGGAAATAACCACCGCAGCTGCCACGTGCATTCTGCTGGCAAATCCGACCCTTGGGCTGTCGATGCTGTTTGTGTCCCCTGGGTCCGCTTCCAGCGCGCTTCTGTGGAGATGACAAGAAGAAAAGAATCAACAATGTCAGAATGACTTCAGAGAATTCATCCCTTTTCTAGTTCAGCTAAATACGATTGGGGAAGGGGGGGGACAGAAAAAAAGCCCATCAGATTGTTTTATCAGGAGGCTTGCAGGGATCGTGCCCTAATTCGATATTAAGCATCCTTTTGTATTTCTATATATATGCTCATAGTAGCTGAGAGTTGGATAACATAGAAGTGTGTTTGTTGTAACTGTCCTGTTTCTTCTGGGTAATCCTTGGTCTCTGCACCCTCGCTGAAATGCTCCTCAAGTGTGTGATGATGTTCCTGCATCACCCCATAAATATAAAACCAAAGCGCCGGGCACTGTCAGGTTGTTAACGCTTGTGGTTTTCTGTTCATGGCTAGTAACTTCTTCTAAATAAGACTATTCTTCTAAATAATTCTAACGCTAAATAATAGTGTTAGAATTTTAGATCTTGATCTTTAGGATAATTCATTATAATAAGCCAGAATTATAGCAGATTGTCAGCCCTTTTATGTGCCATTTAGCAAACGTTAGGCAATGTGTGTTAGACTGTTGTGCATTGGTTTGTTCGGAGGCTTCTTTGGTGAAGGTATTTGAAGTTCTTAGCTTGAATAAGTGCAATAATATAAGAATTTAAAAAATTGTAGATGGTTAAGAGGTGACAATGTGATTTCACAGTGAACTAATTTAATAGTAAACAAGTAGACTGACTGTTTTGAGACATTCCACAAGTAACCTGCGTCTTCCTCTTGCTCTCTTCCAGTCAACGAGTTCACAGTCATCAGGAAGAAATTCAAGTGCCCGTACTGCAGTTTTTCAGCCATGCACCAGTGCATCCTGAAGAGACACATGCGATCCCACACGGGGGAAAGGCCCTATCCCTGTGAGATCTGCGGGAAGAAGTTCACCCGCCGGGAGCACATGAAGCGGCACACCTTGGTAAGAGTGCCCCTGCCAGGGGGGCAGCGTGGCAACCGGGCCCGTTTGTTTGGGGGACAGATAACAGGAGCTTCCTCTGGCTTAGGTTTTCCCCTCCGGGGCTCCTCTGAAGGCCTCTCCAGTATCTTTTCTTCCCTCCACCTTTCAAAGGCCCCGTGTTTTGCTGCCTGTTCATCCAGAGCTAATCTCCACCTGCTCTCCTCGCTCAGCCGGAGGCTTCCAGCCCCGCAGCCCTCTCCTTCCCAGGAGGGAGAATACCTAATGCTGTCTTCAGGATGGAAAAAGAATTTTTCCCTTTTTTTTTTTTTTTTTTTTTTTAATAGGTTGTGAGTGACTCTGTGCAGAAAGCTTTAAAATCAGTCACTCAGCAAGAAGAATTCAAGGCAGAGCTACTCTGGTCTGGCAGTGCTTAGTTATCAAAAATAATGTTATGCCCTATTACAGACGGCTGCTCCAGTGAGGAGCCTGCTTGGTGCCATTGTCTGGCTTTTCACAACTTCCTCAGAAACAAAATTTTAAGCCAAACTGCTTTTTTTTTCAGGGAAGAATTAATTTGATATCTTAAAGTGGTTTCTCAAAGCTTTGTGGTGTTGAGGAAGAGGAAAAGCTATGTTGAGGAAGAGCAAATAGTTTCTACGTAATTATTTCAGTAATGCACACCAGCAAGTTCTGGTGTCCCTCTAATTAAGGTTGTAAAGAAAACATGATTTTTAATATTTTTTTTTTTTTTTTAAATACTGGGATGGTAGCTCTGAGGTTTTAATACAGCGAGATAGTAAAAAAAAATAATCAAGACTATTGACAGTTTCAGTGACCGAGAATTGGTTTGTTGAGGTCATTTAAGCAACTTTTCCCATATTTATATTATATATATATATCCTATTTATATTATGTATTAAATTTTCAGGGTAAATATATCTTACCAGAGGAGGTGTGCTTAGAGTAATTAATGTTTTCCTGGCTGTAATTCTCAAAAAGCCACAAAGAACTTGAATGCCTCATGCCAGTCCTGCGAGCGCGTGCGTCCCCTCGCAGACCTTCCTGCAAAGGCAGTTTGATAGCAGCAATGCAGCTTGGTTCAAGTGTGACAGACTTTGCAATTCCTTTTCTTGCTCTGTGAATTCTGTACTAACGAGAGTCAGTATATTTTTACATACCATGGGGAAGGCAGGGAAATGCCCTATAGCCTCCAGGAGTGAAACTGAGGTGCTCTGCAAATTAATTTTAGTTCTCCTTTTTTTTTTTTTTTTTTTTTTTTTTTGCTGCTGGTATCATTTTAGGTGAGCGACTTGGTTCTGTTGAGTGTGAAGTTCCAAGTTCTGTTAGACATCCGGGGAGATGAAATCAGCCACTTGTGAACACATACAGGAGAGGATATATGTCTGTCTGAATCGCTCTCTGACTTCTTTTATGTCAGGAATGAAGTTAATTTAGAAAATACCAGCTGGATTACAAATTTTTAGTGGCAATTCCTGAAAAAAGTGTAGCCTTGACAATACCGATTTTGTTTTCATTTCCAAAGAGCCATAAATGACTCCAAGGCATGGATGAATTAAAGAAAAAAGGACACAGATTTGAGGGGTTTTTTTGGTACTGTGTAAGGCCCCAGAAAAATTCCAGTTTCATTCTTTATCTGAAGTTTCTTTTGAAGTGAAGCTCTGAAAAGGGGTATTTTCTTATATGCAAATGGCACTGTGATCTTCATTTACAAAAGCAGTTGTGCAGGCTGTCTGAAGGGCTTGTGGCAAGATTAACTGCTGGGTTCACTTTGCTTCTCTTGTCATCTTATTTCCGGTGTGCGTGATGTTTTGGGGCTTAATTGCCAACTCTCGGGTGAATCTGTAAAGACGAATGTTGGTGTGCGTCAAATAAAAAAAAAAAGTGTTATAAAAATAACACGTAGGAGAAGGAAGTAGGTTTAACACCAAAAACCTTGTTTCTCTCAGTTCCTCAACTGGTAACCAAAGACAAAAGGGACTATTTTAGTTTAACTCGGATTAAAAAGGCATATTTTTACAGTCTTTATATAATATTTAAATGGAATAGAAATGCGTGTTTTCTTTGAAATGGAATAGTAAAGTAAAACAAAATTTTCTTTCCAAAATATTTGCATCTCGAGTGATATTTCTGTGCGGTGGCAGAGCATAAACTGAGGTTTCTCACCCCGTTGCAGCGAACAGCTGTGTTCAGAAGGAAGCGCTACCCCTGTAATACTCTCAAGGTTTTCAGCTTCAAAAAAAACTTCACCAGAAGTTCCTTGGTTCTAGTTTGAAGTGACTTGTCTCCGTACGTACTGAACTTTCTTACCTGCTCTGTCACAGCATCGCCAACGACTGCAAACTGCTTAGAACCGACAGGATAAATTTAGATGGGGAGGAGTTTTGTTTGCGTAGTGAGCTTCTGTTTCCTTGCAGTAGCTTTTAAAATTTTTTTTTTTAAATTATTATTTATTATTAAATCCTTAGCAGACTTGGCTATTATTACAGCTACTACACCACCTAGCAGCTTGCTCCATCCCTGCCTTTTCCTGGGCAGAGCTGCTGCCCGGTGTCCCGGGGCGTCCCGACTCAGGGAACGTTTATCCCCTGGCACCGGGATCGTCGAGGGCCTTGCGTGAGGAGTTGCTCTGGGGTTCAGAACTCCACCATCCACTGCCGCCTCCTTCCACCAGCACGTGTCCGTTGGGACGAGTGCCCGGCCATCTGCCCGGGGGACTGCCTGCTCCCCGAGATGCCCCCCTCGTTGTTTCCTTGGGGGGTGCTGGTGTTCGGGAGGCAGATCCAGGTGGTGAGCTCAGCCCTGCTGCAAGCACACAGATTTCGAGCCCTGTTCCTAGCTTTGCAGCAGGGAACACCTTGTCGTGCCAGCTGTTACCTCCGTCACTTTATTTCTGAGAACTTAACCCATTTTTAAAATTTTGGGGGGAAATTCAGAATGTTGTCAGCACGTTTTTCCCTTCTTTCCCTTGGAATAGTATTTAGTTATAATATGATCTTTCTAACGGCATTTTCAGATACTGAGGGCCAGACACCGTTTCTGTGTTTAATATTTACTGATTTGGCTGTAAGGGAAATAAGATTAATTTCTGCTCAGCTCCATCCAGTAACGTGGTTCACTTCAAATACGCTGACTAAACTGTCAGCGTGGGAAAAGAGGGAGAGAAGTCATCAGTTTTTAAACAGATATTAGAAATACTCACTGCTTTGGTACCTGTTTTATCGTTTCCTTTTTTGTACGGCTCTTTTAGCCCTATTCTGCACCCTTGACCACCTTCTGTAATCCTATTCAGCTTTTGATGCCTGAAAATCATTCTTCTAACAGTTAAAAATGAGCGATGCCTATAGATGTTGTTAGATGACTTTGACCAGCCCTGTCCAACTGCTTTTAAAAAAGCTTACACGTAGTTTAAAAAAAAAAGAAAAATAAAATACAATGACTTTGCGTGATGCAGTTGAAGAATCCATCGCGGGGACTAGCTCAGAGCGAGGGAAACCTGAAGCCGGAGCACATCAGAAGAGCTCGTGGGCTTTGAACACGGCTGGGACCGGGGCGGTACAAAGCCCGAGCGAGTGTCCTGTGGTAGCGAGGGCTGAGGGGGTGCGATGGGTCAGTCTGTCCTCTTCCCAAATACCTTTGGCTTGCAGGGTGTTGGGAGCGGAGGGTTGCAGAGAATCTGGTCCCGTGCGGGGGCAGCAGCGGGGAGCTGGCCTCGCCAGGCAGCTGGTTGAAAAGAAAAGGAAGGACTTTTCCAAGCCAAGGCGAGTTTAACCAGCAAAACCTTTCCTGCAAGCCGTGGTGAGCATGGGAAGAATTAAGGAGTTCAGAAAAGGATTAGGCTCTGGCATGATGTGCCACGAGGCTCTGGTAGCTGATGGTCTGCACGAGGGCTTGCTCGGAACAACCCCGAGCTGGCCAAGGCACACTCCTGGGCTGTCCTGGTGTGGTGTTAATCCATAAAAAACCAAAGAATATATATATATATATAAATAAATAAAATAAGATAATATATAGTGTGTATCAGTCAGCCCTGAAGTACTCAGGCATTTGGGTTAGAGGATTGTTGTAGATCCCTTCCGACTAAACTATTCTATATATAGATAAAGTGAATACATGTGTGTATTTTTTATATATATATGTATGTATATAAATTAAAGTACCTGATGAGGCTCCTCGTGGTGGAATTCAGGAGTTCTCGCTGCCTTGCTTTGGCTGTTTCCTTTGGGAGATAGAGGAGCAGGTGAACGTTTTGAGCAAGCTCTTTTCATTCTACACATGGCAAAAGTGGCCAGCAACAGGTTTCACCTTTGATTAGGTGTTTTTGTGCTTCTCAAAGTATGTAATTTTTCTCATTGTGTGGTGAATTTTGAATCTTGAAGTGATTTCTGGTATCCTACAGAGCATTTTCCCACTTACTGCTTATTCTGTAAGTGCGATAGCTCCTTGCGCCTGTTATTTCCAGACATAAAATGCAGCCTGATCTATAGAACAGAAACATTTGTGACAAACCACTTTTCAGCCACCAAAGCAGTCAGAAATAAGGTTACAAGTGCATTCGGCTGCATTTTTGTAGAGATACAGGATGTGTTAACGGTGCCCCTGCTCTTTGGTTCTTGGCAGCAGTGGGATCAGGAGAGAAACCGCTAAATTAACGTGATGTTAACGGCGCTTTGATGACGGGTGGTTCTGCTCTGCTCTGCAGAGAGCCAGCGCTTGGGCTGGGGGGGGAGTTTGTACCGTGGAAAGTTTTCCTCGTGGTGATGGTGCAGTGCAACTCTTGCACCCCAGAAAAACAACGAGAAGAGGAGAGGAAAAAAATTAAGTGATAAAAGCGCCTCTCAAAACTACTCATTTGATGATCCGAAGGCGGTCTCAGAAGGATTTTTCCGTTGTATGACACCGTTTGAGGGTTGAATTAATCAGAGTGGCTTTGAGTTCATGCTGGAAGCCCGTGACGATCTCGGGCTGCACTCGTGGGCTGCGGTGGCGAGGTCGGAGGAGCGCGTCCTTCCCCGCGGCTCTCCATCCGCCTCCCTTGGCATTAACTTTTTTCCAATCGTTCTCCTTTTCCAGGTCCACAGCAAAGATAAAAAATACGTCTGCAAAGTGTGCAACCGAGTGTTCATGTCCGCGGCCAGCGTGGGGATTAAACATGGCTCGCGCCGCCACGGAGTCTGTGCCGATTGCTCTGGCCGAGGCATCGCGGGTCACCTGGACCACAACGGCGGGGAAGGGTCCCCAGACGAGTGCTACCCCGGGGAGGGGCAGTACATGGAAGACCCGGATGACATCAAAGTGGAAGGAGACGAGGAGATGGGAGACGACGACGACATCAAGTGGAAGGATGACGTAGGAATGTCACAAGATGACGTGATTTTAGATGATGACAAAGATGTCGACTCTCCGCAGGAGCAGGACAACTCTGGGGAGAACGACAAGGATTTTACCTGGATTTCTTAGGGATATATATATATTTTTTTTTTTTGGTTGGTTGGGTTTTGTTTCGCTCTGTTGTTTGTAGGGGGAGGGAGGGTGGGGGAAGAAGGAGTATGTTGGAAAAACTAAGTAGCCTTGTTGTCGTCCATTGTGTGAAAATAACTCTTGTGTTTTCTAAACAAGTCCTTCTCTGTTCCACTCAGATACTGTCTTAGCCGGGTCGCTGCTGGTGGCACGGCTGACTTCGCCTTCCCCCTTCTCCCTCCACGACCAGCCCCAGCCCTGGCCACCCCCCGGCCGAGCCAGCCGGGTGCATGCAGCGAGGTAGAGGTTCTGCAGGTGTGCGATGGGGAGGATGGGTGAAGCATGAGTCCTCATCCCCTTCCCACCCTCAACCGAACACCGGGGAGGTTTTTGTGTCCGAAGCAGGGTTTTTTTTTGGTGGCGGTTGGTTGGTTTTTTTGTGTGTTGTTTTTGTTTTTTTTTTTTAACACCTTGTCTGTGTGCTAAAATCCCAGCAGCAGTGGAATTACAAGCTAACATTGCGAAAGCAAATCGATGTGTATGTTGGAGGGCTTCCCTTGATGGTACAGGCCTTTTGCAAAGTTATTTAAAGAGAGTTTTTATTATTTTGCGTGGAGCCAAATAGATCAAAAGGCAAGTCAGATTACAGCCTTATGAATTCTTTTCTCAGCTTCCAAAAGAATCACCATCAGAGAAAGATTATGACGTTTCTTGGACCTACTGGCGTCTTACCCACGTCCCGTCTTCCAGCCTTGGTTCTCCTTGGTCACTGAAACACATGTTGGTGCTTCCAGAAGCACCCGTTGCTATAAAGGACACAGGTAATTCTCTACCTGTAGTTCTCTGAAAATATCTTCACTTTTCTCCCTTTGCTCAGCTGCCTTTTTTCATAATATATGCAAACCGCAGGAAGAATGAGGCATATAGCAAAGTGCAGGATGAACTGGGAAAGGTGAGAAGCCAAGGTGAGGAGATCCCAGCTGGGGGGAGATCTTGCTGCTCCCAACCCCTAGACTTTGTCACCTGGGTACGTTGTTCTTCCTCACCCATCTACAAAGTTTAATTCATCACTGGTAGGTGTAACACCTACTTAATCCATGACAAAAACCTTCAGCTTTAGCTGCACTGGTTCACTGGTTCATGTAAATTTTCAAATAAACTTTTTTTTAAAAAAAAAAGTAAGAACCAAGTTTCTCTCCCAGTGTCTCCTAACAGACTCTGTGGGGCTGCTCCGGGTACTTGGATTCTACCCGTTCATATCGGCCACTGTTGCCTTCTTCCAGCTACACCTAAATGACAACAGCAACAAAGTGCATTGGAAGTGTCTTGTTCCTGAGAAGAAGCTTGTTTTACCCTTCACCTCTTTGCTTCTGGTGCTTTTTTTTTTTAAAAAAAAAAAAAAAAAAAAAGGAAAAAAAAAAAAAAGCTGAAGACCTCACTCTTTCCTTGCTGTGGAGCAATTTTATACGATGTCTGTGGTGATGGTATCTTGAAACCCACCACAAAAAACAACCCCTCACCAGAAAGCCAAATGACTAAAGGTGCTATTTTTCCTCCCGTGGTGGGACGGGTGATCCCTGCAGGGCGGAGAGTGTTCGTGCAGGTGTGCTGGTCCGTAACAAAAACCGTGGTTCCACCCAGCAGAGGAAATAAAAAGGAGATTGCACAGTGAACCCCAGTAAAGCAAATCAGCTTGAAGGATTTCAGCTGCTCGGTGCCAGGAGCGCGGTGGGAGCCTTGGTCCTGGCACCTGCGGTAGCTCGTTCTTTATTCATTCCTCGATTTTTATTCTTTTTTTTTTTTTTTTTCAATTTTTTTAAGTCGCATCCAGGTTATGGCGTTCAATTCCTTTCTCTGCTCCTCAGTTCTTTGCCAACACTCACCCCCTTCTCTCCGCGGGCATCGTCCCGCTTCGCGGCGCCGATCCCCTTCCCTGGGAGCCTCCAGCCGCTCCCAGGCTCCTGCTCGGTCGGTTTTAGCGCACGTCAGTGATTTGGGAACCTGGGTCTTTCCTAAAATCCTCTGTTTGGCTCAGTGAGGCCTCACTGCTGCTCCTCAGGACTGAAGGAGAGGAGTGGGACTTGCTGCTTTTAGCCACAAGTGTGGATAACCCTCTGAAATACCGAACACAGCGGTAGGGTCACGCAGAACCATTTTTCTTCAACTGTAAAAATCTGATTTTACATTTTAGCTTCTTGTAAAGCCCTCCTGCCATATTTTAAAAGACTTAAACCCGGTGTTTTAGGATTGGGTCTTTGTGTACTTTTTCCCCAGCGGTCGTAGTGGTCACTGGGGGGGTCGCAGAGCGAGGTCGCTCTTTCCCTACCCCGACTTTTGCCTCTCGGAGTGTGGACTCTGTATTTATTGTCATTTATCCTGTAAATATGGAAGGGGGGGTAGGGGATGTCTGAGGTCCTGGACATGCAGCCTCACCTGTTACATGTAGACAAATACATACAGTACTTAAAAGATATCTGTAGCTTTGCTTTTTATATGTAAAAATCTATTTAAAAAAAAAAAAATTTTAAACCCAAACCATTCAAAACCCCCTCGTTTTCTGTGACATTCCGTCTCCATCCGCTGTCGTACCTTCCGAGGAGGAGCAGGAGATGTTGATCTGAGTCCTCCTCTTCCTCACTCCTCCCCGCCCTCACCTTTGGGTGACTCGATTTTTGTAATCGGAGTTACGGGGCGCTTAGCTTTACTTTGCAATTCCTTTGGATTTTTTTTTTTTTCTTTCCTTTTTTTTTTTTTTTTTTTTTTTTAAAAGGGTAGGCAGTAAGCCAGATGGCTTTCAGAAGTGTTTCCTGGTAGTGCCACTTTGAAGCTCTTTTTGAGCCGAGGATGCAAAAAATAAATCCAAAAAAAAAAAAAAAAAAAGGAGAGAGAAACTGAAAATCCTCGTAAAATCTTAACTTTTACAATGTTACCGTTATAATCTAGCACATGCTTCTATATTACTAACATACACTATATATACCAAATAAAATCCTTCTAACACCTGATGTATATTTTAAGTGCTTTGTTTTGATGGAGGTGTGCAGATCTGGAAATACAGGAATTAAGGCTTTGAACTTCCACGCTCCAGCGGGCGCTTTGTGAGGCTTGGGTTCAAACCAGGAATTTAGGCTTTTTTTTTTTTTTTTTTTTTTAAAATTGCTGAAACTTTATAAAACTTCATCAGTTGCTCCGTGCGACCGGGCCCTTCGGGCTCCCCTCTGGGCACGTCTCGGATCTACTGCCTATGCAAACTTCTGCTCTTGGAGATTTAAACAAAAAACAATAATTCTGCCTGTTCTATCCAACACTAGCTTGAGTAACCTCTAGCATCTCGTCTTTGTATTTCCCTTCAGGGCTTTGTATACTTCACTGAGGTTCCCTTTTTTTAATTTTTTCTAAATATATATATATGTGTGTGTGTATATATATACAGATTTAGTTTCAAAATAACTCCCTTAGAGGTGAAAAATTGATACACTTGGTCTCGATAACGTGCGACAAATTTTTTTTTTTAAAGTATTCATACATGCTTATGAATGTCCCTCCTTGAATTTTTCTTTATTATCCTCATTTTTTTTTTTTTTTAAAAAAAAAAAAAAAAAAAAAAAGCGTGCCGGGAGTACAAAGAGCATTTCAAGCCGTGCTTTGCGACCGCCTCGCACAGAACAGGGTGCAGGGGGCCCCGTCCCACCCTTCTCCTCCAGAACAAGGAATAAACCGAGTCCCACCCGGGGTGGGCCGTGGTCTGGGGTTGCGTTTGGAGAGGATCTTCCAACGCCCAAGACAAAGGAGGTTCTTGCGTGGCCTTCTGACAGTTTGTTATTTCCAAAAATGTTATTTAAAAATCATTAATTACTCTGTCGGGTGTATTTTAAGGTCACCCTAAAGCCTCACAGCTACGGAGTGACTTTGTGGGGAGGTGAGAGGGGGGCGATGAGTCTAATGAAGGTTTGCAAAGTGATTGGTTTTTTGGTTTTTTTTTTTTTTTAAATCAAACCCCAATGTTTTGGACTACAAAAGGAATATTTTTTCGTATGAAAGGAAACCCTCTCTAGCATTAGATCCCCTCGTGTCTCTTCTGGCAACTCATGCCTTTAAACACTCCGCTTCTCCAAAGCGACAGCCCCGTGGCTTTGGGGTGTGTTTTGGGGTCGATGACTTTTTTTTTTTTTTTTTGAGGGGGGGGAGCTCAGTTCCTGGCCCTGATTCCCGCTGGGGCTGAGCCCCCCCACCCCGGGCACCCCCTGCCTCGATGCTTCCCATTTTGCACATCACCCTCTAGGAAAAAAACTCCATGAAAATAATGCAAAAACTGGAATTTTTTGCAATATTATGAAAGATAATCTTATTTTAGCTCATTCTGTGACATGTGCAACTCCTAAGAAAGCCATACTTAATGGTTCTTTTTATTTTTTAGATTCTATATTGTGTTTTGAATTTCTGCCTTTTTTTTTTTTGTTTTTTAGTTCCGCATAGTAAGAGTGCTGTGTGTATGCTTTCATATATATTTATTTTTCAACGTGCTTTAAACCTGTCTACAAAAATAAAGCTAAACAAACAAACAAACAAAAAAAAAAAAAAGACAGCGTTTGAAGATTGTTGATTTTTTTTTTTTTTGCTGGGAATATTCTATATTATACTGACTTTATATTAATTATTATAAACCTGTGTTTGTATTGAAGATGTGTTTAATATTTTTGGGGAGGATGAGGAGATTTTAGTAACCAGAAGTCAGTGGGAGAACATGGCTGTGTTGTACTGATTTTCTGTAAACGTAGTTCAGGTAAATATGACCTTATTTTCTAGTTGATCTCCCGGTTTCTCGTCTGCCTGGGCATGCCGGAGGCGTGCCTCTTGATTATAATTACTTTGTGATGGGATTTAGCTTAGACATACTTGCAAAATTCAATCAGTTTCAATAAATTGGGAAATTGCTGCTAAAATTTTGTCTTTTTTTTTTTTTTAATTTCTTTTTTTTTTTTTTTTTTCTCATGGTGAACGTTCCGGTGCTGTGCGGGGGCCACGGGCACCACCCAGCTGCAGCCCTGTGATGCTGCAGGGCCCTGCACACCCCCCCACACCCCCCCCCCAACCCTTCCTCCGTGCTCCTGGGGGGCTGCGACAGAGCCCCCCAAAATCCCCCCACCTCACCCCCAGACCAGGGGTGATGCTGCCTTCACCTCCCCCTTTCCCACACCCATCCCCAACAGGTACCTGTGCCTCAGCGCCCCCCCCCAGCCCCGGCCCCTGGTGTGTAAGTGTTGGTGGCAATTTCTTTATTTTTAGGGATTTATTGGAAATTTTTTAAATCCCTTTTGCACAGCTCCGGGGAGGATGCCCGGGATGCAGGGGATGAGGGTGGGGTGGTGTCTGGGGCTGCGCCCCCCCCCCCCTTCCCCCCCCCCGGCAGCTCAGAGCCCATCTTAAAAGTAAAGAACAATAATAATTTAAAAAAAAAAAAAAAAAAGAATCCAAATATTTATTTTTTGTTTGTGTTTTTTTTTTTTTTTTCTTCTGGATCTGACACATCAAAATCCCCGTCGGCACCGCGTCGGGGACAAGGGGGGGGGCCCAGCCTGGCATGGCCCCCATCCAGGTCTGACCCCCCTGTAGGGTATGGGGGGGTCCCCAATGTGAAGGGACCCCCCCCCCTGCACAGGGTGGGGGGACCAGCCCTGGGTGCAAGGCCAGGCAGGGTGGCAGGGCCACACACACCCCCCCTGTCCCCCCCATCCCACCCATACTGGCATGGGGGGGGCTGCGGGGGGGGGGGGGCAGCATGGCCTGGCCCAACCCAGGCCAGAGCCTCTGCCCAGGCAGGTGTGTGAGGGGACGAGGGGGGAAAAAAAGGGGTTGGGGGGGGGAAAAAGGAGATTTGGGGGGGGGAAAAAAAAGGGATTTTGGGGGGCAAAAAAGGGGTTTGAAGGGAATAAAGCCCCTTCAAACCCCTCCAGGGCTGGAGGCATCACGCTGCCGCGGCTCGCAGCGGCGTGCTGTCGTGCTCTGGGAGGGAGTATTTAAAAATACGAATTTTTATATATTTTCTTTAAAAAATAAAAACACAGGAAGGAGGGCAGGGAAAGGGGGGGGAGGGGGTAAAAAACGGGGAGTGGGGGGGGGTGGGGGGAAAAAAAAAAAAAAAAGGGAAAAAAAAAAAGAAAACAACAAAAGAAACCTCTTTGTGCAGTTTGGTTTAGTGCAAATGGGCGCGTTCCTGCAGGCACTTCCCGGAGCATCGCCCCGGCGGGAGCGGCTGCTCCCCCGATAGGAAAAATAGAGAGAAACAACAATA
Organism: Athene noctua; assembly: GCF_965140245.1. Classification (NCBI taxonomy): domain Eukaryota; kingdom Metazoa; phylum Chordata; class Aves; order Strigiformes; family Strigidae; genus Athene; species Athene noctua. The sequence goes on from NC_134052.1 coordinate 15,842,538, forward strand.
CAAAGAGTAAAAACCCCCCCGGGGGTGTGAGGGGGGGGGCGGGAGAAGGCGCCCACCTCTGCCCTGGGCACTGGGGGTCCCCCCAGGAGCAGGTGGGGGGGGCAGGAACAGATACCCCCCCCCTTTTTCCCAGCCCCTGCCGGCCGCAGGCACAGCTTATTTGAGTCCTGGGCAGCCCCTGGCCCCGGGGGGGGGTCCCCAACCTGGCATGGGGAGGGGGCTGGGAGCAGCTGCCCCCCCCATCAGCCCCCCCCCACAGTGCCAACAAGAGGGGAGCTGTGGGGGGGCGGGGGGGCAGATTTAGCTTATTTTCCAAGGTAAAACAAGGGGGGGACAAGCTCCGTGGCGGGTGGGAGATTCGTGTTTTTTTAGGGGGGGGGGGGGGTTGTCTGTGTGCATAAAGCTCTTGGAAGGGGGCGGGGGGGGGCCGTTCCCTGAGTCCGGGGGGGCCCCGGGGCAGCGGAGGTGGTGGAGGAGGAGGAAGAGGAGGAGGAGGGGGGGCGCGAAGGCACCTCGAGTGCAAAATGTGCAAGAAGGGAGGGAGTGCGGCGGCGTCAGTCGAGGAAGCGCTGGCAGGCCTTCTTCCAGCGGCAGGCCGTGCACCACATCTCCCGGTTCTCCATGCCGTACACCTTGCGGCACTTCTTGGCCTCCCCCCGCGGCCTCCTGCGGGCACAGGGGACACGTCACAGCATTGGGGGGGTTAAAACACACAATCCTGGAATCATCTGGGTTGGAAAAGCCCCTGCAGCTCCTCCAGCCCAACCATGACCCTCCCCCTGACCCTTCCCAACTCCCCCAGATCCCTCAGCGCTGGCTCAGCCCGACTCTTCAACCCCTCCAGGGATCCCGGGGACTCCCCCCTGCCCTGGGCAGCCCATTCCAACGCCCAACAGCCCCTTCTGCACAGAAATCCTTCCTGAGAGCCAGCCTGACCCTGCCCTGGGCAGCTTGAGGCCATTCCCTCGGGGCCTGGCGCTGGGGCCTTGGCTCCAGAGACTCATCCCCCCTCTCTGCCCCCTCCTGGCAGGGAGTTGCAGAGGGCCAGGAGGTCTCCCCTCAGCCTCCTCTTCTCCAGACTGAACCCCCCCAGTTCCCCCAGCCGCTCCCCAGCAGACCTGTGCCCCAGACCCTGCCCCAGCTCCGTTGCCCTTCTCTGGCCACGCTCGAGTCATTCAATGGCCTTTTTGGGGTGAGGGGCCCAACACTGAACCCACTCACCGAGGGGTGGCCTCCCCAGTGCCGAGCCCAGGGCTCAGATCCCTTCCCTGTCCCTGCTGGCCACGCCAGTGCTGACACAAGCCAGGATGCCGTTGCCCTCCTTGGCCACCTGGGCACACTCTGGCTCATTCTCACCCCCCCCAGTCCCTCTCTGACTGGCAGCTCTCCAGCCACTCCTCCCCAGGCCTGTAGCCCTGCTGGGGGTTGTTGTGGCCCAAGGGCAGCCCCCGGCATTTGCCCTCAGTGAAACTCCCCCAGTTGGGCTCAGCCCATGGCTCCAGCCTGGCCGGGTCTCTCTGCAGCCTCCCTGCCCTCGAGAGACCAACACCCCCACCCGGCTGGGTGTCACCTGCAAACTGACCGTGGGGGCTCTCGCTCCCCTCCTCCAGAGCATCAGTAAAGATGTTAAACAGGAGTGGCCCCCAACACCGAGCCCTGGGGGACACCACTCGTGACCAACCAGATTTAATTCCATTAACACCCCCCAAGGACCCCCCCACGGACACGAGGGGACGGGGCGCGGCTGGCGACGGCTCACCTGGGGACGGCGGGCGGCTTGGGGGGCGGCGGGGTGGGCGCGGCAGGGGGCAGCGGTGGCCGCGGGGGGGCCGGGCAGCCCTGCCAAGAGAGGACACGACCCCCCCGCGCGTCAGAGCTCAGCACCGAGCGGCTGGCAGGTGGGGGGGGGAGGGCGACGGTGATGTTGGGTGGGGAGGGGGAAGCGCAGCGGCAGCACCCCCCCCCCAATCCCCATCCCACCCCCCCTCACCTGGTACGCGTGGTCGGTGTGGACGTGGCAGAGGCCGGGGGGGGCCGGGGGGGAGGCCAAGGCCAGGTCGGGGTTCGGCAGCGCCGACGGCAGCGGGGGCTGCGCCTCGGGGCCGGGGAAGGCGGGCGGCACGGAGGAGGTGGGCGAGACCGGCGTCAGGCTGGAGAGCCCGTCCGTCAGCGACTCCACGTCCACGTCCAGCTCCGTGTAGTAGAAATCCTCCTCGCCGTCGCTCTGCTCGAGGTCGGCTTTCCGGCTGCGGGACGGCGGGCTCAGGCTGGGGCGGTTCAACCCCCTCCCAGGCAGGACCCCGCAGGGGGGCACTGGGGAGGGGCAGGGGGAGGTCTGGGGGTGTCCCGGGGGCCCCCCCGGCGCTTACCCAAGGTGCACGGTTCGGATGTGCTTCTGCATCCCTGAGGAGCTGCTGAGGACTTTGCCGCAGCTCTTCCACAAGCACTTGAACATCACCTTGGTGGAGTTCTGCGGGCAAGAGGCGTCAGGCCGGTACCTCCAGCTCCACCCCAACGTCATCACCACTGTCAGCCCCATTCCTGTCACTGTCACCATCCCCAGCCACAACTCCAAGCCCACCGCTACCCCCAACGTCATCCCCATCCCCAACATCCTCCTTGTCATCCCCAAAGTCATCCCCATCCTCAACACCCTCATCCCCATCCCCACCCTCATCCCCCACCCCACTGTCAGCCCTGATGCCATTTCCATCCCCAACATCATCCTCTTTGTCATCCTCATCCTCATCCCCATCCCCAATCCCACCATCATCCTCATCCCCATCCCCAATCCCACCATCATCCCGGATGTCATCCCCCTCCCCACCACCATCCTCATCTCCATCCTCATCACCCCCACCTCAACCTCACCCCCATCCCACCTTCCTCTTCCGCGGGATGGGCTCTCCGAAGACGAAGTGGGTGCCGTCGGGCTCGTCGGGGCCCTCGTCCAGCAGCGGGGCGGGCAGGAAGGTGCTGGGAACGTGGCTGGAGAGTGGGGGCGACGGGGTGGAGGGGGTGGAGCGGTCGCTGGGGGGGTCCCAGCTCCAGTCCCCGCTGGTGTTGCTGCTGCTGCTGCAGCTGGAGGACATGGTGGGCGCCTCCTTCCAGACCTCACCACCGGGCTCTGGCAACGAGGAGGAGGAGGAGGAGGAATGTCAGGTCCTACCATGGGAAACATGTCCAGGGATGGAAAGCGGGCGGGGGGGGGGGGGGGGGGGCGGGGGGCAAGGGCACGCTCTTACCTGGGGCGGGGGTGGCCGGTGGGTGACTGAGGACCAGCGAGCTGGTGGAGAGGCTGGTGAGCACCGTGGCCGCCATCACCTCGTCGATGCCCGCCTTGCCCGAGAGCTTCCTGCCAGTGAGAACAAAGCGGGGGGGCTGCAGTGAGGATGGATGAGCCCCCCAACACCCTTCTCCGGGACCCTTCATCACCCACCGAGGTGCTGAGACCCCCCCCCCCCCCAACCCACAGTGGTGGGGTCAGCACCCACCCCAAGGTGCCACACCACACCGGGGACATCACCACGTGGAAAAGGCACCCATGGGTGCCCCGGTCCCATGCAGGTGCTTGTGCTGACCCAGATTGGAAACCCCAGTGGGCACAGAGGTGCAGGCAGCAGTACAGGCAGCCAGAGAAAACACTACAGGCAGCGGGTGTGTGTGTGTGTGTGTGTGTGTGTGTAATCCTACACATCCATGGGCAAGTGTCGTGCAGGAGGGTACCAGCGCCTGCATCCTGCTGTCGGTGCTGAGAAACACGGGGGGTTTGCTCAGCTGGGGCTGAATTGGAGAAAAAAAAAAAAAAAAAAAGAAAAATCCCCCCCAAACTATATCAAAAAAGATTAAAACCTTTTAAAAAGCCATTTTGCAAACTTCTCGTGCTGCAGGGATGGATAAATACAGCGCTGGAGAGTGGTGATGCTCTCCAAGCCCACGAGTGGCTGTGGTGCTCAGCGCCGGCGAGTGCCGGCGCTGAGCACCACAGCCACTCGTGGGCTCGTTATCTGGCACCTCATTAGCCACCAGGGCCACGGCCGGACAGAGCTGCCTGTACACGGGACAGCCAGTCCCTGCCAGAGCCCCCGTCAGTGCAGACCAGCGGCCGAAGTCCTCCTCTTTGCAGCCGTTGGGGAAAAAAAAAAAACAAAAACAAAAACCCAAAACCAATATCCCATCTTGACGCGGAAAAGCCGTTTTGGCAGGGTGGTTGCCCATCGCTTGTTGCCCATCCTGTGGCCATCGTGGTCCTACCTGTGCCGGGGCACGGGGATGTAGGCTGAATGCAGTGTGAGGCATCGCTCCAGCCCGGCATCCAGCACCCTTAGCATGGCTTCCCGGCTGGCCGGCTCCCGGCGTGGCAACGGTTCCCCGAGGCGTGGTAGCCAGCCTTCGGCTCCTGCTGGTAGCCCGCGGGTGCTGCAGGGGAGAGGAGCCTGTGGGAGAAATGGGGGTCGTCAGCGGGGGGATCCTCAGGGCAGCGGATCCCGCTGGGATCTCCCCCCTCCGGTCCCCTCAGCCATGATCTTGGTGGGGAGGGGAGGTGGCCCAGGGGGGCCGGCGCGGTGCCCCCAAGCAGGGCTGTGTCAGGACCCTCGGTGGGTGCCTCTGGGGTGGATCCCACCACGTAGCAGCTGGGATCCAGTTGGGATTTCCCTGGTGAGAGCCAGAAGCATCCTCCTGCGAGGCTGCTGCCAGCGCTGTCACCCGCCGGGCTTCGTGCTGGCAGCCAGTGGATCCCTGCCCAGGGCTGGATCCCCACGGCTGGATCCAGCAGGGATCTCGGAAGAACTTTTTGGGGACACCCACCTGCCCCGTGACAGCACCAAGGGGATCCTCTCCCCGAGCAGATCACCCGGGACCCAGCGGGGATCCCCACAGAGCAGGGGCCCCGCCAGGCCCACCAGAGACAGCAGCACCCACTGACTGAGGGGATCCAGCTCCGGGTGGATCCCAAGGATCTTCCCAGGGCTGGGGCCCGGCGGGGAGCCCCCAAAAAAGTGGGGAGCGGCAATTCCCACGGAGCTGAGCCCGGTCACTCGCTGGCCAAGTGCAGTCCCCCGGCAGATCCCTGGGCAGATCACCCGGGGCTCCCTCCCGCCGGGATCTGCCCCTCGGGGCTGCTTCCACCGGCCGACAAGTGGATCCCACCGGGACAGATTCCTGGAAAATCCCAAGGGGCTGGGATCCAGCGGATCCCTCCGGGGCTCGGCAGCGCAGATCCTCCCCCCCCCCCCAGTGATCCCGCAGGGATCCCCTAAGCCCTGTAGAACCGGGGGGCGGGGGGCTGCTCCGGGACAGATCCCCTTTTCCGAGCGGACCCTCGGGGGCAGAGCCGGGATCCGGCAGGAATCCGCCCGCCCCGCCCCGGGACAGCAGCGCCGGCGGCTCGGCCGAGGGGATCCGGCTGCGGGCAGAGCCCGAGCGCCTTCCCCGGGGCTGGGGCCACCCCAGCGCCAGCGCGGAGCAGATTCCCCCCCGCCCCGCTGCGGACAGACCCCCGGGCGAGCCCGGTGAGTGGGTCTGGGGATCCAGCAGCGATCCCGCCCCCCCCCCGCCCCGGGGATCCAGCAGGATCCGCCCCCCCGCGAACCCAACCGGGTTTGTCCCGGGGATCCGGCCGGGATCTGCCCCGCCGGCAGGGCGGGGGGTGGGTCCCTCTCCGGGCAGATCCCAAGCTGGATCCCGCGGGGTTGGGATCCACGCGGCATCCCGCCCCCCGCCTCCTCCCGCCCCCCCGGCAGAGCCCACCGGGGCGGGTACCCCCCCCCCCCCGCGCCCCGCCGCCACCACTCCCCCCCCCCCCCCCCCCCGAAGTTTGTCCCCGAGCGGCGCCATTTTAGCGGCGGGGAAAGTTTCGGGCGGGCCGCTGTCAGCTGTCACCGCCCCCCCCCCCCGCCCCCGGCTTCCCCCCCCCTCCGCCTCCTCACACCCCTCCCCGGGCCGCCGCCGCCGCCGGTACCTTTGGGGCGGCGCCGCCGCCGCCGGGCTCGGGAGGCGGAGGAGGCGGCGGATCGCGGCGGCGGCGGCGGGCGGCGGCCAACAGCACCGCGGGCGGGCGCGGGGGCTCCATGCGGGAAGCGGCGGCGGCGGCGGCGGCCGCGGCCGGGCCCGGCGGGGGAGCGCGCTCCGCCGCGCGCGGCCCGGTGTCGGCGCCGGCCAGGCCACGCCCCCCACGCCTACCGCCATTGGTCAGCGCCGCCGGCTCGGACCGCGGCCGCCGTTTTCTCCTCTTCCCATTGGTTCCCACGCGCTGCCACTTTACGCGCCGAGACACGCCCCGCCCCGCCCACCCGGCCGCGACACGCCCCCGCCGCGACACGCCCCCGCCGGCAGCGGCCATCTTCGCGCGCCCCGCCCTCCCGCCGCCCCGCGCGCTGCCGGGGGGACCCCCAAACCCCCCCCATCCCCCGCCCCGCCACCCGCCGCCTCGGTGTCCCCCCCCGCCCCCGCTGTTAGGTTTGAGGCTCCCGCAGCGACGGGCGGGCCCCGTAAAGTCTCTCTTCCCCCCCCCCCCTTCCCCTGCCCCGCCAAAGTCAAGGGGCTCCCCGAAAGTTGCAGGGTGTCCCCGAAAAGTGCTGATTTTATCATTATAGGGCGGAATTAAAGGTCCTCGCGCACAGCGCGGGGGTTCCGCCCGCTTGCGGGGCCCCGCGGAACTCCCGCGGCTCCGTCCAAGTGACGCCGCTGGGACTTAACAGCGTCACGGCTTGTGGGGTTACCCCGAGAGTTGTGGCCCCCCCAATCATACGGCTCCTGATAAGTTTTCCAAAAATTGCAGGACTCTCCGCAAAGTTATACTCCCCAAAACATAGAGGGGTCGTGTGTGTGTGTGTGTGTGTGTGTGTGTCCCCAAGTTTTAGTCCCACTGGAAGTTACGGGGCTCCCCCATCCACTCTAGGGCTCCCCCCAAAATTACAGCGTCTTTCTGCTGGGGGGGGGGGTGGGGAGAGTGTCTGGATTTTTGGGGTGGATTTTCCAGCGGGAACCCCAAAACCACACGGGTTGGGTCAGTCCTGCCCGCCACAGGGAAACGCAGCCAGAAGTCACCCAGAGCAGCTGAGGGGGGGGTGTGAGGGGTGCCCGGGGTGCAGGGGGTTTGTGGGCTGCAGGGGGTGCTCGGGGTGCCCCGGCTGGCACCCACCCACCCTCTATTCCTCATCTGTCCCAAAAACCTGCGCAGCGTGGGGCCACCCCGGCCCTGCTGCTGTTTGATTTTCCAACCCGCAGCCTGAAGGCCGGGACAGAGTCCGTGTGTCTGTCCCGGCCGGTGACCCCCGCCTGTCCCCCCCCCGCCCCCCAGCAGCCGTGGGCTGGCCCGTGTGGGTGATCCCCGTCTCTCAGGGCCGTGGGGGTGCTGGGACTGGAATCCTGGGGATCCCCTGCCCTGGGGGGGTGTAATGGCCCCGGCGTGGTGGAGGGTCAGGGCTCCCGGGGCGCTCGGCCGCCGCTTGGCCCCTTCCCTCGGGGGTGGCTGGAGGTGTCACCTTCACCCTGCGCCGTGCCCGGGCGCCTGTGTAGGCATGAAAAAAAACCACAAAACTGCAAACTGGGAAAAACCCCACGTGCCTGGCCAAGAGATGGGGTGTCACCCCGGCACGGCCACCCCGGGGTCCCGGTGGAAGGGGGGAGCGGCCGGGCGAAGGGCAGCGTCCCCCCGGGAACCGAGACACCCGCGGGGCCCCAAACCTGCCCCGGCTGTGCCAGGGCCAGCGGGGTCCGGGGGCCAGGAGCATCCCCAGGGGCTGGGGGGTGCCGTGGTGGGGAGCACAGGAGGAGGAGTGTGGCCAAAGCAGCCTTCATCCCCACCCCGCAGCTCTGTCCCGGCCGCGCTGGGCTCCGACCCCGCGGCCCTCGTTAGCCCCGGGGGACTTAATGAGGGAGGCCGGCACGACGCCTCTGCTCCCCCCGAATTATGACAGCCCACCCGGGCTCTGCCTCAGCGGGACCCGGGGGGGGGCTTCCCCGGCTGCCCCCTGCTCTGGTTTAATCGTTAACGCCGGCCTAAGCGCTGAGCTGGCGGCTCCGGCGTTGTGCAACTCCCGGGAGCGTCGCCTGCCCCTTGCACAAGGGCCCCGATGCCGCCAGCCCGACCCCTGCCCGGGCCGGGGGGGTCTCTGCAGGGTGGATCTGGGCGCTGGCATCCCTGGGGGGTGTCCCCGGGGTACCCCGATGCCCCCCCCGGGGCGGGCGGTGATGCCCCTCGCCCGGGGGGTGTCGCAGGGGGAGCCGCGGCCCTGCCCGTCGGGGTGCTCCGGGGCCGTGGCGGGCGGCGGCGGCGCGGGGAGCTGGGGGGTGCGGGGCAGGTTTGGGTGCGGAGCCGTGGGGGCCGTAGGGGGTGCGGAGACACGGGGGTGCGGATCCGTGTGGTGTGCAGCAGCGTGCGGCGCGTCCTGGGGCACCGTGTATCACCACACAGCACCGTGCAGGCTGCGCTGGGCTCCTACTCACTCCCCCTTGTGGGAACGGCACCGTGCAGCACCGACCCCTCGTAGCACCGACCCCTTGCAGCACCGACTCCTTGTAGCACCATCCCCTTCTAGCACCGTCCCCTCGCAGCACCGTCCCCTTGTAGCACCGACCCCTTGCAGCACTGTCCCCTTGTAGAACCGACCCCTCGCAGCACCATCCCCTTGTAGCACCGTCCCCTCGTAGCACCGACCCCTTGCAGCACCATCCCCTTGTAGCACCGTCCCCTCGTAGCACCGACCCCTTGCAGCACCATCCCCTTGTAGCACCGTCCCCTCACAGCACCGTCCCCTTGTAGCACCGTCCCCTCGTAGCACCGTCCCCTCGTAGCACCGTCCCCTCGCTGCGTGACGGGGACCCCGGCCCCCAGTGGGCTCCCGGCTGGTGGGGGAGGACAGGGAGGGGGGCACCTGCGGCCCGCGGGGACCCAGCACCCACCTGTCCCTGGGGACGGCCCCTGCCCTGACCCCCGACTCCGCAGCCAGACCACGAGGCTCCACGCGACGTCTCCGGGTGGAGCCTCCATCCGCCACCCAGGTCTGGAGCCTCCAGCCCAGGCTCCGGCCGCACTTGCCATCGCCTCGAGGCCTGGGCAGTTCCTTTAAGCCCCAGGCCGGCTCCCCCGGCCCCGCTGGCACCACGGGAACGACAGCACACGCGGGTTCTGCCGCGGGCAGGGCACGGCTGGGAGACGCTTTGGCCTCCCCCAGCTCAAGCAGGAGCAGCAGCTTTCCCGGCGCCGGGCCGAGCCTGCCCTTCCCGGGGAAGCAGCCCCCTGGTACCCCCGTCCCCCACCGCACCGGCCCGTCCTGCCCCGGGAGAGAAGTCCCTCGGGTCCCGCCGGGACGCGGCTGCTCCCGCGAGTGGCCGGTTGAGCCCGAACGCGGCTCCCAGGAGATTCGGGTGGCGCAGGAGGGGACCCCGGCCCCGGGGAGCCGCGGGACGAGGGCGGCCGGGGGAGGCTCACGGGTGGGGGCAGCGCGGGGGGAGCCCACGCGCCGGTGCGGGGCGAGAGGCAGCAGGAGGAGCGCGGCCGCATCGCGCCAGCCGCCCCGCGCCGTTTTCTATCGGGGTTCTTATCTGGCAGGGGGATGGGAGCAGCTGCCGGGCCGGCTCCTCTATCTCGGGCTGTGGTTTGGCATCGAGCGCGGGGCTGCCGAAGCGGCACGAGCACCGGAGCTGCCTCCCAGCTCTAACGTCTTCTGCAGCGGGTTTTGCTGAGCGCTTTGTTTTCGTTTTTAATCTCTCCTTCGCCTGCTGTGATGTAGGGGCAAAGCTGACGAAGGCAGGCACGCGGCTTCCTGCCTGCCTGCCCTGCTGCCACCGGCCCCGGCCGGCTCTGCAAGCACCGGGCCACCAGGTTGGCCGGCTGTGAAGTGACTGGGCTACACCCGAGGGGGGGGTGACAGTGGGACTGGGGCCACCACCAGAGCATCGCCCTGGGGACAGCGGGTGTCCCTTGGGGCAGGGATGCCAAACTCCCTGTGGGGTCCGAGGTGCGCACCCAGCTCTCCCACGTGTTTTTAGCGCCCGTCGAGACCACAGCACCCGCGGGAGGAAGGACACGGCGGCAATCGGGCAGCCAGAGCCCTGCAAATGCTCCCCAGCTCCGGCCCTGACCCCCACAGAGCCCCCGAGCCTTGGCTTTAGGGACGGCCACGGCCAGTCCCTGCTCCGGGACAGCCCACCCCGCCTCGGGGGCTGCACATCCCCATCTCAGAGGTGCAAAACCCTCCGTGCAGGAGGGGGGCACCCACCCACCGTTACGCTGTGCCCAAGGCTGCTCTCCCAGCACCGGCATCGCCGCGTTGCTGCAGCAGCAGCCGCCAGAATCAGGGCTTTAGATCTGGTCCTAAAGTGTGTTTTCCTGAGCAGGATAAACCCTTCTCGGCCTTTTAATGGTGTTTGGGAGTCGGCTGCTCGCGGAGGCACCGTTGGGAACATCTGAAAGGTGGGAGGGGGTGATGAGGAGGGACCGGCAACCGTCCCGGAGCAGAGCCCGTGGCCCACGCTGATTTGTACCAAGGCACACGGCTGGCGCCTGGTCACAGCCAGAGCTGCCACGCTGGCCCCCGAACCAGCCTCGGCGACATTCAGTGATGGGAGCGAAGCTGCTCGGGAATTCCTGCTCCCCCAGGCAGAGGCAGGAGGATGGAGACCCTCGCTCATGGCACAGTCCTGCTGGTGACGGGCCTGATCCTGCACCCCAGAGCCACGGGGGTGCCCCAAAACACGACCAGTCCCAACCTGGTTCTCCCATCTTGGTGGCAGCGCCAGTCCAGTCCCACTGGGCTCCCCCGTGGCACCCAGCACCCACAAACTGCCCCTCTCGGGGGCACGGGGGACAGGGACACTTACAGAAAAGTAACACCATATATACAGAAAGCGCTTGCAGGGAACCCCCGCCCCGCTGGCACCCAGCTCCCGGGGGCTGCTAGAGGTTGGTGATGTACACCTCCAGGCCGTTGGCCACCGTCTTGGCAGAGGTTCGCCGGGACCCCCCCGCCCAGACGTCACCGACGCTTTCGTAGAGGTTCTCGGGGGCACCCGCCTTCCCCGGCCTGTCCCGTTTCACCGCCTTCTTCCAGTTAACGTCTACGGCCTCGTAGTCCGGGTCGGGGCTGCGGCCCTGAGCAGTCCAGGCTCTGTCGTTGATGGACTCGTAGCAGGGGTCCGGGGGGCCTTGGGCTGCTGGGGGCCAGCACCCAGCCAGAGCACCCTCCTCCCGGCGGGGGGGCGGCCGCCTGGCACCCACCTCCTTTGCAGCCCTGGGGGACGATGCAGGGACTTGGTTTTTTTTCTTGGTGGCTTTGCACACCGTTGAGTACATCTCTTCCAGCTGCAAAAGGAAGGTGGGGTTCGGGGGCAATCCCTGCCCAACACTGGGTATCCCCGTGGTTGTGTCCCCCCCGCCTCAGCTCCCCACAGCCCCTGGGAGGATCCTGGCAGCAGATTAACCTTTGGGAATTCCGCTTTTTGCACAACCCAGGGAGCCTTTTGCAGGGCACAGAGAGCAGCACCATGGGCATCGCCCGCCCCCGGGGTCTTGGCTTCATCCTGCCCCCCCCCCTAAAATCTCCACTGAAAATGCAGCAGCCTGATTTACACCCTGCTTCAAGCACAGGTGTCACAAGGAGGCAGGACACGACCTGCTCCCTCCCCGCCGTGTACCCCATCCCCACCACCCCCCCAGAGCCGTACCTTCACCCGGGGGGCATCGCCCGCCCCCTCCCAGCACCGCGGGGCTGCGGGGGGCCCCGTCACAGCCCCATCCTGCACCTCCACGGGCATCGGCTTCTTCACCTTCCGGACACAGGCGTAATCGGCCGCCCCGTGCGTGGCGCGTGGGGGGGACACCTGGGTGCTGGCGGGTGTGGGGGGCACCGGGCTATCCTCCCCCCCCACCCCCAGGCACTCGTAGACGGTGTCCGGCACCGGCCTCCGCAGCGGGGTGAAGAGCAGGTTGGAGTAGGTCTGGTCGGGGGCCGGGGGGGCAGCCGGGGGCTCGGGGTCGGGGATCTGGGGCAGCTCACGGTGCAGGAGGACGCTGACGCCGGAGCTGTGCAGGGAGTCGGCAGCGGCGGGGGGGGCAGCGGGGCAGGGGAAATCCAGACTGACCGGCCGCTGGGCTGTGGGGAGAGGAGAGGAGATGGGGGGGACACCGGGGGTGCAGCAAGCACTAACCCCCGCACCAGCACCGTGGCACGTGTGTGAGCACCACGATGAGCTCGCCGGGGGGTGCGGGGACCGTGGGCACCTTCCAAGGGCCACTGGTGTCCCCCCCCCCCCCAGCTCAACAGCCACTCACTGTCATCCCTGGCCTTCACCCGGTACAGCTCGTACAGCTTTGTGTCCGACTTGCTGAGCGACCGCAGCTGCGTCTGCCTGAGCAGGGACTGAACGGGGAGGGGGGAACACGGACCCTCAGGCTCATGGCTGGGAGCTGGGGGGGCCCCAGAGCTCCCCCAGGGCTGATCCTGCCCCCCCCCCCCAGCACACACATACCTCATCGACCAGCTTCACCCCGTCCGGAGGGACCTTCTTCTTCCTGCCCTTGCTGTGGGGAGAAGCGGGGCTGAGCCCGAGGCGAGGAGCGGGTGCCCCAGGACCCCGACCTGGCCGCGATGGGCATCGCTGGAGCGGCCCCCAAACCCCCAACCCTGCCCCTGCGCCAGCCCTGCAGCAGGGTCTGTGCTGGCTGGGGGCTGGACGGGGGGGGTCTCAGTGGCATCCTGCACCCCACCGAGCCGTGCCAGGCACCGCTGGCACCACCCTCAGCATCACCCATCCTGCCCATCCCCTGCGTGGCTCAGCCCTCTCCAGGCTTCCCCCAGCGAGGCCTCTGGGCGCTGGGGGTGCGACGGGGGGGCTGCGAGGCACAGGGGCGCAGGATCAGGCCCAGGCGGAGTTGCACTGGGGCTGCAGCTGGGGGTTGGGGGTGACAAGAGCAGCAGATCCCAGAGGTCCCAGCTCAGGACAGGCACGTGGTGGGGGGGAGTCTCCACCTGAAGCCACCATTGGGCCACCAAGGGGTCCCCAGCCCCAGCGCCAGCCCGGGGGGGGCCGCGGGCAGCACGTACCGTCTGCAGGCAGCACACAGAGCGCCCAGGTAGATCAGGACACCGAGCAGGGCCAGGGCAGCGCCGGCGGGCAGCAGCGGGGTCCGCGCCAGCCCCTCGCCGCCGGCTCCAGCCATGGGGGAACCGCTGGCAACACCGCTGGGGGGCCGAGCTCTGGGGAGAGAAAACACCAGTCAGGGTGCAACTGGGTGCTGCTGGGCTCACCACGGCCTGGCACGGTGATCCACGGCACCCGGGGTTCGCTGGGGGTCCCGCAGTGCAGCCCCCACCCCGGGGTGGGGGGTCTCTCCGGGGGCTCTGGAGGGGGATGTGAACTGGGGGGGGCATTTTCTGGCCAGTTGCTGCCCCCGCGGGGGCTACCACGCCACCTCCATCGCTCTGCCCAGCAGCGGGTGCTCTGCCACCCCCAGGAAAAAATTCAGATTTCATTTGCTTTTGAAAAAGAACAAACCCAACAGGATTCAAGTTCCAAAGTCGCCGCCAAGATGTTGAAAAGGAGACGCTCAGGGGCCCTGAAAACCCTCTGGAGAGATCCCCAAAGGGTCAGTGTGTTTCCTGGGGCCACTGGGACGCTGCCCCGGGACGGGGGTGACACCGCTCCCCAGTGCGGGCTGTGGGGTGGCCCGGGCAGGATGGGTGAAGAGATGACTCAGCTTCCCGGATATGGGGTGAGCTTCAGCCTCACAGCCCCCTCACCCTCCTCACACCCCGGGACACCCTCGTCCTCCTCTCCCCCTCCAGGCCCCATCCACCCGTGCCACGAGACCCGCGGAGTCACCGGGTAGAAAATCCCGGGTGGGAGCGACGGTGCCGCCGGCGTCCCCACTGTCCCCGTGTGCAGCCCTGTGCACGGTGAGCTCCCGGGGGGCTGAGCCCAGCCCAGCCAACCCCCCCACGATGTTTCTGCTCTCCCAGGAACCCGAGGCGCTCCCCGCAGCATCCCAGCACGGTCCGCGCGTGGGCCGGGAGCTGCGGGATCGTAACCAAGCGCCAGCTGGGCCGGCTCGTGGGCACACACGGACCCGTCGCCTCCTCTGCCACCACGACCCCCGTTCTGCAGCCCCTCTGCTGTGACACAAGAGCAGAATATGCTCAACTTTTCAACCGCTTGCTTCTGCCTAAAGAAAAAGCTGTGCCTTGCCCAAAGCCAGCCCTCTTCCCTGCGCCTTACTGAAGGACAAAGGTCTTCCCCTGCGAACCCCGGCAGCGGCAAGGCCAGAGCAAGCAGTGCAGGGCGTGAAGGGAGCCCGGCACGAAGAGCAGACGCTCCCCAGCCCGTCGGGATCCAGCACCTCCCCCAGGGGGGCTCTTGGTGCCACCCCATTGCATCGTCCCCGCTCAGCCGTCAGCAAAGCCCAAAGCTGACACTTCACCTGCGCCGACGGCGAGACGGCGGCTGCTGCTCCCCGCAAGCCCAGTTCTGCGCACGCCCCACCCCGCTCCCCCCCAAAAGGCTGCTCTGCTCCCAGAGATGTGCACGCCAGCACCCAGAAAACGCCTGCTCTGAAGGGCGACCGAGGCAGATCCCAGCGCTGGAGTAAAGCAGGGCTCAAAGAAGCCACGGTTACTGGTCCAGACTGGGTGGGTGGCAGAGTCCCCAGGAGGGACTGGGCTGGCGCCGCCCAGCAGGATGGTTTCTGAGATGCTGTGGGGCCCGCTGAGCGCCTTGTACTCACCCTCTTACATCTCTTAAATCCAGTTACAAAGCTCAGAGGGGCTGCGGTGAGAAGCCACCCTGCCTCACGTGAACCTCGGGGCTACAGCAGCCGCAGCCCCATGGGGAGCGGGGAGCCCTGTGCCCAGCAAGGGACCCACCTCGCTCCCCTCTGCCCCGCACCCCGTGTCACCCGGCAGCATCTTTGGCACATCTTTGTCCCAGTAACCAGCAGGTCTCTGCCCCCTTGTAGCACCCTTTTATCTGAGAACTTCCCACGTCTTTGGAAATTTCCCTGACTGAAGACTTAACCCCTGAAGAGCGATTATTTCAATGTGGAAACTGAGACAGAGAGGTTTTTGGGGACTAACTGGGCTGGACAGACTGGCTTAGATCAGAGCTGGGAAGGGAAGGTTGTTCCCTCTCCAACGATGTTTTAATTAGACAACACTGCTTTTCTGTCTGGGCATACATTAATTATACAGATTACCTGCAATGCGGGCAGGCGCTTTAGACAGTCCTGGCTGAACTTGTTCAGCTCATTAGAGCGACAGGACGGCAGGCTGCAGGAGCGACTGCCTTCAGGCCAGAACTGAGCAGGCACTGAGGTTTATCAGACCCAATTCTAACGAGGTACGATGGCCGGGAGCTGGCGTCTTGTCGGAATCGAAGGGCGAGCTTTTAGCGCGCTGAGGCAGGCACACACGGGGCAGCTTATCCCACAGCAGGTGGATTTTTCCATCCCTGGAGTTTTAAGATTGAAGAGTGAAGGGAGAGGCTTCCTAAATCAAAATTAATAGAGAGAAATTCTTCTGACCTACTTTCTGTTGTGCAGGAGGTCGGTGGTTGCTCCTTTTTTGACCTCTAAAAGTGCTGAGTGAACGCTCTTTCAGCAAAGCCACTTCTTGGGACAAGACGTTGGTTCTCACAGAATTACAAATTTGAGAGGAAAACCCAGGGCCTGACCGAAGCCGTTCAGGTAGGGCTGAGCAGGTTTGCAAGGCAAAGTCTCAAACAGATCTTCTGAAAGGTACACCCGGATTCCCTGCCAATAAAGGTATTGATCTCCCAGTCCCGGGGCAATGCTCTGAGGCAGGAGACTCTGCAGACGGCATTTTGCAAGGCGCTGGCTCCGCCAGCCAAGATGGCTTTGAAGATGGGAGCAGCCGCAGCCGTTGCATGTGACGCACACCCACAGCCCGCCGAGGAGGGAATAACTAACTCCCTTTTGTGATACCTGAGCACGGGCACCCAAAGTTTGTTACTCCCAATCGTGGGAGATTTTTTGTGACTCCTACAAGAGACGCAAGTTTCTCATCTGGGCTTCAAGAAAACAAGATTAAATTTACTATTAAATTAAGTTCTGCTGCTCTTCATCTTGCCTGGCCTCTGATTCATCCACCCAGCATACAGAGTGCTCAGCTCAGACGAGAAGAAAGTCTATGAAACTACTAAAAGCGTATTTGCAAGAAACCAGGACAAACATTACAAGCTGATTTCCGTCAGCGATTGCGAACACGGCTGCAGCAAACACAGCTCAGGTACCCAGGGGAGTTGTACTGAAAAAAAGTCCCAAGAAGCAGAAGTAGATCTTTTTTTCTTTTCAGTTGTGAAAAACGAAAGCCCCGTAACAGTTAGTCAACAACACTGAATCTGCCCTAGAGCACAGGATGGAACTGATAAATTTGAAGATTATTTCAAATACAAAGCAGGCATGAGATCTTGCCCACCTGAGACGCATTTCTGGAGCGGGAGGGAGAGATTTCATGGTCAAACTCCTTTGGAGGCAATTCATTTAGAAAGGACCAATATTTCTAGAAAAGACCAATATTTTGAAAGCCAGACCCAAATGTCACAAAACTTGGATGCACGCTTCCAATTACAGTCCTGCTCCTTGGTCAGATGCTGGAGTGGTTTTTGAGAAAATATAATATAAAAACCTTAAGGTAAGCGACCTGCCTGCTCCCACCGTGTGGCTTTGGGCGAGGCTGACATCATTTCAGCATGTTTCTTTCTTCTCACCCTTCTGCAATTGCTGGAAATGCACTCACTTGGGCAGAGAAGTACATTTCTAAGCAGAAATCGAGAACCTGCTGGAGAGATTTTCTGCAGAGCTGAGCTGCAGCAGGACCTGGGCTCTGGCGAGGCCCCGGGGCTGCAGTTATGGGAAGCCAGATCCAAAATACAGGATGGGGGTAGTAAGGAGATACATGTTTTCTCGAGAATCACCTACCTACCTACCAGAATGGTTTTCTTGCCACAGATTCAGTAGTTTTACATCACTTCGGGTTTAGAGAGGACAGCACTGCAGTGCCCACCCTCTCCCAAGCCTCCTCACCTGAAGGCAGGACTCAGCAGTTCCCCAAATCTAGTCCCAAGACTGCAGTCCCCCTCCCTACAGACAACTGGAAATTTTTCTGTTCAAAAAACCAATACCCCCACACCTCCGAACTCAGCAACTCATCCACCACAGAAATAACCGGTTCCCCCTCAACCTCTAGACTCGAGCCACGGGACGCCAGCAGCGTAGCCAAGCTCCAGCACCTTTTAGTCCTTTTTAAGCCCACAAAGCCTGAGCCCTCCTCGCAGCCGACTGAAAGTTTAACCCAGCTGATGCTTCCCCGCTGCAGCACAGGAATCCTGCCTGGCCAGTCTAGCTAGCTGCAACAGCATCTCCCACAACGCTGCCATTTCTATATAGATTAGGATTTTTTTTTTTTTAAAGTGTCTTTTTCAACCCCTGGTTTAGCTGCAGACACCCAGGTTCGCCGGGCGAGAAAGCGGACACCACTTACTTTGCAAACTCAAAAGCTGGTGAGTGCGAAGCGCGGGGATCCGATCATGCTCTCCTCCTCCTCGCCAGCCAACCTGGAGAATTTTCTTTTACCCGGCGGTTATTCCTAACTAGGCGTTCCCGAACGTTTCAAACATCTCGATCTGAGCTCTCCCGCTCCTCTTCAGCCCCCGGAGCAGGCAGCTCTGAGCAGACACGGTGCAGCACACACCACAGCTCGCTTCCTGGCCCGCCGGGGTGGCTGCTTCACCCAAGGGGAGGTTGGGTTTCTCCCCGCCTTGGCTGCGAGCTCCCGGCACACAAGAGCACCCTCTGCCGCGCTCTGCTCCCCACCCAGCTGGTTTTGGTGCCAGCTCTCTATCCGCGGGGCAAGAGAAGGGAAGAATGGGTTGCCACAGATCGTCATTACCTTGCAAATGAACAACACCTTACAAGGAGAGAGGGGAGGGGGAAAAAACAAAACAAAACAAAACAACTTTATTCACCAGTGATGTGAATTGTCTTGGGTGGGAGGCAGCGGGCGCTTGAATAGGAGACAAGTGAGGGTGTGGAAATCCCAAGGAAAGGTCAAAAGACAATTCAGCTGAGACACAGGGTTAAGACACCCAACTCTCAAAGAGATGATGGTGTTAAATAGTGTCAGAGCACAGAACAAACGCGAGAAATTTCCCTGCCCAGCTCTGCTCAGCACTCATGGGCCACTTCAGCGAGCACCCATGCTAAGCTAGGCACATTAATCCTCATCACCACTCAACACTTGAGTGTGGGAAACAAACAGTCATTTGTGAGGGAAGGGCACTGAGCAACCATTGTTAAACCCTCGAGTGAAGCCGAGTGCGCGGAGAACACAAATTCAGAACAATGAAGACAGCACGGCCGATGCACTTCGAGCGGGACGCCCAAGTGCTCAGGGCAGCCCACGCCACCTTCACACCCACACTATGCCCGTCCCAGCGGCACCCCAGCGCCTTCCAAGAGGAGAAGTCACTCAAACAGGTTTCCTGAAGACGTTCGCCTTGTTTACTTTTGCTGTTGCTGTGTTTTTTGAGGTGTGTCTGCAGCAATGCTGAATCCCACATGACTCAAACAACTCTGATCGTATCTCCTCCAGCCTCAGATTTTCTGACCCTGCAAGGAGGTGCAGCCCTGCCCGGGCTGACCGCTTTATAAGTTTCTTAGGAAAAGATTAAAAAAAAAGAAAAAAAAAAAAAAAAGGTGGTACAAAAGGAGCAAAACTTTTAGTTAGAAAAATGACTCACAGAATAAAAGGAAATCAACTTCTTAAATTAAAAGAAAAATGGGTCCTTAAGATACTGGCATGAAATCGCAAACAAATTTTCTTTTAAAAAGCAATTACCATGTACAAGTCCCACCAGAAACAGGGTCTGATGAAACCACCATCTCCTCTGGGGCAAGGACTGGCTGCCAGACACAGAATATAACCTAGGGGGGAAGGCATCCTCCTCCCTGCCCAGAGACCCTCCCGGCTGCAGGGCAGGGCACTGCCCGCCTGGCCCGCGGCCCCCCCAGCCTGAACCCTCCCGCAGCGGGGCGGCACGGGGGGCACACCCAGCCCCCCCGAGCTCTGCGCTCAGCCGGGGCCCAGGCCCACCTGCATCTGGGTCCTCAGGTTTTTTTAAGAAAAGGACCCCCGTTCAGCGAGCTACCTAGGACAGAAAAACTCAAGTAACGATGGCAAAACGACAAGGTTCCCTGCGGAGTCGTCCCGAGCTAGGAGGTTTGGGAATCCGTTACTCTGCTGTCTTAGGCCCCCAGCTTTGGCACTCTACTTGTGGAACCACGCAGCTTTCCATGCCAAGTCAATGAGTTGGGCTATAGCGTGTCCTAGGGATACTCTTACAGTCAAACTGATGAAATCTGACGCTGGAGGCCACTAGTACCCACCTCCAAGCTGCCAGTTTTCTGTCTATTCATTACACTTGGGCTATAAGGAACTGCTCCTCCAAAAACTGGAATTCTCAGATAAATCCCATAGCAAAAAACCAGAAGGCAGAGAGCAGCTGAAGCAATTTGCTGTTGTTTTCACCCACCACAAGCCTTTTCTGTTTCACCGGAATGTGCTCAGGACCCTGCCTCTGCCTGCGTTCGTCGGTTGGCTGCAAACACAAGCCACAGTTGATGGCAGGATGTGGGGCTCTCAAAGCCCCTCCCCAGCGGGTTCGTAGCCAGCAGCGGCATCCCCGAGCAGCCACTGACTCTGGATGGAGCTGCCACTGCAGCGGTAACAGAGGGAAGGAGTGTGCAAGAGAGCAGAGAATTGTATTTCTTGTAGCTAGTCCTTCTGCAGGGCTCAGGCTTATGGAATGTTTCCAGGGCTGGACGGATGTGTGCTCCCCCCCACCTCCCAGCTGAGCTCAGAAGCATCTAGTTTTAGAAACTGCTGCTTTTCAGCCCAGTTTTTAGGCTGGGCAGCCTGAGGCCCAGAGGAGCAGGATGGCTCACCCAGGCTCTGAGGCCACGAGCACAGGGGCTGGCTAAAAGGACAATCACTGCAGTCAGACGCCTTCCCTGGAGACTAGAACTCAGTCATCTTCTTATGCGTGTCTGCCTTCTTCTGCTCCCGCTGCAGACTGGCTTCCTGGGCCTGCAGCTGCCCCAGCTGTTTGTGGGCATTAGCCAGCTTCTCCTCCAGCTGAGCTGTAGCAACGCTGTGCCTGAAAGCAAAAAAGTATTACAGCAACGTCATCCCGCAGGGTAAGATCAAAGGCCTGTCAGCAGCCCAGGGGGGTTTGCCCTTTCCTGCGGGATTAGCACAAGTGACCTGCTGGAAGCCAGGAAGAACCTGATGCTCAGCGCAACCTGGGCTAGAAAACGTCCTCCTGGGACGCTCGACAGCAACGCTGCGGAGATGGGCATGAGAAGGAAAGGACTCCAGCACCTTTCCTCTGAGAGCTCCTCTCGTCACAGCCTGAGTTCCAGCCAAAGGACCTCAAACACATCTGACAGCATCCAAGCTGATCTGAGCTAAAGTCTCTCCCCTCCACTTCCCCTTAGGTCTCATCCACATTATGCTTCACTTGTTCCTCCCACACCTCATTTCAAGCTCACCCCTTCCCAGAAGCACCCAGAATTCATCCTGCAGTCCCAAAGAGCACGTTTTCCTACCGTCCAACATTGCGTGCCAGGGCCTGCTGGATTCCTCTGATATCCTTCTGCGTCTGCTCAATCTTCTCCATCGTCTGGAAGAGGCGGACGCTCAGGGCCTTCTTGGTGCTCTTGCTAGCGTGATAGATCTCTTTGCTGTTCCTCTCGGGCAGTGCCATCCCTCCAGCCTTCTCCCCACTGCTCTTCCCTCGCAGTTTCTCATTCAAAAAGTCAAACACGTTGTGGGAAGGCTTACGGCTGCCCCCAGGGGATCGTCCAGAGCTGTTTCCCTTCGCTCGGCATTTCCTCGATTTCCCTGGGTCCAACTTCCCCTGTTTCTTCTTCTGAAGCACCTCAGCACACTGGTCGAGGGACTTCCCCCGAGGAAGTACCACAGCCTGCACCGGCTCCACACGGCCCTCGGCGTTCTTCCCTAACCCTGAGGAGAGACAGCAAGAGATTACCGCAAGCGAGGACAATCGTCCTCTGCAACTCCCTGCCAGGAGGGGGCAGAGAGGGGGGATGAGTCTCTGGAGCCAAGGCCCCAGCGCCAGGCCCCGAGGGAATGGCCTCAAGCTGCCCAGGGCAGGGTCAGGCTGGCTCTGAGGAAGGATTTCTGTGCAGAAGGGGCTGTTGGGCGTTGGAATGGGCTGCCCAGGGCAGGGGGGAGTCCCCGGGATCCCTGGAGGGGTTGAAGAGTCGGGCTGAGCCAGCGCTGAGGGATCTGGGGGAGTTAGGAACCGTCAGGGGGAGGGTCATGGTTGGACTGGAGGAGCTTCAGGGGCTTTTCCAACCCAGATGATTCTGGGATTCTGTGACATCCCCTCTCCAAGTCACCTCCCGCCTCAAGCTCACAAGCTTGGAACAAGCAAACAGGCTTTTGAGGTACAGAAAGCTGTAAGTACCACCCAAGGTAAGGGCAGCAGCAAAGGCCACAGCACGGTGGATGCAGATGCTCCGACAGGAGCCTCCTACAGCAGAAGAAACGTGATAAAAAGCCTGAGGCCATTCATCAGGCCGGTTTCTGTGAAACTAGGTTCAGCCTCACAGTCTCAGCTTCTCAAGCCAGATTCTTCTTAAAACTGGTTTGGTTCCTCTGGGAGAACTAGAGACGAATGCAAGTAGCAGATTGCCCTCCTAAAGCCCCCAAGGCTCAATACAATTTGTGTAGTGAGAAGCTAGTTCAGCAGGCTTTGAAGTCTGCGTCTAGAGCCAGGAGATGCTTTAACACAGACATCAGAAGCTTCATAGATCAGTTCCCTTCTACCTGAAGCCTTTGAACGTCTCATACAACAGTTCTCACGGCTTTAATCATGAACTTGACCATGGTTCCAAATGCCTCCCATTTTTGCTATTACCATACAGGGGTTGGTGCACATATACGCCTGTACTTCGATTAAATAAGTTATCCCTTCTCGATTAAATAAGTTATCCCTTCTCGATTAAATAAGTTATCCCTTCTCGATTAAATAAGTTATCCCTTCTCGATTAAATAAGTTATCCCTTCTCGATTAAATAAGTTATCCCTTCTCATCTTCTAACACGGCTGGGATTTGTCACATTGCTTGAGCCTTATTTATCCGGCCCCTCAGAAAAGTTCCAGCTTCATCCAAAATCTTGTTTTTCTTAACTAGTTTTAGGATCCATCAAGGCAGTCAGACTCTCGCAGCACCCTTCTCCTCTCACCTTTTCCAAACTCGTATCCCATCTGAACGAGCAGTTTGGAGCCGATACCACGAGTATGGGCTTCCCAGCCACCGAAAGAGGAGCTGCACGCTGGAGTCCATTCCCCATTCTCTGGAACTCCTGAATCTATCACTGTGACATGGAAGAGATGAATCAGTGAAACACAGACACAAAGCTGCTACACAAAACCTTCCTCTGGGGCACCCCCCCAGCACGAAAACCCCTCACGAGGCAGTACAACATACTTCTCCCACCCTAGAACTATTTGTCCGCTCCTCCAGCCTTAATTAGTTCCTTCTGAGCTCTCACCTTTTATGAACACTGCGTAGCGAGTCACTCCAATGGGAGACCTCGCTTGATTTAATGCACATACCATCCACAGTTCCAGGCAGAATCATCCAGATGTTTTTACACTTCCTTTCCTTCCTTCTAGGATGGTGATACAGGCTGACACATACCGTCAGGGTACGGTGTTTGGCACAGTGGCATGTAATCCTTCTTCTGTGCCTCCAGCTCATGTCTTTGGTACGAGACTCCTCTAGGCCACAATGCTAATTTTGTGTTATTAGGATCCAATAATCTCTATTATCCTAAATTAAAGAGCTCTAGGACACAACTTTGTCCCTGTGATGTTACTGTGGCCCTAGCACAGGGACAGTGCTGTGTAATCTCAAAGAAGTCACTTGGGCTCTGTCTGTGTCAGCTTTCAATAGCAAAACAGGGCATGGCAGCTCCTGTGACCTCATCGAGGCACTGGAAGGACCAAACACTCACAAGTTCTGGGGTCTCGTGTGCCCTGGAGCTGCACGGAGCTCCCAGAGGTGAGGAGTCTCCTAATTCACTTATTAGCTCAACCCAGCCAGGCGCATGAGAAACAGACTTGGAGCCTGGAACTCGGCTCTAAAATATCACACCCTCTTCTTTCATGTGTTGCAAGTTCCCATGGAAACCTCCAACCCTCATTAGCCCAGTAATTTGCATAAAAGAAATATTTTAGCTTGCAATTGTAACATAATAGCTAATTACCATTCTCTATCTTTCAGCAACATATGAAGCGATTAGCTACTCTTTCATCGGAGGTGAGACACTTGTGATGAAAGCTCCAGGAGAGTAATTCAGTAGCTCCCAGAGAAGGGCAGACCTAGATCACAAGTTGCTCTTGCTCACGCCGTCCCCCCTCTCTTACCTTTAGCATAACCAGAATCATCCACGCTGTCGTCATCAGACTCGGCAGATTCGGCACCATCTTCACTTCGCAGTGGGGGAATGACACTGTCCCCTTCCACAACAGCTTCCTTGAGCAGCAGGGAATCAAACTTCACCGTGTAGTAACCACTGTCGATGTCTACAGAAGGAAAAGCAAGGAACAAGAGTTCCAGTAAGTCTCCAATATGCAACTGGCAGAGGGCTTTCTAAAACAGAGGTAGCTCCAGTGGAGCCCAGTGGGAGAGGGGCAAGGCCCAAGGCAAACATGTTTTAAAAAATTCTGGTTTTTCTTTGTGCTTTAGATTTCTGTCTGGGAGGGAGAAGCACCCACCGCCATGAAAAGCTCTTTCCACAATCCCTGTGTTGATACTTAAAGGTTTATTTCTAAAAATGAAGAAAGGTGGGCTGCTGAGGAATGGAATTAAAGAGAAGTTAGACATGCTCCACTCTGACCTAATAATAACCAAAGAAAGATGGAAACAGAACCTAAATCCCCACCCTTCCCAGGACTCAGGGAAGCCAGTATCAGCAGCCGACGGGCAGGGCCAGCTCCCCTGGCTTTTGTTTAAACAAGAGCAGATTATTGCAATTCTAATCTAATATGCATGCAAATCCCCGCAATACTTGCCTCTTCCCTTTCGGTGCAAGTTAATGTAGTCATTTCCTTCCCACATTCCTGCTCTTATGTCTCCTTTTTAATTCTAACACTCTCCTCTTTCCTAGCCTACTCCCTGCCCAAGCCTGACAAAATTCAGATCGTTTTGTCAGCTACGTCAAGATTTTCAGTTTAGGGATGCAGTTACATAGTTAACGTTTTTCTACCATTAGCCAAAATGGTCAAGTTTTACATTCACTTAAGCATCAGCCTTCGTTTTCCACGCGGAATCCTGGCCCGAACCCGACTCACCGGTTATTTTTGCCGTGTACCATATCCCATCGCTGTGTTTCGCCAGGCAGGCCGAGCCCACCCCCAGCGTGCTCAGGTTGGGCTCCTGGAATGGCTGAAGCTCTTCCACAGAGACCACCTGGCCGTGCGAAAACCTGCCCGGGAGGGTGGAAGAGGAATTATCTCTACCTCATTTAAGCAGGCTTTCAATAAAAATTCCTTCCTTCCTTAAATGCAAATGAGTTGTCAGCGGTGATGAACCTTCACCAGTCATTACTGAAGTTTGATTGTGCGTTATTTCAATTACACACCTTACTCATTTTTCACCTTAAACGTATTATTTGTGTCACGTAACAAACAATCCATCCCACCGCAGAGAATTAAGCTCTCCTTGCTAGTGACACATCCAGTAAAAAAGTTCACGAGTCCTTTGAGATAAACAGGACCACGCAGACACGCAGGTCTCTACTCCAACCTCCTGCTCCAAGCACAACCGACTTCAAAGACCGATCAGGTTGCTAAAGACCTTACCTAGTTAAATTCTGAAGATCTCCGAAGATGAGATCTCCAAAGGAGACTCTACAACCTCTCTGTGCAACTGGAATGTATGCACTATCAACAGACAAGCTTTGGAGGGTTTTTTTTTAAAAATCCTTAATCAGTTATTAATTTAGCCACTTGATTGTAAAAATCTCTCCAACCTTCCCATGGGATTTTCCATTTCATCTCTGCATTAGCTAAAGAAAACAGCCAAACTGACGTCACTGTTTACCATAACACGTTTTAAAAACATAAACAAAGGCAAACTTTCATTGGGTGAAAAAGCCAAACACGGTACTTTCAGAGGAGGTTTATCCCTTTGAACCACAAGGTCTTTAGCTACAGGAAGGACATAAGCCCCTTCCCACCCCTTTTTTCTTTTTTACCGACAGTTCTCTTTAAATCTGCATTTGTCATCCAAGAAGAACGGGCACGGCTTCAGAGACTTGTGAGTGGGATAGAGGTACAGCACTCTGACTCCTGCACTGCCATCTTCCAAGTCCTCTGTCCCCACAATCATGGCGTTATGGTACTCCAGGGTCCCCCAGGAACTGTAGTAGGGGGCTTTAACCTTCATCCCACTTAATTCCTCCTCCTCCTCCTCCTCTCTGTCAGACTCCTCTTCCTCTTCACTGCACTTTGATTCGGTTTTGTCATCAGTTTCTTCATCTCTCTTTGATATCTCGCTGTTATCAGCTGAAGGCTTCTCCTCAGTTCCAAGCTCGGCAATGGCCTCCTTAAAAGCAGCGTACTCCACATCCTGGGCAGAACTATCTGGGTTGGTGTCCTGCTCCAGACCTGGGGAGGAGGAGGAGGAAGCATTTGTATCTAAAGTAGCCAGAAGTTTGCTCTTTTTAACAGACACCAGGCTGGATTCAGTCAGTTCTATTAGCTGCTTTAAATCTTCCTGCAACTGAATCAAGTCCGACTGCTGCGATGGGTCCAGGCCTGCCCCTAAAGCCAGCTCCACTTGCTGCAGCTGGGCATTATAGGTCTGAATGGCTGCTTCCAGACTCTCTTCATCCATTATCAGCAAAACAAAGGTGTGTTTAACTGTGTCCTTTCCGGGAACTCAGAACATGCTCAAAGAGTTTACTTAAGATGAGCAACTTTTTGGATAACAAGCCCTTGTCCGCAGAAGCTACCATCTACCCCGCCGTCCCGCTTCTTCCCTCAGAAGTAACCAGGCCGATGCTCCTGCAGCAAAGAGGCGGCGAAAGGCGATGAGAGCCCGAGGAGAGGCCAGGCCCTGCCCTCCCCCGCCACGGCGCCTACCGGAGCCCACCGGGCTCACACACGTCACCGCTTCTCCCGTGGCTTAGACACTCGCGGCGCGATCCCTCCAACGCGGGGCTGGCAGCAGCTCCCCAACCTGACCCTGCCAAGGCCGCTCCACTCACCCCTCAGCTCCCCCTTCCCCTACAGCGCCGCCGCCATGACACCCCACTCACTTCCGGCCTCCGCCCCGCCCACTTCCGGCTTCCTCACAACGCGCTACGCCACTCAACCGCGAGCCTGCCCCCTCTACTGCGCCTGCGCACAAACGGGGGGGTGCCCTGCGGCGCTGGGCATTCTGGGAGTTGTAGTCCATCCGGCCCTGCCGCACCGCCCCCGCCGCGGCGCTAGAACTACATTTCCCAGAGTGCCGCGCGAGGGATGGCGCCGGCGGCCGGCGCCGGTGGGCAGCGTTGAGGCGCTGTGGCGGGAGGTGTCTGCGGTGCCTGGTGAGGGGCCGCGCGTTGCGGGCGCTGTCCTCCGCCTCCCGCGCTCGGACGACGGTAAGGGCCGCGGCGGGGGCTCGCGGGGCACGGCTGGGCTCGGGGCGGGCCTGCGAGGCGCCGCCGGCCCGGGACCTGGCCTGGGGCCGTGAGGGGGGAAATGGCGGTGAGGGTCGGTTTCTCCCTTGTCAGGATGCGGCAAGAGAAGGAAAGGGGAGGGTTCTTCCGCATCTAAAGGCAACGGACCGGTGGTTGGGCACGTCCAGGATCACTTGCCGGTCCGAAAGGGCAGAGGGCGGGCGGTTCGTCCCCAGCCTGCGGCCTCGATGCCTTCCCGGGAGAGCTGGAGGTGAAGCGTCCCCGCTCGCTCGGCGGGTGGATCCCCTGCTCCCCGAGGTGCCTCAGCTTGAGAAGTCCCTTACTTCTGGTCCAGAACACTTTTTTTTTTTCCCTTTAGGCAGTGTTGTTTGACTGCAAAGTGGTTATTTATCTGCACGCTTGCTCAAAGACTCTCTGAGTCTTTGCCTTCAGGTTCCCTTTGTCTCTATTTACACAGAGTTGTTGCAATGTTATGTGAGTCATCTGTAGCACTTGGTACCAATGCTTTTTGCATCTTATAAAATCTCTTGCCTTGTTTGTGCAAACCCAGCAACAAAAACCCCATGGGCTTCTGCACGCATTGGTGTTGCTTTGTCTGATTCTTAATCTTGTGGTTTTGGCTCATTAACTTACCTGTCTTGTGTTTGTGTCATTGTGAGATGACAGTATACTTGTATGGAGGATACAATAACAGAAGGTTGTTGCTGGATAAGGCTTAAATTAAGATAAGTAGGGGGATTTATGCGCCTTTAAGATACACTGCACTCGGTCCCATGATATTGTTATATGGATGGGGAACAAGGATGGGGGCACTGGCCTGTACGTTCTTGCTCAAAAGACCTATTGCTTGTGTTTGCATGAAGCTGACTTCATTTTCTCTGGGTCTTAAATGCACCACAAAAGATGTTCAAGCTCTTCTTTAGCTCTCCTTTAAGCCCCAAAGCAGACAGGACAGTTTTCAAATGAGGGTTGAGTTTGCAGTGGATGCTGGGCACTATGCGCAGAAACAGAGGTTAAGCTCTTTGGAAGAAAGTCCCTCACTTGTGCACATATGAAAATTTGATCTTGAGCTCTTTGCATGATCTCTCCTGGATCTGCGATTTGTCCTGGGATTGCCTAAATATGAGAGTTACTGATAAGAGAATAACGTCATTTATTTATCTGCTGTTGGGAAAAACTTGCGTTGTGGAGTGAGAGATTGGTGAAATGACTGGTTTGTTAATGACTTCCTGGTATTTGTTGCAGGAGCAGGATGTATACTCTGCTGTCTGGGCTCTATAAATACATGTTCCAGAGGGATGAGTACTGCATCTTGATCCTTGGTTTGGACAATGCTGGTAAAACCGTAAGTGCTGTTTATTACTGGTTACGCAGAAGGCACACGCAATTCTAAACATCTCCAAAGATAAAATTTCCAACAGACAAGGTCAGTCTGTATTGTGAGTTATTTTAGTGATGTCACACCAAAGAATCAACTTTTCCCTCTTAAATTTAGTATAAGCTTTCAGGGCTGTAGTTGAGGCTTTTTAATCCCATAATCACCCGTGATCCCTTCTTTCTTTGCTAAAATGGGGAACAAGAAAAGTGGTTTGTTCCAAGGTTAGGCAGGGCAGTGTCCGTTGGAGCAGGATTCTGCAGAAAAGAAAAGGCAGGTTTGGGTTAGGATTACCCCAGTCAGTAAAATATTTGAGAGTAAATACTTTTTCTTGTTCCTTTTCAGACCTTCCTTGAACAAACTAAAACTCGATTTAACAAGAACTACAAAGGGATGAGTTTGTCCAAAATCACAACCACTGTAGGCTTAAACAGTAAGTAAATCTGTCTGGGATTTTTTTTTCAGCTTTCCTGCACAGTTTCTTGTTTGAAATACTGAAGAATTGGCAAGGGCAAAATAGTTCCTGGAAGTAGAAATCATATCCCCCAATTCCTTATGTCTTTTTGTAGGAGAATAAAATGGGCTTTCTTAGCTTGTAATGAAAAAACCCTGGAGGCTTAAAAAAGCAAGTATCCCATTTCCATGTTACACTCAGAGATTAAACTAAATTTCCCTGTCATTCATTTGTTGGCCTGATTCTGGTATTATTTGCATTGATACAACTCTGATATTAGTGGTCACTCTGCGAAGGTATTGTTTTGTTGTGGAAAGTAGCCCCTATATGTGGTTTGTTCCTCTAGAGGACTGGCCTACCCCAGGTTTCTTAGGAGGGTGTGCAGATGGTGATGCTTTAGAGAACACCTTTAGTTTTCATTGCCTTGTCTTTTCTTCTTTCCCTCTAGTTGGTACTATTGACGTTGGCAAAACTCGGCTCATGTTCTGGGATCTTGGCGGACAGGAGGAACTGCAGTCTCTTTGGGACAAGGTTGGAGATTTTTGTTTGTTTGTTTTAGAAATGTTTTTGTCTCTTTTGGAATTGAAGCAATATGATCATTTAGTAATCGTACGAGCTTATTGGTAACTCTAGTATCAACACTTGCAGAGATTCAACTCAATCTGTGCAAGATTAGCAAAGATGATGCTTGCTATATGCATAGTTGTTTACAGGCAGCAATTACTAACCCATAGCTGAGGGTTGTGCCAGTAGAGATAAGGTTTTTGGGGGGACAGATAAACTTTTCCTCATGTTGTATTCAGTAGGTCTGCAAACAGAGCAGGCAGTGCATTCTGTGTGCCACCATTCTTCTCTCCAGACATATACTATGGAAACAGCTGCCTCTAGCTGGTTGATCTCTTCCACATGTATCAAAATTTTAATTAAAAAAAAAAAAAAAAGGGAAGAGGAACAAAAAGAAAGAGGAACAAATGGTCCTGGTGGATAGATACACTAACATCTGTGTGATCCTTCCAGTATTATGCTGAATCTCATGGGGTGATCTATGTGATTGACTCCACTGATGAGGAGAGGCTCTCAGAATCTAAAAGAGCTTTTGGTGAGTACGTTGTGCTTTACCTGTCCTGGGATTTCATGATGTATTGTGGCACAGTTCTCTCCTTCCTATCGTGTCTATTCCTGTGTCCTTGAAGTAAGCTGTGTGGCCTGCTGATGACACAACTGTAGTGCTTTTGAACTTTGGTGTTGAAGTCTGTCTTGTCTGTAACACAGGACTCAATTTTGTTACCTGTAACAACCTTAAATCTCTTTTTTGTGCTTATCCTAATGATTTTGAATTTTTTATTGCTTATTTTAGATTTTATCATCTCATTAATTCTCAGTAATGTGCTCGTTGATCAAAATGAAGTTAGGAGTTTGATCTGGGGAAAAAAAAAAAAATATTTGAAGAAAATAGGCCTGAAATGTTGTGTCAAATGAAACTGAAATGCAAGAAGGAGCCTCTTGCTTCATCCCTGTGTCCAGACGGTCTGTGTGGGGCATTTGCCTAACTTTATCATCCAGAACTGGCTAAACCTCTTGTTTTTGTTTCTGTGCTTTATAGAGAAGATGATTACCAGTGAAGCTCTGGAAGGGGTTCCCATTCTGGTGTTAGCTAACAAGCAGGATGTAGAGGTAAGATGATTGCAGATTTACTTCTTAAGTGAGCAGATAAATAACCCTTGGAAAGGTGAGCTCTGCATTCATCTAAATTTGTTTCATGTTCCTGGACTGATGCTGTGGCTCTTTCCCACTGCTGGAAATAATTGCTTTGAATTTTAACTTTTTTCTTTCTCTAACACTTTTCCAGTGGCATAAATGAGCTTACTACAGGCATGTCCATCTCGGGTGTTTTGAACTTTTTAGGTAAACGGAACAGATTATGGTGCGTGTTTCTTGTACCATGACTTGGTATCTGGATATTGTTTTTTTTCCTGTTTATTCAGAAAAAAAAATGTTTAGTGCACTTTGTTTATGCTGCTCTACTATTACCTGGGAACAGCCTAACAAATGTATGTGAAGCAATATCATCCTTTTCCCATAACCAGAGAAGATCTGTTCAGTGAAACATTTGGTTTGTCTTAGAGCATTCTGTCACTGACAGCAGTGAATGACAGGGAATGCTTTTGATAGGATAATTTGAATTTTTTTCTAGTTTATCCAGAACTGCAACACTCTTGTGTTTGGCAGTTAGTGGGCACTACAGCGTGACTGTTTAGGTCATGCATCCAGTGCAGTTCTCATCTCCCCCAGCATGGGAAAAAGGGAAGAGAGTGCCTAAAGTGGTTGTGGTACTTTCCATCTTTTCCTCCTCCTTGCCGTTCATTCTACATGGAATTCCAGTACTGCAGTTCGGGTGATTAATCTCTAGATGGAGCCAGAGACTGTCAGTAGAATTTGGAGCACTTGGCCCTGGCAGCTGTGATGGGAATCTTTCGAAATATGCGAATACTTCCCAGCATCTTCCCCTGGACTTTACACCTATCTCAGTGAGCACATTGTTGGGGAGACTTCCATAGAAATCGCTTTGGCTTTAAAGGAGGATTTGGTTATACTTCATCTGGACAACACAACAGATTTTTTTTTTTTTTTATGATTATAATATTATCTAGTCATAGAAATAAAAGAAATGTAGTTCCACTTAAAAGACAGCGTGAAATTGAGACAGAACTCTTGATTTATGGTCCTGACTTTGCTGTGGTGTCTGGTGTGTGGGGAAATTGACTGATTTTTCTGTGTGGAAACCAGAATATTAGTTCTCATGTTGCCATGCAGCACTACAGCTCTACAGCAGGGAGCAGTCTGCACTCTCGCCTCTCGCTGTTGAGAAGTAAGCTGTATGCAGTGACCTGGACAGCTGTTCCAATTTTCTTCATGGCTATATATGCATATTTTTTATGGGCATACTGCAGACACCAGCTCTTTTGGCACCCTGGCCAGACTACAGAAAAATGATTGAACAAGTGGACTTCTTTATACGACTAGAAATCGAGATATTTGGAACAGGCTCTCAAGATAATACTATGGCTCCTTGCCCCCTCTGGAGGGTCCAGGACCAGCCCACAGATTTAGTGCCTTTATGCAGTTGTAGAACTGTGACAAGAGATTAGCAAAACTCTAGCGACTGGAGGTATTTTAAAGAAATTTTTAAGAAATTCTGAAATTGTGTATTTAGAGGTCTACTCCTAGAGTATGATCTTGGGTATGGACGCAGGGCAAAGAGACATCAGTGCTATTAACAAAACATTAAAGGGACTGTAGCTTATTTTTCAATAATTATTCAGGTTCACTTAAGCAAGGTTTAGAAAACTAGAAGGCATGTTTCTCTTCCACTGATCTAGCAGAACTGAAGATCTCTGGAGGAAAATCAAACGTTATGGGATTGTCATGGGTAGAGATTTTTCTGCTCTGAATCTCCAGACATGTAATTGTAGTGAGGAATTCTCACCGGCATCCCTCAGCTGTTAATGTGGGTCATGGTAAGGGAGGTCAAGTAGGATATTAACCTTGCTGGTATTTGCTGACAAAAGATAATTCATGATGATTACATCTTTAAAGGCCAGCAGAAAACTTGTGGTGAAGTATATCAAAAGTGGTACATCTGACATAGATTAATTTTTTTAAAAATAGTTTACATTCCTCACAATAAGCTAACAAAAGTTCTGACTCAATTCCTGAAATGCCTGAAATTGCACAAACTGTGAGAACTTTTTGGCCCTGATGCTAAATTCGTTTCTAAAAAAGAACTCTGCTGTTAATATGACCCTGGGGTAAATCGCATCCACTCAGCACTGCCGAGCAGGAGTGGTGTTTGGTCATATCAGGAGATGAAATACAATCATAGATGGCAAAACACCAGTTCTAATATTGTCACAATAATATATATGACTTATTTTTTTTTGTACAAGGAGAATGCTCTGTGTTTAGCAGGGGCTTCAAAACTGGATCATTTCATAATTAATTAAAAGACTAGGTCCAATATGTGTTGTGGGAGGGAGTTTGTTGTGGTTTTTTTAAATGAACTATTGCTTTGTAGGGGAATTCGGTGTCTAATGCATAATAATCCATGTGCACTCCCTTTGAAGTCAGAATGCCACCTTTGGAAATATTAGGCAGTTTGGCTTACCTACTGTTTACTGCAGAAAAATCTGCAGAATAAGAATTTCTATTTGCTGCTTTCTGAGCGCAGTTGTTTAAAGGTTTATAAAAGGTATATTATATTTCTGAGCTGTACAGTGAATTGTTAAAACTTGAGGATAGAATGACTCATTTTGGAACGTGATTAAAAATACTGGAAAAACTGAGCTGAAAAAACAGCATATGAAAATAACTGGGTGTTGTGTGAAGTCACTGGGAGGAAGTTTTGCCTTCCTAATCTTAAAATAAATTTTAGAAATTTAATTTGAAATCTCTGGAATGTTTGAAAGCCTTCCCGTGTCTTTGGAAAATGAGAGGACTTATGCTGAGTAGCAGCATATATTTGATGACTCACAGTGTTACCTGTTTTCCACGCAGTTGTTAGAAAATAGGCATTCTGCGTGACAGCCGTTCTGATTTCCAACTTAAGAAATACCACAGCTTCCCTGGAAAATTAGTTTTAATTTGAATAAGCTTGTAAAAAAAAAAAAAAAAGCACCAGACAATAGGTCAGATTGGTTAGACTTGTTTATTAAATAGTTTTATTTAGGCTGTCCGCCTTCCTGTTGTTTCTGGTGTAATCAATCCTGCTGACTGATTACTCTTGAGATGGCTGACAAGCCTGTGCTTCAGGATTTTTCTTGACAGAAGATCAAGCAACAGCACTGTCTTTCCTGCAGTGGATTTGGCACATGGATAAAGACTACAATGCAACCTTTTTTGCCAAAACCAGCCACTCGTGCTTTTCTGAGGTGACTCCAGAAATGGAGCCTGTATTTCAGGTTTTTTCTAGGTGTACCATTCTCAAGCCTTCGTTTGGGGAATGCTGTCCTGAACCCTCCCTAAAAAGAATTTGGTTGTGCAGGCAGGTCAGTCCTGGCTAGATTATGCCTTAAAGAGCCTTCACGAAAAGCTGGTTTACAGTGCATTCTTTTGGGGAAGTTGAGATAGAAATATCATTTGTCGAGTTGTATGAGCTTCCTCTGAAGCGTATGGTAGATAACATCACTCCAGAAAGGTCGCTTGTGGATTTTATTATTGTAATGGTAGACTGTTTGTGTGATCACAAATCCAGCTTCCCCTTGGTTTATGTGGTTTCAGTTGAGAAGCAAAACATGTCTATAAACAAGTGTCTTGTAGATAGGGAGGTGGAAAAGAGAGGAACTTAGAAGCCGCAGCTGACATTTTCTCCTGAGCACGAGAAGCTCGTGCCCCTCGTTGAAGTGATGGGTGATCTGCCTCACCCTCTGCCACGAGACGAGATTCCAGTTGGGGCTTCTCCTTGAACACTAACCCAAGGCTTCCCTGAACTGATAGCTCGGTGTTCTCCCCTCCGCCGCGTTACCGTGCGTCAGCCCCAGGGGAAAAGGACGTTCCCCAAACCAGGTGCGATGCGGTGACATCCTACTGTGAACAGTGTCAATGGTGCAGGGGCTCCTCAGAAGCAAAACTCCGGCAGATTTCTGTGGAGAGCAACGGCTGGACAGCTTTGTGGAAGTTAGGGCAGGCCACGATTATACCAGAGGATGAGAAAGGGAGGGGATTATAAAGGATTATAATAACTAGAGCAGTTGTATGCTGCGCTGGGAAAAGTGGACTTCACAAAGGCTTCGGAGATGGCCAAGGTGTAGGAGGTGGATTTCTCTCAAATTTATTTTAAAAAGATTTAAAAATATATCATCATTTAGAAAAGGCAAAATTATTATGATAATAAACTGTGATAAGCTTAAAGAAATGTTCGTTCACTTTCAGCTGCCTTGGGATTTAACCCTCCTGCTGCCAAGTCTCATTTGCCCAAAAAAAAAGGAACCATGTGGAAAATAGCTCAAATTATTGCCATGCAGCTCCTTTTCCTTCCCAGTTGTTGGGTAACTGACTTGTCTAGAGCTTTGACTTAAATCAAGAGGCAGTCACACCCGCCTTTCTTATTTGGCCATGAGCATCATACCAAAACTAAAGTAGCATCTTTTACAAACTGGTAGAGAATGGTTGTTTGGTAGTAATCTCTTGCACATCTGCCAGACCTACTGGTATGAATTCCAACTCCCAAGTTCAGTCTGACTCCCTCTAAAGTTAGTGTTTGATTTTTATTTTTTAAATTTTTTTTTAATTACTTAACTGTTTATCCTGGGAATGACAGCTCATCTTTATGAGCTGTAGGTTTTTCATTCAGCAGAAATCCTGAAGTAAGTTGTTAGGGCTCTGGTGCAATGAAGTAAATAACATTTCTGGATACAGTTTCCAGCTCACTGATTGAACTGCAAGTCTGAAATGCAACTTAGGTCATAAGAAAGTACAGTCATCGCAAGTTGCACAATTAATGGATTCTAGGCATTTCACAGTGGAAAATCACAAGTCTGGATTCAAGGGTGTTGGGTGAATCAGGTGCCTTTAAACTCCTCTCAAGCCACTTCTTAAGAATCTTTCTTATTTATAAGCATTGAAACGTGCTTGTTTGTCATGGTCATCCCCACAACAGCTTCCCGTATTTAATTTCTCCAGAACCAGTATTTTGCAAAATGGATAACTGGTATCATTAATTTTCATCTTTCTGCTAAGTTAAAGCCCAGACTTGCAGAAGACTGAATTCCTGTTTGCAGATAGTCTGTGCTTTCACAGTGTACATACACTTGGACTAATCCTCAAGACTCACAATGGTCCAGTTTGACATTTTGAGTAAACGCTTGCCCAAAACAGGTATTTGTGCCTCACTGAAGGTTCAGAATGTCTTTGCAGGAAGAGGAAGAAGCCTGGGCTTGTGGCCAGCTAAAGTGCTTAAAAGCCTTGTCCAAGGCTTCCGAGGAAAAAGTGAGTTCTGAGATCAGGAAAGGGTTTAAAGCTGATGGTTTTTCTTGTACCTGCTTCCCGTGCTCAGGGAGGAGGATGCAAGTCTGGGTTTCAGTAGGGCAGGTTTACTTTTGTTGTAACTCTTAAGAATAAAATCTGTTGTGGTAAGACGGTGATTTCTGTCAGGAAAATAATCCACTGGTTTATTAGGGGGGCTTTATTTGTGGGTTTTAAAACCACTTCCCAGCAGTCTCCTAGCAGCCTTACAGAAGTGCAAGACCTGATGGTGATGAAGAACAGAGTGACACCAGGCATCAGAAAATGTGCTGCCTTCAGTGCTGTCAGCACTTTCTCCTGCGTGCAAAGCGCCAGCAGACAAGTCCAGAGCAGCCATGCCTTGAATGTCAAGGAATGTCCTGAGACCTTGGGAAAAAATCCCATCCAAGCCATTTTCTGAGAGTGAGCATACAGGGAAACTTGATCCAGGCCATTGGCAAAGAGTCAGCTACAGGAACGGGCTTGTGTGGGACGGTGGCAGCTACGCCGCTTGAGGAAGATGCGCTCTTGTCATCTCCTGGTGCACAGACCTTGTGGGTGGTGCTCGGGGCAGGCTGGAGGGAGCATCCCGAGCAGTGCAGGCTGTGCTCCTTTTCATGACTCGATTTGCTTCGAAGCATCTTGAGGATCAGGGAGGTGAGGCACTGTGTGAAGATAACATTCCCTTTGGTGAAAAAAGAGTATGTTCGTTTTTTTGGGGGGACTGTAAAGAAGCGGATTTGCCGTGTTGGTGGGTGAGGGGGGTTTAACCTAACAGTGCCGTGCCATCCTGACTGAAGCGGAGCTCTGCATGGGGTAGGATTCGTGTTGGAAGAAGGTCACCATCTCTTGTAGCATAGACAGCAAGCTCTTTGCTTTCCCTTGCAGACTTGCCTGTCAATACCCGACATCAAGACAGCATTCAGTGACTGCATCAACAAAATTGGGAAGAGAGACTGCCTGACACAAGCCTGCTCTGCTCTTACTGGGTAAGTACGAGAGTGGATGGTGTTCTGGGTAACTGAACAGCTGCAGAGTGTCACACAGGCAGAGCAGCACTGTGGGATTTAATAACCCCTGAAAGGGAGCTGTGCTTCCTTCCCAGCACTGACAGATACTTGTCTGTGAACCTTGGACTTGCACCAGGTCTGTAATTTCATCTGTAAAATCCCGCCTGTGAAAACACGATGAAAATGTTCTGCTGGCTGAGAGCAGCGGGACTCGGCAACATATGGAGCTGTCGATTCTTGTCCTTTATTCTGTGATCTTTCCTTCTCTGTACACAATAATCTGTGCAGTTTTTGGCTTGCTGCTGCTCCTGGCTTTTATGTAAGAAGTCAGCTGAAAACATAGCTGTTTGTGACACTGCCAGAGAAATGAGTGGTGGTTCCATTGCTGGCGGCATAATTATGCTCTTGCTTTCGTATTTTTTGGCATGCAAATGAGCTTTGTGATGTAGATAATATAACAGTCTCCAGGAGCGTTCTTACACTGGGGACGCCTGTGGTTTAGGATACAATGGCTGGAACAGACCAAAACTTGGGAGGTTGTGATTCTTCTTCAGGCCTACACGGCTGCAGGCTGTGACCTTGACCAACCCCCTAGGTTCCTGATACCTTGGCATCACTATTGCACATGGAGTCTTGCGATACTTTGGTTACACTTTCAGTTCTTTGAGTGAAAAGTGCTATTTGGCACAAGTCAAAAGTACTATTCCAGATGGCTAGAAGTACTCCTGTCTGAATTGCTGTCTGTACTGAATCCAGAGCTTTTGGGATTTCTTCTTTTTTTTTTTTTTTTTAATCTAGCAATAAATCTGTATTATTATACAAGCTACTCCAAAGAATAAAAAAAGCTTCTTAAACCATGAGAAAAATCCCTGTTGTCCGCATTGCTAAGAAATTCCATTAAGCGGATGAATGACCACAAGAACAATGGTTAAGCACTGACTGGAAGAGAAGTATTAGATAATAATCCTATGAACTACAACCTTTTCAATTGTTGTGGGTTTTGTACAAACACTTTTAGTTTTGATTTGTGTGGAATTTCCTTTCAAAATTCCAGTTTGAGTTTGCACTAAAAAATTTGTGGAAGTCCTGGCTGGGAAACTGTGCAGACCCCAGTGATTTGGTGACTTACTTGGCAGCCCCCAGCACAGATGATTACAGAAAGTTGGAGCCAGGATTGGAAGATCTGATACAACCAGACTGAGACTTATAAAATAACCTCAAACCAGATGTAAAGTGATTTGGTGCTTGTTCATCCTGAGGTTTCCACAGAGTCGATGACTAACTACATTGGATGTAGACTTGTACAGACACCAGAAAACTAAAGGATGGAGTTTACATGCTGAATTAAAAGAAATCAGATTCTCATAAACACAAACAATGGAGAACTAAGATAAAAATGCCAATAAATAACTGCAGGGCAGAGCCCCTCGCTTGCTCTTGTAAAGGTTCGGTTAGGGACTACAGGAGCTGTGTTTTTGTTCTTGGTTTCTTTGTTGGGTTTTTGTTTGTTTGGGTTTTTTTTTTTAAAATCTTGTCTACTTATTTCCTTAGCAAAGGAGTTAACGAGGGAATTGAATGGATGGTGAAGTGCGTGGTGAGGAATATTCACCGGCCCCCAAGAAAGAAGGACATCACGTAAGAATTTCAAGGCAGCCAAGGAACGGACAGTCTCTTTCCACACAGATTTGTGTTCCCTTTACAGAAGGCGGTCCACTGGATTCCTATTACACCTGATTCTTTCCTGAGTTTGGAGACAAACGTTCTCTTTCTGTGTCTAAAAAAACTTGGCAAAGGATTCCAACTGGGTGGGGGGTGGGAATCTTTTACATTAAGTATTAAGCTGTTGGCCTGGGAGCACAGACCAAGTGGCAATCTACACTTTGTTGCAGGTGCAAAGGACTTAATTTTCTACTGTATTATTTTGTGATTTTTGGTTCGTTAGTCTAACGGGCTAGAGGCCAGTGACATGAAGGAACTCCTGAAGGAACTGTGTAGGTGAATATGAGAGGGGAGGGAGAGCCTGGGCAATGGCTGTCCCTCCTAACTGAGAAGATCCCTTGCTGCTCCAGCCCCGTGGTTACTACAGGTGGTGTTACTGGCCCTGGTATGCTGCAGGTTGTATAATGGGGAGAGACAGTTGATTAGAATTTTTCAGTCGGCGTGTTGATTTGTAACTTTTCCCTGTGGTAAGTGCAGATGTGGAAGCCAGCAGCTGCGCAGTGGTACGCTGTTTATAACGGATATTCTTAACGGGACATGAACTCCAGCAGCACTGCCTTGCTTTGACTGCCAGTCTCGCTGTTGTGCATTCTCTTCAATCATAAGAATAACTGGTATCTTCTGTAACTGGAATGAATCGAGGCCCTCTCTGTGATCTTTCTAAGCTGAAAGTTGAACCTCTAGGCAGGGTGAAATCGGTATGCAATAAACCTTCCTACTTCTTTGAACTCCTCTTGCTGAAACAACTGATGCCCGGAAATAATGGTCCTTAGCCCTCTAGTTTTTTTGAAATGCAAGAAAGAACAGAAAGGCAGATCGCCAAGACAGATAGTGCTCACTTCTTATGTAGCCTACCTAGCTAGTAGTTCTGCTGACGTATCCCTAACATTTTCCAGATACCTCTTTTTACGTGTGTTTTTACAGTGGTTTGGCAGCGGGCGTTGCTCTTTGCACGTTTTAGCTACTCCTGGCACTGGTGACTGTTACGTGTTTGCTCACGTATCTAGGAGGACATTATTCAAGCTCTATTTGAGCAAGTTAGTAGTGTTTGTTTAAAGGTGTTATTTGGCATCTGTCAGAGAACTTTCTGCTAAATTTGCTGCAGGTAGCTCATGGTTTTTTTGTTTTTTTTTTAAATGAGAGAACGTAATTCATTCCCTCACATTTGGGTCAGAGCGTGAGGGCAGCTGTGCACATGAAGTCAGTGGAAATAATTTCATACTAAAAAGCAGAATCTTCCCTCTCAGTGACTCTGGGATAGGAGAAGGCTGCACAATCTGTCAGATAAGGTATCCAATCCCTCTCAATTACGTGGTGTTGTTAGAACAGCTGCTATAATCCAGTGTTGTGTTTGAATTTGAATGGTGCCAACATCAGCACTGTGTCCCAAAGATTTAAACTGTAGTAGGTCTAACTCAGACACCAGAGATATCATTAGGCTCCTTCAGTCCGAGAGACCCATCTCAGGTTTCTTACACACCCTGTGACTGTAGAGGATCCCTTGAAGATCACTCGCCCACTGTAAGATGTTGGAACCTTCTCTC
The DNA here is from genome assembly GCF_965140245.1 of Athene noctua. Lineage (NCBI taxonomy): Eukaryota > Metazoa > Chordata > Aves > Strigiformes > Strigidae > Athene > Athene noctua. The sequence goes on from NC_134052.1 coordinate 15,882,376, forward strand.
GGTGCTGCATGTGATGGAGGGCTGAGAGTTTCAAGTGTGCAAACGTGTTGGATACCCAGTGGCCATGGATTAGAAGGGAAATCTCTCTCTCTTTGCCATCTTTGAAAGTATTTTCAAGGTATCTCTGTGGTCCTGGCTCTCGTTTCAGTTGTCAGGGTTGGCGCTGAAGATGTAAAACAGTGACTGGTGGACAAAAGTACCTTGCTGAGAGACAAAACACTTCAGTCAAGTAAATTGAAATGGGACACCAGGGGGTTTCCAAGCTTTCCACATACTCTCCCTCAGATCTCTCCCTATTCCCTAAGACACCAGGGAGGTAAAAAACAGTTTTGAGCTCGAGGCCAGAGTTGTTCTCACAAGTTCCTAGACACAAAGACTGCTTTGTGGCACATGTCAGCAGGAGGTCTTAAATTAAAGCAATGTTTTGACTTCAGAATTCTGAGTTCTCAAGAGTGGGAGAATCTTTCACTCAAAGGTGTCGGCTGCAACGTGTAAGTATGAGCATGCTCTGATGCCCACAAAAAAATCAGGGAGGATTTCTCTGAAACGGGGAGTGAAAAGTTCAATTGTTCAGAGTGAGCTTCGAGAGCAGCAACAGTGGATACTTGATGGGGCACACAAATGCAGCTGCTTGGCTCCCAAAGCCTGTTTTAGGAAAGAGCTTTGCAGTCAGGTTTTTCCACTGTTACAGATAAAGCACCTGCCTGATACTGCTGAAAGATTTCCCAAGTGCCGGGGAAGCCCAGCAAGTAAACAGTCCAGACAACTGTTGAATTGCTTCGGTGCGTCCTCCACGCTGCAGCATGACTGCAGTGAAGAAATCCAGCTTGATCAGCTGTCAGGGGCAAGGTAAAGATCTTGCAGTGCAAGCACAGCCTGGACTTGGATTTTGCTGAGCGTGTACCACAGGCGGTTACTTTACAGGGAGCCCAGAGACAGTGGCGTGGTGCTAAGCCAGCTGGGGTTTTCACTGCATCTGCTCCGCGTGGTCATAAATATCTGCGTGAGGACACTGATAACTTCCTCCTTCAGCTGCTTTTATTGCAGCTTCAGTCTCTAAGCAGGTCTATTCTGCTCCTGCTGCCTCACTACAGACCAGCGCGATAGGACTAAACTGACATGGAAAAGCATTCTGAAAAGGGAGGGTGGTCAGTGCCTAAGCTCCACTAAACAAAAATCCCACTGGGATAGTCTAAGATGATACACTCGTAGCTGACAACTTATGCTTTGATCAAGAATTTATCATATTTTAGCCTCGTGCTTTATTTAAGTCCTTACAGGAAGCACAGGCTTTTATTTAAAATGTTTTTCCGTTGCAAGTGACCCCCCTGCAAGACCTCGGCCAAAATGAGGATGCTCGAGTAGTTCACATGTAATCAGTTTTTCAGACTTTTTGATACATTTGAGATAGACCTGGTTTGTCTGTGCCTGTTTATAGCACTTTTATTTCTCTGAAAAGCTGCTTTATCTTCCCAAGGTGAAACAGATTCATCATCCACACTTGGTAATCCCTTTTTCCCTTAGCATGTTTTACACTGAGTTAAAGCAAAGTGTCCAATAATCATGGTAGTTATTCTATTTGCCGCCTTTGAACATTGGCAGAAGATTAACTTTCACCCATCTGGAATTTCCCTGCTATGCAAACATTTATTAGCTGTTAGCGGTGGGAGGCAAAAGCGTTCCTTAAAAAAAAAAAAAAACCAAACCCAAACCACCCACCCAAAACGTTTCTAATGTTTTTGAGTACTCTATGGATCACAGTGCTGTCCACGTGGTGACAATTTCATCTTCGTTTGGAACTGTGGAAGGACATGGAGTAGCTGAGTTCCAGCACTTTCTGCTGGTACTACCTCATCCTGTCCCATCCTTGCTGTGGTGGCCTGATGGCCTGTTTCTTAGTGATGCTGATTTACCCCACTCACCGTGACATCCCGGCCCAGGGAACTGGGGGAGATACCAGGACAAATCAGACCCAGCTTCACGTGAAGTCCAGCATCTTATTTAAGGCTCCATCCGTTTCGGAGCACAGTGAAGAAGCAAGCAGAAGGCACGTCTGGGGAATGTGCTGCCAACCATCCTTCCTACTCTGCTGACTTGAAATCAGCCTGTAACAGAGAAGTGGATTTAATATCCTTTCCAGTGCTGTAGGGTTGTTTTACTCAAGCCATTTTTTAGTCTCTTCTTCCTTAGAATATTATTTCTGTACTGCTGTCACATCCTATAACATCATTTGTACACCAGCAGGTCCAGCACACCTGTCAGTTCATTTAAGGTAAGGGCCTGCTGTTACACATCACAGATAGCAATCTCCAGATAAAGGGCACTTCACTGCAAGGCTGGAAGTTTGCTTCTCCTCAGCAATGATGTTTTAGCTGGGCATGAGACTCGGCTTAGTCATGGTTTCCAGAAGTGCATGCTCATGAGTAACTATGAGGTACCACTGTGGGTTTGGAAAATGGAAGGTTACAACAGTTCTCAGCTAAAACCTGGATTAAAGTACTTGAAGGTTTCTGAATTGGTTTAGGCATTTCATTATCTTTTGTAACAGTATCCTGGAACTTCTAGAATGATCTGTGAAGAAAGGCAGAGTGGTGCTGTCACAGCCTTGACCATTATCCCTTTAAATTAAACAAAATCTGATTAGTGTAGGTAGTAACTGACTGGCAGCCACAAACAGAAGTGTCCAACCTAAAGGAAAGTGGGCTCTAGCTCTGCTCATGCTCCTCAGCTTTTACCTAAAGAAGCATCACAGACTGTGTTTGCCTTCAGTCTTGGGACCGTTTTCAGAGACTGAAAGAAATTACTCCCAGGTTTGTGTTTGTCTGTAGGTTTCCCAGGAGCAATTTGGACAAGCAAAAAAAAAAAAAAGTCTGAGTTGACCCTGCCCCAGAGACAGGTTAGAGAGTGGATGCCGTCTCAAAAATCCCTTTTGGCACAGTTTTCTAATAAAATTTGGCTCAGATCTGTCTCCAGGAAGAGGCAGGGAGAGGTGGGATGAGCCTTTGCCCTCTGCAGAGCTCTCCTCAGGACAAAGGATACCAGAGAAACTAGAGCAGGTGCTTTTCTTTTCACACTGGAATTTTATACAGCTTGGAAATCCCACGTGAAACATTCCTGGTGTATATATTTTGTTTGATGGACCTCGGGCATTTCCTGCAGCATTGCCCTTTGGTTTTGTTTCTTCTTTGCTTCTGAAACCCCTTAAAGAATCGTTTTGTCTGCTCCTCTGGTAAAACCAGCTTGCATGACAACTGTCGGGGCTTTCCATTCGTTTCGCTGCACACACTCAGGCTTTTTTTCTATCCCAACCCACTTCATGAGGATCTAGTCCCAGCTGTCAGCAGTGCCTGCTCTCATACAACTTAAACCTGATCACAAGCCGTCACCCGTGACGCCCGTTACCTCAGAAGGGAGCACTGATTAAATTTGCCAATGAAAGAAAAATTGGTATTAAAAGCAGTCAGAACCTCATGTAGGAAAATGACAGGACTGGCGTAGAAAACTTGGACAGCAGAGCATAAAACATCACTGGGGAAACAATGACCTAAATTTCTTCCGTAAACAAGGTGCTTGTCAAGTGGAAACAAGAGGAGGAGTAACATTTGCAGTGAATTACTCAGTTGTGGAATTCTGCCTGACTTTTTTTTTTTTTTTTAAAATACATAAAATCCCTTTCTGGAGACAGGGATCTCCTCATTCCTTCTCGGTTGCACTGTCTTTCCATAAAGCTGCTGATTCCATCCTCCGTTGAACACTGCATTCCCCACATCTTTTTGTTGCGGATGTCTTCGCAGCAGTCTCACCTTTCCCACAATAATGTTGTCCCGTGCTATCAAAGCCAGTTGTGGGGATGAGACAGTAGATAGATTTGCTTAGGAACTCACAGGATGAAGCATCCTTTCCTTGAAACAAAATCCTCACTGGACGAATATGTAGTAAGCTTTACTAATGCTACTAAGTCATGAGTAATAACTTCTTTTTGTGCATGGCCATAGATGATAACTCTCTTCCACCATCCACAAATGCATTACTACTAGTTCTCCGTCTAATCGTCCCTGAGCAGCTGCTCCCTGGCACACACCACGGAGGCCTCCAGTGCTGCAACCCTCGTGCTTAAACCCTTGGTCCTCACGGCCGGACTCGTCTGCCTCCAGCTGAGCCTGGGACCCGCAGCACGAGCAGGCAGCTCCACACAGCTGTTGGGCTCTGCGGGGACTTGCCCAGCAGCTGGCCGAGGCAGCCGCAGCATTATTTAGGAAAAGCTCCAGCATTTGAAGAGTACATCCTTCAGCTGCCTGGATGTCATGCTAAACGCTTGGAGGAACTAGTTCAAACCTCTGATCCGGCGCAGCCTTAGGATGTCCGTATTCAGTACGTGCCATAAGCACTGCTCAGTGGAGAAACTAAATTCACTGTAAAATTAACTAAATTCACTGTAAAATTAAGTGTATCTTTAAATGCTTTCCTGAAGCAGAAACCTACAGTGTTGTTTTCTGTTGTGTTCCAGTTCCATTCACAGCTGGGAACTCCTCTGCTAGTTCTCAGAAGTCAAATAACCTGATACCATCTCAGCTGTAGATTAGCAATTTTTTTTTTTTTTGAGTCACACTCTCACCAAAAAAAAAAAAAAAAAAAAAGGGTTCTATAAGAGAGTTGTATAGAGGAATAAGGAATTCATTGTTCCCAGAAGCTGGTGTTACAAATAGCACCTCCTTGCTGCCTGCCCCCTTGAACAGCACCGGTGGACTGGATACACAGGCAGCCCCTGTGTTTCACTCTGGGTCCTGCTGGGGTTTGTGAGCAAAGCCTGCTGCTCGTCCAGATGTGCTTTTCCATCTGGGGAACGAGAGGACCTGTGAGATACCAAGGGTTATCCCGCTCTGTTGCAAGGTTTTTGCTCCTCTACCACAAAACGAGGCTTATTTTCCCATGAGAGATTTGCAGCGATGCGTAACACCCACCTACACTGACCACCACGCTTTTAAGAGAAGGTCCCTGCCCTGGGGATGGAAGCAGTGGGAGCAGAAGCAGCTGGCCACCTGCGGAAGGGGGAAGGCCAGTGACTGAATTGAAAGCAGCTGATCCCACACAGCCCTGTCCCCTGCAAGGATTAATCTCTCCCAAGTCTGCGCCCACATCCTCAGCGGGGTGGAAATTTTGCCAGCTCATCCCCCTGCCATGAGAAGAGGCAGGATCACAGGACGGGCTACACCACAGACTCTGAAAGACTTAGTAAATGCCCCATGAGTACAATAAAGGGCAGGGAATCTGTAAAACAAGAGGTGCTGAATCACGGGCTGGGCTGTTCCTGCGTGACGTCACGTCAGGGCGCGACACACGAAACCGGCTGAAAGAAGAAATTGGGTTTGATCTTGTCAGAGCTGATTTGTTCTTTCAGGTTCAAAGTCATGAAGTGGGGAATGTACACTCCTTATCTTCCAAGTTTCCCTGCTAAAGAGTCCTTGTCTTAACTTCTGGGAAGATCAAGAGAAGTCACATAAATCACCTACCGAGTTCCAGTATCGCAGAAAGAAGTACAGAGACAGAAATAGAAACCAGCGTTGAGGTATCTGTACGATCTGACTGAGGCTGAATAAGCACATTGGAGCGTGTCCCTGGAGCCAGTCTGAACTCCCCAAAGCTTTATCTAGTCCCTTACGCTTCAGAGTCGAAAACGCCCTTAAGCCCACATGCCTGAGACTCAGCAGCAGCACCCGGACCACCCAACGCCCAGCCTCGCCGCGAGAGCTGGGATGTCATCATTCCCTGCACTTCCATAGAAAAATGAGCGAGTCTCCCCGCTCCACTCCCCTGAATTACAGTGAAGCCACGGCACAGCTGGAGCTCCACGACGTTCAGAGCAGCTGGGAAAGCCCCAAACCCAGCAACGGGACACGACTGGCTCCTCGCGCGCCGGACGCCCGGTGCTCTCCCCGGGTGAGCAGTGCTCGGGGACAGCACACGCAACAACCGGGGCCTTGATCCCCCCCGCCATGGCCATAGGTCTCCGATTTCCACTACTGCTTAGTCATTTCGGCACAGCAAACTGTTATAGCCTTCTCCCTAAACATTGTGTAAGATGGAAGATGTCATTGTTTTGAAAGGGTAAGCAAACAGTTGCTTTGCGAAGACGACTATTCTGTGTTGACCCAGATAATAGTACATAAAGTGCTTGCAGTTCTAAACAGTGAGGGTGTTGTGTATGGATATTGTAGCTGTGGTCATTGCAAGCTTCCTGACCGTGTTTCCCAGAAATGGATGTAAGGTTAAGGGCATCAGAAAGTTTACTAATATGCTCTATTTTTAGTCAAGCTAAGAGGAGTCAGCACCCAGACCTTGGGAGTACCGAGTACCTTGGGAGCAAATTCAGGGGAGCCACACAATGGCTGACTGAGTAGAAGAGATGTGCTTCAGCTGTGACCCAGTTTGAGGGATGAATTCCTGGAAGTGACCTTTTAAAGAAGACTCTTGGGGCAAAAGCAGGCTTTTCTGTAAAGGACAACTGTTCTCCCAGCACTTGCTTGGGAGCAAACACTGGAAATAAGTGAAAGTTAGAGTGTCGTGCTCTGTAAGCGCCACAAGAAACTGGCTCCACGGTTTTGTTAAAAAAAAGGCAATTTCGTGCTAATATTTCTTTAGCTCCCTTTTTAACTATTGACTCAGCACTACAGCCCTGTCTGAACAAGTCTGCTGGGTACTAAATGCTCCCAAATAACTGAACCTACTTGGGGAGACCGCGGGTGAAGGGTGCTGTCACCCGCTCTCGCCTTACGCAGCGGCAGGCGGCAGCAATTTGCTTTTTTGGAAAATGCAAAGACCTCCGAACACCTCTGGAATGTGGAACCTAGAAAGCTCATCCCGTTTTACGAGGGGGAGAGAAGGGGCCTTTGGGGACACACGCAGGCAGGGAGGGAAGGGGTGGGGGGGACCCGCCAGCCTGCACTGCACCCCGAGGCCAGGCGTGGCTCTGAAGCGGGGACCCTTTGGCAACAATTGGAGGGTCATCAGGTGGCCAGAACGTTTGAGTTTCTTTAATAGGAACAATACTGAGAAACCAAACTTTCATTAATGTTTTTCACTGAGGTTTTCACATTTTCATTACAAGGATTTATCAGTCAGATTCTGGTTTTGGTTGGCATGAGGCGAAAATTCTCATTTCATTAACAGAAGTATGAGGAAAAGTGATGAGGAGGCAGAGTTTCCCCCAGCCCTGACCACGTGCAGCCCAGCAGTGCTGAGTCACGCTCAGCCCCAGAGCTCTCGGTCCATCTCCTCACCTGACATCCCAGAATGACACGGCCAAGCCACGGGGCTGCTCTGATCTCTCGGTTCCCTGTGTCCAGCCAGCCGCCGGCTCCTCCTCCTCCTCCTCCTGCTTGTTCTTTTGAGTCATCCCGCTCTCAGGAAGCTCCTTCAACACAGAAGGGAACAGAAATTGTAAACTGAGGAGGGGAAGAAGCAAAGGTGGGGGAATGAGTGAGACCCTGTGGGAGAAAAGCAGCTCCCTGGTGCCACGCGCGTGGCCGAGGCCGCTGGCACCGGGGCCCGGCGGTGACGCTGTGGGAGGAGACCTGCCTCGGGCTCGGTGCCTTTTCTGTAAAAACAGGGATGTGAAAACTTCTGCTTCTCATGCATGTTTTGAGACTTAACCCCCTGGAAGCCGTGGGAGGCTCAGACAGAAAGAAATGTGTACAGAGACCTCCCGCAGCAAGGGAGGTCTGGAAAATAATCGCGGGGCGAGCGAAAGCATCGCAGCAGGTCTGGGTCTGGTGGGGGCCGTGGCAACGGCTTCATCCTGAGCGTCACAACCCCCAGTTTCCCTGCCTGAGTTGGGGGTTCTGTCTCCAGTCACATTCTCTGGCCCCCCAGTTCAGGATCCCCTGAGCTGAGCACAAGCTGCTTTGCCCTGCGTGCTCCAGCTATTCCTCTGCTCCTGCTCTTGGACACACTTGACTTGTCCACACTTGTTGTGTGGACAACCTCTGACCTCCCTTCTTCCTCCCTTCCTTCTCCTTTCCTTGAACAAATGCTGAACGAATACGGTGATTATTTGTCATATCTATATGCACCCGTCTTTAAGGAACTGAGGTACGGAACTTCGTAATGCTGTGGGACAACAAATCTTTTCCTGTTTAATTCATACCTGGGATCCTTGATATTATGGTTTCAAAATCTCATAGTTGAAAAAAAAAAAATCCTAATTTATGAGAGACCTGGTTTGTAGCTTTTGATTTATACCTCGTGCATCATCCTCTCTGTCTTGCTGCTCCTTCCCTGGCGTGGCCGGTGCTCTCCCCTGTGGCACCAGCACCCGAGGGGCTGGGGCCCGTCATCACGTCGTGCAGCAGCGAGGGCTGAGTCCAGCAGGGACGGTCAGGGGATTGCAATCGGAAGGAAAAAAATCCCTACAGTCGGAAGAAAAAAAAAGGGCCATGCTTCAAAAGATAAAATCAGGGCCTCTTTGGAGTAGCGATGGGTGAAGTCGAGCAGGTTTGGGGTGTGTCAGCACCCCTGAGACCTCTCCCACTGCATCTGGGGGGCTCAGCCCGCCGTCAGCCGCCAGGCGACACGGAGGGCAGGGGCGAGGGGCTGCCGCCAGCACGCCAAAACCGTGGGCAAAGCTGGAGGCAAAGGACCGAATCTACCTGTCCTGCGACTCGGCCGTAACCCGAGGGCCAAGGGCGGCTGGAGTCTGTTTTGACAAGCAGGATGACGAACCTGCACTGGTCACATCCCCTCTGCAGCCCCCCGCACACCTCAAAAAAAAAAAAAAAAAAAAAAATCCCCCCTCCGTTTCCTCTAGCAACCCCGTCGAGGCGCGCATGACCTCACTAGAAAAATTCCCACTGACTCCTCAAACTCCTGTTAATCATTTCTCTCAGCCCGTTTCAAACCCCCCGGCGCTGGGTCAGCACTCGTGGCGTTCTCGTCGCGTTGAGGCAGAACGTGCCCGAACCGCTCCGGTGATGAGTGAGCCGGCTCCTGCCGCCGGCGGCCCGTGGGCTCCAGGGCCCTGAGTCATCGCCGCACCTGGCTGCAGCCCGTGGCACCAGCCGGGCCTCAATAGTTTAAATAAACTAGTGGTTTTCTGTTGGTTTTTTTTTCCCATCCCTGCTTTAAGTATTTTAACAGCATAGGGTGATAGGGAAGCCTGGCTCAGAGAACAGCGTGGGCTTGGATTTTTTTCTCACAGCGTTTGGGAAAATGATCATCTTGTGTGTATTAAATATCTGAATCATCCTCAGGAGAGAGCTACGTCCGCATGTAATTTGGTTTGGGCTGGAAGGGAACTTAAAGAGCATCTAGTTCAGGCCCTCCTGCCCCGGGCAGGGCCACCTTCCACTAGCCCAGGTTGCCCAAAGCCCCGTCCAACCTGGCCTTGAACCCTTCCAGGGAGGGGGCAGCCACAGCTTCTCTGGGCAGCCTGTGCCAGGGCCTCACCCCCCTCACAGGGAGAATTTCTTCCTTGGATCTGATCTAAATCTTCCCTCTGTCAGTTTAAACCCGTTACCCCTTGTCCTGTCACTGCACTCCCTGATTCAGAGTCCCCCCCCTTTCCCGCAGCCCCTTTCAGCCCTGGGGGGCCGCTCTAAGGTCTCCCCGGAGCCTTCTCTTCTCCAGCTGAACCCCCCAACTCTCTCAGCCTGTCCTCACAGGGGGGCTCCAGCCCCCCGAGCATCTCCGTGGCCTCCTCTGGCCCTGCTCCAGCAGGTCCGTGTCCTTCTGATGTTGGTGCCCCAGAGCTGGACCCAGCCCTGCAGGGGGGTCTCCCAGAGAGGAGCAGAGGGGGAGAATCCCCCCCTTGCCCTGTGCCCCCCCTGCTCTGGGTGCAGCCCAGCACACCGTTGGCTTTCTGGGCTGTGAGTGCACGGTGCTGGCTCACGGGCAGTTTTCCACTCACCGACCCCCCCAAGTCCTTCTCCTCGGGGCTGCTCTCCAGCCACCCCTCGCCCAGCCCGTGTCTGTGCTGGGATTGCCCCGACCCACGGGCAGGACCTTGCCCTTGGCCTTGTTGAACTCCATGAGGTTTGTCCGTCCCACCTCTCCAGCCTGCCCAGGTCCCCCTGGATGGCCCATCCCGTCCCTCAGCGTGTCACCGCCCCACACAGCTCGGTGTCATCGGTGAACTTGCTGAGGGGGCCGATCCCGCTGTCACCAACAAAGATGTTAACCAGCGGCGGTCCCAGCCCCGACCCCTGAGGAACGTCACTCGTCGCTGCTCTCCACTGGGACGTGGAGCTGTTGACCGCAACTCTTGGAGTGCGACCACCCAGCCAATTCCTGATCCACCGAGGCGTCCCTCCATCAAATCCACGTCTCTCCAATGTCGAGACAAGGAGGTGGGACAGTGTGAAACGCTTTGCACAAATCCAGGTAGATGATGTTGCTCTTCCCTCACCCACCAGTGCTGTAACCCTGTCATCGAAGGCCACCGAATTCATCAGGCAGGATTTGCCCTTAGTGAAGTTGCCTGTCACCAACCACCTCCTGATTTTCCATGTGCCCCAGCACTTTCCAGGAGGATCCACTCGATGATTTTACCAGGCACAGAGGTGAGGCTGACTGGCCTGTGGTTCCCCAGGTCCTTTTCATTTCTCTTTTCAAGAACAGGGGTTATGTTTCCCCTTTTCCAGTCAGCAGGAACTTTGCTGGACTGCCACAACTTCTCAGATGTTACCACGTACTTGTCTTTAGCCCAGTACCTACACAAACCAGTAATTATCAGACAGAAGCTCACGCTGCTGACTCTTCCTCTTCTCCTTCTGGACTTGGAAACTGCAGTGAAAACCAGAAGGGGTTTTTATCCTCTTATTTCACCTTTTCGACTAATTAAACTTATGATCACTCCGAGGTTGGTCAGTGGCCTCCTGCAGTGGTCGGGGGTGTGAGGGGATGGGAGTGGAGCCGGGGAGGGCGGGGCTGGTGGGCAGAGCTGGGGTCAGCACCGCAGCCTTTCCCAGCAAAGCCCGTTTCCTGGAAGCCAAACAGGACTCATGTGCTGGGGTGTTTGGACGCTGTTATAAAGGTCAATATTTACCAGAAAGATCCCCTGCTGTCACATTATCTTCAAGCCCACGCGAGGAGAAACTTTGTTGTGCAAGAAATTCCAACTAACTTGGCATGAGGGGATGCAGGTCAGGGGGAGAACACGGACTACGGCAGCAGGAGGCCTGGGGAGAGGGCGAGCACTGCTGATAAACCACCCGCAAACGGCACCAGCACCCGGGGCGTCGCCTGCCTGGGAAGGGTCCCGAGGCACCCAACACCCAAACACCCACCGAGCCCCCTCCAACGCAAAACCACCTTGGCAGAGCAAGATCATAAGACACGGGTGCTCACGGCACATCCTGGAAGAGCAAGTGGCCCCCGTGGCACCGAGCTGGGGGGCTGCTGGGTGGCACAAGGCATCACCTGCCTGTCCCAGGCCCTCGCTCCCGGCTGCACGGGCCAATGGCTGGGGCAGCCTGGTAGCCCAGGGCTTGTCTGACACAGGCTGGGCCACCCCCAGATATTTAACCATCCTCTGCTACTCCATTGAGCCGAGGTCTGTGTCCCCCACTGCAACTTGGCGTGGCACACGGGTGACAGACACCCACTGCGTCCCCTCCAAGGAGGGGTTGGATGTGGTTGACCCACACTCGGTTCTGGGAGGGCCACGGGGGCTCGGCAAGGCCACACTTCTCAGGAGGATGGGAAGGAGCCAGGTGGCTCCCCTTACCCCCGCACCACCTACACCTGGGGGTGTTTGGCCCCTTGGAGTCACAGTGGTGGGACCTAAACTCTTGCAAACCTCCGGGTGGGAGCAAACCTCCAAAAGCAGCTGCTGCAGGAGCACAGGACCGAGCACGGCTGGACTGCAGCCGCTCTGCGTTCAGCTCTGCCCGTGTCTGGTCCAACCCGGACTCCCCTGGAGCCCCCAGCTCAGCCGGGAGCCTGGGGGCAGGAACTGGCCCCCTCCTGGCTCGCTCTGCAGTTGGTGGAAGCCTCCAGCCTGCACCCCAGATTTTGCCTTGATGGTGAGAAGAGCAACAAGCTCCAAGGACAACACGAGGTGGCCCGAGACCCTGAGCTCAGCTACAGTGTCCCATGGGCACTTCCAACTCAGGAGTGAGGCCTTCTATCCCCAAAAATACACAGAAAAGGCACAACTTTCTCTGAAAAAATCACCCAACTAAACCAGCATCCAAGATAACAATTACCACTTTCTCTCGTTTTCCCTCTCTCCCCCCTGACTCTCAGGTATCTATTTCACGAAGCCAGGGTGGCGTGGACAAAGAACAGGAAACAGTTCTGACACTTAACAACCCTCCGTCCCTGTTCTCCTTTAGACCTTCGTTCCTCACAGTACTCCCGTGGAAACGCTCCTCATCTCCTGCCCTGGCTGCTCTTGGCCCGTGCCATCGGCACTTGGCTGCTGCCGAGGGACTCGGGGTGAGTCGCGCCTGGGGACGGAGCTGCAGCCCACTGGAATAAAGCAGCTCGGGAGGGTGGAGATTAGACGTGGTGATAACTGAGCGCTGGGCAGGGGAGTTACAGCCCCTCGTGCAGCCGCCGCTGTAGGATTTCAAGGCTGGGCTTGACAAAGCAGCGAGGGGATTGCCAGGATCAGTCCTGGCTCAATGCAGAGGTGCGAGCGAGGGGTCCCCTCTGCTCCTTTCACTCTTTGGCTTCTCTTTGTCCCCGGCTGAAGTGACCCAGGGCAACGTCAGGAGCTGGTTCATCCCCAGAGTATCTGTGGGCAGCGAGGGAAGGTTAAAATCCCCTTTTGGTATGTCCCCGCCTGGGGGAAGTGTGGGGGCATTTCCACATAGCACATGCTTCAGAGTGCTTTTAACAGCTCTTAGCTGGGGGAAAATATTCCTCTTTTGAACCACAAACTATTCCTGGCAGCTACTCAGCTAAAAAAGGAGCTATAAAAGTGTCAAACTCATTCAAAGCAGAAGATGTAGGCTCCGTGTCATCATTGCTACAGACTGGAAAGTGCCTGAGAGGGTCACTCTTGTTGACTTGCCTAAGTGACATCTGCAAGGCTTAAACAAAACCCGACCTACAGCCAGCACAAGTGCCCCAAGGCACAGCTCTTGGCTAACTAAACACCTCTTCACATGCCACAGCTTCCCAGCAGGTCTGGGGACAGACCTGGGGCTCAGGGTCTGACCCAAGAGATGTGACCTTCACCCTGGCCCGCACCGGTGGCAGATCCCAGCGCAGACAGGCTGCGCTTTGCCGTGGCTCAGGGAGGCCGGGTTTGGGCTCGGTGGGCTGTTGTGTCGTGTGGGTGACTGGTGTGGTGTGATCAGGGGGTGGAGCACCTGCAAAAAAGCAGGCGAGGGTTAGCAGAGTCAGAAGGTGATGGGCTGGGACTGGCAACACCACTTCTCTCCTCCAAATGAGACTAGGAAAGGGCTCTGGTGGCAGAGAATCGTATAATAAAATAACTTCTTTTGTTTCTTTCTTTAGAAAACATCTCTCGCACATGGTATAAAAACAGATAGTTTAGAAATAAATTTAAAGCTGGCTGTACCAGTGACTTCAGAGGCATCCTACACCCAACGTGTGTCTCAGCAGTAAACTCCCTTCTCCAAACAGAGCATGACAAACCAATGCAAGTGAATCCTCTGTGGGAAACACTGTTAAAAAACTAAAAAAAAAAAAACAAAACCCGACAAAACCAAACCCACACAGCTGTAAACAAAGCCAGACAGTTTTCTAAAAAAGGGGGAGCTGGGTTCTTCCCCAGAAGAAAGGACCCTGGCCACATGTTTCTCTTCTGATAAAATATTGACCTTCGCTGAGTGCTGGAAAATCAGCGGCCAGTGATCCCTCCGCCCGCAGAGCAGGACCCACTGCAGCTGCCACAGCACTTTGACTCTGACCCATCGCTCCTCTCTAAGGCTGCGTTTCAAGTTAGGTTTGGAAAGATTAATAAATTAATGAAGCCACAGAAGAAAAAAAAAGGAAAAAAAAAATAATCAAAACCACCCGAAAAGTTCAGTTCGTGCTCTCAGTCCAGGAGGAAGCGCTCGCGGACCTTCTCCTCGATGGAGTGCAGCTTGGCAGCTCGCAGAGCGTCCAGCAGCTCCTTGGTGACCTCGTAGTGCCCCTCTTTGAGTTGGGTGAGGAAAGTCCTGAACTTCTCCTGGACGGCCGCCCTGGTCCCCAGCGCCTGCTTCCTCGGCGAGCGCTCCAGGATCTGCTGCAGGCGCTTCAGCTTTCGGATGGGGATGTTCTGATACGCCACGAAGTCGATCATGGCTTGTTCACAGTCGTCGTCTCCTAGAGCTGGTGGGAGAAAAACACCCAGAGGTTAGAGGGCAGGTGACCGTGGGACACCGGGAGGTCACGGCTCCACCGAGCCTCCCCGTGGGTCAGCGGCCCAGCGAGGGGGGAAACGCCTCATCCCTGGAAACATTCAAGGCCAGGTTGGACGAGGCTCTGAGCAGCCTGATGTAGGTGATGTCCCTGCCCGTGGGGCTGGATGGCCCTTGAAGGCCCCTTTCCAACCCAAACTGTTTGATCCTGCGACGCTGTCCTCGCCCGGGCAGCGCTCTCCAGCTGCGGCTCAGAGCAGGGACCTCTCGCAGCCCACCCTCCCCCGTCGGGGGTTATCTGAGCTCCCCCGGCCACGTACGTCCAACGCCCACCCCGCTCTGCCCGGGCAGAGCACGAGTCCCGGTGGCAGCGTCTGCCTCACGGCGGGCTCGTCCTTTGCCCAAGTCACGGGGGAAGAGGGAGGGCAGCCGCCGGCAGGTGTGTGGTGGAACAAAGAGAGTAAACGTTTTACAAAGGGAGGTTGGAAGGAAGGAGAAGGAGGAAAGCACCAATCTGGCATCATTAACTGGCCAAAGCCCGTCTCCACCAGCTAACTGCCCTGGGAGACCGGGCCCAGCCCTCACCACAGGTTGGATTTCCCAGCAGCAGCCTCTACAGGCCGGTTAGAAACCAATGTGTAAAAGTTCCTGTAATTTTGAAAAAAGTAAATATACCTTTTCCATGCTCCTCCCTGCCAGGGAGTAGGGGAAGAGGGGAAACTCCAGAAAAACCTGAAGTAATTGCAGTAAATATTTACACGTTATTTTTTTCCTGATAGTTTCATTTCCCCACACAAATTTTTTACATCTTGGGACAGGATCAGCTCCAGGCATAGCCCAGACTGGGGCTTTTGGACAGACTTTGTCCTGGCTAAAGCGCCGCTGGAGCGCGTCCAGCCTAAGGAATGAAATCACAAAGAATTTTCAAGAAGTCAAGGCCAAACGATTACTCAATCAAGGAGAGACTAGCCCAGTTTTGTGTCATCGTAAACTGGGAAAGGTTTCACTGGTTATAGTGGGGCAGGTCAGGCTGCCTTGCCCAGACTCGGCCTCTCCTCCAGACTCGGGGTTTAGCCGAATCGCTCGGCCGTGGCCGTTGCAGCAGGAGGAAGGCAGGTGCCTGCGCGCCTCCCGGGTGAAATCACGACGAACCAGAGTTAAAAATACCCGTCGGCTCCCATCGCTCACGGGCTTCTCTCGCTCTATAAATAGCTGAAGGGCTGGGCTGGCCGCGGATGCCGTTGCCTAGAGAGCGTCAGCGCACGTGCTGCTGACTCCGCTCTCACCTGGCCCCCCCAGCGCCCCGGGACCGCGTCCCGCTGACGACGGAGCTTCTCATCCCCTCTCTGGCGAGGGGCCTGAGTCAGGCTCTGTGGGGGGAAATGCCCCACGGCGGCGGGGCCAGGGCAGGATGGAAAGGCGAGAGCTCCTCTCCCACGCTGCTGGGGGGAAGAGCCCCCTTGCTCTGTGGAGAAGCAGCTTTTCGAGAAGCTCTTCTATCAAGCTGCATTTTTTTTTTGTACTGGAACAACCTCCCCAGGGATGTGGAGGAGTCCTCATCGCTGGAGGTTTTCAGGACGAGGCTGGACCTGGCGCTGGTTAATCTCATCCAGGCCCCTTTTCCCATCAAAGGTTGCACCAGATGAACTTTCAAAGTCCCTGCCAGCCTGGGCTCTTCTATGGCTCTGTGACTGATTTTTCTGAAGAGCGCAGGCTCACTGCCAGCCAGAGCAGGCAGGCTGAGTCCATCTCCTGTCTCTCTAGGCTGGATGCTCAGGGCAGAGCGGGTGGTTCAAAACAGCTGCCTGCCCCACCTCAGCCGACATCAGGCCCCCGAGAGGTTTTTCAGTCCCTTTCTTATCCCCTAATTTCACAGAATCACCGAATCATCAAGGTTGGAAACGACCCTGAAGCTCACCTGGTCCAACCGTTAACCTAACTTCTCGGGGTGCATGTTACAAAGCACCCCCAGGGCCAGCCCATCGCTCTCCCCAGTTCCTTCACCTAAAAAGCTTGGGCCAGATGGTCCTTGGGGTCCCTCCCAACCTGGTATTTGATGATCCCACAATCTGTGTCCACTGGCAGCTGCCGCCCAACCTTCAGCCTCTGCCGAGGCTCAGCGCTACGTCTGCACTATCATGGTCACACAGTTGACACCACGTCTCCACTTTTTCACCCAACAGGTCAAAATCCACCCTGCGCTCAGCTCCGATGCACCTTGGACTCTGCCCCATCCAGCCTGCACGAGACAAGGCTGCGGCCGCAATAAAAACTTCCTGGAAAATGGGCTGAAAGCCGGGAGAGGTGAGCGCGGGAGGACGTCAGGAGCCGAGCTGGTGGCTCAGCCCTCACACCGTGCCTGTTTACACAGCCACCAGCCATCGGTCATCGCCGCGAGCGATCGGCTACAGCCGCCAAAACTGTCCCCGTGTCCCAGCACTCCCAGTTACCCCAGTTCCTGGGGAGAACCAGCAGGATTTCACCGCCAGCTCTTTGTTCTCGCAGAGTGAGGAGCCTGCATGGGCTCTGGCTGACAGCAGACTGACCCCGGAGGGAGAGGAAGGCAGACAGTCTGTATTTTATCCATAATTGCTATTAATTATGGATCACTCCATACTTTTACAAGCTGTTTCACCTTGTTTTTCACCTACATAGAAAATGTCACCAGAAAGTTCACTCTTGGTGCCAGCACCCCCCTCCCCGGCCCACAGAGCCATGGCTCACCTGGTGCCTGTGTGCTGTTGGTCCCCCCCAGTCTGCAGGAGGTGCAGAGGGTGTCGTGGTACTGGTTGCCCTGCACGTTGGTCACCTTCCCCTGCTGCTCGCAGTCCTGGTGCGGCTGGCACGGCTTGGTGCTGGAGTTGGAGGAGGAGAAGAAGCCACGCAGGCAGGGGCGGCACTGGGTGTTCTCGAAGGGGGTACCTGTGTGCGGGGAGCCAAGGGGGGAGCGTCAGCCCGGGGTGACGAGCTGGCAGGGGAGCAGGGCTGGGAGCTGGGGACGTGTCAGCAAAGTGCCAGACACCATTTGAGCACCAGGGTGATGGTTTGGAAATGATCATCGCCTGCAACACACCCCCCTCCTCCCCAGGACGCGTGTGTCCTCTCGCAGGGCAAACAGCAGCACTGTCCCCCCTCATCTCCCAAGCCAAAGCGTTTGGCACGTGCTGATAAACTGTCACCAGGCTCCAGACCCAGGACATCTCCTCTGCTATGGAAAAGGGCCACGTCCTGGGCAGGAGACACAGCGGGGACAACGGGTGAACTGAGTGACGAACTGGCCCTTTGATTCACAGCAGAGTCAGGAGGCTCCTGGCCAAGTGAAAGCAAAAGTCGCTGAGAAGGTGAAAGCCGCTCGCTTGCTTCTGCAGCTTCTGCAGTTCCCCCCCTGGCTCCGGGCCAGACCCGCCGCTGGATCACAGGGACGGTGCCGCGGGAGCAGGATCGCGCCAGGGTGTCTCCCACATTCCTTGGGAGAAGAGGGAACGGCCGCGATGGCAGAAAACCTCACGGCCCTTTTCATCTCCTCTTCACACGCACAGTTAAGAACAAGGTTTCCACCTCGCTGCAACCCGCTTCAGGCCGTTGTGGCTCTGCCAGAAATGCAGCTGATGACCCCAAGGCCTAAGCAGTATTTGCAAATGGAAAACCCTAAAAAAAACACCCCCTGTGTCCCACGGATCGAAGCACCCATTCACCCCGGAGCCAGCGAGCTCTCCCCCGGGCCCTGAGCGTCCCCGACCAGCCACAAGAGCTCACAGCCCCGGGCTCTGCCCACCCACCCTGGTCCTTGCCCTTGGGTCTGGCGGTCTGGGCTGGCATCATTCTCCACACGAGAAGCCATTTGTAAGAAAAAATTGATGATAATAACAAAAAATCAGCTTGTCCTCAAACGCCCCAGCTTGCTCACATGGCTCCTCAGTGCTCCAGCCAACCCTCCAGCCAGAATTGATGTTTGATTTCAGAGCCCTTCCCCACGCTGCTTGGAGACCTGGTTCACCTCTCGCTGCTTTTTTTAACAGTCACATGGAAAAAATCAAACGCTAAATGCTTAACCATCAGCATCAGCTGAAAACAACAGGTATTTCTCCTCTGGCCTGCGAGCCTGGAGCTTTTCTGTGCCGCACATGGAAGGACTTCAAAAGCCTCCACAGTTCAAAGCACGAAGCAGGATAAGGCTGGTTGTGCCGATGCTGCCCACGCTGTGGTTTCCTGACAGAGCCTGGTCCTCGGTCACTCAGGGGACAGCGAGAGCGAAACCCGCTCGTCGGCAACTTGTATTTTTAGAAAGCTTGCCCAGATGGCAATGGGAGAAACTAAGGCATCAGGCAAGTTGTGCTGGGGAAAGAACGGAAAAATAACCCCCTTAAAACGTCTTGTGACTTAGATCTTACCAGGAGACGGTGTCTCAGCCTCGTGAATCTCCCCCAGACGTGAAATGAAACGAGGCTGATTTATGGTTTTGGAACCTGTCCATGTATCCATTTCATGTTTTGAATTCAGCTGCTCCAAATTACTCAGTAAAAAAACCACAAAACCCAGCCCCAGAGCTACACACTCACCAGTCCTACCCTTGCATCATTAGCAGCCCTTTTCAGACCAGATAATTAGCTCCCTGGCTATCCGCGTGCGAGGAAAAGGGAGCTGACAGAGGAGCTGGAGCTGCTCAGACTTTTCCACCCGCCGAGAGCCCCGGTGGGACGAGCTGCTGCTCCTGGGACGGGTGAATCACGGCCCAGCTCTGCCTGTTGCGGCACGTGAAGCAGGTAATCAGGGTTGCCATGTCCTATCTGAGCGTGGTGCTGGGGGATTTCAAAGGCTTTTCAAAGCAAAAGCGAGGGAAAAACCCAACAAATCACTCCTTGGAAAAGGAGCTGGGAAGCAGCTTCACGTGCTAGCAAGGACGGCAGCACGCTGGTGAGCACAAGGGGAGGAGGTCAGGCTATGGGCAACCATCAGCCTCTTGATTTTTAGCTCCATCCCTGGTTTTTAGCTTTAGTAGAGATTTTGGGATGTGCCAGGAGCCTCCCAGCACACCCACCACTGCCACGGCCACCTGATGAGGGCACTTACCCGGTTTCTCTACGCCGGAGCCCGGCGGACACTCGGAGTGCCTGATGCAGAACTCCATCTCGGAGTAGTAGCCCTCCTGGCACTGACAGACGCGGTTGTGGGTGGAATTGCACTGCTGCACCTCCACCTGCTTCTCCCCGCAGATGACGTTACAGTACCGGCACTTCTCCAGGTAGTTCCAGTACTGCGTGTAGTGCAAATCCGGGCAGGGCTGGCACAGCGTCTGCCTGGCCCTGGTGCAGTGTTGTGCCACAAAGGTCCCCGGCGGGCACTGCTGGCACGTGAGCTTCTCGTTGGTCACCGCATCCTTCCATCGGTAAGTGGGTTGGGCGCTGCAGCCGAGCTCAGGCAGGAGGAGGAGGAGGAGGAGGAGGAGAGGGGCAAACATCCACTGCAGCAGAGACAGCGCAAAGAGCCCTCAGCTCGTCCTCTTGCAGAGGCAAACGCGGCTCCCGCATCACAGGGTGCGTTACCGCTGTAGACGGGAGAAATTATCCCCCCGCCTCTCGCTGGCTGGCCCCGGCCCCAGGGGTGAAGCCACGGTGGCACCGGGGACCCGCCGCTGCCCCCCACGTGCCTCCCCCTCGCCCTGCGCTTGGGGTCCCGGGTGTCAGAGCACCCTCCCCAAACGATGCTTCTCAAACCCATTTTGCGGAGCCTTCGCAACCCCGTTTTCCCTCTTTTAGCGCCAGAAGCAGCTGCAGCCCATTCTCCCCCTCTTTTCACCCCGGTTGGGGTAAAACCTTTGCAGATGAAGAAGCAGAAGGGGAGTTTTTCAAACTAGCAAATCCCCAGCGTGCTCCGCAGGAACTAAACTTTTTTGGGGAACCCAGACGCTCCGTATAGGACCGGAAAAATCCCAAAGTGGTGTCTATCCCCCCCTTTCCTTTTCCCAGCCCTCGGAGCAGACGGGACGTTACCTGGGGCAGGGGCCTTCGGCTCAGCACGTGGTGGGGTAACATCGCCCCGAGCGCCGCGACCAGGAGCCTGGGGACACGGAGACGGTTCCTCAGGGGCTGGAGCTCCTCTCGGCAGCAGCACCGGTCTCGCCGCCCCGGCTTTAAAGCTGAAAGAGAGCGATGGGCGGGTAAGGACGGTGATGAAAGGCTGAGTTTTTATAACAGACCTTCCTCCGAGGGAGACGCGGCTCTCCCGGCCCAGGGGCAGCAGCAGACCCCGCTCCTGACTCACGCATCGCCCCGACATGCGTAAGCGCTCGGAGGAGGGAAATCACCCCCCAAATCCGGGAGCCGTGGCTGCGGGCGAGGCGGTGGGGCAGCAGCCGAGGGCTCCCATCCCTCCCCATCGCATCCCCCGGGAGCTCCTGCCCTCCCTCCCCAGCCCCGTCCCTCCCCAGCCCAGCCCCCGGCAGCGGCTCCTCCCCGGGAGCGCTCCCCGTCCCGCACCCCCGTTCCGCGCCGCTCCGCGCCTCTCCCCTCGCCGGGCAGCACCTTTATAGCCCAGCCCGTGGGAAAGACCCTCTTACGCAAGGGCCCGCGGGATCCCGGCCCCCCCGTCCCAACCTCCCGGCGCGGCCGGTCCCGGCTCCGCGGCCCCGTCCAGCCCGAACGCTCCCTTCGCTCCTGTTTCTGCTTCACAGATAAGGCAGGCAGCTCTCAGGGCAGCAAAAGTTGTGGGTTTTTTTTTTTTGACTTGTGCGGAACCAGGAGGCAGGTGGGAAGCGCAGAGCTGCGAGTCGAACAGGGGCGCGTTGAGGATTATTTTTTTTGTTTGTTTGTCTAGGGAAATGCGCCCCGTGAACACGCTCTTCCCAGGCTGTAAATAACTTCCCAGGAACAGCCTTTGCCTCTGGCTGCTGGGGGCACAGTTCCCCCCCAAACCACAGCCCAGAGGAGCCCTTTCTGGCCAGGGCTGGAAGCAGTGAAAGCGGTGCTGGGGGGGGCTGCTCCAGCCAGGGACAGGAGCAACCCCCGCGCTGGGCCCAGGGCACTAACCCTGCTAAAACAGCCCCAGTGTTGAGTCCTGAAGCTCGAACCTTCTCAGGAGCAGAGGATGACACCCGAACTCCGACTGTAACGCTAAAACACTCAGAAGTACCTGCTGGGGGATAACGACATCCCGCCGCGGAGGAGGTCGGCGTTTAACTCTCTTAGAGGTGCCACTTCGCTGTAAATCTGAGACCCCAAAGATTTCAGTGGACACAGCGCTCAGCCCGCAGGCACAGCCCTGAGCAGAGCCAGGCCCTGCCTGCCCGCTCGGCCCCGGTGTAAATCCGTCAGCCTCAGGTCCTGGGTCCTTTCGCCCGTCTCACCCGATTCTCTCTGAAGCTGAGAAAATCCAAAGGCACCCCTGCAAGGTGCAGGCTGGGGGGCTGCTGCTCCCCCCGCTCCAGCTGCGCCTGCTTGGGTGCCCCCCACGCCGCAAGCCCTGGGGGAAGGAAAAGCACAGGATGTAAAGAAGCGTGTAAAAGCAGGAAAGCTCCGTACCGAGCCCGTGATGAACAGAGCGGAGACTGAACTGAGACCCTGCCCCTGCATTTCCTCCCCGACACCATCCCTCCTGTCGGAACAGTGCCGCAAGGCAGAGAAAAGGGGGAAAGCTGGAAGTGATTCCAAAGAGCCAGCTGAGAAAAAAAAAAAAAAGTTCAGCTTTCTTCTTGGGTTTAAACTTTCCAATCAGTGGAAGGGAAGAAAACAAACACACCTACCAACAAATGGCATCCTGACGCCCGGAGCAGGCAGCTGGGGAATCCGGGGAGTTTTGTACCGCTCCCCCTTCACGTCTTCATCTGAGAAAGGGGCAGGAGAGGGCCCTGCAACCTGCCCCCCGCCGCCGTCACACAAACCAACCCGCCCGTCCTGCGCCACAAACTCCCCGTGGCCTCTTCTCCGGGCACAGCCCGCGGGTGCCGGGACCCCCCAGCCACCCCCCGGCCTCAGGCAGGGCTCTGCCAGGGCCGGCGAGCAGTGGGAACAAAACCAGCTGGTAGGTTTGACCCCAGGGGAGCGGCACCAGCCGTCTGGTCTCTCAAGATAAACCAGGGATAACCACCACCAGCCCGCAAAGCCTTGCTGGCTTGGAACAGCGTGGAGAGACCAGTCCAAACCCAGTAGCCAGTCCCTAAATGCATTTGTTTAACATCCAACTTCCCAAACATCCCCCTCTGGAGACACAGAGGGGCTAAAAAAAATCCCCCTGCAAGTCCTTTGCTGTGGAAGTGCTGGTTTTAGTCTCACTGCTCTGGGGCCAGGCTCTGCTGGCTGGAGCCCTCTGACAAACAGCAGCACTTGGTACCCGTGCTGGGGCTCTCAATAAATGTCCCACCCGTTGAGCTTCAGGAAAGCAATTCCACACGGGAATAGGGCTGCCCACAAGGAATAGGACCTGTTTTTACAAGCCAGCTCAATACCCTCAAAATCAGCTTCTCAGGCAACTTCTACAATTTGTATTTCTCTTGAGCTTCTCCCACTCCCACCTACGTTCTTTGCTCTATGGGGCAGCTCAGGCCACTGAGCCATTACAAGCATCAAACACCAACTACAGAATCGCAGAAAAAAATTGGGAAAATTTTGTACTGTTTCGTGTTGGGAGGCCCAACACCACAGTGTTCTGAGAGCTGTGACACACAGGGCTGAGCTGTGGGTCTGAACCACAACCCTCTGGAGCAGCAGCTTTCTCCTTTGCAAGAAAACTGGGCTCCTCCTGTCCCCATCTCTCAGTGCCCCCAAATATTCTTTTCAGGCTTGTTCCCTCCATGTCTACTCACACCTTGTACATTGTTGTTATCCCACGTGCACAGCCCAGGCCCAAACACCTTGTTCACACCCGGGTACTATCTCGAAGGTGTCCTGAGGAGTAACAAGGGCTGGAGCTGGAGGCATTTGTGGCTGGGGAGGCCCTTACAGTCCCCCTTGTCTTCCAGCCACCCCCAAGGAGAGGAGGCAGCATCCGTCTCAAAGAGACTCTGAACAGGCAGTTGTGAACAGTCACAACCAGACCAGGCCCTCAAAAACCAAGTGCAAAGTCTCCGGGAAGGTGGAGCCCTAGTGAGGTGCTGAGAGGATGTGGAGGTTTTTCTCCCCGGGAGCCAGCAGCCAAATCATTACAGAGAATTAACATTTGAGCATTTGCCTTCTGCAACACCAGGACGAGCCTCTCGCCTCCCCCTGTCAGCCCCTGGTGAATCTCCTGGACTTTATTCTTAACGCTGTTAAAGATGGAACCTACAAGAGCTAAACCACCCCATTTACACCGAAAATCCAACCCAGCTTCCTGCTCTCCAGGAAGAAGCAATCCCCGATGGCCAGAAGGAATCCAAAGCTCCTTCCAGGAAGATCAGTTTCTCACAGCCACGGTTAAAGAAAAAACTGTGGCTCCAGCTGGAGTCAAAGGGGTTCAGGATTTCGCTCTGACCGCAGGGCCCAGGCTGTGTTTATTTGCACCAAACAGGCGAGGGGCTGATCTTCACAGGCCACTCTCAAACGGATTTTAATTCAGCTGCTGGTTTATCTGAGTCACTTGTAGCTCCCCAAAGTAATCTCCATGATTTGTAACACTTCTTGACATGAGCCCCCCAGCCAAGGACTAACGGGGCTTTGCTCTGTCAGCATGCATCATCTCAGTAATTAAATGTATCAATTAACCTCCCAGCACTCCCCTGGGACTGAGGCACATCCTCTTGGAGATATTTTTTGGGTGAAATTCATCACTAGTCTGAGTCAAGCACCGAGACCCACACCGCAGCTGCCCTGGCTGCAGAGTTTAAGCAAAGCCTCTTTAGTCTGGGCTCACCCCACCCAAGGGCAGCCTGGCACCCCAGAGCAGCCTTCAGCAAGGGCAACGCGTTTCCTCCTCTGGTGGGCAGAAGCCTGATCTCAATTTTCCTACGATGATTTTCACATGGTTCTTTAGCCTGTTTTCAGCCCCCTTGCTGACATATCTGGACTTTTCCAAGAAACTGCAACAGAAATCAAGTCATCGAGCCTTTTTGCAAACTCATGAGTAGCTTAAAGTGACCAAGGGTCATGCTGCGACGTTTGTGAGAGGATTACTCAAAAGAGTTTATCCGAACGGCTTCGTTTCTTCTGTCTCCCTGCATATTCTGCTTCGACTGAAAGAAAACCAAAGAGCACCTGCTCACACCTCTTTGTGGGTGGAGGGACCCACAAAATGTACGAAGCAAAGGCAGGAACGTCCTGGAGGGCACCTCAGGGCCGTTCCTCACGGTAACCGCTGCGATGGAAGACGCCAGCCAGCTCTGAGCCCGCAGCTCCTCACCTCTGTAGCATCATCAATTAGTTTTTTTCTCAATCTAACAGTGCCTAAAAATTTGTCAGATTAATATTTAGAGTGTGAAATACCATGTCAATGGGTCAGACAAGGCAACCCCAAGCTTTTAGGGAGTCAGTCCAGTAGAACAACCACCTTCAACTAATCTTTCTCTGTTGTTTCACTTGCCCAGTGAACCTACCAGGGGTCACTGGAGAGCAAAAACTTGACTCACTACTGACTTTCTGGCCTGCAGAGGTAGCTTAGCAAAGGGATTCAGCATCATATTCTCATGGCTCTGATCTCACTTCCCCACACAGGGCATCATTTCACACTGCTGGGAGCTTTGGGGTGCCCCGCAGCACTGCTTTTCGAAACTACTCTTGCAAAATCAGGCTTCTCACTAAAATTCAGAGAAAAATCTGAAAAGCAAAGCAATTCCTCGCTCCCAATCAGTAGCCACTCCTCCAAGCAAAGACACATCTTCCTGATAAAACAGCTTTTTTGTTATTTTTGGTCTTTTCCCCAAGTCCTTTCAGTCTTATGTGGGAAAAACACTGTCATTTCAGTGACAAGACACTATCCCAGGTACAGGCATAGCAATGGCAATAAACAGAGATTAATATCTACTTCCTTCATGATCTGTAACTCATGTGTCATTTCTGCCCCAAATCAGCAAGGAGTGTCCACGATGGGTTTTCTTCTTCCTGAGCACTCCTCCGGGATCAGTTCCTCTAATCACTTGGAGCAATGAAGATTTTTTTTTTTTTTTGTCTGAAATAACTCTTGTTTTCACTTTCTGCTTTTCCTAAGTGATGTACTCTCTGTGTCTCTTTCTTGTAAATTCAGTTAGTTCCAAGACAACAAGAGATCAGTATCTGCAGCACGTCCTGACAGCTGGTTCCTACAGACCCTCTTCTTCAAGGTTTCATTGGAAGCAGCTTTACTGCTGGGGCAGTGGGGGAGGAAGCAGCATTCTAAACACATTCAGGAGGCTCGTACTGGGGTCACGAAAGGTTCGGTGACGCACGAGCCTCGGAACATTTCTTTGGAATTTGGGGAGTGGAAATGCGTGGGGACAGCCCTCTGTGAGAACTGGATTCCTCAGCAACCTGCCACGGGGAGCACGTGGAGCCCGCGGTGCCCGGCCCCGGGGCAGAGGCCGGGGAGGGCCAGAGGCCAGGTAACCTGCTGGCACCCGGCTCCCAGAAACCGGGCAGGGACGCCCCAGCGTAAACACTAACGGGGAACGGGGCTGCTCTTCGGTGACACCAAGTGATCTGCAAGGGTAGAGACCTGGAGACCTCAAGCTCAGAGTTGTGTTCTCCCACAGAGAACACTCTGCTTCTGGTTTACAGTAAAACCTGCTGAAGGACAATGCCATGTAAAAGCCTATTTGCTCTCACCAGTCAGGGCTGCAGCAGCTTGGTTTTTTTCTTTTTTTTTTTTATTTTAAAATTGACAGGCATAACTTCTCAGCAAACCTCTCCAAGAAAGGTCAGGAACGACAGAATCATTAAATTCTGTCATTAAGACTAAAACTAAGCAGATAAGGCTCCAACAAGGAAACCTCCTGCAGGCTGGATGCTCTCCCGTCTCCAGGATGCGTTCGCATCCCTCCGTCCTGCCCGAGAGCTGCTGGCAGCAGGGAACCAGACTTCCAGACCTGCTGCAGTTGATCCCCACTGCAGCAGAAAGCAGCAGCAAAGCCACTTAACTCCGAATCAATTCCATCTGTGCACAGCAGACTCACCCATGGGGACACAGAAGCGTTTCAGAGCTTGTCAGAGGGTTCAGCTAGCGAAGGCACATCAACAGTAAATCTGCAGCAAGGTGATCCAGCTGCTGAAGAGTAAAGGAAGGAACACGTGAATCTCTTGATGGCACCGAGATATTTTTAACGTAGTTCCTCTGCTCCATCTCACTAACAACAGTGTGCCCAGGTAGGAACAATCTTCAGAACTAACTCCTCCAGTGGCAAGGAAAAAAACACAGCT
Source organism: Athene noctua (assembly GCF_965140245.1). NCBI lineage: Eukaryota > Metazoa > Chordata > Aves > Strigiformes > Strigidae > Athene > Athene noctua. The sequence continues at coordinate 15,908,984 of NC_134052.1, forward strand.
AGAAAAATATTCTGATTGAGAAGGAAGCAAAAAAAAAAAAAAGTGTAATAATCTTTGTCCCAGCAAATCACACGTACCTTTAAATGTTTCACCCAGTCTCGGTGGGTCCTACAGCAGTTCCGCAGTTCCCAGCGGGCAAACCCAAAGCCATCATTTCACTGCCTCGCTGGCAGCACAAGCTCGTGGCCTGGGCCGTGGCTTCCCTCCAGTGGCACAAGCAGCAAGCTGCAGTTCTCCCCACGGGGAGGTCTCAGAGCAGACGAGGCACTGGACTACCCCACCGCTAAAGAAGAGGATGCTGCTGGCTGCTCCAGCCGTCGCTCCGCGCTCTCCCATTCCCCACCCAGCTCCTCGCCAAGGAAGCGCCGGGAGAAGTTGCAGGGACCCGCTCGGAATCGGCCACGAGCCCTGTCCCACACAGGGAATCCACATCACCCCGCAGCTGCTGACTGAAAACCATCAGCACTGGCCTGACCTGCCTTCCCAAGAGCATCAATCTTCTTAAAAAACCCACTTTTGTAATGCAATAGTTATTGCTATACTGGTTAAAAAAAGCAAAAGAGAACAAATGATAAAGAACACTCAGGGCACAACTTGTGAAGGTGCAGCCTCAACAAAAAAAAACAACCCTTGACCAACAAATGAAATTAAGCACATTTCAGGAATGGAGTTGCTTTGGTTTTGGGAAACAAAACTGTCTTCTTCCATGTTTCTGGCAAGATTTCAGTCCAGCAAAACGCAGCTTCTCCATCATCAAAGAACTCAGAGCCCTTCTGCAAGACACTGCTGCCTTGGACATCACCCTCGAAATCCTTTCCTGCTCATTTTTACATTTTTCTGTTTTTTTTTTTTTTTCCCCCAGATTTCAAATATCTAGAGCTTTCTCTGCATTATATTTATTCTCATTCTCAGAACCTAAACCACTGAACATTCAATACACAAGTAGAAGGTAAAATTCATTCCGATTTAAACATGTCAGAATATATGCTACCCCAAAATTACCTCCATTCCCATCTAAATCTCCGTTATTTCTAATTATTAGTTAATGAAATAATCAAAGTTCCTGTTTCACTGCCATTTAAAAACATCACTTCTCTTGTGCTTCAGGTAGTCTGACCAGTGAACCGACTTGAATAGACACACGTTATTCAACACGTTAGTGCCAAGGCACAGTATCACACACTGCGAGACTGTTTCTATGTAAAGTGGATTCCAGTCTGAAAAAAGACATTTCCTCAGGGAGGACCAATATCCCAGCAACTGTGAGATCTGAGGTGACACCAGTTTTGAATTCCATATCTGGGGGAAATAAGAACCATTGACATTTTTGTTAAAATGCAGCTCACTTTTCAATTTTATCAATTAACGTCATCAAATTTTCCGAAGTTCCATTGGTATGAAAATCCACCAACAGGCTGAGGGGATAAAACCACCCCTAAAATTACTAGAGAATGTATTATTCCAGACAATTCTGAACACATATGCTATATGAAGGGTCTCTGTCCTCACAGGAACCCCTAAACTAATTAGCAAGTGACAATACAACCCTTTGCTCATTTTTGTGAAATAAAAATATTCAAGTGTCAAAAATCCCACAGTATAAACCTTTCCACTTACTCCTACCCAATGTTTTTATATTTTGTAAAATTTTAATTATAAAAAAAATCAAACAAAACCCAATTAAGACAAAAATGGTTTTATTTAGTTTAATTTACAGTCACTACTGAAGATATAAAATTGACACAATTTTTCAGGTTAACCGCTCATAGCCACTACTCACAGAGAGTGGAAGTATGAAGGATTTTTAACCCATCTAACGTTGATTTATTTTAAACTCTTAAATCAATTAGTTCCTTTATGTTGTTGGAAAGTAAACATCAGATAACGCAGGCACAATGGTAATATCAGTACTGAGCAGAAAATAGTCTCCTTAGAAGCACGTTTTAAAAAAAGCCCAGCACGATGGAAGGAATCAGGCTTTGGGGTGCACCAAAGGGAATTGGGTTTGTTTTTAAAAAATAAAGTCACCCTTTCAGTATCTTCTGCTATTGGAGACAGCAGATGCTGCCAGACAGCGAGTGTGAATCATTTCTTCCAGGAACACCAGGGGGGTAAGGATGGGGAGTCTGGGCAGCTTGGCTCCACTCTCCTGCCATCACCAGGGGTTTTCCAGGATCTGGTATTACCTGAAGGGCCTGGGACAGTCGCCCCCAGGATATAAAATTTCAGCCCGAGTGGCCACAGCAGAATTTACAGGCTAAAATAACAAATTAACCTTCTCAGCTCCAACAGAGGACAATATTCTGCTTTGTCTCCTGCCAGTGGGTGGAGAGACCTTTCAGACTCGATCACCTCTGTAGGAAGAACCGATACGTGTTGGTGCACAGTATGAATCAAAGATATTTACATGAACCTTCATCCTGCTGCTGCTCAGCTCGAGAGCCAGAGTGCAGCGATTTCTTCCTGCTGGTGCAAAGTACTTGTCCTTCCTGTCAGTGAGATTAGGACCAGAAGAAAACTTGGATTAATCGCTGCTTCTTCACATCACTGTGGCACTCTGGGCACTTCTTCACCATCTGTATAAATAAATGAATAAAATACATACATAATATATTAAATTTCTCTATCAAGTCTTCAACTGTCCAATGTGAACCATAAGCCATGTGTAGTCATTTTACAGTCCCCAAGATTGTGGTTTTGCTATTTTTCAAGGCAGTGTTACTGTGCAGTCAGTTATTTAACTTAAGTAATAAAAGGAGGGGAAAGAAAGCCTCTCAGTAAAGCAGCAAGAAGTTTACAGCAGTTATCGCAAATTAATTACAGCTATGACATGTCTGGAAAACTAAAATACAGGAACGAGGAAATACAGAGCCTGGAAGAGCTGTTGTGAAGTAAAGGGTGTTCTTGTCGTTAGTGAAATCCCGTAAGATGGCTGATGAGTTCCCTGAACTCCTGCTTCCTCTTGCACGGATGAGAAGGAAGTGGCCTGGGCATATCAGGACATTGGTGACAGATGTGGTCATGACCAACCAAGAGTTTTGTAGGGGAAACAAGCACATTTATTTCTTCATACCACCCCACACCTTTCTCAATTAACAGCAGAAGATTGGGTTCATGAGGCAACATGTCTCCAGCCACGTTTCACTTCGCTTCTTCGCTAATCTTCAAGTCTGGTCTTCAGCCATTTGACCTGCAGATGAACCTCAACTGTTCTTTTGATAGCTTGCAAATTACTGGTAAAAGTAAAATGCTCTGCTTATTTCAAAAGTGATGTAGTAAAAAAAAAAAGTGCTTTTTTAAATTAATCTTTGTGAGAAAATTGCCAGCTCCAAAGGCTAAAGTAAGGGTTACCTACAGCAGTGGGGCTGCGCAGTATGGAAGTTAATCACTGCAAAGGGGGTTTGGGCACTAGTATTTTGAGTCTAAAAACATTAACTGAAATACCATAAATGGAGGGGGAGAGGAAAACTCACTTTACCTCCCGGTAGACAATGATTTGTCAAAAGAGCTCTGAAAATTTTAACCGTAATATAGAATTGTGAAATCTCGTATTATTTGCCCATTATTTTCTGTCTGGAAAACCTGCAGAAAAAGCATGAATAAACGATGCATTTAAACACTGAAAAGCAGCAGCAGACCTCTGCACAGAACACTAAAACCAGAAGCAGCACACACTGGCACAGCATCTACAAGACTTTCCCCCAGTGCACTGAAAATCACCATCAGGCGCCGGCACGGATCCCTCTAACACCCCTCCAGCTGCAGGGAGTTCTGTCTGCTCCTCCAAAAGCTTCTAAACCACTCCAAAATTATTTACTGCCTCTCCTCATCACTAAGCTCTTTCAGTAAGATAACTAATTGGAAAAGACACTGCAATTTGCAAGACCCAAGTCATTGCATTTTGAATGATAAGCTGTTAGTCACTTCCTCAGAGGACAATATGCATGAAAGTGTTTCTGAGCTTAAACACAGTGAGTAACTTATTAGCACAGAAGAGTTTTCAAATCCAGCCCAGTCAGTGGTGACAAAGCCCGATGCCTCTGATGAGAGTTCAGAGCTCAGGCACAGAAACCATAGTTGCTCATTTCCTGCTGGTAAAGGCACCTTGATCCCAAACAGCCCCAACAGCATCGACTGTCTGTGCAACCAACCCGAGCCCAGCGGGGATGCGGATGGACGTGTCGGGAGATGGTTCCTCTGGGATTGGTTTCAGAGAAACACGGAATAATCTTCTTCCTGTTTGCAATCCTGTGCTCTGAGCCAGGCTGTTCTTCCTTCTCATCTGCGTGACTAGCAGAGAACAACTGTCTTGTCACGGGGAGAAGAGTCTCTGTGCATCAGTCCTCAAGTAACACCCCAAACTACCAGATATTTGATTTTTCAGTAACTGAACTACACTTGGATCGCACTATAAGCGAGGTAACGTGGGTGTAGATCCACTGAGAACCATTCATCATTACAAAGATATCTCCTACGAAAGGTGAGAGGTGACCAGGCCGTGGAGTTTCACATTCTCCATAACAAAGGCTACGGAACGTGGGTCGTGCTGAGCCCTGAGGGGTGCTTCAACAGTGGGACAAAGGGCTCAGCTGGTGAAAAGATGCTTCCTACATCCCCCACACCCAACAGTTTGTTGTTTAAAGCAAGAAAAACCCCACATTATTTGAAATAGGGCATTTGATGTTTGTTGTCTGTGGAGGAGGCAAATGGATCATCCTGCTGGTGAACGCAGGACGACTCCAAGGGGCACTCATGAAGGACACGATAGCCAGGATGCATTTTCTTGAGAACTAGAAGAATATTTTGTTTGTCCTTTTTTGAACAAGTGGGCCATTAAACTGAACTAGCAAGAAGCGGGTTCAAAATGACAACAACAACAAAAAAAAAAAAAAAAAAGAAATGAGATGGCTCTTCACCTAACGTTTGGCTGAGCTGTTTGCCACAGGACACGGACGGCAGGTTCGTTTGTGTTCTGAGGGAATCGGACGAGGTGATGGAAATGCAGAGGTTTCTGAGTAAACAGAGGCAACCTTTGGCTCAGGGAGTTCTTGTGTGGCAAATAGCTTCGGGGCTGAGAGATCACCTACAAGTATCATCACTCATGCCTGCCACATTCTTTTATCCTTCCCTAGCCATCCTTTTTTGGCCACTGGCAGAGGCAGAGTGCTGGGCTGGATAAACCTTCACTCTGACTCAGAATGCCTGCTATTGTATTCTGATTACTTGCTTCAAACTTTATCTGTCTTTCCTGATCTTTACAAATTAGAAGACTGTGTTCAATCAGAGCTGTGGTATGCTACCACAAAACAAAGCTCTGATTCACTTTGCTAAGAAAAAAAACCACAGATACTTTCTTTCCTCTGATATCACCTGGTACAACGTGGGATGAAGTTTCACCATAACTAGCAAGATTATTCAGGTTAAGTGGCAAATACGGAAGTCATTAATAACAAACAACCTGTGGGGAATGACTCATTTCCCCAAACATTGTTTTGTATTGGATACCTGAATAGAACAGAGTCCTTCCAGTTGGTAGGGTCCTACAGCAACCATCTTGTCCAACTCCCTGAGCACCTCTGGGATCAACCAAAAGTTAAAGCACCTGAAGGGCATTGGGGCATCGACCACCACTCCAGGAAGCCTGTTCCAGCGTTTGACCACCCTCTTGGGAAAGAAACATTTCCTAACATCTAGCCTGAACCTCCCCGACAGAGCTTTGAAGGGCTCCCGTGCTCCTGTCGCTGGCCCCCAGGGTGAAGAGCACCTCCCTCTCCACGTGCCCTCCTCAGGAAGCCCGAGTGATGAGGTCACCCCTCAGCCTCCTCTCTCCAAACCAGACAAACCCAGTGTCCTCAGCTGCTCCTCACAGCACACACCTTCCAGCCTCCCACCAGCTTCACTGCCCCCCTCTAGAGCCATTCTAGTACCTCGATCTGAAATACTGTCTAATTTAGTAAACCCAACGATTTTAATCTCCAGTCTAAGAGATGTGCAATCAGATAAAGGAGTGATTAAAAAAAAAGTTTAGACTAAACAAGTTCTGTGATTTATCTATGAGCTACAAACTCACATTAACTTGAGGATTAAGGAGAAAACCAGACCTCAGAATTACTAATTTCAAGACAAAAGCCACAGAACAGGGCAGTACAATTGCTCAATATACACCAGTTCTAATTTTGTGGGTTCTTAAACTGACGAAACAACAATTACATCTTACTGGCAAAAGGAGAGAGTTTTTCCCCAGCCACTTACAAGATAAAAGTTTATGGGCTGAGATAACATAATTGCTGTGGGATAACAAATGCTTGCCTAACCAAAAGGCAAACTCCCCAAGGAGCTCCTTCTGTTCCTTAATCAAGTCTCAAGCAGCAGAGATTATAAACACATGCCAGTAAAATTCTTGTCATGATTTTCCTAGAGTCTTTTCTGAAGTGGAGTATGCCAACTGTCAGATGTTCATCCCCATGCTACTTGAGCATAAAAGGAAAAATTGAGTATTCAGTGGTAATTCAAGTGCCTATGCAAGGGCAATTGGTTTGACTGCCTGACCTGCAGCTGTCTTGTATTTTCTTACACACATTCCTTATAATCCAATACATTCAGATTTTCACATTTTTGAAGAAATATGGCATAGAAGACTGAGGATGACATTTATTTGAACAGTTATCCTGAATTCCCTCTAGGAGATACATGTCTGAGAGCATCAGTCAGGGCATTACTACTCTATATTCCTCTTGGACCAGCTCTTGGTTGTATTTTATTGGGATATTAGTATACTGTTTATTTTCTACACTTAGCTGGCATAATTTAGTGTCGTCTTCCCCAGAAAGACCTTTCCCTGGAACTTGGACCGACTGATAATTTTGTACTTACTTATAGATCCATAGGTTGAAGAAATTTCTTTTCCTTCCGTACTGTTTTTGTAGGTCCCTGAGCTCCATTGATTAGTGTTTTCCACCACCTATGAATGTTTAGAAACCACCCTGCTCTCTTATCAGACTCCCATCTCCAGGCTCACAGATTATTAATACCTGGCTGTCAAATCAAACGTTGGGTAAGATGCTACCAAACACATGAGAGCAGCAACATCCTCTTACCTAAAGAATTTCAATCACCAATTTACTCAGCCAGGAAAACTAAATGGAGAAGATAACACAGGGTATTTGAGCATGAATTTAGAATCATAGATTCACAGAAACATTTAGGTTGGAAAAGACCCTTCAGATCATGGAGTCCAACAGTTAACCTAGCCCACCACTAAACCACATCCCTAAGCACCACATCTACACCTCCTGTAAACACCTCTAGGTATGGGGACACAACCACTTCCCTAGGCAGCCTGCTCCTGATTTGCCTCATCTCACAGTTGTGCTTTATAGTTGGTTTTTAGATGGAGAAAGTTATGGAACTAAGCAAGAAAAAAAAAAAGGTTCAAATGTAAAAAAATATATATATATATTTTTTTTTTTTTCAAGTTGACTCCACAGCTTGTTGCCTGAACAGCTCTAGATGGGAAAACATGTGGAGGTAGCTTTGGAGGAGGTGCAAAGGTGTAATAAAATAAAAAAAAAAAAAAAAAAATCACAGCGTAAGGCAGAGGTCTGCCTCCAATTACACTGCAGAGCACGGAAAATAATGAACCAAGCGGTAAAACCTCCATTGGGATTTGGCTGTTCTCTCTAACAGAGAAATTCTGTTTCCAGGGCTGTCCACATGGTTGTCCCCAAAAGCACAAAATTCACCAGCAGTTTCAGGAAAAACTGAAACCAATGAACAAGATAACCTTTAGGAACTGCTCCCAGCATGTTTTGCAGCAAGTGAAGTCACATAATGGACATTTAAAAGGCACATCATCCTCAGATTTGCAGTTAGAGCACTGGAATCTTCCTAGAAGAGAGGTGGGGATGGGGAGAGGGTGAGAGAGAGGAAGGAAATGACTAAATTCCAGTAATCACCTGTAAATTTCTCATCCATACAAGTTCCCAGTGCAGTCCAGAAAACAATAACCATGAGCTTTATGAACTACCTTCACGGGGCAATACCTGGCCCTATTACATGATTTCTTTCACATGACCTCACTCAGTCTCTCAGTGCTTCAGGTCTCAATTACAAACTGAGGTTACATCCTCACTTTACAAGGAAGTTGTGGAGAAAAAGATGTAAGTTCTGAGGAAACTATTACACCATTGTGATAAGGACAATGAAGGGCTTTGGTAGACCATATGCAAGTGGCAGAAAGTGCAAATGCTATTTAGCAGATCACACAAATTGTTATCGCACTTAAGCAAATATAAGCATGAACCAGTCATCATTTCACAGATCCTTAACACAACTCTCATTTCTGTAACTTTTCTTAATATAGAGAATTGCATCTGAAACCTCACTTATACCTACCACACTCTGGCTCCATCTCTAGGGGAAAGATAGGCACAGCTCCAGAGCCGGTGGGTGCTCTCACGTTACCGGATTCTTTTGATACTTTGATCTTTGGCAATCCGAGTTTGCTTTCCTGGTTAAAGCCAAAGGAGGAAATCTTCCTCTGAATTTTCTCTGGTGCCTCACCCTTAAAAGTGGCTGCAACTGGTTAGAAAAAAACAACAAAAAAACAACACAACAGTATAATGCAGAACACAATACACAGACTCCACAAAGCACAATCGGCGGTAAGTTCAGTAATTCCTCATTGTATAAGAAAAACACAATTTGAATAACTATTTCTTTATGCCACAGTGCTTAGTATCAAAACACCTGTTAACCAACCCACACGTTATTACTGAAAAGGACCCTTTATATTGAAATAGTTGTGTGGAAATTCTTCCTAGACAGAGTGGATCTCAATCCACTCCTGCTCCCACCCCACTTAAGACGCAAAAAATTCTGCCTTCACCCTCAACACATTTCACCATTTAAAGAACACAGCAGTATAATTTTTTCTTGTTTCCTTGCATTTCCCCATCTCACATTGCCTTCTAGCTTACACCTGTGTTGTTTTGGTTTTTTTTTTTTTAAGACAATTTGGACACAGACAATTGGGTTTTCTTCCTTTACACACCTCGTGCAGGAAGGCCCTAGCGCACAGCTCAGGCTGCTGGACACTACCCATCATACTAACAAATAATACTCTAAACTTCAGACAAATTTCTTTCCCAACCTTGCACGTGGCTTTTCTCTCCGTTCGTGCACCAGCTCTCCGCACTCAGAGGGACCCCTTCACCTTGAACCTGGTGTTGCAGTTGCTTCTCTCCCTGGCCACAGACCATTCCAGTCAAATCTTTACACATCTCTTTGAACTGCTCTTTGTGATGAGGGCGCACAAACATGTAAAACCCTGTCCAAAAGAAAACAGTCAAATGAAGAGGAAAATAAATGCCTGATCATGGAAGACTCTGTGTTTTGGAGAGGAGAAATTCTTTGGAAGCTAAGCCAGAATCAGCCATATTCCTAGTTGATTTTCTAATTACAGGCTTTTCCTTGACAGAATACAGCTGAGCATTTAGTACTGAAAATAACCTCAACTTGCCTTGGAATTCTTCCATTCTCTACAGCTAAAGACAAATATCTGCTCCAGCCCTTCACCTGGCAACTGATCCAGCAAAATCATGTATATACACAATATCTGCAGAGACTCTCTCAAATTCTTTGTTACTATTTGGTTGACAAGAATTTATAACACATACAAAAATTTTTAAAAATCCCGATTATGACTCACTGCCAAGCACAATCCTACCAAAGTCCTCTGAGGTCAAAACTTTTTCTCAGTAGATACTGACTCTCTGTGAAAGAAAATGTTCAGGAGGTGATGATGACTCAGTGCCACACAATTAATTTCCCTCCCACTCTTCGCTGTGTTGAAGTGAATGAACCAGAAGAAATATTTTCTAAAAATTTGGAGACGATGACATCTACTCACAGTCAGTGGAGTACTTATTATTATTTCCTAAAGACAAACAAACAACACTACACCAGCATTTCCCAGCCTACACCGTTTGCATCATTTCCTGCAGAGGAATTAACAGACACATGGGACAAAGTGGAACTGAGGTGTTACACAGCACGAGACAAGATGTCTCCACCAAGATAATCAGGATCAGTATGGAATCCCCCTTCTTCCTTTTTTTAAACAATAAAGCCTGACTCAAATTTTGAAAACTTCTAGTTTCATAAATCCTTTCATCATTAAGACTATGAAAGGAAAAAAACAAACCAAACTACTTGAGAAAATAAGTAATCAGCCTGAAATGTCTCAATAATTATTATGAATGGTAAGGATATAAGATGATGACACAGTCCCGTAACTATTTCCAGGTAAAGCTCTGCAGAATAGTGAATCAACTGTGATTTCTTATCCCAAAATCTGTAAGGGATCTAAGAGCTCAGCACCAGTATAGCAATCAGTGGTCATGAGAACAAAAGTGGAGTCAGTTCAATAGTCACTGTCTTTTCTAAAGAGCAATCACTTGTAGAAAGTGATTTCTTGAGGAGAAAAAAAAAAAAAAAAGCAATGAAATCATTTGACTGAAGATTAGGACTGGAATTGCTGAGCTATTACCTAATGTTTTTAACGGATAATTTCTAACTAAACAGAGATAATATTTCATAACCTTGACATTTTTTGCTCTCTGAATGATTCATTTAAACACATTTTTCCTGCTGCTCGATTTATTTGCTTTGCTAAACTGGGAGATGGGAGGACTGAAGTTTACCAACGCTAACAGTTTTTCCTAAAAGGGGAAAATTTGCAAACTAATGACCAGTGAAAGGTTATTGTTCACGTCAGATCACAACACCCACGTCTTATTTTCAATTAAAGGAGAGGGATTTAGACAAGAAACCCTTACTTTGTAGGAGATGAAAGTCTTCTGGCCTCTCAGTGGTGAGGGCTGCTATCACTGCTATCATGGCATCATAGTTATCTGTCTTCTTGTAAGCTAACAAGGCTTCATAGAACCGGCTGTAAGCGCTTTTGTCCAGAGCCCTTTTCACATCGTTGAGGTAGGTAGTCCTGAGGACCTGGTGGTGATCTCTCCTAGAGCTCGAAGCTTGTTCAGTGTCTCTCCTTACAGCTTGACTGGTGTTCTGCCCTGAGAGACAAAGAACACACGTGAGCAGGGCTTGGGGAGGGACAATCAGGTCACTCTTTTGTACCGACCGCTCTTTTCATTAAAGTAGTCCAGGAACCCCTTTCTGAAAGTGGTGAAGGCCTGCAGAGCCACACGCCTCCCCCTGGCACAGCCTTGGGCAGAGCCAAGACCTGCTCCTGGAAATGGCAACTGAGCACAAATGTATTCTGGGGATTGCTTTTAGCATCTCCTGGAGGATTTTTTTTTTATCTTTTAAATGGAGAAATGCGTCAGATGGTCACTAGGGAATGAGAAAAAGGTGACAGAGAAGACACTGTGCATGAAGGTCAGCAATAAATCAGAGTCTGTGCTACACTGAGGGAGCAGAAGCATTTGAAATGGATGGCACAAGCAACTATGCTGGCCTGACACGTGGGCAAGGAAACTGTCAGGGCAATTTTAAAGAACAGATTCCTCACCCCTTATTAATAAAAAGGAGAAAAGGGGTGTATGTGTTTCCCAACAGGAAAACATAGTGTCAAAAATGAATAACTAACCTGAAATAACACACAAGATGGCATGAGAGCCATGCAGGAGCACAACAGAAGGCAAGAGTAGCTGTGAACATCCTGCTAAACTCCAAGTGGACTTGTGTTCAAAATGTCAAGTCTTTCCTCTAAAATGTATTGGAAATCAAAAATTTGTGGTTTGCACACTGCAGGCATGCAAATATGGATGAAGTATATGAAAAGAAACTGATTTAAATTAACCAGCCTCATCTTTTGGTATTTAGATCTTTGTTTTCCACTAAAGAACTTCTAAAGAAGTTAAAGAAAATTATGAAGTTTTAAAAGATAGGCTCGGTTCAATGTTCCAAAAGGGGAAAAACATAGGTGTGAATTTTATAATCAGTATCTTTTATTACGTATCACACAGCTTTCTGACATTTTCACAGGAGCATACCCTACTTAAGGAGTGAGCAAGAGAAATAACACGTGCATTTATTGCTATTATTTTCACAATTATTTTTAGTGGAAACAAGTTTCTGGGAAAAACAAATCTGATGGACCTCAGGACAAAATAATTACCAAAGATTCTGTTTTGTTCAAATGTTCTTAAAAGACAAAACAAAACAGGAAAACAAGTCAAAAGAAACAACATGGCTTCATATATGAAAAGCTTTTAAAGCCTTGCAGGAAACACTGGCCTGTATTTTTATTTCTTCTTTTTTTTTTTTTAAAGAAAAGGATTAGCCTTTGACTATTCTTTACTCTCGAAAAACTTCTAAGCTGTCCAATTATCCTACTCATTTCCTTGTGAGAAATACAAAAAATTCCCAGCTGTTCTCAGGAAAATCTGTAATCAAACAACAACTGAACCTTTGACTTCAAAGATAAATACTGGACAGTACGAGACAAGGGGGGTACATATAGAGATTACGTGCAATTGTGATAATACATTTGCTAGTCTCGGTTTCTGCAGAAAAAACAGACTGGCCACATTACCAGTAACAAAACAGGAACCGTTTTCTTCTTCACACCTGGATTTGCGCTGAGCCAGTCTAAAATTACGTTCCCCAAATGGCTCTTTCAGGAGCCCTGGGTGAACAAAGCCCAGCACTCACCCTTTCCCTCACTGATGTATGCCAGGTCAGTCTCCAGGGCAAGCTTCTGGTGGGTTTGTTTTTTTTTTAATTGGGTTTTGTTCTGTACAATCCTTGCTGAAAATTCCGAATTACCATCACTCCTACCTATGGATAGGGAGCCACTGGGCTAGGTGACCTCAAAAAACATTGGTTCCCACCAGGAGAAGTTACAGTCACTGATGAAATAAAACATAACATGTATTTCCTCGGGATTGGGTTTTTATTGAACATGAAGGGTACCTGCACTATTCAGTCCTGTTGTCAGGTGGAATCCTCCCTGGTTCAAGTGGAGTCCAGGGTTTAGCTGAGCACACGAGTCCTCTGAGAATGATGTTTTTTGCTGACTCTGCTTGTCTTCTGTTAAATCAAACCAGTCTGTTAACAGCGAGCTTAGAGGAGAATGAACACAGAATGGTGCATTTCAAAGCATGCTGAAAACACCTGAAGATGTAGATGTCTTTCTCTGGTAAGAGGGGATGAGCTAACACCTTGCTTTTTTTAGGACTTCATTGTTCCAGGGTTTCAAAAGACTTCACAAGCTCTGCGAGGAAACGATTACCTTCTACTCACAGTTCTGGTGGCACTAGCTGAGTAGCAAAGATATACACAAAGGTTTTAATCCGCAGCCTAGATTCACACTTTAAATAAATCTGTAAAATCCCTTTCTGAAATAAAATTACTAACTACGCAGTAAGTAACGCTCAGGCATCTGCATATGCTCACAGGAAGGCAGGCAAGGGGACCAGGCAGAGCAGAGACTTAGCTCAATACTGATTAAATTAAACTGCCTTTCATTCTCGCAGTTCTGCTCTGCGACCGGGCAGTGTCTGTCAAGGGATACAACTGCCTGCACAGTGCTGAAACAAGCTCCTCACCCATTTTCTTGGCTAGCAGCTCCCTCTCTTTCTGCAGGAGGCTGTGCTCAGGTTTGTAGCCACACCCCACTCCAGTCAGACTGCAACATGCTTCATCAAATTGTTTTTTATGTTGAGGTCGAACAAACTGGTAAAATTCTTCCGTTAGAGAGAAGGAAGAGGAGAGAGAAAGAAAAAAATAAATCAATTCATAACAGGTAATAAATGGCAGGACTTCCAGGTTCGGTAACATGAAGGTAAAAAAAGCGCAGCTAAATAACTTCAAATAAAGATATCATTATCTAATATTTATACAATAAGAACAGAAGTGTCACAAAGGTCAGCTATCATGCAAACTTCCAGCAATAACACTTCCAGTAGGTAATAACTGTAATTTTTTCACGGCAAATATGAAGTAGCTTAACTCTACTTACGAGCTACCTCATAAATCACGGGCCAAAGTATCTGCTAGGCTGATACTTCGGATAACTGATATACTGTTAATTTTACACCTCATCTTACCATAAAATATTTGCCAACCAAAAGCCTAAACGTCAAATGAACTTCAGGTTTCGGGTGCCTGACACTTTTGAAAACTAGACTTGGGCCTTTCAGTATTTTCTCATCTATACGGTAGATCAGCAAACTGGGAAACAAGATTGTGGCTACTATTAGTACTAAGTGCTCATACTAAGCCTCCCATTCCTTAACCTTAAAATTAACCTTTAACAATTTACAAGATGTGTAACTATGCTTTTTTATTTTAGTAGATGAAAAAAAGTCAGAGAAATCTGCCCATTTGCTCACAAGTTGAGGGAAACAAAAATTCAGAGAAAACACTCTGTTAAACTAGAAGAAACGCTGGTGGAAGTCCAGTTCCTGTCAATGCAGTTGTTAAAAGCCAAGAAAATAACCAGCTAAACCAGTAAACTACCCATGCTTGCCCAGATCACTTGCTTTATACTCACCATTATTTAAGTAGAAAATTTCTCTAGATATTCTATCTACTTATTCACTGCTTTAACACTGAACCCTTACAAAGGGTTTGCACAGCCACACTCCTATCTCACCTCCTAAACCCCAGGGAATAAGCTGTACTGCTGTTACGCAAGTTTACACTGACACAAGCTTCTGTGGAATGTGATTTTTTTTTTTTTCATGCCTGTCAAGATGCAGACTAACATATGATAATTAGACTGAAAAGATTTTCTGTGTGATCTGGGAATATCAAGTGATGCACGTTAATGGCTATCATCCTGATTGATCTGGATTTCCAGTCTAAACCACCTCTGAAAATACCCAAGTCTATTTAAAATTTGAAGGTTACATCACAAATATACTAGGGAAGCCATCACACCTCGTAACAAGATATGCTTTTTTTCATCCTCTATAAAGAGAGAGCTCATTTGAGATAACATAGCAGGGAAGTCATCTGTCTTCTTGTAGTGCTGAAGAGCCTTAGAGAAGAGATCATAGTTCTGTTGGCTTAGGGTCTCCTTCACTGTTGCGATGTACAGCGTAGCTCGGGCCTTCTTCGGCTCCGTCAGGTCTGCTTTCTTATCAGCTGCCTGCAAAGCCAGGAAGACTCTTCAGTAAATAGTACAACCTGAGGAGTTACTCCCAATGAATTCAGATGGAAGCAATATATTTACAATTCCGCCAGCACACAGAACAATGAGTGCTTAAAACTAACAGGTTACTCTCTCTTGCAAATATAGTAGTTGCCCCCGTATCCACGTGTTATTTCCCAAAAACCTCAAACACACATCCCCACCCAAAAAACCTGACCAGCTTCAGAGCCACAGAATAAACACAAATCTAACTGGTCTACCTCCTGGAAATGTCCCATTAACTGAAAATCATAAATCTCTGAAGGAGGAGACACAAAGAACGGAGGGTGTTCAAGCATTTTGGCTCCTCCGGGACACTTCTTGAAGACACTATACACACGAGCAAGTTAGATTACTCCCTCGTGTTGGGAAACGTTATTCTACAATCACAAGCAGCAAGGACTTGAAAAAGACTCAAAACAACTTCTCCTTTATGAAAGTGACTGTGCGCTGGAATATGCTCACACACTTCAAACATATAAGCTGTAGAACCCTTGTCCTGTGACTTCGTGACAAAACCCAGCATCAACGGGGCAAACTCTTGAGGGACGAGTATACTGTTAAGTCCTCCAGCT
Source organism: Athene noctua (assembly GCF_965140245.1). NCBI lineage: Eukaryota > Metazoa > Chordata > Aves > Strigiformes > Strigidae > Athene > Athene noctua. The sequence continues at coordinate 15,924,728 of NC_134052.1, forward strand.
GATTATTGTATCTGTTTCTAAAACATTAATCCCATCTACATCTGTGAGCACCCGTTCCCCCCCAGAAAAGCGATGCTATGCACCTTCTCCGCTGTCAAAACTGACTGCTTCAGAGGAATGTTCCTAGAGAAGGCAGCCAAGTCTCGTTGCACAATTCTATTCTTAGGAGAAGGCTTAATAAGAGAAATGACTTTAACTCCAGACCTTGAGGGCAAGGCTGACTCATGGTGACATCAGGTAGCAACAAACTGCAAAACACAACCTTCTGCAATGAACCTGCTTCTTTTCCTCACACCTTGAATATTATCAGCTTCAGGATCTGTGACTGCTTTCATCAGTTCCGTTTCCTAGGTGACTGGGAGTCTGACAGACAGCACCCAGTTAAGACAGTACCTTGGACAACTACTGCCACACACAATCACCCAGGGGATTCCCATTAATTGATCATGACTCTTAAGCAACTAGCTGCATAATCACAGAATACCAGGTTGGAAGGGACCTCAAGGATCCCCAGGTCCAAACTTTCCTGGCAAAAGCACAGTCTAGACAAGATGGCCCAACACCCTGTCCAGCTGAATCTTAAGAAGTGTCCAGTGTTGGGGAATCCACCACTTCTCTGGGGAGATGATTCCAGGGGCTGATTGTTCTCATTGTGAAAAATGTTCCTCTTATGTCCAATCAGAATCTCCCCAGGAGTAACTTGTACCCATTACCCCTCGTCTTTCCCATGTGACTCCTTGTAAAAAGGGAGGCTCCATCTTCTTTATATATCTCTGTCGATATATATCTATATCTGTCTAATCAGTTAAGTGAGTCTGGAGACAGGGCAAAAAAATAGTGCACAACTGCAAACGTAACGCACAATGACCCACCAGAGGTGGGGTTAGGATGCAATCGCTTACCCGAAGAGAACTGGTCAGTTATAGCCCCTGAGGCTCTACCAGCAGCTGGACTGCACGATCCTGGTAGGTCCCTTCCAACTGAACTATTCTAGTCTATTCTAATCAAAGAGTGACACCACCCACCACACCTGGTCAATAGGAGATGTTCACAAGGTAGTCAATGACAGGAAACAATTTTTTTTTTTTTTTTTTTCACCTAATAGCCCTACCTGGAACTGTGCCTGACTGGGTCTGTGATATCTAGGTTTAAGAAAAAGCATGGCAAAAAAAAGATTTCAGATGTGCGTTGATGAGTATTTATAACTTGGAGAAAAAACATAATTGTTCTGGCATCAGTCATCTGTCTGCCTAGAAATTTCCAATTCTAATTAAAGCAGTCTGCAGATCAAAGGGACAGCACAGACATGGAAACACATACTGTATTGCTGACTAGCTTTATTTTCTTCCTTCCTCCTTTCTGCTCATCTGTTAACCTCTTCTCGTACTGAAGGGAAAGTGTTGACAGACGTTGTGCCTGTGAAGATGAAAAAGAAAAGAAGAAAGGTCCAAAAACCCTGACTTTTCAAAGTTATTGTGTGTTTAATTTAGCCATTTCCAGTAGTAAAGCTTGTTAACCCTGTTTGTGACACCATTCAAGAAAGGGAAACAAGTCAACCTAAATTTTTGCAACAGCCTGAGACACATACATGTTTCTAGAAGATAACCACCTACTGGGCAATTCAGGGAGACCAAACCAGAGAAAAATAAAGACAAAGTTGATCTTGAGGGCTGTTGAGAAAGCAGGTATGTGAAGTGATTTATTTCTTTGGTCTTGTCCAATAAAAGAATTCAACAGCAAGTATGCGATTATCCGTGCAGTTACAGGATAGTGTTGTTCACTTGTGAGAGGAAACAGTGAAATAACGGTACCTCTGTATTCCACTGTGACTTCTCAATGTGTATTCCGATCATAGAGCTTCAGAGTCAAATTAAACTAAAAGAAGACTAAAAATACACCAACCCCATAGCCAATAACCTCAGATTTGCCAGTTTGTAGAGTTGCTGATACTTAGAAATACAACCCTCAGTGCACTCATAATACTGCAAGGATATTGAATTCCAGAGAAGCCTGACCATGATTTAAGTGCACATTTAAATACATTTAAGCATCATGTAAAGGAAGGAAGAATTGGAATAAAGCAGCAAGTCAAACATTTATGATGCATGCAGTAAGTCAGAAAAATAATCAAAAATATCATCTTAATGATGGGTTATGTAAAGGCACCATCTTGAATAGCATGGTCCAGAATTAATAAGGCTTCTGAAAGACAAGTTTCCATAAGGCAAATCTCACAAGGAAAACTGATTAAGGGGAACTGACAAATCATCCTTTAAACGGATTGAGAAACTCTTGTATTTTGATTTTTTTGAGACTACAAAGGCTGCTTTTCTTCTTTTTCACCCCAAGGAAATTTCAGAATGACAGCAGCTTAATTTCCATTAATTAGGAACCAAGGGTACAGTTGTCCCGATCCAATATCAGGGAGGGTTCTTAAACAATCCCGAGAGCAAGATTAAGACACAAACGAGGTCAGATGCTGCATAACCTTATGAACTTTATTTTCTATAACAACTAATAAGAGCGATAGGACAGAGAGGAAAAGAAAGGAAAAGGTCGGAATCCCTAAGCAAGAACACAGTAGAGGCGCAACTAATTACCACCACCACGACCGGGGATCCGGCGATGTTCTGTCGGTCCGATGATGCTCCACGTTCCTGGCTCCGAGTTGGTTCCCCTCTTCTAGTTGGTTTCCCTCTTCAAAGGAGTACACAGTCTGTCTTTTTTATAGTCCCCGTCCCCACAGTTTGTCCGCCCATTTCCACAGGGCTCGTTGTTGTAGGTGCCACCCCGTGGTCCTCCGTGCGCGCATGCCCGGGTGTCCATGGCGGTCGTGCTGGCGAGGGGCCGATCTGTCTCACCGCGGTTTCCCCTCCACCCGGCTCACGCGTAGGCGCAGCTCAATGGGTGTCTCCTCTAGGGCAGATGTGCTTTTCGTTGGGGACTGTGTTTCCTTCAAGATGTGCTCCTTTATGCTGAGTCAGGAAGTGGTCGTCGTGGAGACAGCGATGTTGAGACATACTAAAAGTCCAAAAAGTTCCTTACAACAGCATAACCTTGATAAAATTAAAAATGGTAACACAAATGATGTGATGGATGGTGCAGATTGGTACGAAAGCACATCAACCCCACTGTCAGTCCAAATGCTGATTAGAACCAGCTCAGTACTAGCCCCGGGGTGGGAGCTGGTTCCTTCAGAGGCACTGCATGTCTCGGGACTACGCTCCCCAGATCTCTGGTGCTGGAGATCATGGGTTTAGGTGCAGCACAGGATGACCCCACAGTCCTCTGAAAAAAAGTCACAGATGAGTAGTAATGCCAAATATAGAAAGCAGACACGAGCTGGCGCAGTGCCGCGCCCTTCGGACCATCGACTTCACCGACTTCAGGAAATGCCGAGCAGGGCCAAAAGAAGTGCAGCTGCACTTAACAGATCAGAGCTGAGTGATCCAGTGCCTGGAGACGTGCCAAGCTTTCCAAATAATAATTTCTGGTGTCTGTACCGCGGCAGCCCATAGGTGATGGAGCCAATTTCTCAATCAGCTGCACACAAGTTAAACATTCTTCACTCTTGCTGGTTTCTCCAAGTTTGTACATTCCCTCTGTTCTGTACACGTCTCCATCCATCCCCCTTAGGCCTCCTGAGACATTCCCCAGATACTCCTTACACCTCCACACTTCCCCGAGGAGTTCTTCCCCTAAGCCAAGGGCTCAGGTGTGTTGCAATAGGCATTCCTGGAGTCCACACGGCAGTCAGCAGCCAAACCGAGTCCCCAGGCAGTTTAATATCCCTGCTGATGGCAGCCAGGTGAGGGAACGACCCCCAGCTGCAAGAGGGATTTGGGGAAAGCAAGAAGAACATAGCCTCGTCCCTGACGTATTAAAAATACCAATCCAAGAGGACAGAAGGAACAGCACAGAAGCAGCTTTGATCATCTTAATGCAATAGTGGTTTTTTTTGATTCAGACAAAAAAATATTCCACATGTCTGCAATTTTTGTTCTCAGAAGCAAACCAAAAGATTTTCATCTGAAAGTGCTATCTAATCCATAAACACTCCTCCCACCCTTTAATTCATTATCTGGTCACCTCGAATCTGCTGACACAGATCCCACCCAGGAGGAACTGCACACCTACCAACCTCTCCTGGGAGAGCCCTTTGCTCTCCGGAGAGCGTGGGTAACCGCCAGGAATCTACGTGCTCAGCACCTACAGAGCACAGCACAAGCAGGTACCCGTCGGCCATCTCGTTGAATGTGGCAAGGAAACCCTTTGATTAAGCTTAATTATGAGAACTTGCAGTTACCAGTGCCGACTACGGGGAGTTTTTCCTTGAAAGCGGGTTGAACTGGTACTCTTAAATCAGTACCAAACTCCTTTTGCTTTAGAGACTACAATTTTTACTTACAAGCAAGTACTTTGCCACACCGCTGCCATTACCTTTTCCTCTCCTGACAAGTCACTCTCCTCCTCTGCATCCTCGCTGCCCTTCTCGTTGCGCTCCAACGCATCCAAGAGCCCAGTACATTGTCCTCTAGGCGAGACGAGCTCTTGTTCATATTCCATGCAGAGGCTGGATGCTCCATCTCCATTTACTGGCATCACAACATAATACAGATGACAAATTAACATTCCACATTATTATTTGCATTTTTTTTGGCCTTAGTAATACCTCAAAATTTTTTACACAGCAATCCGCAAAGACGTGTTGGTTTAATCTTCCACATCTTGCAAAATTTCATTATATGACTTGGGAAGATGACTGATTTGGTTAATCACTCCCAAAGTTGCTCAAGAATTTGTTACCACAACCTGGTGGACTTCTCTCAAACTTTTCTTTAAGTGGTGGTTATATTTAGCTTCAAAATAGCTCAGGATCAAGGGAAAAGAAAAAAAAAAACCCAAACAACTTTTCTCCAACAATTGTCTGTGTTTAACTACTTCAGCTTTATAGATTTCCAAAACTGAGTTCCTGCTGAAGAGATTCTGGCTTGAAATAGGATTTATTTTTTAAACAAAACAAGGTGGGTTTTTGTAAAGCCTGCAGTTCTCACAGTATCAATACCTAGAAGACACAGTCACCCTCAGGTCCCAAGAACACATACTCACTAATCAAGATCCAGGTATATTTGGCTTTAAATATAAGAAGCTAGAGCTGCAGGTAGTGTTAAATTAGTATCAGTTTGCTCCTTCTAAAAGGCATTCTCTTCAAAATATATTTCCACTATTTTGCAAAATCATTTCAACAGTCGGTTAACTAAGAAAAGTCACTATTTTGAGAAGAACGGAGTATATTATGCTATAAATTAAAGAGTCAGAGCAAGAAACATTAGCCAAAACTACGATTACAGGTGCAGTTTGATGTTACAGCTAATGCAATGCAACTGAAAAATCTGTGTCGAAGGAGGGACTGCAGCTCCTTTCCTTCACCTCCAGTCGTGTGCTCCAGCCCATTTCTGAGGTGGATCTACCCGTCACATGAACAAAAGGTAAATTAGGTCATTTCCTTGCTCTGCAGTTGCACAATAGATGGATTCAAATCAAGGGAAGGAACATAACCACGCAGTCAGAAATCAAGGGAGAAAGAAGTGGCGGCCAAAGTAATCTCTTTTAATGACATCCTGCGCTCACACTGGCTTAGACGTGATGTGAAATCACCCTCACACTCAGTCATTAACTGGTTTGGAACCACAGTTTGAAACACAACTTCATTGTTCTGTTCCAAAACAAGTGATCTAGAGTGGAGCATTCTGACAGAATATCTGATGGGAGAAATACTTTATTTCTTTGGCATTAGCTCAGCACAAATTTTGAAACACCATTTTGTTCCAAGGACAATGGCCTCTTTCTGCTTTCTTAGTCAGATTACTGTGCAAGAGTCATTTATACGACGGGGTGGAAGAAGGACATATGAAGGTCAGTGCTAGTCAGAACAGACTTCCAGTTCTTATTTTTTAAACTATCTATGATATCCCAAAGTGCTCTTTGTTCTGCAGGCCACTTTTTCAGGTCCCATCTGCACCTCTGCTCTGTAGCTGCACCTGGTTCCTCCATTTTATAATGCTGAGCTAAGTCCCTTCTGATCACTTTTACATCAGCCTTTGAGCTCTCCTTGCTCTCTCTCCCATTCCAGTTTCTCATCTCTCGCCCTTCCTTTTTTTGGTTCATCTTAAAACAAAAAAAGTGTATTGTGAGGACCCAAACCTACCTTTTCTTTTCTTCAAACTGGGAACGTGGTCATCCAAGTTTTTGGCTTTTTTCAGGGAGAGGATTTGCTCAGATGAAGTAGATGGTGCTGAACTGCTTTCACTGAGGGAACCCGCAGAACCAGGAGGGCATTGTGGCAGGGGTGGGGGCATCTGCAAGCAGTTTCCCAAAATAGTACAGTAGGTAAGAAAGCCACTCTTCCACTTCACTCCCTTTGGAACCAAAAATCTCAGCAACCCAGACACCTCCTTCCTCCCAAATAACCCATGACAGCAAGATTGTTACACATTCTGGATTTATGTGCTTTTGAAAAAAGGATCAAATCACTCAGAAGTGATACAGAGAGATGAAGGGTAGTAAGAAGGCTTAGCACTAAGTGACCTGTGTAACAGAAAAAAGGTCATGACCCCACTAAAGAACAACTCGCTTCCTAATTTGGTTCCCTGCAACACAGTTCCTTCAGGCAAAGTACACTGGATTGTGGTTCTTATTTACCATGAAACTCCCATTTATGATCAGAAAAGATCCAGTCATCCGGTATCATCCTTCTGTAACTATTCTGAACAATTTTTATTTGGCTAAAGCATCTTCCAGGAAGTCATCCAAGTCTGTACATGAAATTCTAAGTGATTATTTTAATCTTAATCTCTATTTTGGGGACAAAAGTTTCCCCATTCTGTCTGTCTTCCAGCCCATTTCTTGTTATGGCTTTCTTCAGTCAATTAGAAAGCCTTTTTACCATATAAATTTTTAAATCAAAGAATGTTACTGAGAAAAAGAGCTTCTTAATGCTAAGAGAGAATTCATGTTAGTAGAGATGACCCAGCAGTGAACTGTAACAGTAACTGATGGATCTGTCTCACTCTTTATACTAGTCAGCTTTAATTTAAATTTAAGGGTTTGACTGATTCTTCTGCACGTATACCTTCTCCCTGGGGGTGAGGTAGAAAGCTTTTCGATGCATCAGTTCCACTATTTGCATAACATCCAACGAAAGCTGTGTTTATTTAGGAGAAGCTGGAAAAGGAAGTTATTTCTGTGATCTAACCCAATGAGTTTCCCAGCATGACAACACATCCTGTCCCAGCTCACTCTTGAAGAAAGATGAGGCATATCTCCTTTCCCGTAAAGCTTCCAGTGTTTAGAAGTGACTCCACCACATCTCACACCTGGCTTCGTATTTTCAGTTTCTAACACCATCAGGAAAATCTGGTGGGTTTGTTTTGTTTGGGTTTTTAAGACACTTACAATTTCTTGAGCAACGCGGAAGAAGAGGGAGACGCTTCTGACTGCATGTCCAAAGTTGTCATAAACGTTCACATACGGGCGGACCCACGAAGGCAGCTTGTTCCTTACATCACCAATTGTGAACCTGTGTAGGATTGGAAAAGGAGAGGATTATTTGCCAGGTTGGCCTGCATGAATTAAATGCTACATCAGGGTCCATAAGGACACAGGAGGAGCAGCAAGACAATAGAAGATTGAAACGGTGCAGAAAATATAATGGGGTGATGTCTTCACTCAGGAGAAAAGGGCTTTGCTGATACCATGTACCACGCAATCAGCCAATTCCTACCTTTCATCCATAAAATCTTTAATTGTGCCACTGTAACTGTAGTACTGGACTGATGTGCTCGCTGTCCTCGTGCCTCAGCACTGAGGGCTATCAGTTAAACTTGTTGCCTATTATATACATATAATATTAATGGATATATAATATAGATTATATGGTTTCAGCAGTATAATCTTTCCTCACTTTCATCCTCCTCTCAAACTGCAGTGCTGGCAATTGCTTTCTCAAATGAGAGACGGAGAAAATGCAAATCCCCAAGTTATTACCACATCATTTCCAGCAGCATTACAAACATGAATTCAACAAATTGGCTTATTTTGCGTTAATACCGTTAATCTCTTTCTGCAGCTCCAAGACAGTATATTTTGAGAACAGATGGTAACAATCCAGTTACTTTCTTAAAGTACTGCAATTCTTATATAATCAATTCCATAAGATAGTTTAGTTACTTATGAACTAAACCTTCTCTAAACAGTCACATCAACACGTTTATACACAAAATACCAATACCCATGTTGGGACATAGGATGTTGATGTAGGTTTATGTTCAGAGTCAAGGTTTCACCTGTGGTCACAGAGGAAGATGGCTCCATAGTCTTGGCGGTGCCTGAGGACCCTGCCAATAGCCTGATTGACTGCCCGGGAAGCTTGCTGGCTGTACCACTCACGCCCAGATAAATACTGCAATAAGTGGGAGGAAAAATGAACATTATTTACCAGGTAAAGTGTATTCTCCATGCTGTACAGCCACTATCTCTTTCTAAAGAAATTTAAAAAATATATATCCAATCAGATCTACTGACAAATATCTTAAAATTCCAGCAAAACAAAATACAGGTTGGCTCAAGTATCACACTGAACTTACAGTGCACAGAAAACTCAGGCATTAACATCATATTTGAGGGCCTATTTAATATACGATGCCCTGACAGCCTTGGTAGTACAACAGACTCACCATATTATTTAAGACCTAACAGCTATCCTGTAGGACAAGAAACTAGATTTATAGTGCCATTCATTGTCATGCCTGACAATAGAAAAACAACCCCAAACCCAAGAAAAACAAAACAAAAACCAACCCCAAACCAAACACACACATACTCACCACACCCCCAAATCACAACAAAATTCCTCAAATCAGCCAGCACAGGCAATTCTTCCTGCCCACCCTCTCCCTGGATGAAGTAATTCCCTCAGAAAGATAGCTGGATAAGATGCAAAAAGATTTTGACTGAAACTTTAAATGATGCTATTTTTTTGAGCCTGTATTTGATTGAAACCATGTCACTGGAGACAAGAGTTGGAATGCTTAACATTATTAAAAGAAAAAGGTGATTGTATTCGTGCCAAACTCCTCAGGTTGTTTGACATTTTGATGTTCATGGTCCCATGAGGCTGGGAGGATAACAAAAGCCAAAATCCAGAGAGACAAGAGGGAGAAAGTGGGACACAAACCTGTAGACAGACAACAGTGAAAAGTCGCCCAGCATTACCTGTGCGCCTGCACCACTCCTCCTCATTTCATCCAGGAACTGCATCTTCAAAATGACTCTGGGCTCCATCCGAGGAGGAAACGGAAGCCCGGTAATAATGACTCCTCGTCCATTTATGTCTGCAAAGTCCAGACCTTCACTGGCCTATAAAGACAGCGTTTTCCATCATCAACAGGATTTGAAGTGACATTTCAGAGCAATTCAGCAGTTAATGGCCTTTTTCCTCCATTAAATTAAATCCCTAGCCAAGTGTCGCTTATGACTATGTTATAAATAGTTGCGACTAGATTTTTTGCTTTTATTACCAGGACTTTAAACTTAGTTTTTTTCCTCTAGGAGGCCCTGGACAAAGCATACCTCAGCCAACGCCATTAATGCATGTGTTTTATCCCTGGATAAGCAGAACAGTTGTATTCAGAAGACGTCTTAAATGTTAGTCAGTACCTCTGTTTAAACCTTCCACACCCCAAACATGGTAAGAACACAAAAACCCTTCTCTGACATTAAAAAGGAACAGAGTAATTTCAAAAACAATAGTGGAAAGCTACCAGAAATCTGCTCAGAATCATAGTGTCATATTCACCAGCTGTGCTGCTTCCATCCACTCAAGTATTTGTCACTCATGCCCCCTAGACATGCTCACATCCCACGCTGTGCTGGCAAATCACTTTGGAAATTGAACAAAAATCAGAGCTGAACAGACCAAAAAAAAATTTAGGAGAAAAAAAAAAACCCAAAGTTGGTTTGTTTTTCAGCTCAATCAATTCTTTAATCTCGTTTCCCATGCCAGACAAGCGGCTGCGAGGGAATATAACATCAGGGATGGATGGGCAGGTGGAATGACCAACTCTGCTCAGCTTAAGCCAGCACTAAGAGCAGCATATAATCTGTCTGGAGCTAGGAATCGGGTACTTGGAGCTATGGACATTTTATTTTGGACATAAAGGAAATCCCTCAGGCTAATAAAAGCCGGAGAAAACCAACCTTAGACAAAAAGAAAAAAAAAAATTAAAAAGCCAACAGAAGGAACTTGTCCTTAACCCACTTTTAAAGACACCCCAGGCCTAGACACAGCCAGCAAAAGAACTAGAGCAACTGGGACAGAATCTCCTCTTCATTAAAAGGACTGGGTGTTTTAGGTTTCTTTCAGGGAACAGAGAACCCAAAAAGCCTGCAGGAACCTACTACCAATGTAAAAACTGAGCAACAACCTGCTTCAAGATTTCCCCCTGCAATGGCTGAGAAGAGCCAGTTTTAGAGCTTTTCACAACACGTGTCTTTCGGTTTATCTTCTCAAATACTTCCAGTTTTGCAGTCACACTATTAACCCAGTGACTGCAACAGACTAAGCAGTCTATCCTTCAGCTGCATGGTGGTCCAGAGCACGATCTCTCCACTGACTCTGCTCCTCTCAGGGTAACACACTGCTTTTGGAAGGACAGGGATATTCAGCTGAGTCCCACCCAAAAGGAGCTCCGTCTTCACTGATAAAACAACTGCTTTGGAGACTGGGACTGAAGGTTCAAAAGAAGTTGAATCTTCTTTTGGTAGGCAGTAAGCAGCAGCAAAAATGCTCTAAGAGTAATTTATGATCCTGAAAATACTTCCACTGACAATAATAAATCATCTTATCAGCACTGGGAACTGTAAATGAAAGGCCATCAAGTGCGTTCAGAGGACCTGAGGTTAATGTAAGTTTTTTAAAGCTAATATTTTTGGTTTTCAGCAGTGTTATTCTAACATGTTTGATCACAAGTGTTTCGTTTAGTTCTCCTCCAGAACTGTTGTTCTTATCTAATGGGTTGAGTTTTCGGTGAGCAGCCAACAGGAGATAAGTATGATGCTCATCCCTTTTAAAGAACTCAAAGATGTTTCTGTTCAATAAAAACAGGAATGGGCATATGTAAACTTGACACAATTTTCAAAAGGCCTCAGTGCATCCTACTTTTGTTTTTTTCCACATATAATCAGTCACAGAACAGAAATGCACTGAAATCCAGAATGATGCTTTTTCCATCGATTACATAGTCTGATCTCAGATGAAATAAATTCTCAGTTACGTTACCTTCCCCCGACATACTGCCAAAAAAGCAGCTCCGCTGGACTTTGGACAGACAACTTTATCATAGTATGCACCCATTACCTAAAAGATAAGACTAGTTTAAGCAAGAGCAAAAATAGGATTATCCTTTACATGTGCAGAAATAGAAACCCGCAGTAGCTAAATCTGACTTGCACATTATGATCTAAAATATGATTAATTTGGCTTAGTATAATTTTCTTTACTTTTACTAATTGCAAATGTGAGAAGCCATTTGCTTAGCAAAATCCTTATGTTACTGTGAAATCTAGAATACACCCGAGTAAGCATAAAAGATTGCCAGATACTTCTGATGAGAAGGTAAAACATGGTCTGTCCTGTGTTTCTGCAGATGTTTGAGAGAAACAGGCAGACCAGGAAAGCAAGTCAAAGATCTTAATTTACTCTAAGAATCAAACAGTGGCTATAAACAAAAAAAGACAACACTGCACAATTCCTTTACTCCCCAAGCACGACAAGCTGGCAGAAGTGTCCCGTGGAACATTAAGAGGTGCTGACTGCTGAAGTGGCAGCTTTCTACCATCCTCATTGCTCAGCACAGACAGATGTTGGCCACTGTTACATCGCTGGATGGCAGATGAAGACTGTATCCTGCCCAACAGGCCCAACGAGTAAAGGAATGACGTTTAGAAGAAGTATACTTCAAAGAAACTCTCAGAGTTTTAATTTTATGCTAGGATAAAATTTGAGTGTTTCACACCCAAGCACATCTTAGAGAAGGTATTTGAAGAGTTTCTGAAAATGTTACTGGTATGTAATGCAAGTAATCAACCTCTGCAAAGCTTCCTTTGTTCCTGGGTTCCACAAACATTGGCTTCACTTCTTCTATTCTTTTGGCAATATCATGCTCCTGTTAAACAGACAACGAACACATGAGAAAGGGCTACATGAACATAAGCACATACCAGAAGGGCCCACGAGAAAGGAAATGCTCAGGAGTGGTCACCACAGAGCTCCCCAACACAACCCCTTCCTCTCTTGCCCAAACAGAGGAAGAGGAGGAAGCAGAACCACTCAATCCACCACCCTCAGTGATTCCCTGCGGCTCATGCAACCTGGACCTTGTGCAGACAAGAGACCCGTTTCTTTTCTTCCCGACTTGCAAGTTCCCAACATCCACCCCCCAGAGACCCACAACACCTCTCCCAGCATTCACTTTGAAGGAGAAGGAGCGTTTAAAACAGAAGCAAGTCTCACCAGGGAGACTCAAGTCATGAACACAGCAGTTACAAAAGTTAGTTGTAACAGTTCCAAATTAAAAATAAAGAGAAATGCTCATATTGAGATATTTTTTTTTCCCCTCCAGATCTATAGTTTGGAGGGTTAATAGAGAAGTCTGCTGAAATTAGATGAACTCAATCAGATCAGATGAGATAATGTATTAAGATTCTTTTCAGTTTGTTATCTACAACACTGCATTTCAGTGTATTGTGATCAACATAAGAGAAGCCTGACCTGGGTTTTTACTTTCCAGATTTCATCGTTTACTATTAACAAATAAAATTTAAGGAGTATGGTTAGACAGCATAACTACAAGCTATCCGATGCATGCAACCAAACCACCTAATAAAGGCAGAGCAATTAACATACTCTCCAATATTCCAGGCTCTTATCCATGACAGGATACGATGGGAAGAACACCAACAGCCCGTGGGGTACAACTCGCACCAGGTTACCTGCAACGAGACAGGCAAGTGCACAGCTGAGGGCATTTTCATCTGGGCTGGAGTACACAGGAAAAAATACACTAACAGCACGGGTTCCTTCCAAAAATCTTTTCTGCTTTCTTGACAGGAAGATTCGTGTCTAGAAGTTGCTTCATTTTTTAAACTCTAATCAAGGTATAAACTTTAATACAGATGCCCAACCAGCTTTCTGAAGTGTAGTGTTAACAGGATAAAAGATTGAGCTACACCAACACTACAGATGAAAGAAATAGAGTGTCATTTGCCATATTTCCCCTTGTGACAGTAGGATCTAGTTTTAGATCATTTTGTGCACTGCAGTCTAAACATTCAAAGGAATGAATGAGGTACCACAAGATTGCATTTGAGAGAGTTTTCTACTCAAATAGGATATGCTTTTCTACTCAAGTAGTCTAGACTTTATTGAAAAAAATATTAACCTGGTATTTTGTGAAAGCATTTTCTTAATTTCACCTTTTAGGCCAAGCTGAACACCACGGAGCACTCCCCTCCATTTCCTTCAAACATACCTCAGCCAAGCTACACAAAGGCTCGTTTATTCTGTCCTCATGTGTAAAAATGTCGTAGCTCTATCATGTTTGTAAAACATTACCAAAACAATAAATGCTGATTTAAGGTGGGCTTGACACAGTGTCTTTGGAAATATCACAAGAAATTGCATTGTCTTTTTGTGATCCTTAATTGCTCTGCAAATGATGCTTGGCTGCATCGTTTCTGTGCACTGATTTTCTAGTGTGCTCCTCTTTCTGAGTGTTTAGGAACCATGTTTTTGCCCCAAACACGAACACCTGACAGTAAAAATGAACTCCTAACTTGGAAATATTAGACCAAGGACTGAGACTCATTTTTGTACACAATGACAGCAGCCAGCTGCCTGAGCAAACAGAAGCATAAAAAAACAGACAGCATTTCGATATGCAATGCAATCCTTTACCTTCCTCTGTCTTATTGGGTCTTCTCTGGTATTCCTCCTTCTAATAGATCTCTAAAAAACTTGTGCAGATTTCAGAAATGGGTTGTTGCACACTTCACTTACCAATTGTTTTCCCCAGAGAAGATAAATAATCCTCTGAAAACCTATAAAGAGAAATCAAGTAACATCATTGTATTTCTTTTTCTGCGTTTTTCAAACATACTGAGACTTTGTCCAATATTAATCTAAAATAGCATATCCACACTCCCGATTGCTTTCCTTCCTGGGGCAAGCACCCATTCCAAGGACACAAAATTAATAATACCTTGACCACACATTACTATTAAATATTAGCACTGAAGATAAGCTAAGCTTCACTTTGATCAAACTGTAACAAGTGGAAAGGGGCAGCCGTATGGCTTTAATGATTAATATTAACAATTTAAAGGTGAAAAGTTCTGCCAGAGAAGTCTGCAGATGCTGCCGAGACTGACTAATGTTAAAACTATTTAAATTAGTGATTAATCAGGTGTGGTGAGGCTGCAGGGGCAAAAAGTGTGAATTTTGTTACTATGGTTATTATTTAGTTGTGGCATAAGCCAAGTAAATCACTTCTGCTTTCACTGAAAGAGCACTGCTCTACAATGAGCAGTATTTATGATTCTTCCAGCCCTGACTGACAAGTCACCTGTTCTCTCATGCCTTTATGTTTCTTTCTTTTTAGTGCCCTGTAGTTTTGCATACTGTTTTCCCAGGAAACTTACCTATACAGGAGGGGGGGAAAAAAAAAGTGCTTATTTATATAATACCTACAAAAACCCAAATCACCATACAGATGTTGTCAAAACACAGCAAACACTGTGAATTCCCTTCAAAAAAAGAAGTATTCCAGGCCTTAAGGGGGGGGATCCCCAACTTTCCCACTTCAGAAGACAAAAATACACTGAAACAGCACACTAAGCTTCAGAAAATGAAAAATAGTCTGAGGGTTTTCCAGACTTCTCTGTAAAAATCAATTATAGTCGCCAAGTCCCTTTCCAAGTCTGTGAACATCTGGCATTTTTCCCTTAAGTAAAAGCTTTTTAAGATTTTTTTTTTTTCTGTATTGCTAAAAGAGTAAGTCAGGCCTGCAGCAGGTTAAATTACAGAATTCTCAGCCAGAGGTTTGTTTATGTTAAAACTGAAACAGGCTTAGGAATGTGCCAACACAAAAACATGTGTACTACAGGAAGAAAGTTAAATGGAAGAACACGTGTCTCATACCCAAGGAGCTGATTCTCATTTCAACAACGCTGCAGAAGGATTCCATCCCTAAACACAGTACTAGCACCAGCGTGATGCCACTCTTTAGTAACTGCAGAGAAGTGGCAAGCACAGAACCTTCTGCCATGCGCACCAAAGCGTGAAACTGCCTTTTAAAATTAAATGCAGAAATGCCAGTGAGACTATCACACTGCACAATGGAAGTCAATATACAACAAAACCAAGCTTTGACCTTCCTTGCTGTCTGTTTTGACTCGTTCCAAGCCTCCAGTTCTAAATTTTCAACAGTAATGGTTAAAGAGTGTTGTTATTCAGCACAGTGTTTATCCAAGAACAGAACTACAAAGACCGCTTTCCAGCACTCTCCTGTAAACAGAAGCCAAAATGTCAGAACCCAAGACTTCGAAGCAGAATCCAGGTAGTTCATTACCTTCTTTCATAGGTAGAAGTAAGCACAGCTCCATCAGGCCCCTTCGGAATGATCCCAACCCAGAGCTGGTGTTTATCAATAACATGAGGATTCTCCAAGCAAACAGGAAAAGGGCTGAAGAAACACAAAAGCAAGATGCCAGTCATACTCGTTATACAATTCCCTACTGGTTATCAGTCCAGAACACTTGAAAATCCCGAGATAAAACCTAAAAACACAAGAGCAGATTGTGCATTTTCACTAACGATAGTGCTCACACATCCAGGCACTTACATCTGCATTTCCATTGTAAATGATGAGAGGGGGGAGAGGGTCCCGCTAGTGAGGATAATTGTCCTGACTCCCTGTCGAACAAGTTCATGCATGCTGTGCCCAGGGCTGAAACACCAATAGCTTAAGGTCTTTCCTGTATCAAACAAAAAGAAAACACCAAGAAAAATTAGAATATGACTAGCATATAGCACATTGCATCTGAACTTCTCAGAGTAAACCAGGCAGCATCTGGAGCTAAAATTCCAGATGTACGGTACAGTCTGTTTTGGTCCTTCCCAGATTTAATTTCTATGGCTGTTTAAAGTAGAGTTTAAAAGGTCATTGCTCCCTCGCACCTTAATTATATTTTTAATCAAAAGATGGTTCTAGAAAAGACAGAGCATCAGATCTTTTTGTCAGCAAGTAACAGGCAGATTGAGCAGATTAAACTGCTCAGTCCTCCATCCACTGTTTCACTTCTGCTTTAAGGACAACTGGAAGGGGAAGCATGGCAGAAGAACTGCACAATACTGGGACAAAGGACACACAACTGAAGTTACTAAAAAAAAAAAAATCTCCATCCCTACCCTTGCTTGAAAAGAGAACATCTCCTTCTCCATCGGGAATCTCCAACGGCTATAAACCTTTTAGCTAAACTTTCCATTTTCCCAGTCAACTGCCAAACCTTTCAACTTCTGTTCAGACCTTTCATGGATGTGGATATAAAATGGGCATGACACAAAGTCTGGCATACTATAATTTATCAACAGAAAGGATATAAAGAAAAATAACTAATGTGATTTACTAATTTCCTTCATTACTCAGCTTATAGTTGTACCATTGTCTTGCTGAAAACTTCACATCAGCTTTTCAGACAGTCAAAGGAAAAAGGGAATGAAATAATCAGTCAAGAACAAGAGCAGCCAAGTAAAACATTAGCTTTTGCTTCTGTTTTGCATGATTAGCTTCATTAAAAAACCCCTAAAATCTAGCATTCATATAAGTGCATGTCTTAAATGGGCACACTTCATTCAAAGACTATTTCCAAAAAGGAGCTAAACCGTTTCAGGAAATCCCCGTTAATATGTGCCCAGTGAGTCACTTACTGGTTAGAATTACAAGAGAACATTTATTTTAAGCTGAAATTTTTCCATCTCGTTTGGGCAAATCCATCCAGACAACATCCAGATTCTCGGAGAATCCCATTCCAAAATTTAGCAAATTCTGTATTTCTGTAATTCACACTTAGAATTGGTACAAACTACAGTTAGGATCCGTATATGGACAGGCCAGCAAGTACCTACAGCCAAGAGCAAAGTCACTTATAGAAGTGCCAAAGGGGCCTAAGAAATTCCGCTAGAAGCAAACGGTGCTGCCGTGGGATGGCCTAGGAGGGAAGAAGCCCAACCACTCGTATTTTCCTCCCTCAGTTTGACAGACCCTCTCTGCAACCCTGTAGGATGGCTGCCAGGCACCTGCTGCCCAGCTCCTGGAGGGGCTGGAGTTGTAGCAGGTTTTTAGCCCGGCGTTCTGCAATTATGTCTTCAAGCTGAGCAACGTGAAACCCATTTTAAAGGTCCCATTCATCAGCAGGAATTGTTGGATGTTACACAGATGTCTGCTGCAGCTTTTTCCATTCCTGGGACAAGGACAGCTAATCCATGAAGAAATAGTTTGCTAATAGTTTACAACACAGTGATTTACAGCGAAGCAAGAAGCATTTTATCTTAACATAAAACTGCAACAGTTCAATATTGCATTCACAAGCAGCATCTGTGCACAGAACACAGTTCAGGCAGTGATCTCATCAGCTATCCCAAGCTATGCCACTTCTCACTAATTACAGTTTATGGAGAATTACGCTTGACTGAAAAATTTCCACAAAATCCTGTGACAACAACTATTCTTAAAAGGTTTGCGTTATTTCTATACAATCTACTATACCACTCCAGGAAACTGGAGACTTGATCAGTCTTGTCTGGCCTCTGCTAGGTTTGCACATAGTGCAGGTGTCAACAAACTGCCAGTCTGTTGCACAGGTACTTGCAAAGACTGTTTTTATCAATATGTGTCTACTAAATCACAAAAATCTGCAGCTGCTTTGTACTGTTTCTGTATATCAATCCTCCAAATTATGCAATAAATCTAAGTGTTCCTATTAGTCTTTTCCTGCACACATATTTAACAACATCTACTTCGAGTTATTCCTGTAACTTCAAACTCCAATTGAGCAATATCGCAGGAAAACAAACAGCATGCTTCTGTTCATAAACAGAGAACTTACTTTGTGGAAACACTTAAGGGGACATTATCTGCAAAACCACAAAATTCATGGAAACTCATTCTTTGTTACATTTTTCCTTAAGAAAAGGATTTCTGTGAAACATACACTTACATTCTCAAAAGCATTTAACTGAGTAATTAAGGAGACAGTTCTGAGGCAAGGCATTTGGAAAAGGTCCTTGGAGAGTCTTCTATTAAGAAGGCTTAGGTAAAGGGATCTGCATTTATCTAATTGGAAAATATTTTGGTTTCCACCTATTTATTTTTTTAGAAGTCACTTAAAATAACAGAAAGAATGAATGTTCAAGTCCAACAAAGCCAAGCTCAGTCCTGCCTTACAGGAGCCTTAGGATAAGCCTCTGATTCAGAAGGCAAGTTCATTTTCTTCTAAATCTGCTATTTTGAAGCTCAGTTATATTGAGGTAGTTCCAGATACCAAGTTCTGCAGAGTCTACATAAGGAACAAAACAGGTGGGAGGAGAGAGACAAGGAGAGGGAGAAGTCTCAGTTGAGCAAGGAGGACTGAAGAGCGTAGCTGAGGCTGAAACTATCGATAAGTGACGACATGCCCCGGAGAACTTAGGAAGTTGCTCAAAAAAAAGGTCAGAGAAGGTAACAGTGCCCTGAGGCTGTTAGCTGGCATGGCATTTTCTGGCTAAGAATTCAGTTGTGAGTGTTATTTCTCTGGCATATCACATGAACCTTCACTACAGAGCTTTAGAATGAGCCAACCCACAACAAGTCCTTCACCATATGAGTAATTTCATGGTATTTACTATTGTAATACTTTGGCACACATTTTCAGTATCGTATCTATACATGAATCTCCTTCTTGTAAAAGATAATTACAGCCTTAGCAACACTAATTTTGTGTTTAACACAACACAGTTATACAGAAAAATAGAGCTGATATGAGGATAACAGAATATTTCATAAACCTCACTGTCAATCCTGAAGGTTTCCCGTTCTTGGGCTGGTCTGAAGATCTTCTCTACACCAATGTAAGCAACCATTCTATAATGGAGATTGATTTTCTTTCACTGAAATAACTGCACTAGAAGCAGCACTGGTACAAAAAGGTTGAGATTGCTTACCTAACCTCCCCTTTAAGAAGTAATGATAAAAGTGAAAAGAACACCCTTGACTGCTCGTATCCACAATGGAGCTGTACTTGGAAACATGGAAGTGCAAAGGAACACCCTCAAACAATCCTAGTTCAAGGCCCAAAGCCTTAAAAACCTACCCCGTTCTAGAGAAACAGAGCTCCGGGACAAGACTAACGCTCCGAGTCTCTTCATCTTACAGAAGATGGCCAAAAAAAAAAAAAGCTACAACCAAACCACCCACTGGTTCTCTGCTGAGTGGAGAAAAAAAAAAAAAAAAAATCTTTCCCAAGCCCACATCTACCAATGGTTTTAAGCTGGACCATGGCAACAAGGCATACTAATCATGCACTTAAGATTTTCCAGCTCTTTGGAGGAACACTACTACGCCATCTGGGTTTAAAAATTTTTTTGCATATCGACAGATCCAGAGCACGCCCTCGTGGAGTTACTCTGTTCAGCCCTTCGTTCCTCAAAGTCATTTTTAACGTTTAAGGTAACACAGGTGATGTTTCACTCAAAACCCTAGTGACATTGCAAATGTTGCCAGAGGACTCCCTGTTCACAAACATAAGTCACATAGATTGGGATGTCTTCAACTGCTTTCTCTTATGTGAATCAGAAAGGAGCAGTTGAGCAGTTTGCAATCCAGCTTTTGCACGAGCCTCACCAAAACCAAGTCCTGTACCTTGTTTTTTTGCAGACAATGAATTCCAGAGATCTGTCCTTTGTTTCTTCTTCTGATTACTGTTATCCAGATGAATGTGTACCTGAAGGAAAAATAACAGAAACATTTCCAGAGATGGATACAGAACTGAGCTTGCACTTCATCCCTCAAAAAAAGCTAACCCATACTAAGGGTAGTCACTTTTATAGTGTTAATAAGGTTGTGTTCAGTCTTTCATAACATATCTAACATTGAGCAAAGAGGTATATCACCCTTTAACCAGCCATTGAGTCAGTTTATGGGAGCAGCTTCTCACAGGCTGCCCTGAGCAGAAACACAGAACCCAATTATTTGGGTACTGTCCACCAGAACAAAACACCCAGACTAGAAAAATAAAATAATATTGTGTTAGAAAGACTTGCTTCATTTGGCAACAAAAAGGATCAAGTCTTAAACTTAATATGAAATTTACCTTTTATCTAAAAAAAAAAAATCTGTTCCTAAATGCGTTGCAGCCCACAAGCCCCAAATGCTAAAGAAATAAGGACTTGGGGGGAGGTTCAGCAGCTCTACTGTACTTGCTTGGTAAAAGGCTAAACTAGAGTCAGGAGAACAGATTATTGGAAGAACACAACAAATCTTGCATGCTATGCAGTATCAAACTTTTCAATAATTCATTTTTGCCGCACTTTCCTAATTTCATTTTAGAGTTTCTTTAAAAATTACCACGTAGCTCCCTTTATTCCTTGGAACTTAAACCACAGTTCCTTTGGTAGAATTTTTTTTTGTTTGCTTGTTTTGTTGTTGGGGGAAGGGTTTTTGTGGTTTTTTTTTCATTTGGTTTTGTTTTGTGGTGATTGTTTGTGGGGTTTTTTTTGGTTTTGTTTTGTTTTTTTCTGGAAGAACTTACATATCCTGCCTCTAATCAACATCATCATCTGCTCTACTATCCACATCATTCCGAGTCTTGGATACACTAAGCACAGACATTAAATACCAGCAAGGAAAAGTGTTGAACACAAAGCATCCCATACCTTATAGTATTTAGATATCGACTGACGTGGACTGAAACCTGTTGTGCCTTCTGGAGGATCAATGTTGAATACTGTCTGGAAGATGCATGTAAACAAATTAAAAGATTTAACAACTGTTTTCAGCAAAATCCCTAAGGTATCTTTGCACGGTGAAGTATCTCCACAAAAGTTACTGCTGTGATAACCTTAACTCTATCTCACTGCTGTTATTAAAGGTAGAGAATCTTTAATAAATACTTTCCTTTTTTTTTTTTTAAAACAGGTAATTCCTGTAATGACTTTCTCATTGTTCCAAAAAGGCCAAGCCAGTATCTAAATATATTCAAACTACACAAATGACAGTATTATTCTTCACACTGTTCATGACTCCTGGCTGTGGATGAACATAAACACACTACGTGTTCATGAGATCAACTGAGTGTAAAAACTTTTTGAATTCCCTTAAAGTTTCAGCTGTGATACCCTATGCTATTAATACTCTGCTTAGAAAGAAAAATCAAGTTGTAACCGTATCTCGTTGTCTCTATATTAAATCAAAAGCTTACACCAACTCTTCTGCACAGTTACGCTTCTTCCCCTTTCCTGTATGTGATGTCCTATGACTAAGGGTGGGGTGATGCTCTTTCAAACATATGGCATTCCAGTGCAGCTTCAATTAAAACAGCTGTGATTCTCAAATATTTATAACTTCTGTTAATTTTTCTAAACAAAATTTCTTCAGACATTTAAAAGGAATTATCCAAGCTCATAAAAATATCAGCTGGTTACAACAATAAAGATGTTCACCACTAGTCAAAAAAAAAAAAAGCACAATTCCTGGAAACACTATCTTCTGAAAAATGACCAAAGACAGGGTGTACAAAAGAGATCTTAGTAAGTGTTCTTACTAGGGAAGAAAAAAATTTGTGGCTAATAAAAACAAGCTGGTTATAAATTAAGTTTTGAAGACAAGGCTCTGTAACAAGAAAGCACTGTGTTTAACCTAGGAAGACTGACCTAGTCCTACTTAAAAAGATCTCAAAGGTAACAGACTATCACATGGCAGATGATTTGCAATAACTGTCCATGTGTGTGTCCTCAGCAGCACCAGCAGAGGGATCTTAGCTTTCAGCAAAAAACTGCTCTTCCAACTGGAGTCACCTTTCATCTCATCCCCAGGCTAAAGCAGCACACACAGACAGTTCAGTTATCCCCAGTCCTGCAGCACACACTGATCTGTGGGCTCCAGTCACTGGGATCAGGAGACCTGGCTCCTACTTCTGAAACTTCCCATCTCTCAGCTTTGCAACCCTGGGAAACTAATCTCAATTAAGCATACCTCACCCCCCACCGAATGGTGACACTCACCTGCCAGTACACATCATTCTGCTATCAGTGTACACAAACTGCTACTACTGAATCAGAACACACAGACAAGGTTTTCTCGAACCACAGCTATAAAAACATAAATACTGTGTATGCCACCGCAAACACACCCAAGTATTGACAAGTTCGGTGTTAAAAGCCTACCAGGGCCGTTCAAAATACAGCTAGATAACTTGTCTGTATCATGAGGTCCACAAAGTTTGAATACGTTTCTTTGGGTTTAGTTGGAGACAGGGCACTATTCTGTGGGGTCCTTCTGGACACGGAGGCTGCTCTCTGCCTGCAGAAAGGACTTCCTACACTACCACGAAACAAAGTCAGCACAGAAAGCCTTACTTCCTAAGAAAAACAAATCAGCTATAGGAGTTACTGTGTTAACTTGACCTCACTGTTCTCCTACAAGCACCTAATAATGTTTTTTTAGGAAATTTTAAATTATAGAGATTATCCTTTTCTATGAAATTACAATTCTAGAAGAAGATTTACAATCAGCAAGTAAATTCTTAGGTGAAAAGCAACAATACTGAACAATGTATACCTCCTCTTCGCAAGATTTTCCAACAATCAGCAGGAAGACAATCTGAATGTTGTCAGTAGGTTTTGCTACATATAACAAAATAGACCTGAGTCACCTCAAAGAAATCAAACCCAAGACTCAGGATAGGACTTTTAGAGAATATGGCTAAATTTAAATCTAGATGATTTAATCCCTTAATTTACTTGAAAGGGACACTAAAAGGTATAAACAGTAATAATCTCAGGTAAAGGGAAACCTAAGTGAGGCTGTTACAAATCCTTCAGCAAAAAGGGAAAAACTGAAGTACATAGTTGGTACCACACCCAGACAGAAAAGAAAGAATTCATTTGTTGCAGCCAAAGGCAGAGTGGAACACAGAAGTAATTAACTTTTCAGATTAAATAAATCGCTGTGGTTTTCCTCATTTTTTGCTTTTACAGACTTCACTCCCCTCCTGCCTGTGTGTCCATTATTTCAGCACTTTTTTTGATGCTCCTCTCCTTCCTATAAACATAAGATTACACTTGTAAGCAGCACATTTTCCAGAAGATAGACCTATGACATTAAGGATTTCTGAAGAAGTCTGACAGCTCATCTATTAGGCAGGCTACCACTAAGTAGAATGAAACCAGAGAACTACAAAGAGACTGAACACTGCCAGCCACAAAAGACTAACGTCATGGAATTTCTTGCATCAGTGGCTGAATTGTAATTTTTAATATTAAAAAAATAATCTTAAAACCAAGACAGAAAAGTAATTATTAACACACATTAAAATGTCACCCACCTACTAGGGATGTGGGGGAAGAGATCTTTTTTGATCCAAAAAACCCACAAGTATTTGGGAAGTAAAGGCCTTATTTCACTGTCAGGAAAAGATCTAATCCAACCTGACACCCAGTAACTTGGGCCAAGACAATGCTCAGAAATCATCAAATTCTGGGAATGTAGTGAACTTAATCCCAAACATCAGCAGCTTTTCTAATACGTAACACTATGGCTAAGACACGGTTCTGTTTGAACTTTAAGCTGTCCAAACATTACCTTCTTTTTGAGTATCACTCAAGAATATTAGAGCTTGGGTCAACTTCAGAGGGAGGCTAGAAACTGAGTTTCAGGCCACTGGCTCACTGCACCTTCTAATTTTATGGGACCCAGATTTTTCATAATCAATGTTTTGCAAGTGCACAGCAGGGAGAGGACTGACAGCGCCATATGGATACCCACAAGTGTCACATTCAGGTCCTGTGGCACTAAAAAGATTTTTATTTTACAGATCTCTTCATCGAATAGTTAAATGAAACAAAAAGCACAGTTAAATTATATTTCTTTCATGTTTTTGCATAGCCTGTCCTGCTGTTTTATGAGAAGGTCTCATTCCCAAACATGCTGCTAGAAAGTAAACAATAACCCAGCTCCACCTGGTGGAGGCTAAAACTGGACAAATTTCAGTCAAGTATCTCCAAAAAGGGACATCAAAACTGTAAAAGAACGACCTGAGTAAAACAATCAAAGGAGACTGCATTAGGCAGCAGCTTCCTCAAAACCTCAGACTTCCATCACTGCACAAGTTACGTACAATCAAGAATAAAATGAATCCAATGTCCTTCCACATTTTTTAAAATCAAATCTTCTCTCCTTTAGACATACATAGAAGTAATGATAATGATTTACCTGGATAATATCCGAGAGCTTATGCAGTCCAGATGTATTGACAAATATCCCAGTGCCTAGAGAGAATAACACGGTTACTTTTACAGCACAAACACACAGCCATTTGTTTATGCCCTTATCTTGCCTGAACAGCACAACACACTAAAAACAATGACTCAAAAATATTATCTGAAATAAATAAACCATTTCAAGTTTTTCATCATTATTCAAGATCCAAGGAGAAATGTAAAACTGGCATTCCAAAGGATGTTCCACGTCCCTGCTGGATTCGGAAGCTGTCATCCGAGACAGTTACACAAACTTCTTAAGGCTCTTCTACATTACAAATTGGAAAGGAGATAATTAAAACAAAGATAAGCAGGCTTAAACTGTTTGGCTACTTTTACAAAAGCTCACACAATATTAGTCTCATGAAAAAAATAGAAAACTGACTACCCAGGTATGCAGAGAGAAAACTAACCTTTACTATAGCTATAAATAGCATTAACAGTCACTTCCAAGCTTCTAGTATGCTTAAAACAGCGACTACAGAGGAGCAGTTAGAAGAACATCTGAAATACACTGATGATGAGAGTTTGACCACAGAAATGATCAATAGATGCACCTGTTAAGCCAGAGGCCAAACAGCCTAAAAAGAGAAGGATGCTGGGGGAAAAAAAAAAAAAAAGGCAGGAGAGATGTGTTCTCAAAGGATGCAGAACTGACAGTCTCAGTTCTAGTCTCCAAGGAGAGGGCTCACTCTCTTCAGTCTGCTAGTAAGAACTAAATCATTCTCTTAGCACATGTAGAAGGAGATTTTTCTTTGCAGAAGGACAAATTAAGAACAAGATGCTGATAGACAGTAGGACAGAAGCTTGCTAAATCAAGAAAAAAAAAACCACATTATGTGATTCCCAACATTCTTTTTTCATAACTCCATGACCAGGGAAGAACTCAAAACACTGAAAGCATCATCAGCAAAATGTCAGCAAGCTCCACCCCACAATCCTTCTGGTTTTGGGGAAAACCAGTGTTGTGAGCAAAAATCATCTATGTACACACATGTGTGCACACACATATGTTGGTACACACTCAGGTTTTGACACAAAGTGGCTCTTAAAACTAGTTCTGGTGCATGAACAGACATAAACCACGTTTCCCAGCAGAGGACCTCACAGCAAGTCTTAAAAGACACAGGTCCTCAGGGTCAGAGTTTGGCTTTTAAAAGCTTTATAATTTAAACATAAACAAAGAAGCTTTTCTCCTCCTCTCCCCAGACAATGCAAACTTCCAATTACTTCCATTACACCCAAAAGTCTGAGTGAAGCAACTAATAAATTTACACTTACGGCCCGAAAGAAACTGTAAAATCTGCTCTAGTGACTCCAAGAGCGAGGATTTGGTCTGGAATGTTATTTGGGCCTCTGCAAACAGATCAAAGATGTAGCTGCAATTTAACAAATAAAAAGCACAAATGGGTAAATACTGTAAATAATCACATGGACACAGTTACTCTTTTATAACAACAATTTCACCACCTAGTAGCAAAACATGTCTCCAGGAGAAAGAATAACTTACAGTAACTATTTAGTTATAAAGACAGCAGACAATATTGCCATGACAGAATGCATACTGACCTCATCCTTCACATTTGCCATGATTAGTCTACAACATTCAGTGCGTATTAATTTAGAAACTGATTTGCATGCCATTTCCATGGTTTTTTTTTAAAAAACATACACTATGCATTAGCTTAGAAATAGACTTACAGAGCTCTGAGATACCTCAAACGAAATCACTGCAGCACTAGTACCTCTGTTTAAATCAACACAAAATTGAAAGGAGCACAGTAAGGAGCTTCTTCCAGTTCAGAATAGCTGACAGACATACAACGGCACAGGCTTTCCCACTCCTGAAACACTTTAAGAGGTAGTTCCACTAGAAATAATGATTACTACAGAAAGGGGATTTAAGGAAATCCAAAACCTTGAATAAGTACTATTCTCAGAAATGAGAACAGCACTACCCACCCTAACAGCTTCACTAGAATTTGCTGTGCTTTTAACATGCAAACAAATTAACAAGAAGAAATTCACCTTCCCTGTTTGGTGACTCCACTATCATTCGGTGGCAGCTCCACCGCATCAATAGCGCTTTCAAGCTGAAGAAGAATTTCTTGAAGAGAATCAAGAGGGGAAAAAAAGTTAGGGTTCACAGAAACTTATTTCTGGGACACATCTAAGCCTCTTTTTCAAACCTACTTTATTACAAAGGCGGTTATCAAAGACAGCAACCTAGCTGTTTTCTTGATCCTGTAAACAAATCAAAATGATCAAAACTAATTTCCTAGATACTATCTCTAAATATTCATATTCAACTTTAAGAACTTCTATGGCCTCAATTCTTAGATGAAGCTTAAGTTGTCAGCAAAATGTTAAACTCTACAGACAGGACAAGCTGTTCTTGGAAATCTCAAGGTCTTTCTATTAACTTTATGTATCACATTCCTACAGCAGAATGATGCAATTAATATAATACCAGCACACTGACAAGATTAGAAAACAAGGGAACTTCTAGAAAAGGAGGAAACAACACATTCATCTGCCAAATCTGTCATCTTCCCGGGAAAAAAAATGTAACTAAAATTCCAGAGAGACAAATTAAATTTCTAAGAATTTCTCAGTTATGAGCAACACCTACAAAAATACTGCATGAACCCTGTTTATAGTTGTTGACCTTCTGAAACTGTTTCAACATCAAATTTTCAACAACACAAAAAATAACCTTACTCTTGATCTTTGCTATATCTTCAAGTTCCATGTTCAGTCCTGTTGAAGAAAGGAAAGATTTCAAAGAGGATGTTTCATATCTGTTTCATTCCTAGTTCCCTTATGTCTTTTTGGAAATTAGGGATATGAAGGCTAGAACTGTGTATGTGGAAAGAAGTCTTCTGTATTTCACCCACTGTTCTCTTTCATGACCCCTCATGTCACACCGATTTGGCCAAATGTGTTCAGCCAAATCATACTTGTCTGGCAGTGATTACTAATTAATGACAATTTAGCTATTTATGAGGGTAAGGTTTTCCAGAAACTGATTGGAAAATTTCTTTTCCAGTTCTTGGTAGTGGCACCCTATAATCCCAGTGAAGCAGTGGCTTGTAGTTGTCACACACCTGAACTGGCCAGCTCCATATTGAATTCAGCATTTATTTCATTCTGTTGAACTACTTTGGCTTGTTCTTCCAGTACAAGATTTACAGCATCCATTGCCGAAGCCAGATCATAGGGTGTCAAGTCAAAAGAAGATGATTCCTCACACAATTTCTCCTAAAATATCAAGGGATGGAAGCGTTACTTGCACTGCCCAGTGTGCTATTGGCTCAGACAGTTTCACAGATGATAAAGACCAGATGACCAGGCTTGATCTCATTTCTGATCTCCAGCTCAGGCCAGGACATTTTGTGAACACAAGGACTTTGACTATTACTAGGCATACTTTATTCTGAAAAATAGAACAAATTTTGCCTCTTCCATGATATCAACATTCTACCGTTCCCATCTAGTAGCAAACCACCGTGATAATTTTGTTGTTAACAGTTGTCACCTCCTCTGTGTTCTCAGTGTTGCTGCCAATAGATTTTTTCCTGACATCCTTTTGTTTGCTGTCTGATAAAAAAAACCTGTCCAAGTAGCAAATTTTTTTAGTTAGAGAATCAGTTTATCCTTCGAAAGAGCTATTTCCTGGTCCCTCTCATGTTCTTAAGAAATACTCCTATCCCTATATCCACTCATACAAAGACATGGTCCTTGCCCCTCATGACCTTGCAGAGATTGGAGGCATGGAGAAAAAAAAGGAAGGAGGCCATGAAAAAAAAAAACCAAAACAAACACAAGAAAGCCACAGTAAAATGCGTATTATTCAAATGTAAAATTTGGGCCAAAACGTATGCCAGGACAAATATAGACACAGCAGGAAACATACTAACTTGCTATTTTAAAAAAAAAAAAGCGTAATGGTTTGAACACTCACCAAATGATAACTTTGACAAAACTCTATGACCTTGAAAAATAAGTCACATATTTGTTTTGTCACAAATTTTTCATTCATGAAAAGAATCATTTTTCCCTGAGGGGGAAAAATAGTAAGGACTAACCCACACAAAAATTTGACTGCAATAGCTATGAAGAAATAAGTTATAAAAGAACAAAAAATGCTACATGTATAAGCGATCTCATCAGAAGTCAATTTTATTTTGGAGTAATTACTAACTTTCCACATGGAAAGAACAGTGCCGTGGGAGAACTATTGCAAAATGAGTAGTCCTCGTAGCTGTAGAAATAGCTCTTGTGGTTAATTTCTGCATGCAGGCATCAATTAATAATTTTTAACACTATAAAGGGTAAAAAACCCACAAACAACTACGACTGGATTTCCACACGTTTTTCAATCTGATCAAAGTGGCACATTCTGGACACAACCCTGCGACCATCCCCAGTCAAACACAACACACCCTCCAGTGGCCTGTTTACTGAAAGAACACACAAGCAGAAAATAAACTTTGCAGCTGTTGAGCAGAAATCCCTCTGGGAGGTTGTTCATGTGGCAGAAAAGGGATACATTTCAAATGTTCCTTTGAATGTCATTATTTAGGCAAAGGGCTGCGGTTTCGAGCCAACTGAGAGGATGATCTCAATGATGGAGCACTTTTTTTTTTTTTCCTTTTTTTCCCCCATCTATGAGTGAAGAATTGGAAATATTACAAGAGTCACGTTTGCCATCTACTGTACTTGGACAGCTGATGCAGCTGAGCTTCCAGAATGGATCCTTCATGATTTCTGACAACCTGGAAGAGAATTCTCCAAACAAGAAAACGAGCGCCCTCATAAATTTGGAGATCCACCCTCCAGGAAGAATCTATCACTTTGTAGAAAATCCCAGTAGTATCAAAGAACTGTTAGTTGAACTACAAAGCTTTGACTGTCACAGAAACAAGAAACATTCATGACGATGAACCTTAACAACTGAAACAGCCAAGCACAGATTTTACGGACTGTAATAGGGCACGGGTTCATTTTTCTCTTTGGATGAAGTCTGAAAAATGGCACCAGACCAGAAACAACTTACCACGTTGTGAGCTTCGTCAAGGATTACCACAGTCCCCTTCAGATCCAAGTTGTGAGCTCTCCGGCTCTAAAGACAAAGAAGAGAAAAAAGAAATGGATAAAAAGGCCACCAAGAAATACAGAAACACAGATCTGATTGACTGAGAAATTGGCTCACGAGACAGATCTGGGTTTTCACGTATTTTGATTTATTTTTACATACAGCAAGTAACCACTGTGGTTACCTAATACAGAAACCACAGAATCATTTTCTCTGGAAATGAAGGTGCTAAAACGCATCATGTAAAAGTCTACAGAGGTTACACCTGACACTGTAATAAAGAAGAAAACAGATGTACCATACTAGGATGCCCAAGTTGATCAAAATTCATTTCAGTCACTATTTTTGCCAATAGGGATCTGGGAGGAGTGGGGTGTGAAGCAGGAGGATTTGCCTTGGTTTTACAAATTCCTGCTTGTGTCATCTTTATAAGAAGCGGATGCTCTGAAAACACCCCCCAACAGTACCAGATCACATAACTTCACTTCAGGATGCTTCTTTGCTTAAGGTGGTCAGATTTTTTTTATGGTTTGTTTTTAATTTATTAAACATTTGGTTGCTTTACCTTTTGTAGCAGTGGAATGTAATCTGGCCTTTACTGCAATTCATTAATTACTCCAAGTTGCATAAAGATGGCAGCAGATTTGTTTCCTCAGGAGTTTTCAAACGTTTCATTTCCTATCCATGAAATATGGACAACTTATTGCCACAGCTTTTTCTTTTACAAAGCCAGCAATTATTTCCAAGAGAGGTGTCTGATCTCTTCTAGAAAAAGTTTCCTTACTCTAGAACTCCAGAAATTCTGAGGCAAAAATACTGCACAATATGTGACTGAAGATTTATATTCAGGAGGTGAATATCACCAAACAACAAGGGCATCACATTCTGCAAAGCTAATTCTATAAAAATAGCAAGACCTCAAACAAAAAAAGGAAATATTTAACTGCGAGAGGGAACTTGATGGAGAAAAACACAAAATGGCATCCTCTATGGTTCTGAATTTGAACTGGGTTTTGATTAGTTTTGAAGTATACCACAAAAAGCATTCACTTGCTCGCCAGCAGTTCTCTACAGCTTATGCACTAAAAACCAATAAAGGATAAAGAGAAGAACAATAGCAGTTAGAATCAAAGGTGTATGTTACCTTAGAGTCTAATAAATAGTTGTAAGGCATAAAAATAATATCTGCTTGCTGCTTCAGGCTTCGAGAGAGATAATAAGGACAAGCTCTGTTTAAAAAAAAAAGTAGTACAAATTATAAAATAATACTTGCAGAAATATTAAGAGTGCACTCAAGATTCATGTACTATGTTTCATACTCTCAAGTGTTTCTAATCAATTTCTTAAGGAGCTGAAACTGGTCCTTGTAATTTTAGGGCAGATGGTTAGCTCTATTCACAGGAGACAAGTAAAAAGAAGTGTAGAAAATAATACCCAGCTGTGCAGCTCAACAAAACAAAGAACAAAAAAAATATTAAAGGAGAAAGAGTGGCATTCATTACTGCATTATCATTTCACCCCTTCAGGCTAGAATGGAGTGATGGACTAGACTATTGGATCTCAACAAAGCGGTCACCTCATCCTCTTAGATCTGAAACAAACCTGCAATATCATTTGTCACGTCAGATGATGTTGGTAGCCTCTGCTCAAGCAAGAAAGAAAATGTTGGTGAGCCTGACTCGGATCTGATTCAGTCTTTACACCAGGAGGACTGAAATAAATTCATGTATGATGAAAACCGCAGCGACAGAAGTTAAGGCTTTAGCGTGGACATGAGTTCGTTGGAAGCTGTCTCCGCAACACGTTCAGCCACTCCACTTGGCTTTCATCATCGTTCTGCTACTTCAGCGTATGTCAAGTTCATACCAAGGTATTAACAAAAATGAGCAGAGAAATAGTTTTTGCTATCTTCACAAGGAAGGGGGAGGAAGATCAGGGGATAAATTACCTGTGCTTGTTTCCAGTTTTAACCAAGTCTTCAATATCCATGATCGATTCGACCAGTTCTTTCTCTGTACTCTTTTCTGTGAAAAATGACATTATACCCACGAGCTTAGGTAAAGGCATCACACAAGGATTTGTCACTACCCTGATCATCACGCTCATCCCCTTCCTAACATTTCATTCTTGAAAAGACATTAACACAGAGCAAAACACCACACGTGCACGCACAGGCAGATTCTGCCAACTCTTCCAAACTTCTCTACCTGCCTAGCAAATCTCTCCCTCCCCCAAAACCAGGGTTTTACTTCCACAGCCAAACTCACCTTCCACATTGTTATAGAAGTGACAAGCACGAGCCGTCACTTTCATTCGGCACATGTAGATCTGTAAAACAGAGCAGATTTTAGCCAAGAGTAGCACAGCTTGTCAAGCACTGAAAAGTGTATTAAAGGGTGAAGAGTTATTAGTTTTCAGTGACACCAGCTAATGAAAAAGTGCTAATCCCAGTTCTCCAATTTTAAAAATCATCTGCTCTTCTGTCCAACATAAAAGCTCATCTCTTATGCAGCACAGAACACTCAGATGCTCAGAGGAAACTCAGTTCTATTTTGCCACTAATTTTCAAAAGAGTAATACTTGCTATTACTCATAAACATAATGGGCAAATCAATCGCTGCAGCACTATTTTGAAATTACTGTTGCTCTTGAAAAACATTTAAGTGGCAGATCAGAAAGTAAACATTAACTTTCATGTTCTACACAATGACATCCTTCTCGGGATGGAAAATGTTACCAGAGACTCAGAATTAAATTTTGCACTGACACAGCTAGAAATAAAAAGTTCCCTGAAACACATGTAGAACTACTACCTTTCCCTACAGCCTCCAGTAGCTAAGCAAGGTCAGAGTTAAGGATTACATGCCATCCACCAAAACAAAGAGCCTCCATGTTGTCACCGTGCAGCTTTCAAGGCTCTGTTCGCACCTGCGTGTGGCTGTTCTCCTGTCGCTTCACTTCAGGATTGATGCAAAGCTGCTCTCTGGAACCCAACACACATATCTTTGGCCTGTTCAAAGAGAATACACAAAACCGATGTTAAAAATAAGGCAACAGAGAAGAACATGGTTGTACATTCCTGGTTGGGTGTAACATATCAAAAGGAAAAGGTTCAGGAGAAATAGATGAGCCCAAAATAAGGGTCAGAATCAGAAACAGTGAGTCAGCCCATAACAGCTATAGATGTTATTTGACTTTACGGTACTGCGTTTCTCCTGGTAGCAGTGGGTGGTAGTAAGCAGCAGCTTACAGCAGGAGGTAATGAGTAGCAGCTTACACCATCCACTGTAAAATCTGGGTTCTGTTATGACAGTTCAGCCAAATAAACTGGGTTCTGTCATCTGTCACAAGCTACTCCAAGCTGGCTGTGATTTTTAGAGAAAGGTTATGGCAAGAACTGATGGACTACAAACGTCTGCAATACATTTTTTTCCTTATTACAAGGCTGTATCGTTACAAGAAACATATAAACAAATTACTACTGCTTGTTCAAAGAGCTCCGGCCACATCAACAGCTGAAAACTATCACAGACAACAGTACAGCAAAACCACAAAGTTCCTTATAGATTTACATCAGCCTAAGGAATTCAACTTTGCAATGGCTTCCCACTGCCTTAAAGAAATACTCCAGGGGAAAAAAAAAAAAAGGTAACTTTAGAAGTAAATGTGTGAAGCAAAGAACCAAAACCAGACCAAATTCAGGAAATCCTATGATCAAAGGAGATAAGAGAAGCTGTGAAGTATGAAAAAACCCCAAACCCAGTAACAAAGAAATCCAGGTTCTATACATGCACATTAAGAGAACTACTTTACACTGGATATAATTTTTTTATACATTCATCCACATAAATTCAAACAATAACTGAATCACACGGGTTTTTCCACCTTTGCTTTGAATAGGAACATTAACCTAAAACATATTTACCTGTAGACTGTGTTCTTTAATTCGTTAATGACCTGTGTAAGTTGTGAGTGAGTTCTGGAGGCATAAATTATTTTAGGAATGTCAGTGTAATAAGCTGCCGAACAGAGGAGAAAAAAAAAAGCAGAAAAACATTATTAGCATGGAAAGAACTAGAGATATTATTAGCTTCCTTTCCCAGCTGGTACTATGGTAACAGTTTGCCTTGTAGAGACAGCAAGAAATGTTGTCATCTAACTGTTCACACACAAAATGAGCTAAATGAGTTTCTAATGTTCTAAGAAAAATTTACAATATGTAAAACACCTTTAAAAATCTACAAAAGGGTGAAACTGCACTTGGGCTGCTGAACAACGGCTCCATGGCTTTTACAGTTACATACTTACTACACAAGATAGATAAAAGCAAGTGTTCGTTAGCGTTCCTGTATCAACCCCCCGAGCATAAAACCCACAGTACTTACTCGGGATATCGGCGTCGGTGGCAGCGCTGCCCCAGGATGACACGGGTCTCTCAGGAAAGAGTTCCACTCCGTTCATACGCTGCGCGATCTTGCGGGCTGAGATCGTATCTTTAAAGTGTTCCCGCCAAGCCAGAGTGGAACACAGCAGGCAGAGGGTCTTTCCTGTGCCTGTAGGGCTCTCCAAAATGCCATTGACCTTCTTTATTGAAGAGAAATAAAATTTTAAAAAGCGAGCAGTTTGGAGATTCAACTAGAACTGGACTTTGGGCAGTACTGCGTGTCCTCAGGAAAAAATAATCACAACCTGGTAGGCTCTACCATACGGCAGAAACACACAGATACCTCACGCGAGGTTGTTATAAATGCACAACATGTAGGACCCCTCTCATCAACTTCTTGAGGGTCAGTCTAAACCCCAGAGCCAACTATTACCATTTATTTAGCAGAGGAATTCTCCACTCTTAGAGCAACTAGAGTGCATCACATTTCAGCAAAAAAGAACATTAAAATATTAAAAGTCATTGCAGAAAGTGACTCTTCGATTAGAGACTGCTAGTTTCCTTCAGGACTGGGACTATATGCCACATCATAGTTGAGGCAGAAAATTTTGTAACCACTTCTAACACCTTATCCCCCTGGATGCTTCCATTTTAAAGTGCACAACAATACTACAAGTTGCAGAAAAACCAGCAGCTGAGCTTGCACCGCTGTGACAATTCATGTTCAAGTGTATGAAAAGAATTTATATATATATAATATATAATAATACAACACTTCTACTTTAAAACAAGGAGGTACCAAGCAGGAACCAAACCATTGCCCATGATATAGAGGAATACTGAGTCACGTGGAAAGCCAAAGCTTCCACCACAGGCTTGTCTGATCTCTCAGAAAAATCAGGGACTGTGAAGACCTGTTCACCAACCCCAGAACAAAGAAAACTATTATTAAAAGCTTTTTCTTACTGATTATCCTATCGTAGATAAAAGGAAGAATTACACTAAAAGTCTAAGGACTAACAAATCCCAGATAGCTAAGGGCAGACTGCACAGACACAAGGACAACTTGCTCAGCTTCTCTTTATTTTCTCAAATTAGACAGAAACAGCCTATCGACATTTCGACTGACCACTGACTGCACACTTAGGGGTTTTTAATAGCTATATAATAAAAATACAAGTCAGAGAAGGCTTGACAAAGGCAGGATACAGAGAACAAAAAGCGAACTTGAATTGTGACAACGTAGTTTTAGAGAAGTCCTTTATTAGTTAAAAATAAAACGCCATAAATGAACCAAAACGGCTCGGGCAGGGGGGACTCACCTTCTGCAGACACTCGAGCACCTTGGCCATGTAGGCTTCCTGGCACTCGTAGGGCTGGAAGGGGAAATCCACCGTGACGCCGTTCAGCGTTACCTTGGGCATCTTCCCCGTCAAGTACCTGCAACGGAGCGCAGGCCCGCGATTCACCCTGCTGCCGCCACGCCGCGGGGGGGGCGGGCTGTACCGCCGGTGTCACATAGAGCGACGAACCGGAACCGGGGCAGGTTCATCAGCGCGACGAAATGCTGAAAGGGCCGAATTTCGCCTCATATTTCGGGACCGGACGTTACCAGCCGACCGGGGCAGGAGGCTCACGGGTACCCGGGGCCCGGCCCGCGGCCTAACACCCTCCGCTCCGCTCCATCCACTCCGGTGCGGCCTAGCCCGGCTGCCCAGGACCCCCCGCCCGCCCCGGTGCGGCCCAGCGGCGGTTGCCATGGCAACACGGGCAATATGGCGACAACCGCCCCTCACCTCCCGTTCCGCCGTTCGGAATCCCCGCGCCTAAATCACGTGCCCGCGCACACGCGTTACGTCACTTCCGCCAGGAAGTCTCGCGAGATCGGCGTCGTTGCCCGGGCAACGGGGCGGGGCGGCGGCGAGGCCTGGCCGCGGCGGCGGGGCCTGGGCCGGGCCCTGCGCGTTGTCGGGGGGCGGAGAGCCAGCGGGGCTGGGCGGGGGGGCCTGGGGCCGTGTCCTGAGAGCTGCTGTGGAGGCCCGAGGGGCCCCGAGCGGGAGGGGACCAGGTTCAGTGTGGTTTGGGCCCTGTCGGGCCTGGAGGGAAGCGGGACCCGGGCCTGGGTGGTTCGGCTGGAAGATCCCTTGGCAGAGCCCAAGGAGAGGCAGAAGATCGGCTAATTCGTGAAAAGTAGCAAAGCAGCCACATTACTAAACCTCCTCAGCCCTGTTTGGTTCCCCTGGTGCGTGTGAGTGCTCCTGGGCAAGGGCCGCCCGGGACTGACGTTTCTCCCCTTCAGTAACCTCGCAGGGGAGCCCTGGGATAAGCGATGCCCTTGACCACAGTTGGTCTCCAGTGCGCTGCTGGGCTTTGTGCTGCACGTCTGCCACCCTTCAGTGGTGCTGCGTTTAGGAGAAGGCAGACTACTACAGGATTCTTTGTTGAAAACCTTTGCATTTATGATACGAGGGTTTGTGTGTCATTATGTTGAGCCTTGTAGCTTCTGCATTAAGAACAGCAATGAATTCTGACGGGTGCCTATTGTTAGGGGTGGATGTGCTGCTCCTTTGTTCCCTGCTTTGCTCCAGCACGATTCTTTCAGCCGTCAGTTCCCTGTCAGTGCATCCGTGGCCAGGAATGACTGCGTCGGCGGTTTGGTTGCTCAGGCTGAGGGTTGGTTCCACATCTGTGTGACTGTAGTGAACTCTGAACACTCAGTTATTCTAAATTACTAAAAAACTAAACTAAATTACTCAGTTTCTAAGACTAGGAAACCATGCGTTTTAATAAATGGATGCCCGGGGTTTGGATTTTGCAAAACCATGCTTTATGTAGTTATATGAGGAAGAAGGGAGGAAGAAGATATTTTACACGCATCTCTCTGTACTTCATTGCTGCATCTCATGCTGTTAGATGGGTTACGTGTAGATGTAGAATGGGTTATGGTTTATTATAACTAAAATGCATTTATTCCTAGCAAGCTGCATAGCTTGTTAGTATGTAGAAGTGTTCTACTATTTAAAAGAAAAATAACAAAAGGAACACACCTTCAATTCGAGTATATTACATAATCTGTTCTCAAACTTCTGGTACATTCTGTGTATTCCAGGTGTTAAATTAGGGGGGATTATGGGTGTTACCTTGAGCTGAATTTGCTGGGATTGTAAACTGCATTAAACTAGCAAATGGGCTGGAGAGCGCTGAGTTACACCTTCGGATCTTCATGGCAAAATATAATGACTGATTTTGTGCGTGTTTCTGATGGTGAACTCTTTGACTTGATACCAGTTATGCAGAATTAAGCTGCAAAAGAAATTGCTTTGTAAAGGCTGTAAAATGAGAGCGTGGGATAAGGTATTTATAATGGAGGATAAAGGTTTAAAACTCATCATAAATAGGTGCAATACTGTGTCATTACCATTATTTCCTGTAAACCCATCTTTCCTGCATTGAAGAAGAATATCAGCGGTGATCAAATCAGATTATTTGAACTTATTTAAGTGAGGTTGATTGAGGCAGTGTTACCTTCCGAGAGAAGAGCTGGAAGGTTACCAAAGCCCAAAAGGAGTGTGAGTCAGCAGATGCGCCGGTGTCCAGCGGCAAACATGAGTCAGCACTGGCTGCGCGCTTCGTCCTTCTGGAGGGTGGTTCCTCTGCACCATTTACCTTACTTGACCAAGGCTGCAGTGCCAGCACTGGCGAGTCTCTCTTCAGCATTGC
The DNA here is from genome assembly GCF_965140245.1 of Athene noctua. Classification (NCBI taxonomy): domain Eukaryota; kingdom Metazoa; phylum Chordata; class Aves; order Strigiformes; family Strigidae; genus Athene; species Athene noctua. Next base: position 15,962,558 of record NC_134052.1, read on the forward strand.
TACACCGGTTTCCTCTAAAAGCTGAGAGCAGAGGAAACAACATTTTGTAAGTTTAAAGAGAAAAATGTATTTTTTTGTTAAGGTTGCAAAAGAATTGTGAAGGTTTGCTGAAGCTACGGCAGCTCTTTATGTCAGGATACAGACATGATAAAGGCAGGCGTTGGTCGTCGGCCTGGATTGTCATTCTGGTGTTTGCCTCCCTCGGAATAACCCTGAATTCTTACAAGGCAAGAGTTTGGAGAGGGAGAATGAGGGAGAAGAGGAAAGGTTTAAAAAGTTTGTCAGAGCAGCACAGAGGATTCTATGAAAGGCCAGTCCCTACACCCCTAACGGCATCTACGTGCTACCCAGACAGCAGGAACCAGGGCGTCTTCACTGCTCGCTCGTTAGTGGATGGTGAAGATCTTGAATGAACCGTATTTCATTTGAAGTGGTGCCTTCAAGGGAAAGAAAATGGAAACGGTGATCCTTAAACTCTGTGGGGAAGTGGAGGTGTGAGTGACTGAACCGAGCTGCAGAGAACCCAGCAAGCAGAAAGCTGGTGAGGTACAGAAATACAAAGTGAACAATCATCATTTGTGTTCAGAGGCCGCTGAGGCAGGATTTCTCTTCCCAGACAAGCAAGAATCTTGAGGAATGGGACAAAAGAGTTTGAGGAGCAGCAATGACAGGCGGTGACAGTCCTGCAGTTCATGTGAAGGTTATTTTTCTCCTCTCAGATAGGAGAGGATTAAGTTGCCATTCATTGTCTTTCGGAGGAGATGTGGTGGTTCCCATAGCAACAGTCTAAAACTCTTGTTTGACCACAAAATTATGTGATTCCTCTGAATCCAGCTAATCCAGAGCCTTTCTGTCTCTTTACCGTCAGGAAATAACAAAACAACTTTCCACTCTGACCCTCCCATTTTAATCACAATCATCCTGTTATTAGGAAGGTGAGTAAATACTCATTTTACAGACGAAGGAACTGAAGCGGATGGGATTAGTGATTTGGTGGGGGCCGGAAGGGACCCCCCAGAGCAGAGTTCACAGCTTCACGTGTTCAACATTTTGCTGCTCGTTACCATTTGCAGTTGCTCAGCCGTGGAGCTTGGCACCGCTCACTTCATGCACGCGCAGTTCCCGTGGCAGCTGAGCGGACCCTGGGGTGACCTGAATTCCACTTTCCCTTACCCCTCTGCGGGACTGACTCAGTACAACTCTTCCTCTTCTTCCTCATCCAGACCCTTTGTACAGCTCGGCCTCATTTCTCAATGGCGGGTGCTAAAGAGGAAAGATCAGAATGACCTTCTTGTTTCTCTTGCCCTCAGGGAAACATTTTCCTGGATTAATGCTGATGTTGCTGTCACTGGTTTCTCTCCTTCAATTCTTTTTCTCCTTTTCCTCATACTATTTTACAACGTCAGGGGGTTGACTGCTGCACTGTGTGGGATTTTTATTATTATTATTTCGTGCCAACTAAGGGAGCTTCTCCCAGCTGGAGACTGCAAATGGTACTGGAGGTCTCCCACCGCTGCGATTGCCTGGGTGCCATCGGTTACAGCCTCCTGCACCGCAGCCCCGGCTCCTCCTTTCAGACCAGAAGATTTTCATCTTCCTATATTATCTCATTAGTCACTAGATAAAATTATTCCCCAAATATTCCTTGTTGGAAGCCGTGTTTCCGCCAGGCCTGCAGCCACAAAGAGCGTGTCGGGCCCATGACCCTTTGGTAACAACCACAGCTTGGAAAACTTCCTCTGTGGGCTGCCCTTGGTGAGCGTTCCCTGTAGCGAAACACGAGGATTGTTACGGATCCCTGTTTGGGGATGTGTTGAAGAGAGAATTTTTTCTGTCAGTTTGGGAATTTTTCTTTTGTTTTCAGCATTGTTGAAAGCACACGTTATTGGAAGAAGCTCTTCCTATGTTGAAAGGCATTTAGGAATATTTATCTGTTAGAAATGTTGCAAACATTTGCAATAAAGCAGTGAAAGAAGTGCATGCTACAAAATCAATTTCTTTGCTGATTCTCCATGAAAATCTGCTGTTTCCCAGTAGTCTGCCTAGTTAGGTGTCACGTGTGATGAAGGCACGTTAGCCAAATACTCAACAATTTTCCCTAATCCTCATGTTGAAAAAATTACCCAGCGCCTTCTGATGCTTCCTAGTGAAAATCCGGGAGAACTTGAAAAGATAGTTACAGTTAAACTAAGGAAGATCTATCGCCCAGTGTTACAGACAGATCAAGAATTAACTGTATTAACATTATTTATATGACAGGTTATCTAGAAAGTGTGAATGATATTGGAGCTGAAGTGTATGATGTGTGGCGCAGCCACATAAATCCTTATTAAAAACCATTTCTCATGCAGTGTGTTCCACTGGGACACATGCCACGGCACCTTGGAAGCATTCTGTTCCTTTTTCTAAATAAAAGGAATAAAATACATACCGGATTTAGGCCCAGAAGATCCAGACTAATCACAAGAGGTAGACAGACCCTCTCAGGTTTGGTGGGTAAGTCCAAGGCGGAGCTCATCCTGAGTGGGGAAATGATCCCAGCGTGCAGGTGCCCGGGACAGCTGCCTTCATCTGTTAATGGGGAGTGGGGCTTTGGAACACGTACAGTTCGGCCTGCTGGCTTCAAGAAAACCTGTAAAACCTGAGAGATTCAACCCAAGGAGAAAGCAGAGAGAACTGCAACTACAAAACAAGCCTTGGACAGAACCGGGAGCAGTTAATGGTAATAAAAAAGCTCCTGTTCCCAACACGCTTTGAAAATTTGTGGATAGTTTTAATATTACTCTGAATTGGACTTTTTTTTTTTCATTATTATTTTTACATACAGTGTTGAAGGAATAGAACACTTGGAGACTGGGGGGAAAAAAAAAATAGGTAAAAAAGGAAAATCTCTCTCTTTTTAACTGAGTTCAGTAGGCAGTGCCTGCAGCTTCTGCCCCTGGCCAAGCTACTCGAGCAACCTGTAGTTGCCTGCAGCTGCTGGAATTGTTTGGGAGTGTCTGCATTGCAGCGTGCTGGGAGATTTGGGGTGCTTTCAGCCCGAGGGGGTGTGCAGCCAGCAGGATAACGTCTGGCTGGAGAGGGCCAGAGCTCGGGAGGATCCCTGGGGTTTGTGCAGCCCCGCTCGGGTGGGTGCAGCTGGCGATTGCCCTGGTCCCAGCTGTGTGTCTTGATACTCCAAAAGCACAGATGCATTGGCCCCTAGCAACAGCCACAAATGGAAAGGATAGAAATGATAGAAAACAGAACTGAAAAGGGAAATAAAAGCTCCTGATGCCTGAGGTGGTGTGGAGAAACCTGGGGAAGTCCCACTGAAATCAGAAGGCTCCATCCTGCTCTTCCTCGTCTACTTTTACAGCAGTTTTCCCCCCAGCTGCAGCCCCTTTTGTGCCCCAGCACTGGGACAAAAAATCCCTGCATCTAAAAATGCCGAACCTGCCCGGGATCCCTCCTCCCTTTGCTGTTTGCTTAAAGCTGCTGCAAGGTTTGGGGTTTGGATTTTACACCTCAGTCTAGCTAAGCCAGACCCCAGACCTGACCCTGCAGGTGGGCACCGCCTTGGAATGGATGTTTTTTTTTTAAAAAAAATAAATAAATAAAAATCAATGAATGTGCTTGTTTCTGCTTTCAGCAAGGGAAAAAGCAGTTTAGCCCGTCTAGAGCAGACAAGAAAGGGAGGAAGAGGAGAAAAAAAATCATCTTTTGCCAGAGCTCAGCTGGGTGTGTCTCCTCGCCCCCCCCCGCAGCGGGTCTGTGTTTCTGGCAGGCAGACTTGCCTGGGAGGGATCTGCCGTCAAAGCCACCCAGGAAAGGAGGCCTGATACGCTAATTAATATTCTGAACTAGTGACCCTTCTTTTTCTTTCCACCCCTTCCCTTTCTCTGGGCTCTCCAGCCTCTCCCCGCCGCGGATGGCTGCAGCCCCCTCCAGCTGAGTCAGTCCTCCCTCCCCGCAGCATTGCAGCACCTCCGCAGCTCCCTGCGCTCCTGCAGCACCCGCTCCGCTCCCACCGCCGCAGCATGGCCAGCACCGTCTCAGGTAGGACAGACATCTTTTTGGGGGGGTGCTTGTCATCAACCCGCTTAGAAAACCAGCAGGTTTTTTTTGTTTGGTTGTTTGTTTTATCATTATTCTGATGGTTTGAGGTCTGGGTTTGGTTGTTTTTTTTTTTTCCTTGCGTTTCGGGGGAGTTCTCTGATGAGGAGGCAGCTGGTATGGCAGCATTGTTCCCCTTCCTCCCCCATACTCACACCCCTCTGATGCAAGATAGCAGGTGGGCTTTTTATTTTAATATGAATACACATGTGATAAACTTGCCAATGTAAAATATTGCTGCTGTTACATTGTGCCACAAGAAGATGCTGCTGCATGACAATCAGTTATTATTTTTGTAACGTGATACAGCTTCTTTTTTTCCCCCCCCTAAGAAAAATCTGCATGCTGTGTAACTGGATGCAGAGAAATCAGCATTTACATTTTATTTTGTGAAGATCATGTAGTGCCTACGTGGGTAATGGAAAGGAAAACATGGACCAGACACCGACAGTAATGCCCTAAAAAATCCTCTCAAACCCAACCAGAATAACCTGGATGGGTTTCTGTGTATTCTCAGTTTCCCATCCCTAGATTTCTTCCCAGCTCACATTTCTTCCTCGGAAGATGCTCCAGGGGAGCGGTTCTCTGATGGCGTTGGGTGAAAGCAAATGCTGCAAGGGAAGCCCTTCCTCCCTCCTGCAGCACTAACGGAGTCGCGGCGCGGCTGGCGCCGGCGCCGGGGTTGGGTTTGCCTGCAGGAGGGCAGCCTGCCCCGAGGATGCTGCGCTGCTTCCGTCCAGCTCTTTCCTAAAGATGTGTCTTGGCCCTTCTAACTGGGGAGAGGAGGGATTCAAATGGTCGAAACTGGCAATGGGGGTGATGGAGAAGAAAAGCCTGAAATGGTACAATGAACAGTTGGGGGGGGTTGGAGGGTCTTTTTCTTTAAAAAAAAAGAAAACAAAAAAACAAAACAAAAAAAAAAAACCCCAAACAAGTTTATTCTTGAAATGGCTCTGAATTCTGCAGTCCTTAAAGAGGGGCTTGGGCGGGGGAAGCTAAATCCTGGAGGGCTGGGACACAGAGCTGAACAAAAAGGAAAAGTGGGCAGTGCTTTGTGCCCCCCCAGGCAGGGAACCAGCCAGAAGGAGACCGGGCAACACTTTGTGCTTCTTTCACTGGCCTTTGCTGTCTCCTGCTGTGCATTTTCTATTCCTTTCTCCTTCGGAAAGACCAGGAAAGGCAGAGGGACAGAGCGAGATGGAGGGAGGTGCAAGGGTGCAGCTGATCCCGAGTGGGCTCTGCATGCAATTAAAGATGGTAAAGGAGCATTGAAAAAATACGTGTCTGTGATAGAAAATCTCCAGCTATTGTACATATTTCTGCGAGTGTCCCTGTCTCAATGAACGTGTGCGGCAGCGCACGCTCAGGAGGTCCCACCCATCTGCCTTCCTCTCCTACAGAACAGGATTGGACCTCGTTTGCAGAGTGGGGGTGGGAGGGATGGATCAGACTTACCAGCCATCTAAACCAAGGTTGCATCGAACTTGAGATGGACGAGGTGGCGGAGGAAACACGCGTGGGCATAACACCGGTGCCTTCTCACCCTCCTAACCCACCCCATGCTCATGGTGTATTTCGTCTTCCCCAAGATGTGGTTTTACTGTCTCAGGAGACTTAGGATCATGAAGAAGTGTGTGCTTCAGAGAAACCACGCTTCCTTGTGGCTCAGGGCAAGTAGAGAAACAATTTCAAGGAGTAGAAAGTCATGGAAACCAGTGCTGTGGCAGGAGGAAAGAGAATAGGGCGATGTCTGCCAAGGGAGGGAGCGGGGCTGAACCTCGCCCAGCTGCCTTTGCAGGGAGCAGCTCCTCATCCCTACAGCACTTAGACATGAATGGAGAGTGCCCTGGAACGGCAGGAGAAAAAGGCAAGCAAATCCTTAAATTAAGGAAAGAATCTTGTTTGCTTTCTTCGTTATTTTCTTCTTTATCCGCAGCAAGAGCAAATCCGTGCTGAAGGGAGAGCAGCTGCGATTGTCTGCAGCTAGTGCCCGGGGGCTTATCCCTCTTGGGAAGATTTTCTTGGGTTTGTTTAAACAAACAAACCAATCCTTGGGATGAAAAGAAACGGGGCTTGCTTCTCCCAGCCCAGCAGTCCTCTCTCTTCCCTCCCTGCCCGCTCAGGTGTTTTCTCCCGGCCGCGGTGGCTGGGTTTGGTGCTAGAGCAGCGGACGCGGCGGCACATGCTCAGTGCGGGCTCAGCTGCGGTGCTGGCCCTGCTGCCGGGCAGAGCTTGCAGGGGCAGAGCCCTCGCACCTCCTCCCCGCAGCAGCTGCACAAGGCTTTGTGCTTTTGCACACCGCAGAAGCGGCGTCTGGCTGGACTCTGCGGGGCTGCGTAACTCTCCCCACCATTTGCAGGCATCTGGGTTGAATAAAGAGACTCGAGATTATGAAATGATGCAGTAAGGTGACAGCCTCATGGGCTTTTCTCTGACGTTAGCGTGTCTGAGAAGGTGGAGCCAAGAGGAAACACCAGGTTGTCATTCCTGGCCTCACGACTGGGCATGGTAAATGCGCCTCAACAGATCCTGAGCTTTTCCCCTCCTACCCCGAAATGTGAGAGTTGTGTGACTTTAGGTAGGTCTGGGCTATCCCCTTAATCCCTTTTCTGGATGGTGCTGGTGGACACCGTATGGTATCGCCCTGTCCTGACGCTGCTACTGCCCGTGCTGGAGAGTCAGAGTCCGTTCTATCCAGCTCTCCATCTCTGTGTTCTCAAGAAATCACTATTTTCTTTTTCTTCAGGTGTTGATGGAGTCTATATGACCTTAGAAATTGATGGTACTTTTATCGAGTTTTCAGTTTACAAGCCAAAATAATCTATTGTACCATTTTTTATATATATTTATTTGCCACTGTATCCAAACGAGGGATCTAAATCCTTGGAAAATATTTGTTCTTTCTAAAACATAAATCATATCATCTTTGACAGCACCATGTGGCCTCTGTGAGGATCCCTTCGATATCTCAAAAGAGCCCTTTTTGTAGAGCCCACCACTGTTGGTTCAGATCTGGCGAATGCCTTGTTTTATCAGACGAGCACATTCTCCTGCAAAGCAAAAGCTGAGATTTAGTGGTCTGATGTGGCAACGGGAAGGCTGCAGATAAGATCTCTGTGACAGTGTGGGCAGCGGGACAGATTGCAACTTCAGGCTTTCTTGGGGTGAACGGAGCTGATGGTTCTTGATGACAACGCTTGGAGGGACCTGAAGCTCACTCAAACTTCTGTCGCCCTAAATTAACTGGAAACAACATGCCTGGCTAATCCCTCCCAGTTGCCCTACTGGTGTGGGCTTTATTCCTCCAGGTGTAAGCTTATGTTTTTCAAAAAAAAAAAAAAAAATATTCTATCCAGAGGGAAGTTAAACCAATGGTCAAATTTTTGCCTGTGATTTAGAAACACAAAAGAGCTGGAGAGCAATCAGAGAGCATGTGCATGTGCTGCAGCACTTTAGCACGGCCCAACCACTGAAGAGCTGCTCAGCATATTTCCAAACAATCCTTTTATTCTTTCAAGGTGCCTCTATACGTGTTTTGTGCCGTACTAGAGAATCTTATATTCTCTGGTTGTGTTTCTACAAGTAATACCACTGCACAGTGGGCAGGTACAATAATCCTCAGTTAATGCAAAGGAAACCAAGGCCCAAAGAGACCAAATGACCGTCTGTGGTCACACGGCGTGTCCGTACCCGACACATCGTGGCACTGGACTTTGCCTGTCTCATGAACCGCTGCCTTAGCCCATCCCCAGCTCCTTTGTAGCTCTTTGTCCATCCAAACCTGACCCCCTGAACCTCTGTTTTCCCCAAATCCACAGACACCCTGGGACAGCTGCCTCCATTTGGCTCCTTCCTCTGCTTTATCAAGCAACCCAGGCCATGCCTCTTCCTGACGATCAATCACCCGCCCAGCCCAGGCTGTGGATCCAGCTCAGGCCCTTTTCTCTTGCTGAGCACATGGAAGAGATTTCCCTGGTTATTTTCCTGAGGGCAGCCCACATGTCCCAGTGCTCCAGCCTGAGTGATTTGCCCATCCATTGGCTGTGCGTAACACGGATTGCTGTGGCGTTTGTGAGCCGCAAATGAAACCAAGGGGGGAAGGAGCTGGGTGGCTGGAAAGCATTCCTGGGTGATAGTTTAGCAGATGTCCGACAGAAGGCAGAGGAACCCTCACATCTGCTTGTTCCCAGGGATGATTCCACGTGAGCCCACAGTAATTTCTGGGCCTCAAATCTCGTGGTGAGCAGCTGAGATGGTGTGTGGAATCAGTGTGAACTACAAGAGCTGATCTGAAAAAAACCCCAACCCTCTAGTGTTCTCTGGTTGTGTTCTCTGGTTGTGTGAGCTCTCCTGCTGACTTGTTTTTGGAATCTGGGAAGCAAGAAGGTGGAAGTGAGTTAGACTGAAGTGAAGGCCTGGCCATTATTTTGATGACGGGATTGGTAGCAGGTGAGAGCATCTAGAGTCTGTTGTATTCTCAAGGCTTATCGGGGACTACGGTTGCATTTGTTGTGTACGTGGCATTGCAGTCTTTGTGCTGAAGGACTCGGTTCCCAGTCCCTCTCGTTTCTCTGCCTTCTGTTTGTGCTTTGGTTCTTTCTATAATCGGACTATTCTCATTTTTTTCATGATATAATATTCTTTATGGAAGCAATTTTTCACTTCTCCGAAGTTATCTTTGCAAACCAAATTATTTTCTTGTAATAACCTTCCTTTGACCTTGCTGTCAGACATAGCCCATCCAGTCTCATCCATTTAAATTGCCTGAATTCACATAAATTAGTCTTGCTGTGCCTCTGGTTCATTATAAATGACTCTGTATCGGTGTTGTGCCTAAATGGCCTCTCTCTCTTCTGCTGGACGTCATGAAACACTGAACAAAAAGACAGGCTGCTCAAACACTCTGCAGTTTCATTTTATCTGGTTAGGAAGCAGAGAACGAAACTTTTTAGTGAATGAATGGGTGAGGCCCACTGGCCAGGCACATCGCAAGCAGGAGGATGGTTCCCGTTGCTTGCGCACCGCACCCATCCCCGGCAGTTCCTCCATCTCCTGCTCCCCAACTGCTCGGGGAGCAGCTGGACGGTGTCTCCAGGGGTTAACTTGGAGACAAACAAACCCTCTGCATGAAGAAATGTGGTCTGTAGCGCTCAGGCAAGGCAGCAGGGCCAGGGAAATGCAGGAGGTACCGTGCAGCACTAGAGGGAGCACAGGAAATGAGTCGCTCGAGAGAAAGCAACCAGGAGCACCCAGATCCTCCCGGTGGCTGATGCTGAGCAAGCAGCCGGGCCTAATCCTCTATCCACCAGCGAGAGAAAGCTCTTGTTGCATCTCCGAGACCAAAGCGGTCCCTTGGGAGGGGAGACAGCGGGAACGGAGACGGATAGTGGGAACAGAGACAGGCAGCCTCGCTGATTTATGCACATACACAATATTTGCTCAGTGGAAGCTGAATTTATTTTTACTAACTTAGCAGAAGTAAAAAATGCAAATCGATGCTTAAAATAGAAGTTCACCATTTCCCGTCTAATTGTTCTTAAAGTGCGTGCATGGTGCACTGGAAGACATAAAGTCTTTCCTGGAAGGGACTTGTTGGCCATGTCACGTTCTAGCCAGCCAGCTGGCCTACCTCAGTTCAAGGATTTTGTCCACTGGCATAAATATGTTCTCAAAACCTCGTATCTGTTGGCAAGTGTGAGTGCGGGCGCTTCTGAAGTAAATTTTAGCGGTGAGGTTTGCAGTGACCTTTTACCCTCGTGAGTTTTAAGGGTGCCCGTTCTGACGCGGCTGTGGTTGAGTCGTCGTCTTGCTTCAGGAGAGCGGGGGCCTGATCTTCATCGACACAATCTCCTAAACAGTCACCCGGAGGTTCTGTTTTTTTACTTTTCCTTACGGATCCAGAGGAGCTGCCTCTCCTCGCAGGACGCCTTTTCTTATTTTAACCCATCAACAGCGCGTTGGACACACCTACCACGTGCCTTTTCTCTCAGGACAGCCCAGATCAAAAGCGCGTGAGGACGAGGGTGTCACTGCGGGTGTTTCTGTGTCCCCCCCCCCGGGGTGTAACGGCCGGTCCCGGCGCACAGGCGGGGGGGTCGCAGGGCTCCTTTTATTTCTCAGGGGGTGGGTCAGGGGTGATTCCTTCAGGGGTCGGTCCTTCCTCCCCCCCCCTCCGATTCTTCATCCCGGAGCCCCCAGCCCTGGCGCTGCCGGGGGGGTCCCCGGGGTGGGGGGTGGTGCTGAACGGACAGCGCCGGGCGGTGGTGCTGAACGGACAGCGCCGGGGGGCGGCGCCGGGCGGGCCCCCCCCGGTCCCGGCCGGGGGTCTCGGTCCGCTCCCACCGCTCCCGCTGCTTCCCCCGTGTCCCCCCCAACACCCCCCAACCCCCCCCCCCGGCAGCGACGAGGCTGGAGCGGCTTCGCGCAGCGGTGGGGGCTGCTCGGGGCTCTTCGGGCTCTTCCCCCGGGGGGCGCCGGGACCCCCCGCCCCGCTGCCCCGTCCGTCCCGTGCCCCCGTGCAGCGAATCGCACCTGCCGGCCGGCGCCGGGGTGCAGCCGGGGGAACGCAGCACTTCCAGAGCTCATTAAAGCCCGGTGGGGCCGCGTCCTTTTGTCCTCTCGCTCCTTTTCATTTGAATGGACGGACGGGGACGGTCGCTCTGGAGGATCCCGGTGGAACGGAGGCAGCTGCGAAATCACTCCAGCGGCTCTCCCGAAGGGCCGGGCCTGCAGCACACCCTCGTCTGACAGGGCCGTGAAACTACTCAAGTTCAAGTCACGAAATACAAAGCTCAGTGCTCTGTCACAACTGCGAGGAGACAATTAAACAAGCGGGCCGGGGCGCGTCTGCTTTAACGTCTTGGTTTCACCCAGGGCCAGACATAACGGTGGAACAACGACCTCGGTGCGTGGTTTGTCTCTGTTAAGTGATAACGTCTCTCATTTCATCCAGGGGACCCTCCTCGGGGCTCCTGGCAGCACATTACGAGATACATTAGCTTGCTGCTGCATGCCACGACTTCTAGCACGATACAGCCCTCTCAGAGGCTTTCCAAAGATTTTTCTCATTAAGAACAAAATCAAAGATGGCCTGCTCTGTGGCTGGCACCACTGGTGTAAACTGGTCCTGTTTGGTTTACATTTAACAGCAGGACTGGGCAGGGTATTAAAATCAGAAGGTGGAGTGAACTGGAAAATGTTCAATAAAGGTCTGAGCGGCAGGGGCTGTCGGTCAGCAGAAGGAGCATGTTAATTAGGATGAAGTTCTGTACCCAGGAGGAAAAATAAATGCAGTAGGTATGGAAACCGCTGGTTTTCCCACCTGAGTAGCCATGGGAAGGCAGAGAAGAGCTGAAAGGTGTTCCTGAGGGCATAGAGTACACAGGGTGACTTTTTTTTTTTTTTTTTTCTTTTCCCAATTGTTCTGCATCTCCATATCACAAAGTTTTGGGCATTTCCCCTTCCTGGCCCAGTGGAGGGTCTTGCTATGAAGGCGGCGTCGGCAGCCAGGCTGCGGGTTCACCCCTGGCCAGAGGCTGAAACAGGAGCTCAGTAAGGAAGGGACAAACCCAGGCCAGAAGCACAAGGACACGGGAAATCCAGAGGCAGAGCCAAGGCTGGACACCGAATTCCTGTGCCCTGTGGTGGAGGCAGGAGGAAGGGCAGCACGAGGAGGCTCAGGGCAGGTTTGGCAGCAGACGTGGCCATGAAGACCCTGTCCCCAGGTGCCTGGGTGTCCCCTGAGCAGCCAGGCCAGGCCAGAGCCTCACAGCTGCTGTGAGAGAGCAGGTCCCACCTTCTATTCTGAGGTTCTTTGTCAAGCGTGTGCTGACCGTTTGCTGTCTTAAATGTGCTATATTGAAAATACAGATGAAGATTGCCCCAGAAACAAGCGCAGAGCGAGCTGTGGGTGCTGCTGTCGTTAGGGCAGCACCTTGTGCACCTGAGGTCGCTGAGGATGCTGCGGCGGATCCTCCAGTCACAGGGATGATGAGCAAACTGGAGGGCTTGGAGGGACTATGTATTTCCCTGTCCCTTGCAGAAGGTTGGGGGCCAGGTTGGACGGGGCTTTGGGCAACCTGGGGTGGTGGAAGGTGTCCCTGCCCGTGGCAGGGGGTTGGAACTGGGTGATCTTTAGGGTCCCTTCCAACCCAAACCATTCTCCGGTGATTCTGTGATGTACTGTGGTTGCAGACCAGCATCAACCTCTGCCTACGTGGGCCCAGGTGGTGACAGAATCCACTTACATCCTCCTTCCTCTGCTCCTGCAGGGAAGGAGGTACCTGGGGAAGCTGGGTTGCAGCACTTCCCCCTGATAGCAGCACCCCTGAACCGTTTCATCACTCAAATGCCCATTTTTTTCTCCACATCTTACCTCTTCACCCTGATGTCAGAAATGCTGAATTGTGAAATATTCCAAACGTGCCAGGGCTTGAGCAATGTTCTCAGGGGTCGATGGGCGTCATTTTACCTCTGAGTCTGGAAGCGAAGTGGAGGAAGGAGCTGGGCAGCTGTCCCGATGTGGTTAACTACCCAGGCTGCAGCGTTTCAGCTCCTTTGGAGGGAAAATCCTGCACAGAAACTCTAGATGGTAAATTCCTCCTCCATGTCTTCCTGTGACATTTGCTACTCTGGCAAATAATTCAGTCTGCTCTAGAACGGACGCTCCGTGGGGACCTTCTGGGAAGCTTTGGCAGCCTGGAAAAGCCTCCGGGGAGTCCGGTAGCTGCCAATGGGTTTTCTTGTGTCCACTTGCTTCATTTCTCCACGAAAAAGAGCTGCCGTTGCCATTAGACTCTCTTCTCATTGCTACTTCGTATTTTTCAGCCTACAAGGAGAAAATGAAGGAGCTGTCTCTGCTCTCCCTCATCTGCTCCTGTTTCCACACCCAGCCCCATCCCAACACCATCTACCAGTATGGAGGTACGTAACCTGCTCCCGCGGGAGCGGCGGCATCGCTTGCGTGATGCTCGTCAGCACACTGGGCTGTCCCATCCCGGAGCAGCAATCCACAGCTCGGCTCGTGTTTTGTCTCTTTCACAATTTAATTTATTTATGTAACCTACATTTATCCCAGAAAGAAACCGCTTGTGCGGGCCGGCTGCTTCATACTGGGGTGACGTACCAGGTGTTAACAGCAGCCTGGCCTTTCTGTAATTGTGCTGTGAAATGAAATGAATTGCCTTGTCCTGGGGGGGGATGAAGCTGATCGTTAATCAGGAAATTTTGAACACGGAACAAAATCACCCAGGTCAGGACGTGGGCACACCCTAATTCCTATGTGAAGACCCTGGGGCACTCGGGTGAACTCTCTCCTGAGGGTCACAGGTCCACAGAGCCTCTGAGGTTTTTTTTTCCTCCCCAAAGATATGGAGGTGAAGCAGCTGGATAAGAGGGCATCGGGCCAGAGCTTCGAAGTGATCCTGAAGTCCCCTTCAGATTTATCTCCCGAGAGCCCAATCCTTTCCTCCCCCCCCAAGAAGAAGGACCTGTCCCTGGAGGAGCTGCAGAGGAGGCTGGAGGCTGCAGAAGAGAGGAGGAAGGTAACGAGATGTGCTGTAGAGCTGTGACGGGTACTGATTGCACCAAACCCTAAAACTGGTTTAGCAGGAGCAATCAAAAATGTCTGGAAATAGTATTTTTGCACTTATTATTATATTCCACTGTAAGTTGTCAGATGAGTCATGGCGTGAGGTTCTGCAGCCTGGTTTAGGCAGGAAATTGGACTCAGGGCTCATCGTCGTCGTCCTCCTCCTGTTCTTAAAACCAGAGAGTACAGGGTCCTCTCGCTCCTCCTGTGTGACCTGGCTGGGGGACAGTTCTCACCAGATAATTCTGCAGGAGATGCAGCAGCTGGTCACACACAGACCGAAACTCCAAACCTAAACACAGCTTTGTGTTTCTACCAGCTGGCTGTGCCCCCCTTTATGGTGAGCGCTGTGTAAAATGTCTTCTGGGGAAAACTATTGGAAAGGGGAAAACCGGCAGAGTAAAAAAGAAATAGAAATGTTACAAATGTCGGTGGGTAAGAGGAGAGCGAGCTGAAATGGTTTGAAGAATGAGGTGACACTCGGAGGGGGGACTCTGCGCCTGCAGACGTGTCGCCTCGGTTTTGCTGAGCCGGTGGGTGCAGCGTTGTGTCACCCGCCTGCACGGAGCACGGACCCAGCAGATGTTGCCCCGTAGCAGGAAAAAGGTGTCAAAGCGTCTTCCAGGCAAGAGGGTTATGGGATGGAGGCGGGTGGCAGAGAGGTTCGGAGCAGAGGAGACGGTCAGAAAGCCTCCTGGGGGAGCTGAAGGCTAGAAGAGGCTCTCGGGTTGCTCACACCTCTCCCGACGCCTTGCCTCGCAGACCCAGGAGGCGCAGGTGCTGAAGCAGCTGGCGGAGAAGCGGGAACACGAGCGGGAGGTGCTGCACAAGGCGCTGGAGGAGAACAACAACTTCAGCCGCCTGGCCGAGGAGAAGCTCAACTACAAGATGGAGCTGAGCAGGGAGATCCGCGAAGCACATCTCGCCGCCTTGAGGGAGCGGCTCCGCGAGAAGGCGAGTGCGGTGTCCCGGGACAGGGCTGGGTGCTGACACCTGGGGGGGTGTCTGGGGGGTCATCCCGGAGCGATGGGCACAGGGCAGCGGGCGTTTCCTTGCTGGTGGAACACCGGCTGTGGAGCGTCCACATCCATCCACCACGAGGAGGGGGGATGTGTCCTTCAAGGTCAGTAGAGAAAATACCGTCTGGCTGATCTTGATAAGCTCAAAGGACAGGATCCGGCCCACCGTGCGCAGGGGCTGCGTGGCCGAGGGGATTTGCAGACGAGGGGACCCATGAGCGCGTTCGCTGTAGGTTCGTGTCACCGCCGGGCTCCTGCGGAGGAGACGCTTCGCTCCTTGCAGGTGTAACCCACTGTCCTCGAGGTGCTGGATGGGAACCTGGTCACTTTTTTTGTTTGTCCTGATGCAAATCCTGTGTGCAGGAGAGGAGGAGAGCGCAAGAGCAGAAAGTGTTACCCTGGTGTCGTCTCTCCCGTCTTTGCAGGAACTGCACGCAGCTGAAGTTCGCAGGAACAAGGAACAGCGGGAGGAGATCTCTGGATAAAGGGCTTTTCTACACACCTAGCACCTGATTCCTGTTAACAAACCAACCAATCGACCAACCAACACATTTTATTTTGTTTGTCTAGATGCGACGTTCGGTTCTCCATCCCCCCCTCCCCTGGTGTTCGTCCCCCAGCTACACGCTTCTCTATCTCTGCATCCTTAATCGTCAGTACTTGTGGGGATTCACAGATCATAGGGACCTCTAAGCAGAATAGCAACTAGTTCACATGAAATAGAGAATCAATTGATCAATCAGTCAATCAAACAGCTTCTTTGGAGGGTTTTGTCCTTTTTTTAAACAAACAAAAAAATTTCTTAAACTGATGTAAAAAATAATTAAGATATTAATAAATTCAACCAGCAGTGTCACAGAGATACGGATTTCTTATCCAGGGCTTTTACTCCTCTTGGTGTTTGCTCTGAGCCAAATATCAGTTTCGGAATAATGGGAAGTTAAGTGACAATTTCTGTGTGTGAAGTGGAATAGGGAACAGCCCCATGTTTGCCAGCGATAGGAGCGAGGAAGGAGAGAGGGAGGGGATGGCTCCGGCGTCGTGCTGTGCAGAAACCCCCATCTCATGGCTGCGCCGGGAGCCAGCCCAGGCAGGCGGTGGCCCAGGGTCCCCACCTTGGGGTGATTCTTTGACAGCCTGTGGGGAGGCAGGCGGGGGTCTCCACCCAGAGCTCGGGAGGGGAGTCCCCGTCACAGCAAGGCCCTGGCACCGCGGGCTCCGCCGGACGCCCTGGTTGGCTGTGGGCTGGAGGAGTCCGTAGACTTGAGCCACCCTCTCCCTGGCAGAGCGGGGACCGAGAGGTCTTGGCCGAGCAGCCCGGGAGAACCGCGGGTGGCGATTGTGTCCCCGGCTCCGCGGGAGCCCTGGGAGAGGGCGCTGGGTCTGCGGCCTCTCCGGCGCTCCCGCAACACGAGCTCTCACTCCAGTAAGGAAGCAAATCCAGTAGAGACGGTGCATGGTTGTGAAGTAGTTTGTTAGTGAACAGAATAGTCATAATTCCCTCTTTCCAAAGACGGATGGGACTCTTCGGTGCCGTCACAGGGCAGACACTGAGACCAGAGGTTGCCAGATGAGCCCCGGAGCTCTGGCTCCTGGGCTGGGGAGTCAGGGCACCTCCAGCCCCGTGGCTTTGGGTGAGATGGAGCTACGAGGGGAGCAGTTCTGCAGTAAGGGGTGAAGAAATGTCCCCATGCTCATTCCTTGTCTATCTTTAGCTTTTCAAGGCCTATTTTTAAGAAAAAACTTGTCTCTTGATGGAGGTAGGGATGAGCAGAGAACGTGCAAGCATGGCAGTCATGTCTGAGCTAAAGAGGAGACTTGTCAAGGCCCACGGACTTCCCCATCTTCTCGTGTCACGGCTGATGGAGGTGGCCGAGCTCCAGGCAGGCACCGCGCGCTGCGGGGGGCTGCCACCCTCCCGCCGAGATCCACAGACCCGCTCACCCGGCCCCAGCTCTGCTCCTGCCTTGAAATCCAAAGCGGAGATGTTGCACCTGAAGAGCGGGGACCGGCCTGGCAGGACGCGGTGCGGGGGACTCAGCCCTGCCAGAGCGCGGTTCTGCGGCGAGGCTTAGCAGATGGTGGAAGCTGCTTTCATTTGAGGCAGAAGGTAACAAGAATTCCCCTCTGTCCCGCGCTTGGAGATTGCCGGGGGGTTATTTTTTTAACAGAGTTTCAGGCGCAGGGTGCCTGGGTGGTGTTGACCCCGCGGTACCGCTCCCTCCTCCTCCCGATGGCCCCCCCATCCCGGCCACCCCCTCAGACCCCAGAATAAACCAAAGGGGCATCCAAGGCACGGAGATGTTTAATTAACAGTAATTGGTAGTTAGGTGTGCCTCCGAGGAGCCGTTCTGGGGGGTTTTGCAGGATCTTTGGGGAATCATTTACGTGCGCAGGGGGTGCAGAGGCGGGCGCGGGGCTCCCTGGGGGGGCGATGGCCGGCAGTGACCAGGAGCTAGAGGAGATGAGGGGTTTGCACGGGGAACGGCGAGAGGCCACCACCCTTGCCTCTCCTCCCCTCTGAAAAAGAAATCATCATTGAATCTTGTCAGAAGCTGGAGTTTTCTGTCTACCTTGTTCTTTAATTAGGTAAAGAATTGATTACAGTCTGGGGTGAGCATCAGGCGGTTGCAGAAACCCCCCCAAAAGGCAAAGAGCAGCAGCTGCTGGAGATCAAATCCCGGGCTCTTTGCTAATCTCCCCAGAAGTCCCAGTTGGATTCGGGAGGGATCCCTCCATGGCCACGGTTTGATGTCAGGGGACTCTGCTCCTAGAAGGAAGGGCTACCTTACTCCCAAACCCCTCCGCCTGGGCCAGGGGACAGGACTGTTAGAAAGCCCCAGCGCTGTCAGTGGCAAAAAAAAAATAAAAATAAATATTTAGGGCAAAGAGAGAAAAGGGAAGGAAACTGAGGGTTGAATTTCTTAACAGTAGCTAATGATCAGTTTATAGTAGCAGCTGTCTTAGATAAGCATCTGTGTAGAGCGCGGCATCACCGCCAGCATCACCTCATTCATATAGTGACGAGAAATTTTAAAAAGTTTAAAAAAAAAAAAAAAAAAGAATTTAAAAGTAATTTAAACGAAATGTTCGTGTGTAAGAAATGGTTGAAACTGTCAGATGTCTGTGTCCCACGTTGGTGGGATCTGAGAAGGTATCTGCGAGATATTAACCCTGTCCTACTCTCTGTGGTGCTGAGTGTTTGCTTGGTGTGTAATTCTGACCTGGAGCTTGTTGTAAATACTGTTTTTAGTACTATGATTATTATGATTATTATTATCAGAAATGTACTCACGAGCAGGAGTTTAAAACAAGAGAAACGACCGTTTTCACTCCCTCCTTGGGGCTCAGAAGGAGTCGGAGGCTGGGCTGGGTGAAGGCAGGCTGCTGGCGGGGTGGGATCCCGGACCAGAGCAGCTGGAAAATCACGGCGTCGGGAGCTGGAGGCAGCTGAGTCCTGCGGGCAGGGCGGTGACAGCGGGGACAGCGGGGGACAAGCTGCTCCTCGGGCTGCGGAGGAGAGGGAAGGGCCGAGAGCTGTATGTAGTAGAGGTGATGCTTCGATTCTGGTACATATCATTTAGTGTTAACCCAAACCTCCTCCTGTCAGGGGTCCAGGCTGTTCCCCGCAGCCCCGGGGCAGGCCGGGGGAGCCGCGAGGTTTGGGGTGTGCTGGAGCAGGAGCAGTGTGTGACGGGCTGCGCTGGGTAGAGCCGTCGTCCCCAAACAGCTACCGAGTCCCCGGACTCGGTTCCTGCCTGCGTCTGCCTTTGTGCTGCCAGCTTAGAGCCCCGGTCCTGCTCTCCTCCCGCTCCCCGGAGGCCAGCCTGGATCTCAGGTGGGGACTTATTCCTGCAATAGCTTCGCCTGGCAAAAAAAATCCCGTGGGAAACGTGCAGGAGAGCGGCCCGGCACACGGTGCTCACGCGGGTGTGAGCACTGGGAAACGCCTTTTTTTCTCCCCTCTGTCGGGTCGGTGCTGTGAGGGACAGTGGACGTGGCTGGAAAACGTGTTACTGCAGGGTAAGCTCCTGCCTCAGAGGAGCAGGGATGTGCAGGGAGAGTTTTGCATCGGTAGCGTCAGGGAACTGCTGCCAAGGAAACAACCTCACCCGTGGGGCCGGATGCTTTGGGTGCAGCAGAGCCAGGTTGGCCCGGTGCGAGTGAATGTAGCAGGGATGATCGGGAGCTTGACATTTGTCCAGTGCCACTGGACGCTATCAGGGAAATGTGTGATTGCTTTGGCTGCCTGCACCAGCTCCCGCGGTTTCGGCTGGGCCAGGGGTGTCCCCCCACCCGCCCGCCGCTCCAAACCCACCGGGACGGCGCTGCCGGCGCCAGCGGCCCAGGATCGTGGTCATTTCATGCCTTTCCATCTCCCAGGGTTGTGTGCGGCAGCATACTTCATGCCTCAATCGAGACTAATTAAGTGTCCTCATTAACATCCTTACCGTCCCAGCCTCCCTCATTCCCGGACCGTTCCCACGTACCGCGGCCGCCGGCGTGACACGCAGCCCCCCCAATTCCCGGGGTCCCCTTCCTTATGGTCGGGCTTGAGGTTCTTCATTGATATGATATGAATTAAGCTTTGTAACCACAATTAGCAGCCCCGTTTTTGCGTCAGTGTATGAACACTTCGTGCCTGGCAGGGAGAACATCCTCAGGGCGCTGGCAGCGTCCCTGCCCGGAGCACGACCCTTTGCAGTTGTGTGAGGGAGGAAAGATGAGATGGTGGCAATTGATTACGTGCATGCATACACCTTCCAGAGGGCTCTCCTGGAGAAGGGCCTCTGATTCGAGCAAGACAGAGATGCTGAAGCTAAATGAGCTCCCAGCTGGCACCGACAGCCGGGTGGTGAGTGAAGCTGCGGGAGAGCCGGGACAACTGGGCTCGTATCCCAAATTAAAGCTCTGTGCTCACATCATCCCTCACAGCAAAGAGCTCAGCTCTGTCCATGAACGGGCGTTTCAAGGCTGCTGGCCCCTCAGACTGCTTCTGGACTGAGCCTATTCCTTGTCTTATTCTTTTTGAGTCATTAAAAAAATCTTGCTGTGACCCGGACGTGGGGTTACCTTTGAGTTGACCTTCCAGGCCGGTGGCAGTTCACGATTGCATGCATCCTACCTTGGGGGTAGGTCGGTATCGCTGCTCCTTTTCCAATGTAACCTTCAGCTTGCTTGCTTTTGCTTAGCCCGGTGTGAGTCTCTGGCCCTGGCTCTGCAAAGCCCGTCTCATGGGGTCCGTTTAATTCCCTCCCGCTGCATTACTTCCCCCCCTCGCAGTGGCTGTGCACTGGGCTGTGCACACACGCACAGAAATGCATACGTGGAAACGATATATGCACATACACTCTTATACCACTTGAAACGAGTCAGGGAATGGCTGTTTACGGTGCTAGAGATTTCTTACTATCCATGCTAGGGATGAGATGACATAGTAAGACCAATAAACTCCACCTTTGTAGTCAGTTGTCTTTAAAGCAGAAGAGGGGCGCTGGCCAACGCCTACGTTTGGGTGCTCCGGGTCCCCGGGGTGCAGGGAGGCAGCTGCCCCCACCCGCCGCCAGGAAGGTGGGACCCGGGCGCGGGGGGCAGCCGGGCATCCCAGCCCCGGGTACCCCCCGTGCCTCAGTTTCCCCCCTCCCCGTGCCAAGAGGACACGGACGCTCCCTCCCCCACAGGGCCTGCGGGAGAGCCGACGCATCCACGTCTCTGAAGGGCTCTGAAAATGGAAAGTACCCAAGTCCCGAGTCGTGGTACGCAGCCGTCCACCCCGGGAGGAAAAAAGTGGCCCAGGGCTGCAGGCAGAGGTTTGGAAGGTGATTGCGTGGCCGCGGGGCTGAGCCAGAACCCCAGGGCTCAGCACCCCGGCTGCCCTCCCGGGCAGGATTCGCTCCTCCTGCGCAGCCTGGGCCACCTTTGCTCGTGCCGGGGGCGGGGGCAGCCGGGTGGGGAGCTGGCGCGGCGTCGTGGAAGGACTTTCCATCACTAACAGAGCCTTGTCCGGTTCCCTTCGGTCTACCGCGTGCATTTCATTGTCAACTTGAGGTTGTTGTTGTGCAAAAGAAGTGACTATGAAAAAAAAAAAACCCAAGACAAAACCAAACAAAAAGAAAAAAAAAAAGAAATAAACTTGGTATGAAACCATATGTGTCCGTCTCTCTCCATAAATGGATTGTTTTCGTCCTGAGGCTTCTCTTTGTATTGTGAGAATACTAATAAAATGCATTAAACAGAAAATTGACCTAAAGATTTAACAAAATAGACTTTAAGCATCTGTAGGCTAAATGAGCACTTTGCACCCAGCATAGAAGAGGCAGAGACCCACAGTTTGTCACCATTCTCAGAGGAAAAAAATAATAAAATGCTTGAATGAGGGTGCTGCTGACATCCCCCGGGGCTGGAAAGGTGTGGGTATGCCAAGTCTTTGCAGAGGAAGGTTGAAAAAGATAAAAGACAATTACAAATACCATCAATCCAGTTCTGGAAAACACGTGAGCTTCTTTTTTAAAAGAAATCCCGTGCTTGCTTAACGAGCTTTTCCTGAGAAATGATCCAGCCTTCCCCCCTGGGGAGCAGGGCCGTGGTTCCCAAGGAGAGGGGCCCCTAACCCAGGAGACCTCGCACGGCCAACGCTCCGAATCACATCCCGGGGGGCCACATATACAAAAATGCCCCAAAAAGCTGCGACTGAAAACACGGAACTTTGTGCTCCACGGGGACACCTGAGGGGAAGGTGCCTGCCTGCTTCCCCAGCTGCTGCGGAAAGGATCCCCCCACCTTGGTGTCTCAGCCCAGGAGGTGGGAAATTTTAATTCCCAGGGCAGCTCTTCCATCGGAGCGGGGAGGACAGCGCCTGTGCCTGATGCTCTTCCCATCTGGGTGTGGGGACACAAACAGGAATTCTATTTTTGCAGCGGGACCTTCCTGATTTTAGAGATAACGACCTCGCGGCAAACGCAGCACCGCTCGCTTTTTGTCTGAGGTTTGCTCTAAACCCCTAACCCGGGCTCTGAAAAAAAGTGAATGTAGTTCAGCCAGCCCCTGCATTTGCCCCAGGAAAACGGGCACAGCATCTCAGTGCCACAAAATTCAACATCTGTTAGAAAGACCAAGTGTGGTCACCCTCCAACTAGTTAATATAAGTCAGATCCTTCATCCTCCTGAGATCTGAAGGAGAAAAACCACAGAGGAATGGGATGTGGTGGGGAGAGGGGGGACAGGAGGAGCAGGAGGCGATGCAGAGGCTCCCACCACCCTCGAGCCGCTGCCCACGCCTGCAGCCCTGTGGGCAGCACCGGGAGCGGGGGGGCTTAAAGACACGATACTAAAGTTTTGGACCAGATTGTAGCACGCACCAAAATGCTGCTTCAAAGATCAAAAGCAGGCCAAGAAAGCAAAATATCTAAGTAACTTTTGGAAGGATCCCTACAAAGTGTTCTCGAGCCGTGTCTGAGCGAGGGGAAGAGAACAGCGGCTCTGGCAAGGTAAATGCAGAAACACACCTGAGCAGGCAAAAAAAAAAAAAAAAAAAAAAAAAAAATTTGCAGGGTGATTTGCTAAAGGTTTGAAAGAAAACAGGGCGTCCATTCTCAGCAACCTCACTGGCATTAGGGCTGAGAGGAGCCTGGCACCTGGTAAAGACGGTGAGGCAGGGAGCAGATAAGGTGCCAGGAGGGAAATTCTGGGGAGGAGCCCAGGGAGGTTCCCGTTGCCTGGGGTGTGATGGCAAAAACAAGGTTTTGCTTTCCAAGAGGCCACAGGCTGCTGGGAAAACTGGAGCAGGGCAGCGTCGCTGTGGGTTTGCCACCTTCTTACCGTTTTTAAGCCATTGGGCGCCGCAGGGAGCCGGTGGTGGGGGCAGAGGGGCCTTTTATCTGCCTCGTCCAGCCCCACGTAGGTCCCAAGGACGCAGCTGCCAGGGCAGGTCCCCGAGGAGCCGCTGACAGAGACGCTGGTAGAAATACAGACAGGCTTCCACGGAAAAGGGCGTCACCATGTCTAGAGGGTGAATGAAGATGGCTGGTGACCGTTGGTTATCTTGGAGAAGGAAAAGAAATACAATTCCTCGTGAAATATCACTTTGATGAGCATTCGCCTGGGTAAACTGGAAAGCAAAAAGAGCTGGCAGCTGGTTATGGGGCAGGGAGGGTGTGGATGGGGAGGAGTGGGAAAGAAAAAGAAGAGCCTTGGGAAAAATAAGCTTTAAATAAGCCACTACAAATCTATCAGACAGGTTCATTAGAAATTAATGTAGAAAATACTGCTAACCAGAGCAAACTGGGGCAGCCACACCCAGCGCCAGGCAGAAAAAGCCACTCGCCAAGTAGCTGCGAAAAGCCGACGGAACTAAAACACATCGAGGGTTTCAGAAACGAGACTCAGCGTTTCAAAAAGAGATTCGCGGGCCTCGGGTCTGGCTCTTCCTTTTTCAGAACGTGTTAACCACCCCCACTCGCAGAAACAGCTCAACGTAGGAAGAGTCCTCCCCGAAAAATCACTGCAGGCCTTTGGAAGCCCTGACCCCCCCCCGCACCGGGCACAGCCTGCGGGGTCAGCCCAGAAACGGCGTCAGAATCGACACCAAAACCCTGTGAGAATTCGAGGTGGAAACCCTCAGCATCCTGTTTAGTGCCGAGATGCAGCAGCACCTCTTGGGTGCAGCAGTTTGGGGGACTTGGGTCCGGGGCTCCGCCACGGGCAGGGAATCGCAGACCCCGGATCAGAGCCCCAGCACATCGCACCCCCCCGGCTCTACCCCCCCCCAACGACTTTCCAGGGACAAGAGCACTTCTCTGTCGCTGAAGGGCCTTTGCACTGGGGCTTTGCAAAGCTCAGGGACAGCCCGCAGACATCTTGGGCAGAGGGATTTGAGAGACAACGACCTCACGGAGACGCAGCACCGCTCGCCTTTTGCCTGAGGTTCACTCTAGAGCCCTAACCCAGGCTCCGAAAAAAAGTGGCCGCAGCTCAGGAAACCCCTGCGTTTGCCCCAGGAAAACAGGCACGGCACCTCGGTGCCACAAAATTCAAGATTTATTAGAAAGGCCAAGCGTGGTCACCCTCTAACGAGTTAAGTCAGATCACGACTTACCAGTAACTTAAGTGAAGACACGACCCAGCGTAACGCTGCAGGGCGGCGTGAAAAACCGCCGCTGAGTCTATAAACACCGCACGGGCACGGGGACTTTCTCTCCCAGCTGCAAGACACGCTTTTCTATCTCTCCGTTAGAATCCGCCGCCGATAAGGACAGTAAAAAGAGGCCGCGGAGAACTTCTTTATCTCTGGTTTTTATTAGGCCTTTCGAGTCGAGGCGCAGCAGCGCCGGGGCTGCGGCGTGTCCCGTAAACACGAGAGATCTGGGAAGGGGAGGCCGGCAGCTCTCCCGCGGGGGGGGCTGGAGGTCACTGGTGCCACCTTGATGCCTCCTCTGAACCCACATGGCCTAGCCACCCCCCCCCCCATGTGGGGTGCGGGACACCCCGAAATGCTGGGGGGGCTGGTGTGGGGCAGTGCTGGCAAAGGCGGGTACCCGAAGCTGCCCCCCAGCGCTGCTCTGCACCCCCAAACAGCACGTGCACCCCCAGGGAGGGAAGAAATACACACCCGGGCCCCCCCACATGCACACTGCGCTGGGCCTCAGGTGCCCACACAGCCCTGGGGGGGGCACAAAGGCCGAGGTACATATATCAGCTGTGACCTGGGGGGCATGTGGGAGCCCTGGGCATGTTTGGGGGTGTGGGGGGCACACAGATGCTGGGTGTATATAAGGGGGTGGGCGAATGGAAGGGGGGTGATGCACAGTTGGTGTCATGCACCAGTCCTGGTAGGAATGCAGGGGGGGAGCTGGAGGGGGGGGGGGTACAGGAGATGGGGGGGACATCAAGGAGACACGGGGAGCACTGAGGCCCGGGGGGGGGGCATACACATGCAGTAGACACGGGGGACATACAGGACCTTGGGGGAGGGGGGGGGCAGCATGCAGGAGACAGGGGGGCATGTGGGATAGCGGGGGGGAGGATGGGGGGGGACACAGGAGACACAAGAGCATGCAGGTCCCAGAGAGGGACACACAGGAGACACGGGGGGCACGCAAGGCCCCGGGGAGGGAAACATACTGGGACAGAGGAGGCACGAGGGGCATGCAGGAGATATGGGGGCACGCAGGGCCGCGGGGGGGGACATACGGACACTCAGGCGACACGGGGGCCATGCAGAACCGCGTGGGGGGGGTCACGCAGGCCCCGGGGGGACACAGACGCAGGAGACACGGGGAGGAGGACACGCAGGTCCCGGGGGATCCCCCACGGCCGCAGCCACCGCGTCCCGCCGGCGCCCGTGCCCGCGCCCCCCCCGCGCATGCGCCCCGCGCCGCCCCGGTCCCTATTTCACAGCCGCTCGGGCCGCGCGCGCCCCCGCGAAATAAGTCCCGGGCGCCCGGCCCGGCCCTGCGCCTGCGCGGGGGGGGGGGGGGGGCCGAGAGCCGCGCGCGGCGGAGCCCCGCTCCCCCCTCACACACCCCCCCCCCCCCCCCAACCGCCACCCTCCTGCCTCCCTCCCTCCCTCCCCGCACCCACCGCCCGCCCAGCCGGAGCGGCCGCCGCTGGAGCCGGAGCGGGGCAGCGGGGCCTGAGGTAAGAGCCGGGCCCGGCCTCCCCCGCCGCGGGGCCTCCGTACGCGCCGTCCGGCCGGCGGGTCCCTGCGGAGCGTCAGGACGTTACGGCAGCGGCAGGAGACGGCGGCAGCGCCCGGCCGCCCGCCCGCCCCGCGCCCCCCCCTTCCCCCCCCCCTCCTCCTCCTCCTCCTCCTCCTCCTCCTCCCCCTCCCTCCCGCACGCCCGGCGCTGCCAGCGTGAGCGCGCACCCCCCCCTCCTTCCCCCCCCCCCTTCCCCTCCCGCGGCCTCGCGCCCGGCGCCGCCGGCGGGAACGCGCGCGCCGCCCCGCCACAGGGTGGTTTTTTTTTTTTTGGGGGGGGGGGGCGCCGCCACGAGGAACGCGGCCAACCGACCCCCCCCCTTTGCACCCCACTCCCTGCACCCCCCCGTACCGCCTCGGCCCGTTTGCGCAGCCACGACCCCCCCCCCCCGTGCACCCCCGTTCCCGCACCCCCTCCTTCAGTCGCCTCTTTCCGCACCCTCCGACACCCCCCTCCCCGTGCACCCCCTTTTCTGCAGCCCACCCCAGGCACCCCCATGTTTACACCCCCCCCCTCACCCCACGCACCCTCCTTGGGTGTCCCCCGTGCACCCCCCCTTGCTTGCTTCTATCCCCTCCACTGCCAGCGCACCCCAAAAATCCTCCTTTCAGTGGTGCAATGCCTTTTTGTTTGTTTGTTTTCTTGCCTTTTTTTTTTTATTTTTTTTTTCGCACCCCAAATCTTTCCTGGAGCTGCCATGCGGCGTGCACAAGGGTGCTTCCAGCCCTGGAAGAGCTGGGGTGCTCCCTGTCCCCCTCCAGCTGCCCCCCCACTGATGATTTTTTGTGTTTTCAGCCCAGTTTTTCCCCATCCCGTGCTCGTTCCTGCCCGGAGGTACCCAGTGCTGAGCCTTCCCCCAGCCAGCCCTGGTGGGAGCTGGGCAGGATGCTCAGAGCACCCCAAAACCGGGCCCTGCCGCGGAGGCTGTCGTGGGTGATGCTAACGCTGCAAGTTTTTACCCCAAAATGAAAGTGGAGGCATAGAGCAGCGACAAAAAAACCCGCAGGAGTTCAGCTGAAGGCAGCTGCGCCGCGCTGTGCCCCTCACACAGCTCCCGGTGGGGACCTGCCGTCCCGCTGCAGGAATGAGGGGGGCCGGGAAGTGGGGAGCAGGCGTGGGTCTGCCCCATTTCTGCGCTCGCTAAAATGCTATTTTTTAGCAAACCTTCTGGTTTCTCTCGCCCTCAGCCCAGCCGCCTGCTGCAGGAACCGAAGCGCTTCCCTCGGTGGCTTCGTGCTGGGCTGTTCGGGGGGACCCTCGGCTCGGGGGGACCCCACAGAGGGGGTAGGTCACCCCATGGGGTCCACACGGGTGTTTTTGCAGAGCCAGCTCGGACACGTCGTGTCAGCGCACGGCTCTGGGAGAAGGTGGGGGGAGCCCAGCGGCCCCGAAGGGCTCCCCCAAATCTGCCCGTACCCCCGCGTGGGCTGCGCCGGTGCGAGGGGACGTGCTGTGTAGTCCCGGGCTTCTCAAAACCTGGGTGTTGGTGTGTGGGTGAGGCTGCCGGGGGGTTGGGGGGAAATGCAGGTGTGCTTCGCTCGTGGGACAGGGATGAAGTTCTCCTCAGAAGCTGATTTGCAAAGAAATTATTTTTTTTTGGTGACTCTAAACAGCGTACGCGGGTTTTATCGCGCTCTGCTTGTAATGTTAACGATAACGTTAAGCTTGGTAAAGGATATTTATTTGCTTTTTTGACTTATGTTGCTTAAATGACTTAAAGCTGCTTTTAATTCTAGAGTTACCTAAACTCCCTGGGGCGTGAGCTGGCGGGGGGGGGGGCGATGGTGTCCATGGGGGACCAGGATTTTCCCCCATGAGTTGGGTTGTGCTCCGGGTGTGGAGCCTGGAGGAGCCAGGGCTGTGCTGCAACTGTGAGAGCACAAAGATGCCCGTCTCCTTGGGCCTTCACGAGATTTTGGGGTTTTTTCCCAGGTTTCTTCTTGCATGTGAAATAATGGCTTTGCAGGGGTAGGCGCTGAAGTCGGTTTTAAGTGGTATCCTAAATCTATTGCTGATTTATTAGAAACACACGCTTGGAAA
The DNA here is from genome assembly GCF_965140245.1 of Athene noctua. Taxonomy (NCBI): domain Eukaryota; kingdom Metazoa; phylum Chordata; class Aves; order Strigiformes; family Strigidae; genus Athene; species Athene noctua. Next base: position 15,989,998 of record NC_134052.1, read on the forward strand.
TAGTTTTCAGATGTCACTTCGTTTCTGCAGGCTTGAAGGGCTTTTTTTAATTTCATTTTTCGGGGTGTGACTTTGGAGGAGGGGAGAGTTCCTGCGGTGGAGGAGACAGTGCTGAGCTCCTCCAGCAGCGTGAAATCCTTTTGAGATAGTTTGAAATACGTTTGGAAACGCACCTGCAAACTTGAGTATCTTCACAGAGTTTCTGGTGAATGCCGGGACTGGTTTCTTGCTCCCACGCTCTGCCCCTCGCCCCCCGTGCCCCAGTCCCTTCCCGTGCCCATCACCCTCACCCAGCCTGCGGAGCGTGTGTTGGGTTACGAACCTCCCTTCATCCCTTCCTTGTTTCTGGAGCGGTTGGGGATTTGCTCATCCCCCTCTCCGTAGGAGCACGGATTCCCTGCAGCCCCCTTGCTCCCACCCTGCCGATGGTCTCTCCACGACCCATTTTAGCAGGGAGACTTTTTCACGTGGGGCTTCCCCTCGTTTCTCCGCAGACCGAGGGCTCTCCTGCCTGCTGCTGCCCGCTCCTGCCTGGCCATGGCGACTCCGGACGTCAGCGTTCACATGGAGGAGGTGGTGGTGGTGACAACACCCGACGGCGCGGTGGACGGAGCCGGCGTGGAGGAGGTGAAGACGGTGCTGGTCACCACCAACCTGTCCCAGCACGGGTAAGAGACGGGGTCGGCGCACGCCAAGGTGATGTGCAGGAAAACCTCCCAACTGTGGTCGCGGTCAGCTGAGTCGGGTGGTTTTAATCATCTACATCTGACTCGTCCATCACAGCGGGGACCTCGGCGACGTCTGGGCAGTCTCCGGTTCCTCGTCGGGTCCTCGCTGACACCCCTGGGACCGTACCCAGGGCTGTGGGCTCTGCACCTCCCAGCTTATGGAGCAGAGCAGGCTCTGCTCTTTTTCTGTTAAAGCGGAGTTACCACTGGTGGTTTTAAGCTGGTGTTAACCCAGAATAAAAAGCAGAGCAACAATTTGTTTTGGAGAAAAGAAGAAAAAAAGCCACCAAACCAAAACATCTTTTCTCAGTGATGTCGATGTTGGAATGGCCACAAATCCGGTTGGAACAGGACACCAGTAGCTAAATCAATGTTTTTCTGCTGTTTATTTTGTGATTGCCTCACTAAGCTGCCTAAGTCTGAGGGGTGAGCGTCCGTCCGCAGCGCGGTGGGGCAGAGCTCCCCTCCCCAGGGCGGGTTTGGTGCCGTGGTTTTTGGCAGAGCTCTGCGGGAACTGCCGCTGCCGGCAGTAGGAGGGAGGGAGGTGGCCTTGTGTGGGGTGGGGTGACACTCCTCAGAAAAAAAACCCAACAAACAAAACCAAACAAAAACCAACAACAAACAGGGGGGAATTTTTAAAGTGTTGCTGCTTTGCCCAATTTTTGCCTTTCTGGTTGGCATTTTGGGACTGCTGTTGGGCCAGGTCTGGTCCGTTCAGCTGCAGGTCGCTCAGGTCTTGGTTTCCATGGCCAAAGGTCCTGGCTGGTACCTTCACCCGTGTAGCAAAGGGCCCGTTGTTTTATTTCTCTGCAGCCTTTCACAGGATGGTGCCCAGAGACATTTCAGTGCTTTGCTCTTACGGTGGGCAGAAAATCCAAGTTCACACCCAGAGCTGGATCCAGGCAGGTTTGTCTGATCCAGAAGTTCCTGCATTTGAAACAAGCAGGTAGCAAGTGGCTGTTTATTGCCCTCCACAAAACACATTTATCTCCTTCCCTTAAGTACGTCCTGCTGTTTCTGTGTCAGGGGACAGCTCTTATGTTACAGCGCAGGTGTCGTTCGCCTCGCTCTGCTGTAACTGATATCAAACCTGTTCTCTCCTGGCAGGGGCCGGCAGCAGCGAGGTGCTGCCTTGCTGACACCCCGCGTCCTCCTCCCCTCTCCCCGTGGCAGTGGAAGGGGGTGAGAGCCGGGCAGTGGGGGTGCTGCGGGCAGGAGCTGCCCTGCTCCTCCGCATCCCGGGTCCGCAAGCGCTTCCGAGAGCCTTTTCCGTTCCCAAAAGAAGGGCAGGAAGGCTCCGCTCCCCTCGCTCTCTGGCCCGTGGTGACTTCCTTGGCTCCCTCTCTGGACAAGCAGCCAGATGTGGAACTTGGGATGTGGCAGCTCTTGGATGCAGAACAGTTTCTTGTTTTTAATGTGGCTCCGAGCCTTTGCAGACCCACGTGCAGCAGCGCAGCGTTGTCTGGGAACATGGATCATGGCAGAGGCTGGTTTCCTTTCTCTTATTTCCCACCCTGTTTTTCTTTGGAAACCTTTTCTCACCCTCCCAGTGTCCCCTGGATGGTCAGGGGCAGGTCAGCTCTACACAGCAGAGAGAGGAGGATTTTTATTTAGTTGCAGCTAGGGGCAGAGCATATCTTAGTGGGCATTATGAGATTCCCTGGGGTTTTTTCCATGCAGCTCTCTGGAGAAGGGCTGGTGGGCAGGCTCCTCGCTCCCCCCCTGCTCTGGGATGGCGCCGGGTGATTGGGAAGGACGTGGATCTCGTTCTCATGGAGCAAAACTCCCTGCTGGGACTCTCCTCGCAGGTTGCCTCCACTGGGCTCTGCTTCTCCTGAAGCAACACCATAGTGGCACTGGCTCCCTCTCCCTCTCCTCTCTGTTTTCCCTTTGCAGCCCCAGCTGGCGTCAGGAGCTGCAAGCCCGGGCTGGGATTCCTCAGTCACTGCTCACACGGGACGTGGGCTTTCAGCTTGTCTTAGGCGGCACTTAGAAACCAAACTCAGCTTGGGGGTTGGTGCCTCTTTCTAGTGCTCCTCTGGGTATGATGTTGCTATTTGAAAAAAATATACACAACCAGTGGTGAAGAGCTGAGTTCATGTGGTTTTAAGACTGGAAAAGGCAGAGGGAAATGGGAAAATAGGAATAATCAGCAAGAAGCTTTTCTCTTTCATCTGCAATTGGAAGGGATCGGTGCTCGATGCTCCAGTGAGGTGTTTGTGTTTTTGATCAGTGTCCCCAGCGCAGGTTTCTGGTGGAGACTTTTTTTTTTTCTCTCTCTCAAGTTTCCAGGCGAGGCAGGAGCAGAGCAGAAAGGAGACGCAAGCCCGCTGCTTTGTCAGCATGCGCTTTCTTCTTTTCCTCCCATCTGGTTTATGGATCCTCCCGGGGAGGAAGATGAGAGCCATCCTCCCCCGGCTTCGTCATGGCAACCGGCGAAGGCAGGACCGGCTTGGTGGGATGCACCGCTGGGGCTTGGAAGGTGTTTTGAGGTTTTTTTCCTACATCTGCCTCAGTCTGTTCCTCTGCAAGAGGATGGGGGAAGCAGTGTGGACAAATTCACCTTTTATTGTGCTTTTTTCTTCCACCCCACCCCGTTACATCTCCGTGGCAGACACAGACTTTAGTTGCTTTTTTCATACAAGCTGTTGAAGTTGGTTGGTTTTTTTTTCTCTGGAGGATGGGGGTTATTTCTCCCAGTCCAGTCGTGCCTCCTGGTCATTTTTTGGAGCGGTGTGAATGCGATGGAGTCCCGGAGGAAGCCCTGTTTCAGGTGCTGACTTTTTGCTGGGGTGTTTTTTCTAGAGAAGTCGGTGGAGGTTTTTAATCTGGTGGCAGGTCAGTCCGGGCTGTGCAGGGCTGGGCTTTGCACGTCGGAGGTGGCCGCTGCCTCCTGCAGCCCTGGTGCCCTGCGGAAGCACCTTTGCTGGCTCTTCTCCAAATACATCTGGAGAAATGCAAGAAAGCAGCAACGGGATGAAGAAAAACCAGGTTACAATTCTTCTATTTTTCTCATCCCAAACTGCCACTTCTGTAACGTTCACCTGTGCGCAAACGCGTTAGCTCTGAGTTTGCCTTTACGAGTCCTTTTGCATTATCCACCACCTTTCTCCCTCCCTGGGGTCTGGGTGGTTGGTCCCTGCGAGGGGCAGGGGCAGCGTGACGTCCCGCGGTGCCTTTCTTCCGCAGCTGGGGCTGCCCTCAGCTCTCCTCTGAAGCAGCATCTCCTGCCTTACTCCCCGGTGAGGCGGAGCGGCCGCCCACACCCGTTCCCTTATCTCCTGCTGCTCCCCACCAGGTCTCTGCCCTGCAGCTGCCAAGGGGAGGGGGATGCTTTGAAGCTGCAGTTCCACCCCGGAGCTGAGTGTTAGGAGGCCAGGATGGAAAAACCAGTTGCTCTTGAATCTGCTTGTCCCTGTGGCACGGCAGGTGGGAATTGTGGTTGCCAGTGAGTCACTAGGACCATTCTTTTAATTCTCCCGTGGTACCAAACTGGGGTGGATTTCAGGTTTATTTTTTCCTTACAGTCTTGCTTGGGAAGTTTATATGCTGAAGTATGTGGAAAGTTAATTGTTTTCCCTCCCCATCCCTGCAGGACAAGCTTGCTGCAGTGATTAGACATTTTCAATAACAAAACCAAACGCACATCTTAAAAACCATTAGGAATGGTCCATGCTTAGAGCTGGCCAGGATCCCGATGGGCACCAGTGTGGGCTTCCTCCCTCCCAGCCCAGGGGGCGAGGAGCGTGTCCCGGGTCACAGCCCTCAACCCCTACCCTGTCTGAGCGTGCACGGGAGCTCCTTAGAGGGGCTGGGGCTCTGTTTTGCCGCGGTGGGAGCCGGAACGGGCCGGCAGTGAGGGGGTGGGTGCGGTGCAGGACCAGCTGTGGGTCTCCATCGGGGCAGCACTGTGAGAAGCTGGAGATCTCCAGGGTGGGGAGGATGAAAGCAGTCGGACAGCCAGCTCTTGGTTAATGTCCTGGGTGTATCGTGCTGTAAGAGGCTCAGAGATCAGGTTGTGAGGGCCTGTAGCTCACACTGTCATCTCTGCTCATGGATCCACTGTTAGGGTTTGTCAAACTCCTTTATAGTGTATTTGTGTCTCCTTGAGGTCCTGCTGCTGGGAGCATCCTGGTTGGAAAAGCCCCTGCAGCTCCTCCAGCCCAACCATGACCCTCCCCCTGACCCTTCCCAACTCCCCCAGATCCCTCAGCGCTGGCTCAGCCCGACTCTTCAACCCCTCCAGGGATCCCGGGGACTCCCCCCTGCCCTGGGCAGCCCATTCCAACGCCCCACAGCCCCTTCTGCACAGAAATCCTTCCTCAGAGCCAGCCTGACCCTGCCCTGGGCAGCTTGAGGCCATTCCCTCGGGGCCTGGCGCTGGGGCCTTGGCTCCAGAGACTCATCCCCCCTCTCTGCCCCCTCCTGGCAGGGAGTTGCAGAGGGCCAGGAGGTCTCCCCTCAGCCTCCTCTTCTCCAGACTGAACCCCCCCAGTTCCCTCCGCCGCTCCTCATAAGACACGTACCAGGAGCTTCAGCCAGTCCATTGCCCAGACAGCAGCAGCATGTTTCACACATGTTTTTTCCTGGGGAAATCTCAAGAGAAGTTGCCAGAGGCTGGCAGCAGCTTCTGAGCGAGGGACCGTGCTGACAGCATCCCTCCACGCCACCTCCCAGCACGGGCTGCGCTGGAGGCAGCTCCATGGGGCTGGGATTAAAAGTGACACGAGGCAGAGCTGGCTGGGCTGCTGGCAGCGAGCCTCCCTGCCTGCCTGCCGCGGGGCTCTTCATCTCTGTGCAGAAAAATGGAGCTGAGCCTCTCAAAACCCGAGCTGACTTGTAGCTCTTGTGGGAAAATGCAGTCCGAGTGACTTTTGGAGGAATGTCTCCATGAGGCATCGGGTGTGGGGGGTGGCACATGCATGTGGCTTAACTCTGCCTCTTCCACTCTCTTCCCAGCGGTGACATAAACGAAGACACTCTGGAGACTGAAAATGCAGCTGCGGCGGCTGCTGCCGCCTTCACAGCCTCCACGCACCTGAAGGAAGCCGTCCTAGGTAGGTCCGGCCCATGCCGAAGCCCCTCGGTTGAGCCGTGCTGGTTCCACCACCCCAACGTGGCCCAATCCTGTGCTGGAGCTGGCCGAGGGGGCCCGGGCACTGCTGTGCAGAGCTGCTGGCTGGCCCGGGGGTACCGGGGTGCTCCCCCGGGGGTACCCGGCACCCAGGGGAGCCCAGCGAGCTGCAGGGCTGGGTGATGGGAAGGGAGGGAGCTTGGCCGGGCTGCTGCTGCCCTCTCCTGGTGCAGGATGAGACCCTGTGTCTGGCCATGGCTGGCTCCTGCCCTTCCAACTTGCGCAGGGGATGTTGGTTTTGCAGCAAACTCGCTGGCTATGGTTACAAATAGAAGTGAATGTAGTGAGCGAAGGCTGTGGCCAGTTTAGCTGGAGGGGACTTAAAAACAGTTTTATTCTAAAACCAAGGGTGTCTTTATAATTATCCAAAGAACATAATTCCTTTCATTTTTATCAAGAAATGAATTTTTTTTTAGCCCTGGCCACTGACTGCTCGGATGTCATGCACTCAGCTGCCACTGGGTCGGTATAAATCTGCTGGTGCTGTTTTGCCCAAGAAATTTGGGTGTTTGGATGCTTTAGTGGCAAAGTGCAAGTGAGTGGTGGCCACAAACCCCAACACACCCCACCATGCACCGTCTGCTTTTTTTTTTTTTAAACCCCAAGCTTCAGGAGTGCTTTATCACTCTGTGTGTGTGTTTGTGCCTCGGGGTGGTGGATCAGGGGCTGCGACTCATGTTTCTTTTTAATCTGTCCCTTCCTCTGTTCCCTGTGAGAAGTGAAGATGGCTGAAGATGAGGACAGTTTGGAGGCAGAGATTGTCTACCCCATCACCTGTGGGGACAGCAAAGCCAACCTCATCTGGAGGAAGTTTGTGTGCCCCGGGATCAACGTGAAGTGTGTGCAGGTGAGAATGAAGGGCCCCAACGCTTGACTCGTGCCTTCCCGTGCCTGCGTTGTGAGCTCACCTGGCTTGTCCTGGTTTAGATGAGCTTTGGTAAGCTGCTTCGCATCAGAACCCCATCGTGGTGGGCAAGGAGGACGTTGGTGCTGTGGTATGTGATACTTCTCAGCCAGGTCGAGCAGTCCTGGCTGGGGAGATGCTGCCTCAATTTAACTGCGTTGTGGGAGGGTTTGAGAAATTTGGGCATTTCCAGTGTTTGCTCAGTTGAGAATTTGCTGAAGTTTATTGGTAGGGGACCCACTGAAGAGCTTCTACTGTGTCCTGGATAACTCACAGTTAAAATTTGCCTGAATTCAGGAACATCCCGTGAGTGATGCTGTCGTAAGCATTTGTACACGGACTAAAATACCCCGCTGAGGAGTGTCTCCCCTGGGCTCTGTTGCAAGAGGGCTCTCCTTGCCCTTCACAGGAGAGATGGTCTTTTCCATCCCTGAGACAGAGGACAGGTACTGCTGCAGATAATGCTGCTGCCTAAAATCAGCCCTTTCTTTGCACCAAAGCCCACGTACGTGTTCAGAGAAGCACTTTCTCGTGCAGTAATGGTGAGTGAGCTCTATGTTGGTCAACATGGGCATTGAAAAGAGCCTGGACTTGGGAAATGGTTCTGGAGACGGGCTGTAAAGCAGCTCTGTAGAGGACTGCCTGATTCTACGGGTTGCTTTTAGGTCAGCACGTGGGTTCAGGCAGAACTGGGCGTGTAGGGCAATAAAAGAAGGGGGAGAGCTGCCTGCTGACACGCCGGGTGCCAACTCCCTCCGGCTGGTTTTCGGTAGAAGTGGGTGTGTGCTGCGAGAGGCCAGAGGTTTCCCTGGTATCGATGGGCTCGGTAGCAGGAGGTCAAAGGCCAAACGGGCTTCTCCTTCGTAGCGTGCCCCTGGACCCAAATGTCACCGGCAGCGCTGGCTCTCGGGAGCTAGTGGGAACATGGGTGGCTGTTAATAATATTTTGCACAAGATACTGGTTTTTTTCCCAACCGTCCTGCCTGGGCATTTGGCAAACTCCTCAGTGCTGCATAAACCCCCCAAACCCTTGGCTTTGAGCCGCCGCTAACTCAAAGCAATATTTGGCTTTAATTTTTGGAACTCTGACAGTGTTCTCTAAGGTGGGGAAGCGTGTGTGAGCTGTCTGCTTCGCTGCTGGGCGCCGGGAGCTGCCATCCAGGCAGCCTGGCCCCGCTGCGGGATCACGTTCCCGGGGCACACGTTCCTTGTTTGATGGCTTCTCACCCTGACGTTGCACTTCTGCCTTTTGCAGTTTGACGATCACTTAATTAGCCCCAAAGAGTTTGTCCACTTGGCGGGCAAGTCGACCCTGAAGGATTGGAAGCGGGCGATCCGGATGAACGGGATCATGCTCCGGTTAGTCTCTCTGATTGTATCCACGGAGCAACAGCGGGGACTCATTCTTTCTGGGGGATAACGGGGTGGAACAGAGCCTTTGACATGATTGTTTTGCTGCTGGGAGAGCAAATGTGCCACTGAACGATTGTCTTAATAACAGCCTGGCCCCACACGTGCTCTGTCCAATGGCTTTGCTTTATCTTTGTGCCTAGGGAGTAATTTGGGGCACAAAAGGTTTCCTCAACCTACTTAGGAGTTGAACTGCGCCGAGTTCCCAGCTGGCGTAAGGTCACTGAGAGTTTTAACAGCCACGGGTGGTCAGGCCGTGGTGTCCACGGGTTCTCAGTGTGACCTACCAAATGGCAGTCAGTCAGCTATGTTCCCACTGCAGCATGTCAGCTTTACATCACCTTTTTTTTTTTTTCCTGCCAAAGACTTATTTAAAGCTTATTTATGCAAGCGTTTCTCTTCTGTAATCTTAACTACAGTAATTTAATTCTTCAATGGCCTTGAACACCAGCCTGAGACTGTGATTTAATTAAAGCCTGCCTCTGCCTGTAGGCAGGATAAAAAAGCATCACCTCTTTCCCCAGGAATTGTCAGTGAGTTTGTACTCTTTTCACAGGGTGACGTTGCCTTTGCCTCTGTTCTTCTGCTCCAATGCAGGCGCCTCCCATATTCCTTCTAAGCAGCTTTTGCTCTACATAGATTTCACATAATAGGCTTATGCTTTGGCAAGGCAGGTCTTTCAAGGGAAAAAAAACTTCTTGAGAAATATATGAAGGCAAACCCAGCAACCCATGAGAGCAAATCCTGGGAAGCTGAGGTGGTTGTTGGCCAGCAAAGTCTGGGGATGCTTTGGAGGGAATGTGCTTAGACTGGGAAGGTCACATATGCCAGTGTTGGAACCTCCTTTGCTTAAGCTGAGAGATCTTATTTTAGCTTATAAATAGAGTTGTGCCTCATCTCTTTTTGAGGTGTAGAGTCAAAAAGGGAAGGAAGAGACTTCCTGCTGTCTCACCCTGAACTGAGACGTCAGCCAGTCCTGCTGGGAGCTGCAGGCGGGCATGGGGGGGAAGGTGCTGGTGGGACCAGACTGGGACCTTCTCTTCTCCTTCCTTCCTCCGTCCCTCAACGAATGAGATGTTCATCAGTCCCAGTGAGGGTTCCTAGCTAAAATTACAGACCCCCATGCAGAGGAGCCTGCTCAGAGAGGCAGGACTAGCTCTGAAACCAGCTTGTTTGGAGGCCAGGCTGTTAGGAAGTGGGAGAGGAGCCCCACAGACGCGTGGGCACGCTGGGGGTAGGTGTGTGTGGCTCGGGTGAAGGCGGGGGGGTGTCCTCAGAGCAGGTCAGGAGATCCCAGGGAGGAGGACGACCCTGTTCAGCATCACAGGGTAGGGATAAAACTGCTGCATGGGAGCGTGGCCCAGGCTGCTGGGGAAGAGCTCTCCCTGCTTCGTTACGGCAGTGTTTGGGCTCTAAACGCCACGTTTTCCCTGAAGGCTTGTAGCCAGCAGGAGATCTGCTGGGAGCAGGGTGGTTTGTCACAAACTTCTCAAGGTATGTTCAGTTTTACAGGGATCTATCCTTAGGAAAAGCTCATCTGCCTCTTGAGCCTCTCAGTGCAAGTTGAGTGCTCCAGTGGTGAAGAAAAGGACTTTCTCAGACTAAGGAAATTCATCCTCTCTGGGTTGGACTCGGGCTCGAGTCCCGCTTCTCCTCCTCCATCCTGCAGGAGGATGCAGGCTGTGGTGGGGAAGTGATCAGAAACCGAATCTGCTCCAGTCCTTTGCTGCAGCTACGGCACAGTGGGCTTTTTTCCTCCCCATCCCAGCCTCCTGAAAGGCTTTGCCAGCACTGGAGTATGGCGTGTTGGTGGGTCTGTGCGTGTGGCAGGCTGTGGATGTTATTTTCATTAACGCTCAGTTAGTGCTGCCTCTAAGGTCAGGACACAGGGACTTGTCAAGGGAAATGCAGACTGTTGTCTCTGCCTGCTCTCTTGGCTTTTGCTTTTCCTGGGCCTTGGAGAATTTTGGGGGGGTGAAGGCTGCCAGGAGCTGTGCCTGGGAGCTCTCTGCCCCCGCCGACGTGCCTGTCCCTGGGCTTGCTCCTGTCTTTCAGGAAGATCATGGACTCGGGAGAGCTGGATTTCTACCAGCACACGAAGGTCTGTTCCAACACCTGCCGGAGCACCAAAATCGACCTGACAGGAGCCAGAGTGTCCTTGACCAGCCAAACATCGACGGAGTACATCCCTCTGACTCCCGCTTCTGCGGATGGTACGTCCAGCCCTTCCTCACACCCGAAACGGCGGCTTCGGAGCGTTAGAGCCCAGGGAACGCCGCGTAACCAGCGCCCCTTGCGCTCGCCTCTTGGGCTTTGTGGGTTGTTCCACCCTCTGCGTTCTCACCCTGCTCTGTTGCAGGATTCCCCGTAGCAGAGCGGGGCAGAGTCGTTAGGGCGTCTCGGCGGCGATGCAGTGACTCACCTAACTGCTCTGTAACGCTGCGTGACCCGACGAGCCCTTCTGGCCTCCTGCCTTACCCCGGACTGTGTGGCCAAAGCAGACCAACTGTTCACTAAGGCCAGATGCCAGGTTCTGCACTTGGGCCACAGCAACCCCCAGCAGTGCCACAGGCTTGGGGAGCTGCCAGTCAGAGAGGGACTGGGGGGATTGAGAATGAGCCAGAGGTGTGCCCAGGGGGCCAAGGAGGGCAATGGCATCCTGGCTTGTGTCAGCCCTGGCGTGGCCAGCAGGGACAGGGAAGGGATCTGAGCCCTGGGCTCGGCACTGGGGAGGCCGCCCCTCGGTGAGTGGGTTCAGTTTTGGGCCCCTCACCCCAAAAAGGCCATTGAATGACTCGAGCGTGGCCAGAGAAGGGCAACGGAGCTGGGGCAGGGTCTGGAGCACAGGTCTGCTGGGGAGCGGCTGGGGGAACTGGGGGGGTTCAGTCTGGAGAAGAGGAGGCTGAGGGGAGACCTCCTGGCCCTCTGCAACTCCCTGCCAGGAGGGGGCAGAGAGGGGGGATGAGTCTCTGGAGCCAAGGCCCCAGCGCCAGGCCCCGAGGGAATGGCCTCAAGCTGCCCAGGGCAGGGTCAGGCTGGCTCTGAGGAAGGATTTCTGTGCAGAAGGGGCTGTTGGGCGTTGGAATGGGCTGCCCAGGGCAGGGGGGAGTCCCCGGGATCCCTGGAGGGGTTGAAGAGTCGGGCTGAGCCAGCGCTGAGGGATCTGGGGGAGTTGGGAAGGGTCAGGGGGAGGGTCATGGTTGGGCTGGAGGAGCTGCAGGGGCTTTTCCAACCCAGAGGATTCTGGGATTCAGACGACTGCAGTTAATCTGTAAGAAAACAGTAGTTGTTGCTTGAAGTCCCCTTCTGTCCTCGCTGCCACTCGGGTGTGTGTCCATAGTGCTCGTCCCAGGAGACAGGGATCAGCTCAGCTTTTGCTGCGCAGGGTGCCAGGGCAGGAATCCCTCCTCCTGCCAGCTCTAATCTAACTTCTGGAATAATTCAAGAGTTTTCATTTAAGGCTTCCTGGCTGAATTATTATTGGCTTTGTCTGATGAAAGGTTGAAGAGAACTAGGGGATACAACAGATTATTTTTTTTTATCTGCACTTGTGTATGTAGTTCACAAAACTGGATTTAAATGATGTTGTGGCTGCGTAGCTGTAGCCCTAAACTTAATTTCACCTGTAATTACAGACAATTATTTTATAGGAAGGCTTTCTCATTTCTAAGTACTTATATATTTCTAAACCCCTTTTGCTTCTGAGAGTTAAGAACAGCCCTCAGAGAGCCCCGAGCTCCCGATGGTGTCTGTGGGAGCTGAGCCAGGCCAGGACGAGCCCCATGGCCGGTTCTGCCACGTGCTCCGGCACCACGGCTGTTGTGGTGGAGTCTGATGTGGCCTGGCCTGAGCCCTCCCGTTGAGCACGGGCATCAGCTCACTAACGGGGAGACACTTCCCGTACGGAGTTACCAGAGCCCTGAAGGCTGCAGAGTAAAGGAGTCTCTGGCCAGATTCCCGTTGGTCCTGCTCCTGCACGCGGCTCGAACGACGCCGGTTCCCCCGGCTTTATGGTGACAAAACCATGGGGATTTGACAGAGCTGGAGAGAGGGGGGGAGCCCCCCTGCGTCCCTGCACAGTGAGGGGGGTGCTCTCCCTTTCGAGGCTTTAGAAACCCTCCAGACATCACAGTCCTGCAAGCTTAAGCCGGGCGAAAAAAATTGCCAAAAATCAGACTCTGAATCTATTTGACTTTTGCCCCAAGTGGTACTAGTTGGGTACACGGGGGGGGGACGGGAGGGCAACGCTGCTCCTGGGCGCGTGTTCTTGGGCAAGGGTTGCAGAATTAATCCCCGGGGTGTTGCACTCCAGTGTGGAAAAATAAGTAATGCTGGTGCAGCAACTGCGTGCTGCCTCAGCATCCGCTTGGGCATCTCTGTCCGTGCAGCAGCGAGAGCTGCGTCCAAATAGAGAAAAGGAGAAGTTGCAGAAACGCAGCAAGGGAGCTGTTTCCTTGAGAAACAGCCCGTGAAAAATACTGAGAAAAAAATCAGGTTTGTTTTTTTTTTTTTTTCTTTTTGCTACTGGTTGCAGTGAACGGATCCCCAGCTACGATCACCATAGAAACCTGCGAGGATGCCAGCGATTGGAGCACCAGCATCGGAGGTACCGCTCGGGATCCTGTGCGGGGCAGGGGGTGGAGGAGCTGTAGGGGAAGAGGGGAAGCAGCGGACAGGGACGAGGAACGGGATCCTTCTTGCTGGAGCCTCCCCTGGGGTCGTTCGTTTGGCGCTTACTGGCGCGCAGCGCTGCCGTGCGTCCTGCCTGGGCGCGCTCTGACTGCGGCGGCGTCTCGGGGTGAAATTGTTTCCAAGCACTAAGGTGTCAAAGCGGAGGCTTGGTGTGGCTCTGGGGGGCAAACAAAACAAAACCAACAGAGGAGTCATAAAAATCATTCTTGCTCCTCTGGCGTGCTCTGAGGAATGGGCTTTTCTGTAGTACCGGTGTCCTGTTTGTGTGTGAGGGAGGATGGGGGTAGTTGGTCCCTTTTCAGCTGCTCCTTCAGGTCCGTGCACCAGCTGGGCTTTGCCCCGGCACCTACAGCCCAGCAGGACTGCACCCTTGTAGGGGCCAGGAGGGGAGCCCAGAGCAGATTTTGAGGTTCTCCCTTGCTTTTTTTTTTTTTCTCCAGATGACACCTTTGCTTTCTGGCGAGGCCTGAAGGACACAGGTCTCCTGGAAGAAGTCATCCACGAGTTCCACCAGGAGCTGGTGGAGACCATGAAGGGCCTGCAGCAGCGAGCGCAGGACCCCCCGCTGCAGCTCGGTGGTAAGGCCTGGGCACGGGCACTTGGAGGCCTCTCAGGAGAGGGACTTTGGGACTATTTTCTCCTTAGGGATATCCGGACGGTTCTATAGGGACATAATTCATCAAAACTCGTTCCTGTTTCTGGCTGTTCCCCAGGCAGACTCTCGGGGATGCTTCAGGTGGCCCCAGTTGTCCAGTTCCCTGTGCCTGGAGCTTCCTGTGTGCTGGCTCTGGGTCTGAACAGACACTTGGCTCGGGAGCTGAGGTGGAATTTAGGCCATTGGCATAACGATGCAGCAGGCAGCTACTCTGCCAGCAGATTCCTTATCACCCCTGCTAAGCAGGAGAGTGCTATTTATCCACTAGTGACCTCTTGCACTTTCTCATGACTTCTGTCTCCTCTTCCCCTGCCTCTTGTGTTACCCTCCTGCAGATTTTGCCTGTCTCAGCTGAACATTTTTGTTCTCGTATGGCTTTTTACCCTGTATAGTTTGCACGGGGAATTGTGCTTTCTTCAAAGATCTGTGTCTTCTTTTTTAAGATGCCGTTTTACTTAACAATGTCGTCCAGAACTTTGGTATGCTGGACCTGGTCAAGAAGGTCCTGGCCAGCCACAAGTGTCAGATGGATCGCTCGAGGGAGCAGTACGCCCGGGATTTAGCAGGTATTTCCCGGGATGTGCCACTGCTCTGGCGCTGCTGATGTGTTTTCTTTCTGTGGAAGAAAGTGGGGTTTGTGCTAAAGCTGGCGCACGCTGCACCGGCCCCGGTGGGACCGGCTGCTGCTGCTGGTGTTGCCGCAGTCCCCGGGATGGTTGTCCCGGGGCTCCAGGCTGAGCCCAGCTCTCCTCCCTCCAGCTCTGGAGCAGCAGTGTGACGAGCACCGCAAGCGGGCGAAGGAGCTGAAGCACAAATCCCAGCATCTCAACAACGTCCTGATGACCCTCACGCCCGTCTCCGTCCCCGCGCCTCTGAAACGTCCCCGGCTGACCAGGGCCACCTCCGGCCCAGCTGCCATCACCTCCCAAGTCCTGTCGCAGCCGGCGCAGCTCGCCGTCACCCCCGGTGTGCCCGTCTCCCAGCTTGCCAACCTCCCTCTCGGCAAAGTGGTCTCGGCCCTCCCGCCCTCGGTGCTGGGGAAGAGCCCGTCGCAGCCTCCCGCCGCCAGCTCCCCGGCCTCCCCGCTGCTGGGCGGGTACACGGTGCTGGCCTCCGCCGGCTCCACCTTCCCCGGGACGGTGGAGATTCACCCGGACGCTTCCAACCTGACGGTGCTGAGCACGGCGGCGGTGCAGGACGGCAGCACCGTGGTGAAGGTGGTGAGTCCCTTCCAGCTCCTGACGCTGCCGGGACTCAGCACCACCATCCAGAACGTGACACAAATGGCTCCCGGCGGGAGCACGGTCGTGACCGTCCCGTCCGGTGCCACCGAGGCCACCGGGGACGAGCACGCCGCCACCACCATCGAGGTGACAGCAGTGGCCGACGAGGCGGAGCAGAAGTGAAGGGGGGGACTTGCCTGGAGGGACGCTGGCCGTGCCGCTCTGGGTGGAACTGCCTTTTCTCTGGCTGCGCTGCAGGACGAGGAGCGGTGTAAACGAGGGGCACGGGTTAACGAGACTCAGAGCAGCTCACGTTGGTTACGAGGAGGTTCAGGTCAGAGGGAAGGCGGGAGGAGAAGGGAAAGACAAAAACGCTCTGCCCTGTTTGGAGGAGAGAGGAAAAAAAACCTTATTTTTATATAAAGCTCTCCTCCCCTGTTTTCTTGGAATATTCATTCCGTTCTAGCTCGTCAGCCATGCCTTGTCTGCAGGTGTAGTTGGAGCAGCATCCCTTAGAGGAGCGGGCAGGAGCTGGGGCGCAGGAGCTGGGGCGCAGGGCAGGGAGAGGGCGGGAGCAGAAGGGAAAGCAGGCGAAGCGCTGAGCAGGCACCGATCCGGGCTCGGGTGTGAACTGACGGGGCAGGCGTCGGGGAACCGGCCGCTGCCCGTCCCCGGGGGCTCTGGGGAGGGAGAGGAGATGCTGGGGGTGGGGGGGTTGGTGGGGGGGTGCAGCCATCGGAACCAGGAGGGTGCCCTGCGTGGCGGCGCGGGCCCGAGCCCCCGGAGCTTGGCTTCTGCGTGTGGTGCTGGCTTGGGGTGGCAGAAACAAGCGGGAGCTCTCGTGAGGGAGGTGGCGGCGCATTGCCCAGGTCTGCTGGGGGATGGAGGGCGGAGAGAAACCCAGAGGGCCGGGAAGAGCTGTAACTTCTGAGGATTTAGGGTCTGTTTCTAGTTTTCTCCCAAAGAAAAAAATCCATTCTTTGGGATTTTTTTTTTTTTTGAAGTTAACAGCGGGGGTTGTTTGTGGTTTTTTTGTTTAAGCAAAGCCCTTTGGTTGTGGAGGCCGTGCCGTGAGGCCGAGGCGTAGTGTTGAACGTGCAGAGATGAGCCGAACAGCAGCGCGGTGCCGACGCGCCTGCGCTCGCTAACGGGGTGTGACCCCGGCGCAGGATCGGGCCAGTCCCCGGTCCCCAGCAATCTCTGGGCACCTCGTCCTGTGGGAGCCCGGGTGCTGCCGTTCCATCCCCGCCGGGTTTGAGCAGCCGCTCTGTAACGGGGCGCTTTTCCCCCCTCAGTGCTCCTTGGCCGTTCAGCTCGCCGCGATTCCCACCTGTCCTGCTCTGGGGCACGCGCCGGGCGGCTGCCGCGACCTTCACGCTGTCTCCGGCTGGAAGGAGTCAGGTGCTTGAAGTGTTGGGGGTTCTACAAACTTGATCTGGCAGCAGCAGCGATGACAGGTCACTTTAATGAGCTAATAAATATTTTTTTTTGAAAGAGCGCTGCTCGTTTGTTGTGTTTCTGTGTCTGGTTGGGACAGCCGGGGTTGCAAAGTGGGGCTGAGTCGGGGCAGGAACGTGCTTTTAATAATAGAAATGCATATTTATATGTGCTCTGTGCTCGCTGTGATCCACACGCCTGCGAAGATGCTCCAGATCCTGTGAGGGTTGTGGCACGCTGGGGTGCTCTGCCTGGATCCCAGGAGTTTAAGGAGTGTCGGGGTCAGGATGCGCCGCTGCCTTTGGGGATTTAACGCAGGGAAAATAAGGGGGTGCTTTGTCTGAGTGCACCGGCTGTGTTAGGGGGTGCTGGTCTGCTAAAACACCAGGAGGAGTGAAACCTGGGGAAAAGCCCTAAAAGGGAGACAAGAAGAGTCCTGCATTAGGAAGAGGGCAATTCTCTTGTTGGATGAAGGGAAACTTCGCTGGCGCAGACCCTGACAGACACGTGAGTTTGAGTAAATTTGGTGCTGGTCTGATAAAACATGTTCATGGAATAAAAGGATTTATAATTTTTTTTTTTTTCTCTTTGCAGATCACGCTTTTAACTTCAGGAACCGGGAAGGTCAGTGCCACCCTGCAAGCCCGGCAGAGCAGCAGCTATGTGGGAGATCATCCGTCCTGGCTGCGGGACGGGGCTGCCCCGGGAGGGTTCGGAGCCGCGGCTGTGCCGGCGTGTCCGGGTGCTCCGGGATGGAGCAGAGCTCGTGTGTGTGTGCTGCTCTGCGGGAAGGGCCTGGAGATGAAGCCCAGGGGTGGCCGTTCGGCTGACGTGGACGCTCGGCCCTTTCCTGTGGCAGTGGACAGAGTCCCCCTCCGTTAGCCGCAGGGTCGTTGTTTGGAAACAGCCCCAGCAAAACCATTAAACCAACCCAGTGCTGGTTAATTCTGCCTCTTCGGCCAGGCCAGCTCGGACTATCGCTTACATCCTCCTGGAAAAGAAATGTGAACTTCTTCCTCGCCCCAGGCCCTCCCACCAGGACGGAGGTGAGACGGTGTGCGGGGGGGGGGCTGGGGGTCACTGGGGTGGGTGGGCGAGGACCTGGCTCAGCAGCGCTGGGTGCTCCAGCAGCCCCTGCACTGAGCACCCCGGTCCCTGGTGCTCGGAGAGGGGCTGCTCTCCGTGCTGCCATAGCTTCAGCAATTTGTTTTTTTCAGCAATTTTTGTGTATAATTACAGAGTTTAGTTTTTAAATCCAACCCTGGAGAGATGGACTGGTCCATCAGGAGGGGGGGTGTAGCGAAGGGGAGGCCTTTGCTGGGAAACACGCAGGTGCGTGGGGAGGCAGAGCTGCCCCAAAAGGCTTTTGGGGTTTGAAAGGATGGAGGGTGAGGGGCAAAGGGACGTCTGTCTGTCCCACCTGTGTGCCCCCCGTGGCTGGGGGAGCCCTCAGACACCAGTCCAGCCTGTGCGTGGATGCTGGGGGCAGCGGTGCCTTCCTGGAGGTCATTTAGGTATTTTTTAAAAAGTTGTTTTTAGTAGACTCCGCACATCTGCTCGTGTTCAGGGACGCTTGAATTGCTCTGTGTTGTTTTATTTTTCCGCCCTTTGCCTGGGATTTGAAGGTGGGTGGATGCAGCAGCATCATCCTGGGGAAAAAAAAATTAAAAAATCTCCCTGCAGCCGTGCCTACGCCAAAATCCGCACCCTGAAATGGCGCAGGGAGGGCGGCGGGGCTGTCCCTCGGTGCCTGGGTTTTGCTCAACGCCGTCTCCAGCTCCCACGCTGGCAGCAAACTCAGCACCAGGCACCCGCCGCCGTGCTGCCTGTCACATCCTGCCTGCAAAATGCCAGCTTTAATTTAGAAACGCACCTGGCGGTTATGAAGCTGAGCTGAGCGCTTTTGGGGGCGCTGTGCAGGGTCGGGCTGTCCTTGGGGTGTCCCTGGTGTGGGTGGGGTGTGCGCAAGGACTAGTGAGCCCAAAATGTGGCTCCAAAGTCTGGTCACCTGTGGTTTGGCTGGGACAGACCCAGCACTGATAACCAGCAGCTCCTCAAGCTGTTTAGAAGAGTTATAACACGCGATCAGGAAGAAAAATTATTTATTCCTGCAAGGCATTAGATTCTGTTTCATTTCGGCTGAGCCTGAGCCCAGGGCCGCAGCTGATTAGGAGTCCTGCCTAATCAGAAGCTTTTCCCTCCCAGGCTGCCCGCCGTTACAATATCACAGTAATTACTCCCTTGCTATCTTTGTACTTGGGACAGCGTTGGTATATCAGACCAAGGAAATACAAAGGGTTGAGATCACCATGAGCTGCCACTTGCCTCTCCAGCGTGAGCAGCGGTGCTGAGCCGGACCCAGGGGTGTGTTTTAGTCCAAAGGCCCCCGCTCCCACGCTGGGAAGGTCCCTCGGTGCCCAAAGGACCTTCCCCAGCAGTGCCAGGGGCTGGAAAGTGTTGGAGCCGTGGGCTGAGCAGCCTGCAGCTGCCGTTTCTGCTTTGGACAAATCCATCCAGGTTATCCGGGGGCCGGTGGGTGGAAGGGGGTGGCTGGAGGAACCCCCCGAGTCCTCTTTAAGGGTATCAGAGAGGTGGCATCAGAGCGTGGGGCAGCGCTTGGGGCGTCTCCACGCCGGTGGGGGCGGTGCTGGGGACACGGTAGTGGGCAGCGAGTGCTGGGGCAGAGCTGGCAGCAGCTTTCCCCCGGCTCCACGCACCTTTACCTGCCCCAGAGACTCGAGATCTCTTCGCTGGCAAAGCGTTCCCACTGGGGGTGTCCTCTGCCCTGCGAAGCAGCACTTCCCGGGGATGTCAGCAGCAATCCAAGCAATAAAAGCTCTGCAGGCAGAGTTTGGCTGGTGCAATCCTCCCCTCCCTTTGTGGCAGCTTTCAGGGCAGCCAGGCAGGGAGGTGCTGGGGTGCAGCCCCGTCTCCCCGGAGAGCCCAGCTGGGATGTTCTGGGATGTTCTGGGGTGTTCTGGGATGCCCTGGCAGCGTGTCCCCTTCCTGGGTATCGTGGTTTGAGCTCAGAGGGCATCTGAGCACCACGCAGCCACCCACTCCCCCCTTCCCCTCCAGCGCTGAGAGGGGGGAAAATAAGCAAAGATGCTGCTCGCTCCCCCCTTCCAGCGAACGGGAAGCAGAAGACCCAGAAAGTTCTCAAGTTTCAAAAAAAAGAACCCCTGCCACTCACTCAGACCAGGGACGGGGTGGCTGTGCTGCTCTGGGGAGGGCCGCTGGGTACTTGCAGGGCTGTCGGTAACTCGTGGTGGGGCCGGGGCTGGGGCTTGGGGAGGAGAAGGGGGAAATCATCGACGGCAAGTGGTGGGGAGAGATCGTTAGGTAGTGGGAGGATAACTGGCCTTGGGCGGGATCCGGTGAGGATGGGGCTGTTGGGGCTGGAGCGAGACTTCCCCGGCGAGGGAGGGGGAAGTCCCACGGGGTGTGGGGTTGGTTCATCCTCTTGTTTCAGGAGTGGTGGGGAGCACGTTCCCCCCACCACAGACCAGAGGCACTGGGGGTCCCCGAGCACGGCCCCCCCCAGCGCTGCCGCGCACACGGGCTGAGCGCTGCCCCGGAGGCCGGGGTGGGCTCCCGAGGCTGCCGTGGGGGTCGTGCACCCCAAAATCGGAGCGTCGGGTCCGCGTCAGCCTGGGGTCCCTGCGGCAGGGCTGGGGCTCCCACGTGCCCACTGGTGCCCGTTAGCAGCCCCTTCCCGGGGGTGCTCAGCCCTGCTCCCCTTCCCCGGGGGGAGCCCAGGGCTGCTCCGCTCGCGCCTGGGGGTGGAGGAGGAACATCCAGAAACAAATCACATAAAGGCTGCGGGTGACTCACGCCGAGTCCCTGTTTTCCTCTGGGGTGTGGGGTGAGGGAGGCACGGCCGCTTGTGTTTGCTCCTCCAGGCTTCCGCGGGAGCAGCCCCGCAGCGTGTGGGAAAAACCCGCAGAGGCTCCCGCTGCCCGGGGGCTGCCAGGGAGCGGGGGGCTGCGGGAAACTGCCAGTTCCTCAGTCACTGGGTTTTTCTGGGCTGGTTTAAGGGGGTTACCAGGGCAGGAGATGCTCCAGCATCTTCATGGGAAGGCCCTCGCGGGTCCTTGGGCAGCGCACAAAAGGCAGCTCAGGGCTGGGGGGGGCTGCAGCTGAGCACCCCCCTCCGCCCAGGCCAGCAGCGATGGCTTCATGGGGAGGAAAACTCCTCCGTGGCTGTCGGTCCCATCGCTGCAAGAATGGAAACTGAAACTCGGGGCTTTCAAGCTGGGTGTGTGTTTGTCTAAAATGAGCAAATCCTGCGCTTCTGCCCTCCCCACCCTGACGGCGGTGATGCGGTGACGCAGCTTTGCCTCCTCCCTGCTCGGGCTGCGGCTGCCGGGCTCGGGCAGAGCCTTCCTCTGCTCTGCTGCCCAGAGATTTAAGTAACAGCAGAGCCTGGCTTCTCCCTGGGCTTTCTTCTCTGTTTTATCGTCTTTTTATGTGTGCCAAGAGGGGCCAGAAGCTTTGTATAAGACAGTGAAAGCTGTTTTCTCCCGGCTCCTGGAGCTGGGGCTCAAGGGAAAATAGAATATATAACATTTGTATATCGTTTTATATAAAATATACATCATTTTATGATTATTATTATTTATGCATACATAAAATCCGAGTGAAAGCTCCAAATATCCCACCTGTAAAATCAGAGTGAAGCCTCGGTGCCAGGGCTGCGCTGCCGGGGGGAGCCTGGCACTGTCCCTCCTGGCTCTGGCGTCTTGGGCCGGGCGGGGGGTTGTTCGAGGATATTTTTATTTCTGGTTTTTTTTGACTGCTGCCTGCTGGTGCCTGGGCTCTTACAGAGACATTTGCTGTGGAGAGGCCGATTTCTGCCCACAGGCCACACAAACCAGGGATGGGCCCCGTGGCGGGGCTGACGCCTGCCTGAGCGTTTTGGCCCCTCGGCTGCATCTTCAGAGGGGAAGGGGCTGCTCCTTCCCTGGGCAGGGCTGGGGCCCCCGCGCTGCCCCCACCCATAACAGTTCTCGTGGCAGCTGTGAGGAGAAGGCCGGGAAGCTCCTTCCTGGGCAGGAAAAGCGAGCGCGGGGGCTCTGGGGGGGTCAGGTCCTGCTGCGGGGCTGAGAAACCCAGCGCCGAGCGGAGCCCTGCGGGGCCGGCTTGCTGCCCGCGGAGGGCTGGTTTGCACGGCCACCCCCCACCCTGCTGGGGTCCAGCCAGCACCCACAGCCCCTTTCCCTCGGGGCTCCCTGGGGTGCTGCTGGATGGGAGCAGGGCGGGGGCTCCCCCCGAGGCACCCGATGGGTGCGACAGCAGCAAGCTGGCGGGTGAAAACCATCCTTCCTCTTCCTCTTCCCTTCAGCGCTGACAAACGTGCCAGCAGACGGTCCTGCCCCTCCGTCCTCTGCCGCCGTGCTCCTCGGCTTTCCTCCTCCTCCTCCTCCTCCTCCTGTTTCAATCACAAGTTTTTATTTCCCTCGCCGACACCGGCTCTGGGTCGGGGCACCTGGGCGGCGTTGCCCGGCGCGATGTGCTCCTGCTTGGACGCTTCGACCGAGGGATTTCACAACTCTGCTGTCGGCCGGGACGCTTTGCCTCGGGTGCCTGCAAGCTTTCCCCGCCGCTCGTAGTTGGAGGTGTGTTCGTTTTCCCCATTTTTTTCCCCCCCCGGGACTCGCTGCTGGCGTGAAGGTGATTTTGTTGGGTGGGAAGGCCGGGGCCGGTGTGGAGCATCTGCTCTGCGGGTCGGTGCTTTCCGGAGCCTCGTGTCTGGGCTGGTGGTCCTGGGCTTGGAGTGGGGGGCGGGGGGGGCGTTAGAGCGACCTCCTGGGCCTTTTGCTTGTACAGGTGTGTTCTGGGGGGGGGGGTCAGGCTGCAGCGTTACTGGGGTCTGTCTGTGCTTACCTGCTCTCCACCAAACCACGCTGGGGGAGGACGTGGCTGTTGGGCTGCCGTGGCTGGGTGAGCTGGGAAGGGGCAGAGCTGGGGGGGGGGGGAGTGAGGAGCCCCCCCGTACCCCGGGGGCTGAGGAACCCCTGGGGTGATGGTGCTTGTGCGGTGCCATGTGCCTGCAAACCCGATGCCAAAGTGACTCCGGGGTCACCTCGGAGCGCACCCCCTGCTCGGGGGGGGGGGTGGGTGGGGGGGGGGTAGGGGTGGCTTTGGGGCTCTTTGGGGTTTGTTTGTTTCGGTTTTTTTTTTTCTTCGGTCCGAGGTCCAACTTTCTGTACGCCAGGCAGGGGAAAAGAACGGAAAACGAAAGTGGTGCTGATGAAGCGAAAGGAAATCAGGGCGCTTTGCCCCTCCCCGAAGCCTTTTTAAAGCAGAGGCCGTCGGGCTCCTGGGGAAGGGGGGGGCCCTGGCCGGGCTGGGGACCGCGGCTGCTGCTTAATATTCGTTTGATTATTCCCCGGAGCCGGTACCGCCGCGCCCGGGGGCTGGACCGAGGCTGAAGGCGGCAGATCCCCGACCCTCCGCGGGTGAGCAGCGGCCGCCGGCCCCGGGAGCATCCCCGGGGGGCTGCGGGGGGGGCAGGACCGGGATGGGGCGACCCGGCCGCCGGTGCCCAGGATGGAGAGACCCGGCGGGGGGGGGGGGCAGCGCCTGTCGTGTTGGCTGCGGGGTGCGGGCAGCGCGAAACACACACGCACACACACCCCCCCCACACACCCCCCCCGGTACCGGCTCCCCCCCCGCGGTGCCGGTGCCGGCGGGGCGGGGCGGGGCGGAGCCGCCGTGATGCAATTTCCGCGAAATCCGGCCCCGGTTTGAATGCGGGGAGGCCCCAGAAACGAAACCTTCGGCGGCGGCGGGTTCCCGGGGCCGTGTGTGTCCCGCGTCCCCCCCCCGCCACGGCCGCGGTGAGAGCGGAGCGGGATGGGGAGGGCGGGGGCGGTCGGAGCGCCCTGGGGTGCAGGGGGGGGGGTTTGGGGTGCTCAGCCCCCGTTTGTGCCCCCCCCCAGCTCGCAGCATCCCTGCCCGTGCTGGAACCCCTTTTGGGGGGGGGGAGGCGGAGTCAGGGGGCAGCTCTTGGGGTGCAAAGCCCCGGGCTGGGGGCACAGGGCCCCCCCCGGGGTGCGCGGTGCCGGCACTGGCGGGGGATGCTCAGCTGCTCCCCCCGCCCCGGGGCTGCGGCGGCTCCCGGGGAACTTTTTACACTTGGATGAAGCAAAGGTGCTACTGGGGGGGGTGCGGGTGCGTGGGGGGTGCGCACAAAGCGGGGGGGGGGTGTGGGGGGGGCCGTGCCTACCTGCCGGCTCGGGCAGCGGCGTCGCGGTTGTCACCGAGCAGCGACCGACCGGGGGTCGTGCCCGCTCCCGGGGGGGGGGGGTGGGTGGGAACGTCTCTTTGGGCGCGGAGGAGCCCCCCGAATTTCTGAGGTTGGTTTTGCCCAGGAGGGAAAACACCGTGGGGGGGTGAGTTGGGCGCAGCCCGGCGGATCGATGGCTGGTGGCGCTGGGGTGACACGGGGCGGCTCCTCTTCACCGGTGCCAAAGCCCCCCCCGCCGGCTCGGGGGTGCCGGGGGGCGCTGCGCCGGGCTCACCCCGCTGCTCCGAGCGCGGCGCGGCCGAGAGGAAAACTCCCCGGGTGCCCGGGACTGAGAACGGGGGCGCGGGGGCTGTCCCCCGCCCCGCAGACACCCGCGCCCCTCGCTCCGCCAGCGCGTTGCCTCATCTCTCCTGTCAATAATTAATCCAGGCAAGACCTGACAAAAAAGCGGCTGGGCCGGGACATCAGAGGGACTGGACTGGGCCAGGAGGCACCACGAGGGTTCCTCTGCCCTGGCCCTGCTTCCACTCGCCATTCCCAGGGAAATGGGATTGTCTCCGGCCTCCGCACAGCCCGGCGAGGCGGGGAGCAGTGCTCGGCCGCGGCGTGGCCTGGCCCTGACCTGAAGCGTCTTCCTGAGCGGGGAGGAAACGCTCTTAGTGAGGCGCTGGTGGGGTTGGGTTGGGTTGGTTGGGTTGGGTTGGTTTGAGTTGGTTGGGTTGGGTTGGTTTGAGTTGGTTGGGTTGGGTTGGGTTGGTTTGAGTTGGTTGGGTTGGGTTGGGTTGCTGCGCCGGGCAGCGGGTGCGTGTCGGTGCTGGGGAGGGTGCGTGGAATGAGGCGGGGGGAGGCAGAGACGCCCCAGTGGGGCCGTGAGCAGGCACAGAGCTGGGTGTCGGATAAACCAGCCTCGCCGGCTGCCAGAGCCGCTCGTTTCGCCCCTCAGCAGGATGCAGGTGGCTTTAAACACCAGGCTGGGCTTTCTGGGACCAGCGTAAAGAAGGTTATTTTTCTTAAAACGTGCAAAATTCAGCTTGCAGGTCACAGCCTGGGGCTTGCTGGTAAACGCCGCTCTGGAGCAGCTCCCACCTTCCTCGGGGCACTTGGATTTTGCCCCGTTGACATCAGAGCTTTGCCATGGGGAGGCCGGCTGCCTGGTGGCACGCGCTTCCTCGCGCGCTGCATCGTTCCCCTGCCCGGGCCTGGATTGCAAAAGCTCCCGTTAGCTTTTTCCTTCTTTTCCCTTTCTTTCCTGGTATGAGATGGTTGTAGAGAGAAAAAGGCTTTAATTTGGCTTCGGTGCTGGTGCTGCGCGGAGACTTTAAGAGGGGTTTGCACTTCCTCTTCCCTCCCACCTCCAGACCCAGAGCGTGTTCTGGCAGCTCGCTCAAAAATCAAACGCTTTCTTAGAAAAATAAACAGCAAGGGAATTGACCCTTTAAAGGTGGAATATTCCCTCTTAGCTTCTTCAGACTGGGATGCCCTTTCCAGGCACCAATACCAGTAACAGCCAGACTGTCCTGTACGGTCTTTATGGGCAGATCTTCAAGCGTTTAACCGAGCAGGTCGGTGGGGTTGCTGCTGCAGGACCGCGTCTCCTCGGGGCTGTGGGTGTGCTGGGACCGTGAAGCTCAGCTCCCGCTCTGTGGAGCCGAGTGCCAGCAATTAGATTTCATCCTCTCCCGTGTGCGTTACTGAGGTATTTTGGAGTTTTCACCAGTGACGGTGTTGCACAGATGTTGCACAAATCCTGAACGTGAGTGCCTTTCCCAGGAGGGCTCGTACTAGGGAGGAGACTTCCAGGGGAAGGAAGGAGAAACTATCCGGGGGGAAACTGAAATGTTCCCAAAGCTGCAGATGTTTAGCCCTGAAGTGAGGTTCCAGGCCGTCCTGCCGGCCGTGGCTCAGCACAGCCTGGCCCCAGCAGCCCCTGCCCGCTGCCAGCCCCTGTGTGAAGTTACACACTGAGCCTGGGGCAGTGGGGGTCCGTACCCCCACCCCAGGGTCCGTGTTAGCTCCAGCCCATTCCTGCCCCCCCGGGGAAGCCGAGCAGGATGCTCCCTCCTAGCGCCATGCTGTGGGTGAGGACGGCTTCCCCAGGCTGCTGCGGGGGGGATATTTGCCACCCCAAAAAGGTGCAGGGGGTTCCCCTCCTGCAGCCCCCCGAGCCGTGCTCAGGGCAGAGCGTGTCTCCTCAAACCGCTGCCTCGGTTCCCGGGGACCAGGGGCTTTGCGGGTGCTCTTGGCCCTGGAAGGGCTCGGCGGGAGCTGCGGGGTCTGCAGCCCCGTGCCAGCGCTGCGTTGCCTCCGTTGTCTTGCTGGGGATCAGCAGAGCATCCCTTGGGCAGGAGACACAGCGTCCCACTCCCCCTCCTGCCTTTTTATCGTTTGTAGTTGCTCTCCTATATTTTTATTGTTTCCCAAGTTGTTTCCTTTTAGTGCAAAGCATTTTCTCTCCATCGGTCAGCAATCAGGCACCACCAAAACCTCTCCTATGCCCCCAACCTTTTTTTTTTTTTTTTTTTTTTTTTTTTTTGTGGTAGAACCAGAAAAAAGAAAGAGCTCTTGACCCCTGTGCATCTGGGCTGCAGAAATATTTTTTTTCCGGTGACCGTGACCTTGTTACAGTTAGGATGGAGATACCCAGGCTCTAGATAAGAGGCCAGGCAGAGCCATGCTGCCCATCCACTGGAAGCCCAGCCTGCGAGCGAGGGCTGCAGCCTGCACGGGAGCACAGCAAGCGCAGGTTTGGAAACGAAGGCGCAGAGATGAGTTGGGGTGATTTAGCTCTCGGTGGGGGGAGCTGATGGCGTGACACAGTGACCCAAATCGTGGCAGAGGAAGAGCCGGCGCTGCCGTGGCTCTCCGCCGCGGACTCTCGTGGCAGGTCGAAACAGAAAGCAGCAGCTCTGCCCAGCGCCAGGCTCGCTGCCAGACCCGCAGAGATAAACGGGGCTGGTGTTTATCCCCGGGACGCGTGTCCAGCCCGCTGCGCGGTGGGGAAGCCGCGTTGGGTGGTTTCCTCCCAGCTCGGCAGCGGGCGCGTGCTGTGGCACTGGGATGGGATGCGAGGAGCTGACGCTGAGCTGGGAGGGCGGGTGATGCTCCGGCTGCCATCCTGGCTCGGTGTTTGCTGCCTGGAGCTTCAGCTGGAGCAGCAGCTTCAGCCCCCCCCTCCCCACCTCCCGCAACACCCAGCCCCCTGTTCATCCCAGAGGCGGGGAAAGGAGTCTTGGTTAAAAGCGAAGCGTATTTCTGCAGAAGCAGCATCAAATTTGCCCCCCTGCTCCGTTGTCCGCCAGAGTGCAGCTGTAAATACCATCCTGTGCTGCTGGGGAGCTGGTCCGTGGTGGCGGCGGGTCTGGAGCCCGAGGCAGAGGCTTGGCAGGAGGCTGGTGGCTTTGCTTGGCAGCACACCCGGCCCGCAGATCCCTCCCGGCGCGCTCCCTTCACCCCGAGCCGCGTGGCCCAGCCACGAAACCCTGCAGCATCATTCCCAGGGATGCTCCTGGCCTCTGGTTACCCAGGAAACTGCTGGCAAATGCCGGAGCCAGTGGCTGGGGAGGGCAGCGAGCCGTGAGTCACCTTCGTCACCGCCGGAGCTCTCCCAGGCGGATGTTTACCGAGCTGTTGGCTGGAGGAGATGCTGGCAGGTCCCTGTTCCAGCATGTCCATCTCCCAGCCTTGGGTGCCGCATCCGAGGAGCAAAGAGAGCGATTGCTTTGTTAATTAATTCCGAATAATCTCTCATGCCACGGCGGGAGCAGATGGGCCGGGGGGTTGGAGCTGGGTTTTTCCCTCTCGGCGTGGGGCAGCGGTGGGGCTGCCTGGCTGAACCCAGGGGAGAGAGCAGGAAAAAGAAAGAGAAAATTGGCAGGAGCGAAGCGAGGCGGGGGAGGCGCCGGCAGCGGGAAGAGGAAGTCGGATCATCCGGCCACGGTCCGGGAGGAGGTTGGTGGCTGCTGCGGGAACCGTGCTGGGCCCTGCGGGGCAGCCTCTGCTCCCGCCTTGGGCGGTAGGTGCTGATGGGCTGCGGCACGCCAGGGACCGAGCTGGGCCCTCGCCCCTCGGCAGCCGGGTCCCAGCAGGATGGAGCTGGGCGAGGGCTGGAGACCAGACCCCAGGCACTTGGGTGCCGCGGGCCAGGGCATCGGGTGGGTTTGGGGGCTGGGGGAGGCTCCCGGCCGCGTGAGCGGGGCCAGGCTGTGCCGGGGCCTTGGCACGCGCCCAGCCCGGGACCGGCTGATGTTTCCTGCTAAGTTGCTTGTTCCTCATTTCTTTGTCAGGCTTTGTCAACTCTCACCAATGGCTGGCAGGTACGTAGCCAGCTAGGACACGGCGGCTCCATGGCACCTCCTCCCCCCCGGCATCACCTTGTAGGAACTTCCCGCCGTTAATTTTGCTCTGCTCAAGCCCCCGCTGAGGATGCCCATGGCCAACAGCATGGCGGTGCCGCTGGGCAGCCTCCAGCAGCACCTGGAGCTGCGCCTGGTCTGCTCCAAGTGCAGCGTGAAGGAGGACGAGATCACCTACCAGCTGCGAGAGGTGGAGCACACGTGCACCTACGAGATCCTGCTGGCGCGGTGCCGCAGCCGCCGGAGCATGGCCTGGAGGAAGGTGTGCCGGCGGCCGGGCTTCCCCAACCCGACCCACTACACCGTCTGCAGGTACTACGTGGTGGGGCTGGGCTGCAGCAAGCACATGAGCCAGTGCACCTTCGCCTGGAGCCCCGAGGAGGCCATGGTCTGGAACTTTGAGAGGGAGCAGCAGTTGGAGTGGCGCTGGCTGAAGGCAGCGGTGCTGCAGGCGCAGCTGGGGGGTCGCCCCACCGCCCCCCCCGCCGCTACCAGCACCGCCGGCGAGATCATCAGCGAGTTTGGGGGGAAGTTCCAGGAGATCTGCAAGCGTTGCTTCTTCGGCTGCCCCCAGCGCATCTCCGTGGGCGGTCAGGGGCGGCTCTGTGAGTCCCACCGGCCCTGGGACCCCCTCCTGGTGCACGTGGTGTCGGACAGCCGGAGGAGGCAGCAGTACGTCGCCGTCCGACCCTGCCCCGAGTTCCTGACGGCCCTCGGCTACTGCCGCTTCGTCTCGCGGGGCCAACCCTGCAAGCACAGGCCGCAGCGCTGCCAGTACGCCCACAGCGACGTGGAGATGGCCATCTGGGAGGCCGAGAGGGAGCACGGCTTGGTTCGTGCCGACCTGTTGCTGGCCGCCGAGCCCTGCAGAGCCAACGGCGAGTCGGCGGCGCCCGCGCCGGTGCATTTCTACTGCCGGGTCTGCCTGGTGACCTTCAGCTCGCAGGAGAGCTTCGAGAGCCACTGCTCCTCCGTTGAGCACGTGCAGATGCTCTCGGTTGACACCTCCATCCAGTGGGTCCACCGCGCCCCGCCGCTTGGGCTCAGCAAGTTCTCGCTGTGTAGCAGGTAAGGTGCCCGCCCGGCGCGGCAGGGGACAGGGGCAGGGCCCCGTGCCGCCGGGCGTGGGTGACACCTGGGACACCTCTCTCCCGACAGAGTGGAGGTGTGCGAAATGGGGAGCAGCTGCACCAAGGCTCATTCCGCCGAGGAGCTGCAGGAGTGGATCCAGAGGGAGAAGGTTGCTGTGAAGAAAAAGAAGCAAGCGCTGAAGGAAGGGCTCCTGTCCTACCAGGACCGGCTCATCGCCGAGTATCGCACGTGCTCCAACGAGGTGTTGATTGTGAGTTGGGGGCAGCAGGGTGGGGGCACGTTGGTCTGGTGCATCTGAGAAGCCTTTTGTGTCAGAGCTCAGGACCGGGGCCCGCTGCTCAGCGTTCTGGAGGTGACACAGGAAGGGACGTCGCATCCCTCGGGGAGGGGGGCCTGGAGCTGTCTGGGAGAGAAGGATCTGGGGGTTCTCATTGACAAACAGCTGAACACGAGCCGGCAGTGTGCCCGGGTGGCCAAGAACGCCAACGGCCTCCTGGCTTGGGTTAGAGCTAGTGTGACCAGCAGGAGCAGGGAGGTGACAGTCCCCCTGTGCTCGGCACTGGGGAGGCCACACCTGGAGGTTGTGTCCAGGTTTGGGCACCTCAATCCCAGAGAGATCTGGAGGGGCTGGAGCGAGGGCAGAGGAGGGCAACGAGGCTGGGGAGGGGCTGGAGAATCAATCCTGTGAGGAGGCAGGGCAGGAGCTGGGAGTGTTCAGGGTGAGGAGGAGGAGGCTGAGGGGAGCCCTCATCCCTCTCTGCAGCTCCTGCCAGGACATTGCAGAGAGGCTGGGGCTGGGCTCTGCTCCCAGGGGATCAGGGACAGGACAAGAGGGAACGGCTGGAAACTGCCCCAGGGGAGGGTCAGGCTGGGCAGGAGGAGAAAATGTTTCCCAGACAGAGTGGTCCGAGAGTGGAACAGGCTGCCCAGGGAGGGGGCAGTCCCCATCCCTGGGGGGGTTTCAGGGCCGTTGGGATGAGCTGTGGGGGATGTGGGGTAGGGGAGAACTTTGTAGAGTCGGGCTGAGGGTTGGACTCGCTGATCCCGAGGGGCTTTTCCAACCTGAATGGTTCTGGGATTCCTCTTCCTTCACCTCTTTCAATATGGCAACCCGAGAGCCTGCTCGGGCTACCCAACCACGCTGCTGTGCCCACGGGTCCTTTCGTTCCCGTGGCGTGGGGACACCGAGCAGCAGCGGGCGAGGACTGAGCACAAGGATTTAGTGGCAGACCCCTCTAGGGAGGACGTAGCGTAAAGGCAGAGGATGACGGTGGCCCCAGGGAGGGCTCTGCGGCGTGTCCCTGGGACGTTGCCTTCAGTCCCACTCCTCTCGTGCCCTCCTCCAGATGTCTGAGTACGTCGAGGGCGTCAGAGTTGTGTGTGAGCAGCCCCTGAGCGTGCAGTCGGAGGACAGGAGGCTGAAATACTGCTGGAAGTTCAGGGTCCACTCCCAGGTAAGCCCGGCTCTGCGAGCCACTGGCAGTGCCCGCTGCTGTGCACAGTCCTTGTCCTTTGGGCTTTTTTGGTTGGTTGGTTGTTTTTAATTCTTCTTTCTGCAAGGGGCAGGAGGATGGGGACTTGGGGATGTCTGAGTGAGGACGGGGGTTGGGTATTTAGGAGCAGCTCAGGCTTGGGTGGTGCAGCCACCGTGTCTCCTGTCTCGTGCGGTGGGGCTGGGGCAGACCCAGCTGCTCTCAGCACCTCCCACTTATCACAAATACCAAGATTCAGCTGCTTTCCTGCCCAGGGTTTTGTGGGTGTTGTGGGGGCAAGAGACTGGGTCTAATTATCCTCTTCAGCTCTGGAGATTTCCCCTTTACAGCAGATGGGCTCAATTTCTATAAAACTGAAACCTGATGTTCTTTAAGACCTTAAAATAATCCCTGTGGGGTTGCACGAGGAATATCTCCTTTAAGGAGAATTTCAAGGGCCGACATGGCACGTGGTTCCCACAGCAGCTGTAGGGAAGGCTGCTGGGGGGATCTCACCGGCCGCGGGGCTCTTCCCGCCGGCTGCCCTCACCCTGGCCCCGTCTTCTCCTCCACTGGCAGGTGCCTCTGCAGCACGTGGCGCTGCTGAAGCGGGAACCTGGAGTCAACTTCTACCTCTCGGGGAATGGGCTTTCCCGGGGCCTCCACTACCTTCGGGGGGAGCACGTAGCCACGCTGCCTTCCTCGCCCCGCACGGCGCTGGTGGAGGTGTGCATGGAGTGCTGCACCCTCGGCGTCTTCGAGCAGTGGGTGGTGTTCGACTTCGGCAAGCGCCCCGTCCTCAGGCAGAAGATCAAGGTGAAGGTGGGCCAGCGGGAGACGCCCCACCACGTCCCCAGCAGCAGGGAGAACAGCCGCCCCGTCAACTTTGTGCGATGGGATAGAGGTAACCGGATCATCGTTCCCAGTGTGCCGAGGACCGGTGAAGATGTGGATCTGATGGCCAAGTACAAACCTCCTGCTCTGGCGCTGGACTACCAGCGCGAGGATGGTGCGACCGTTCCCATCACCCGGCTCAACTACCGCGAGAGGATGCACGGCTTCCTCTTCCGCGAGGAAGAAGCTGAACAGGCTCTGATTGCCAAGTAAGTGCTGGGCGTGGATCCGGAGAGGTTCCTCCTCGCTGGGAACGATGAGCTCGTTGCTAACCCTTGGGGCCGTGCTGCTACAGAAGGCTCTGTCCCTTCTGGGTTGGGTCCTGGGGTGTCTACCCAGAAAATGGAAACCCGCCAGGAAGGATGTTTTGCCGGGGGGTGATAGGAGGGGAAGGGCTGGGGCTTGTCCTGTGGCCGCAGTTTAGCTAGAAGCACAGTTTCTGCCTCTCGAGGGGCTGGCAGACCCTCCCTGGGTGTAGGTGGCAGTGCCCCCCCAGCGGTGGGGAGGGTGGTCGCTGATGAACCGATGGGCCAGTTCAATCGGGTGTTTCCTCTTTTCAGGCTCAACCTGCGCGTCCTCATCTCGCTGACCCCCATGCTGCAAAGCCTCTCCATGGGGATGAAGTTTGCCCTCTCTGGTGAGCTGTTTGCTGAAGTGCCTACCCCTTACAACCTCTCACCGGACACCGACGAGGGGTATCTGCTGAGCAGGTCCGTGCCCACGGCTTTCCTGGCGCTTGACCCACCTGTAGACAATCGGGTTTACGAGGTTAGTGTGGAGCATAAAGCCACCACGGAGAAGACCATCTGGCTGCAGATACCAAAGAGATGCTGCTCAGAGCTCAACTTCAAGCCAAACACCTCCCACAAGGTGGAGATCCAGTTCCAAATCGACCAGCTGCTCTTCCGGCAGTGGCACCAGGCGGTGGATCGCCTGTTGGACGAGAAGCTGGTCCTACCAGATGTTGCCAGTTGTTCTATCCCCTACTCTCTCGGGTCACCGCAGAAGGGGAATAGCAAGCAGAAACAAGCCATCTCCTTCATCACGGGGCAGGCAACCACCAGCCGGCAGGTCCCGCCTCTTCTCATCTACGGGCCTTTCGGCACAGGGAAGACGTTCACCTTGGCCATGGCCACCATGGAGATCCTCAGGCAGCCCAAGACGCGGGTGCTGATCTGCACTCACACTAACAGGTCAGCCGGGGCTGAGGGAAGAGGCAACCAGGGTTGTGGGCCGGGGCCAAGCGAGCTGTTCCGTTGTTTGCCTGGTGGGATGAGAGGGAGCCAGGGTGGATGAGACAGAGCCGAGCTGCCCTTTTCTTCGTGTGCGTTTCAATCACTTAAGTAAATTCATTTTTATTTAATATGGCTTAAACCACTCCTGAGCTCCACCAAGCCTGGCATGGGTGGAAGTCTTTGTGGAAGAGGCGGCATATTCCTGCCCCATTATAAAATGGGAGTGGGTTGGAGAGACAGTTAGTTCTCTCTAGCCTTTACTGTGTCCTGGAAGATGTAGAAAGCCGTTGCCTGACCTTGCTGGGATAACATTGTGACCTTGAAGACAATTGTGCTCTGTGCACGTGCCAATTTTTTGGCTTTTCCAGGGAGAGTTTGGGGAAGAGGAAATGTAGATCTGGTCTGATTGCCACTGAATCTGCCTTCCGAGAAACCAGACCAAGATTGTTTAAAATTAGAGTAGTGAAAAGAGTGTGCACACCCGATCCTGCAGGCTGTTACTGCCTTAGTTTTTAATGTAGAATAGATGGGTGACTGCTAGTCTTGGCCTGTTTCAGGCTGTCTGCTTGCACTGGAGCTTCTTCTGCAGATCTTGTATCACCTGGTTAGCTGTCTGCCAGGCGATGGTTAGCTGTCAGAGGAGAGGTCTGTGTGACTTACCTCTAGAGAGCAGCAGGGCCACAGATTGTGTTGACCACGTTGCATTTTTCCCATATGAGCACCAAGAGATGCCCTAGGCTCGAGTATCAACTCCTGTTTTAAACCATACTTTCAAGATAGGCCTGGAATTGGTGGCTGCATGAACCCAGCTTCTTCATATGTGTGTGAATGTCTCCTGGGACGAGGGCGTCGTCACCCAAAGCTGGGGGAGAGTTCGGGTGCGTGTTGGTGAACGACCAGCGCGTTGGGATGATGGGCACAGCGCTTACAACTCCTCCATGGTTTTCCCCTTTTGTTCCCCTCCAGTGCTGCTGACATCTACATCCGGGAGTATTTCCATAACTACGTGACCAGCGGGCACCCGTGGGCCGTTCCCCTGAGGATTATATCCACCGACCGTCCCATCAGCATGACAGACCCCATCACGCAGATGTACTGCTGCCTCTCGCCAGACCAGCGCTCCTTCCGGCACCCCACGCGGGCAGAGATCGACCGGCACCACGTCATCATCACCACCTCCATGTTATCCAAGAACTTGAAGGTTGCCCCAGGCTACTTCACCCACATCATGATCGATGAGGCTGCTCAGATGCTGGAGTGTGAAGCTTTGGTCCCGCTCTCCTACGCCACGTTTGAGACCCGGATTGTCCTCGCTGGGGACCACATGCAGATAACCCCAAAGCTCTTTTGTGTTGGGGACGGACAATCTGCTGATCACACCCTGTTAAACCGACTCTTTCAGTTTTACCAGAAGGAGAGGCACGAAGTGGCCGTGAAGAGCAGGATCATCTTCAATGAGAATTATCGCTCCACCGCGGGCATAATTGAGTTTGTCTCCAAGCACTTCTACGTTGGCAAAGGCAACGCTATCCAAGCCAGCAGGAACATCCCGCCCCATCCCGAAATCTACCCCCTCGCGTTCTGCCACGTCTGTGGTGTGGCTGAAAGGGATATGTCCATGATTTCTTGGCACAACACCTCCGAGATAACACAAGTGATTGAGAAAGTGAAGGAGATCTATATGAGGTGGCCAGATGAGTGGGGTGTCCGAGATCTGAAGAGGATCTGTGTGGTCTCCCATGGGATGCAGGTACGTAGTGGAATCACACGTTTCCCTACCTGAAGGGGCTATGTGTGCACTGCTGACTGCTCTCTAAACACTCCCTAATAAATGCTGAACGCTGCCTGTCTCTTGTGATGGCAAAAATAGGGAATCCGGGGTCTTGCATGCCATCGGTGTTTTCTCCGAGGCGCCCTCCCTTTGGGTGGTCACAGGTGGTCGGAGCAGAGGTGCCTCTTAGTGGGATGGTTTAGCTGAAGATTTCTTTCAGCATCTTCTAGGCAGGTTACCTACAGGGCAGACTGGGAGCACTGGCTGAACCCAGCCCAGGACGTGTGGCTGTTGTTGAGTAACTTTCTCAGGGAACTTGCAGCTGAGAGGGGTGAGGGACCGTGGTGTTGGGTGGGGGGTGTTTCTGAGCTGAAACTGCAGTCGGTTGTGCCTCTTTCTCACCAGGTTTCTGCAACAAGACAAGAGCTGAGGAAAAAGCAGCTACAAGACGTGGTGGTAGAAAACTATGAAAACTTGCCAGGTTTGTGTCTTGTGCAATAGTTAGTCACGCCTGGCTGCGTTCTGAGGTCTGGGCAGGGAGAACTTTCCCGCTGACGCTGGTGAACAGGAGAGTCTGTTGCAGCTACAGCCACTGTGTAATGATCAGGAGAAAGAGACACTGGGTCGTTAGCAGAGTTTTTTCTGGAATCTTAGCGTTGTCCTGCTTGCTAAAATGCAAAATACCAGCTGACCTTGGGGCAAAACCCCTCTCTGGGAGGGTGCATGCGGTGCTGTTGGGCAGCGTTCCCCTGCCCTTCCCCGTGGCTCTGCAGCTGCCACAGCCCATTAGGAGAGGGAGTGCCTGGAAATCCTTTGGCTGATTTCCATCCCCTTCTGGTTGGTAATTCTTTGATTCTTGTCCTTTCCATAGTGAATAAGATTTCACACCGAATTAAATCTGCACCCAACTGTCAACTTGTTTCAAATATATGGACGTTGCTTTGTAGGAGGGTGAAAACCCTGCGAGTGCGATCCCAGGGCATGTGTGAATCATGTGAAAGCCCCAAGTACCAGCAGGAGAGGCCGGTAATAGAAGGGAATTGAAACCAGGATGGCCTGTGGGTACCAGTCGCAGCAAAAAAATCACAGAACAGCTCACTAAAGGAGGAGTCTGCTGCTCTGGATGTCAAGAGAGGGATAGGGCTGGTTTTGTCCTCAAGGACTTAGTTTATGACTCATCCATGTTTTTATTATTATTATTTTTTCTTTATTGTGCAGCTGGGACTCCTCATGGTGAGAATAACTGACCCCTGGGGCATGTTTCTGATCTCCACACCCCTTCTTTGCAGTCTCTTCCCAGCTCTGAAATCGCCAGGGTGCCTCTTGCTGTTTGTTATTTGTCATGCAATCAGCAGAGCCGGCCTTGAGGGGAGAGGGATTCTTGCAAACGGTCACTGCTTTTGTTCCTGCAAGACCCTCTGTTCCCTGAGGAGTTTGGGATTCATGGAAAACTCTCCCTGTTGGTGAGGAGTGGCTGGCGAGGCTGCCGGTGGCACTGAGCGCGCGGGGCTGCTCCACAGGTGCTCACGGCTGCGCTGGTCCATGCTCTGCCTTTCTCCTGTCTCCTCCCTGGTGTGTGGGTGCTGGCGGCCTCACGGTGTCCCTCCTGGTTCATGCCCGGAGGCCCTCACGACCCCCAAGAGCTGCTTTATTCGCACCAGGTGACTCCCATGACTCAGCCAAGCGAGGTCCCATCAGCCCACGGCCCCGTGACGCAGCGGAGCGGGGCAGAGCGCCGGGCAGCAGCCAGGCAGGGTCTTCCCCGTTGGGTTCCCGTGGGTGACTTCTCCCTTGTCCCCTCTGGTGCAGGGCGGGAGTTCCGGGTCATCATCATCAGCACGGTGCACACCAGCGAGAGCCTGCGCGTCTCGGCCTCCCACCACCTCGAGTTCTTCAACGAAGCCAGAGTGCTCAACACGATCATGACCCGGGCTCAGTCGCTGGTTGTTGCGGTGGGGGATGCGGTGGCCCTGTGCTCCCACGGGCAGTGCAGCAAGGTGTGGAAGCGCTTCATCCAGCAGTGCATCGAGAAGGGGAGCATCTTCCCGGAGAACCTGACGATGGCCCAGATTAAACAGGCTGCGTGCAACAAGGAGAGCTGGAGCAGGAGGAGCCCAGAGGGGGACGAGGAGGACAGCGACACGGATTCCTGGAGCTCTGAGGCTGAGAGCATGAATCCTGACGATCCCATCCTCCAGGAGCTCTTAGATGAGAGCAAGAACGTGCTGGTGACCGTGTCCGAAGAAGGGCTGCTGAACGTGAAGTCTGAGGCTTCAAACCTGTGGGAAGACAGGCGGGAATACGTCAACTTCTCCTCTCAGGTGATGCAGGAGTATCTGCACATGCACCCCAAAATGTACAAGAGGTGCGAGCTGATCAAAGAATGGTTCGACAGAGCTACTGCCTTCACCCTCAACGACTCCCCTGCGATGACCATCCAGATCAAAGGCAGGGTTCACTGCGGGATGGCCTTCACCGGGGACGAGGTGCTCGTGGAAATCCTGCAGAGCAGCACGGCTGACGGCGGCAGCCACCGCCCTCAGGGGAAGGTGGTGGGCATCCTGAAGCGCACGGAGAGAGAACGGACCTTCATCTGCATGATGGACGAGTTTGATCCCCGGGTGATGATACCCATCGATCACACCGTCACCAAAATATTCGTCCCAGGCCTGAAAGAGAAACCCAATGTCATTCCCATCCGCAGGCTTGTCAACGGGAAGTACAGGGTGGTCAGCTGCGAGAAGATCAGTCAGGAGTCGAGGAGGTGCCAGTTCTTCTGCGTCCAGATCATCTCCTGGCGGGAAGGGTTTTACTACCCTTTGGGGATAATAACAGAGATTCTGCATGCAGCATTGACTTTGGAAGAAGGCTTGAAGATCCTTGACTTGGAATATGGTTTGGAGAAGAAATACCCAGTTGCTGTCACCAAGGAGTTGACCAAATACACCTCCAGCAGCAAACTAAACCTCACCAAGGAAAATCTGAAGGACTGTCGGAGTTACCTGACCTTCACCGTCGACCCCCAAGGTGCCAGGGATCTGGACGACGCTGTCAGCGTTAGGGACCTCGGGCGTCACTATGAGATTGGGATCCACATTGCAGACGTGGCTGGCATCATTCCCAAAGGCAGCGCCTTGGACTTGGAAGCAAAGAAACGCGGCGTCACCTACTACGCTCCCAACCAGGAGCCTCTGTGCATGTTCCCACCCCACATTAGCCAAGACGTCTGCAGCCTCCTGCCGCAGAAAGATCGTCGGGTGATCTCCTTGTTTGTCACCGTAGAAAAGGAGACCGACGAGATGTTGGAGGGAGTCTTCAACATCTCTGTGATCCGCTCGGACAGGCAGCTGTCCTATGAGGAGGCAGAGCTCTGCATTAAGGATCACTACAGGGGAGCAGCGGGGGCCCTTCGTTTCAATACCCTGGAGGACTGCATAGCTGTGGCTTATCATTTCTCCAGGATCCATCGGAAGTTTCGGCTGCAGGAGGACTGTTTCTATGACCGGCTGGACGAGGAAAGCTCCCCAGGTAACAGGGGATCCCATCAGATGATAGAGGAGTTAATGATCATGTTCAACAGTTTCGTGGCTGAGTTCCTCACCAACCAGGAGGACACCAGAAATGTCACTCCTCTCCGGTGTCAGTGTGAGCCAAGCCCTCAACAGTTATCCCTCATGAAAAACAAGTACAGCCACATCCTTCCTTTGTCCATCCATCTCTCACACCACCTGGGAGAGGTGCCTCCTGACCAAGACACCTCTGAACATGTGGGCTTCAGTCTCCTGGCCCCCGTCTGGGAGCACCTGCAGTCAGCCGCTGGTATCCGTGACATCCACAAGATGCTAGACCTTATCGTTACCGATGACATCCACCCAAAGCTGGCCCCCGTGGCCCTGGAGTTCAGGAGACTGCTCAGCCGCTCCTATTTCAGTCGCTCCAACTCCACGGTCCAGTCGAAGGCGGGCCATTACTCCCTGCACGTTGACTCCTACACCTGGGCTTCCTCTCCCATCCGCCGGTACGTGGATGTCGTGGTCCAGCGGCACCTTCATTCCATGCTCCGCAAGAAGCCCATCATCTATTCTTCGGATGACATTGAGTTTCTCTGTCGTGACTTCAACAGGAAGAATTTCCAGGCGATGATGTACGAGAAGAGGGCCCACAGCCTGCAGATGGCCACCCAGCTGAAGGAGCAAGTCCTGCAGAAGGTGGCCTTCGTAGTGGATATCGAAGGGCTGAACAAATATTTTAAAGCCTTGTTTCCCCTGAACAAAGAGAGTCTTCCGGATCCCCAGAAAATTAACTACAGGTCTCTTCAGCTGATAGAACAGCCCATGTTCATCGAGCAACGGAGCTGCATGAGGCTGATGTGGAAGAAGCGGGTGTACTCTGTGGAGACCAAGGAGCACAGCCTGCAGGAAGGGTCTCTCTGCGACCACAGCGTCACCCTCCCCAGCGCCCAGACTTGGCAAGGCGTGCTGGCAGCCATCAGGAACGAGGACTTTGAGACCGCTGCCTCCCTCCTTCAGGAGAGCAAGGACCTCTACCAGCGCCACGTGGGCTGGGTCAGGAAGAGCCAGTGCTCGCACTACATGGAGCTCTACATGGAGCTGAGCGCCGGCGACGCGCTGCACTTCCAGCTCACCACCGACGTCTGCCGGGGCTTCCTGGTGCCCTTCGTGCAGCTGTGGTGCGTGACGCCGGGTTTCGACATCTGCCTGCAGCACATGGAGAAGCCCATCGATTGCTTCTCTGCTTATGCCACCCTGTCATCCAAAGACAAGTACAAACACGAAACGGAATACAACAGGGTGTGGATGCCGATGAGCGCCATGGAGTCCGCGTCGTGTGCGGTGGCTGAAAACGACTCGATTGTCCTCCATGATGTCGAAATAACCTGGGCAAAGCAAAGGACAAGCAAAGGACAGCTGCAAGGGAGTTTCATCCTAGACAAAAAACTTTCGGAGGAGTGCTCCATCGAAGCAGACTTCAGCCACTGTTACTTGTGCATCCGCTTAGGTGGGCTGAAGCTTGGGAACCTTCAGAGCGACGAGGAATGCCTTAGCCACGGCCTCCAGAACCTGAATTTTGTTAACAAGGGCAGGTCAGAAAGCAAACTTTTGGTCGATCCAGATACCTACACCTGGGTGGCTCACGGGGTCACCGAAGAGTTCAGCGAGGATGAGAAGTTGGACAGGATTAGTCACCGTACTATGAACTTTTACATCCACTATATGTCTATGGAGAGGATCCCCGTGGAAATCTTGCAGGCCTCTGCTAAATTCACGGTGGAGCTCATACCAAAGATGCTGCCGGACATGTAAGTGTGCTCAGCAGTCACCCTCTGGTTAACCCGTCCATGCAGAGCAGCAGGGTCCAACCTGACTCCTTTGCTACACCCAGATGAGCTTTGCTGGCTGACCCCCTGAAAAACCTGTCCTTGCCCAGCTCCGACTGGCCATGCGGTTGGGCAGGGGAGTGGCAGGGGGGTGGCAGGATTTCTCAGATCTGTTCTCCAGACAGCCTCTTGAGCTTCTCGTTGACCTTGAGAATGAGGAGATAGGGGAAGGTGCCGTGCTGAAATTTCCCTGGGCATCTGGTTCTTATGTTGCTGGATTGCTGCAATACGTGTCAGAAAAGGCAGTGTGAAGCTTAGCAGGAGTGCTCCCGGATTTCCCCATCGTTCCCCTTTGTGGTTGCTGTGATCGGCTCTAATTAAAGCAGAGCTGGTGTCTACTTTGCCCTTCTTTGTGCACAGCACGGACTGCTGTGGCTTTTTCAGGGCAGAATGTGCTTCCTTTTTTATCGTGAATTTTA
Organism: Athene noctua; assembly: GCF_965140245.1. Taxonomy (NCBI): domain Eukaryota; kingdom Metazoa; phylum Chordata; class Aves; order Strigiformes; family Strigidae; genus Athene; species Athene noctua. The sequence goes on from NC_134052.1 coordinate 16,030,066, forward strand.
GGAAAAAATGGGAAGCTAATGCAATAAAATGGGGCGGGCCATAATAAAATGGAGCTGGGACAGAAGTTGTGCTCCTTGCTCTCAACATCTTTACAGGCTCAGCTCTTCAGACAGTTGGGAAATAGTCCCAGATGCAAAAGAGCAGAGTCAGAGTTGTTGTGGTTTAAGTTCTTTGTGGAAGGATTTAATGCAACACCAAAGCAGAGAGAAAGGATAAACAAGGCAGTCGTACGAAGCTGTATTACAATTTTATGCTACATTAATTCGTTCTTATTTTTTCCTGTCTGTCAGACGAAAAGAAAAGGCAATTTGGAGGCTCAAGCGGGCCTCCAAGCTTGCCAGAAGCATCGCCCTTGGCCATGAACCTCCTAAAGAAGGTAGGTGCAAATATTCACCTTTCTTACCTCGTGGCTACTTGATTCTGGCTGGGCAGGTGCCCTGGCAACTTCTGGGGGTCTTTGCCATAGGGCTTATGCTCCCAGGCCAGGAGGCTCCCCTGCCAAGAGGAGCTGCCGGCCTGGCAGAGTGAAGGTGCCATGGGGTGCCTGGCTGGAGGGGATATTCTGATCCCCAGGACTCCCAGAGAAGGCTCATGGGCAGAACATCTTGGCACGGGACAAGGATTCCTTTTAGGTGGTCTCGTAAATGGGCCACGATTGCTTGTACCTGCTGCATCCTCCTGTTGAATCACTCAGTAAACGTGAAACTTGTTTTCCTGACTCTTTGCCGTAACAGTGACCACGTCCAAAATCCTGCAGCAAAAAACCTTTGATCTCCCTGGCAGCTACAGGAAGCTTAACCAGAGTCAGAACCAGGCTATTCTAAGGGCTCTGGGAAAACCTTTCACGCTCATCCAAGGGCCACCAGGTAAGGCTGGGGGACGGCACGAGTCTGTGCCCACTCTGTTATGGAAGGCAGGTTACAGCTACGCTGTTGCTTTCCGTAGGACCCTTGGGGAGAGGGGAGCGTGGGTTGGCATCACCCACAGCTGTTCAAGGCAGTCCCCTCCGTTCTTGATTTTTATTTCTTGACTGATCATCCAGGTGCTGATCTGGAGCATGGGTGTTGTGATTAAAGTCTCCTCAGCAACCTCCTTGTTTTTCTAGGCACAGGGAAAACCGTTGTAGGAACTCACATTGTCTACTGGTTCCATAATCTGAATCAGGAGAGCGTCGAGAAGGAGCAACCACCATCCTCTGAAGAAGAAAAGCTCAAGAGGAGAAAGTCCATCTTGTACTGTGGCCCATCCAACAAGTCGGTTGATGTTGTTGCTGGTAATTATTGGTTTTAAGCCCCAGAAGTGGCTGGGAGGGAGAACACGTGGCCGCGAGCAGGAGGGGCAGAAAGCGGGGCTGGTTTGCCCGGAAGATTGCACAGAAGATGGAGGTGGGGCTGGCGGGTGAGGGCTGGAGGCAGAGGCGAGTGCCCGGCGGATGCCGGGCGCCTCGGGAGCTTTGGTGCCTGGTGCTGGCTGAGCAGACGTGTTCTCCTCCCCCAGAGATGCTGCTGAAGATGAAGGACCCGAAACCACTGAGGGTTTACGGGGAGGCCATTGAGACGTTGGAATTCCCATACCCGGGGAGCAACCAGCACCTCTACCGCAGAACCTTGCGGGATGCAAAACCAAAGCCTGAGCTCAGGTAGGACCGTGTGGCCCCTCAGGCTCGGGGGGCACTGGGGAATGATGTTTTCTGCACCCGTAAAGCTGAACAAGCCAGAGTAAATGCAGTTTCCACTCTGCTACCATGAAGCAGCGCTGTTAACCTGCTTTTAATTAATTTTTTCAAGTGGAGGTGCATAGACTGATGTAGGACCTAGTCAGGAAACCCAGGCTGTTGAAGAGATCCTAGATGATCTCATCACTCTTCTGAAGAGCTCTACAAGCCTTTGACTTCACTCCTGCTTGTAACCGCTACAGAAGAGTGGTCATAGTTTGTGTCCTCAGGGGTGAACTAAGTATTAGGTCTGGAAAGATTGAAGAGTCTGGCTGTGACTTCTTTAGCTGATGGGGTTTCTCCACATAGACAGGTGTGGTCTGCCCCACTGTAGGAGATACCACTTGGGTCTGTGTTGGGGGAAAATATTTATCTTTTGACTTTTTATTCAGCAAAATAATCCTGCATCATCGCATCCGGCGGCCGCCCAACCCTTACTGGCGGGATATCTGTAACTTTGACACTCGAGTGAGGAGAAGAGAGCAGATAACAGAAGAAGAAGTAAAGAAGTGAGTAGAAAGAGACCCTGGTGAGAGATGGCTGACTTTGGCCGTGTGCCACCTCTGGAGCGCCGCCCAAAGGAGCGCAGGGCAGCAGTCTCCTCCCTCTGCGAGGTTTGGGCTGTACGTGCCAGGTCGCAGCTGACACAGACTCGTAGACTGAAAGTCAGCTCGTTTGTCCTGGCTCATGCAAGCCGAGGGACTAGGTGAAACCATCGAGACAGATTAATAAAATGTGTGTTTGGAATGATGGAAAAAAGCGATTGTCTCGGGGTTAGTGGTACAGTGCAGAGCCTCAGCATCGCTTCTGCTCTGGTACTGTTGCCTGTGCGGCCCAAAAGTGACACGATGTGTGTGTGACACTTGATCCTCCACCCTGAGCCCCTGCCCTGCTGAGTTCAGGACAAAGTACATTTCCTACAGCATCCATCCTAAGGCCTTTTCTGGGAACACCAGCTCATCCTGGGGAGGGAGTTGGAGCCATAATCATTTGGGAAAGTATAGCCTCTGCCTGGTTCTTGCATGAGGAACCTGGAGATGTTTCCCTTATGCATAACCTGGTGTCTTCTGCGTCGACCACCAGGTACAAGATTCTCTTGTCATCTGCTCGTGCGTACGAACTGAAAGCCCACGACGTCATCCTGTGCACGTGCTCCGCGGCATCTGCCTCCTCCCTGGAGCAGCTCAATATCAAGCAGATCATCGTCGATGAGTGCGCCATGTCCACGGAGCCCGAGACCCTCATCCCTTTGGTCAGCCACCGCCATGCTGAGAAGGTAAGTCCCTTCCAAAGATGGGTCTCTAGGATGGCTGCTCGGGCCTCTCGAACCTCTGCCTGTCTTCCACCCCTTTACCATGCTGCTCTTCCAAGTTCTGCTGGGTTTTAAGGTTGGTTTTGGTAGTATCTATGATGGTGTATCAGTGTTTCAGCCTTTGGGGAGTTGTTTCCTTTGAGGTATAAGTCTACTAACTATCATTAAAGTCTTGAGGCACAGAGAGGTACACGCAGCACAGCACGAATTCTCACTAGATGCACGAGCTGAGCGTTTTCTGTTCATATCACACAAAGCAGAGGCCTGAAAGCTGTGGTGAACTATTGCATCTGCCTCTCTGCTGGGTCAGTCACCTCAGGTCCTTGTCTTCAAACAGTTACCCCCATGCTGTCTCCTCTAAACTTGCTCTTGGCTTTCTGCAAGGCAAAACAAGTGGTGGTGCGGCTGGATTTTTGGTGCTTCTTTACAGGGTGGGTATCACTGCCACTGAAAAATGTGCTGACCTGGGTCTAACGTGACAAGAAGCAGAGTGCAGGTTGCAGTAGGCTTACCACATGATGTCCTTCTCCTGTCAGATGAGAACAAAGCTCCATGTTATCTGGGTCAGGGTCTTTATATAATGCCCAGCGTGGTCTTTGATTGAGGTTGCTGTGACTGCAACATAAATATGTAGCAATAAATGTCTGTACAAACAGCCTTCCAAATTGCTGATTGCCTTCACCGGTGCCACCACCCTCACAGTTGAGGTGTCCACTCTTTGTTCCAGGTTGTGTTGCTTGGGGATCACAAACAGCTGCGGCCTGTGGTCGTCAATGACTTGTGCAAGAGTCTTGGCATGGAAAAGTCTCTTTTTGAGCGCTACCAGAATCAGGCGTGGATGCTGGATATGCAGTACCGCATGGTGAGGCCCTCAAGTGGATTATTTTTTTCTCCATCACAGAAAATCAGGGCTTGCCTCAAGCCACTGCGAAACAGATATTCTCCGCTAGCGCTTTCCCTTCCTAGAGTAAGAAATAATGCACTTGCCTGGTGCCAGCTACAGCACAACGGCATTGCAGGTGAAGCCTGCCCCAAAAGATGCTGCAGGCTGAGAAGTTCCTTGGGTTTTGCTCACCTCAGTTTCTCCCCTTTTCTCCGCCAGCACAAAGGCATTTGCGAGTTCCCATCCCGAGAATTTTATGAAATGCGGCTGAAAACATGCCCCCAGCTTCATCGTCAACCCAGCGTCTTCCACCACAGAGATAACGGCTGCTGCCCGATCATCTTCGGGCACGTGGAGGGGAAGGAGCAGAGCCTCGTGATTTCTACTGAGGAAGGAAACGAGAACTCCAAAGCTAACCCAGAAGAAGTGGAGCAGGCGGTGAGGAGGGTCCTGGGGAGCCGCTGGACATGCAGCGTCATGCGGGGGGACTGGGGTGGTGGAGGGACGATGAGGAGCGCTATAGGATAAGGATCAGCGGGGGGCAGCCTCTGCCGGGCGTCTCCCCGGCTCTGGGGCACGTCGCCATGCCCCTGGGCAGAGGCAGCTGCAGGGCAGCGTCACCCAGAGCAGGGCGAGCAGCACGGCCGGGCACCATCACCACCCTGGGTGCTGCGGGGTGCTGGTTCCCGCCGGCCCCGCTCCCAGGTGAGCAGCAGGACCCTGGTCTCCCCAGGTGAGGTTGGTGAAGCAGCTGACACTAGATGGCACCATCCGGCCGGAGAGCATCGCCATCCTGAGCCCCTACAACGCCCAGGTGTCCGAGATCAACAAGAGCCTCCTCAAAGAGGGCATCCGGGGGGTGACCGTCTGCACCATCATGAAGAGTCAAGGTGAGCTGGCGGGAGCGGGCAGCGTTGGGTCTGTCCCCTCCTGCCTTCCCCAGGGCCGAAGCAACTTCTCACAGAGACAGTCCTTGAGCAAATCCTACACCAGGGTCGTTCCAGCCGTGGAGGAAACATCCCTGGGCTGGATTTCTGGGTGATTTGTGATTATAATAAATCCCGTGGGAACCTCTGGAGTGCCCGGGCAGGGTGAGACTGCTGAAGACACGAAGGTGGAGGATGTCTGAAGGGGGATGTTAAAGAAATGCTTAATGTGCTCTTTGGAGAGCAACAACCAGGAGTCCAACGGCCTCCAAAGCTGGAGGAACCCAAACGGCGGCTGCCGCCGTTTCGTGGGTCTTGCTGTAGGGAAGTGAGTGTCATGTGGTCAGATACTTCCTCTTAAAAAAAATCTGGTTCAATTCCGCTTTCTAGGAAGCGAGTGGAGATACGTGATCCTGTCGGCCGTACGCTCCTGCCCCCACTCAGAGATTGACAGGAGGCCCACGAAGAGCTGGCAGAAGAAATACTTGGGGTTTGTGACCGACCCAAACCAGGTCAACGTTGCCATTACGCGAGCACAGGAGGGACTCTGCATTTTAGGTGGGTCTCCTGGGAGTGTGCGCAGGCCTGCAGGGGAACGGGATGCTTGGCTAAAGGGGTGGAGATCCAGGCTAGTACAACCGATGGTCTTACTTTATTTTTCTGCCCTTTAAACTGTGGTTTCCAAACTGGGTTATCTGGGCAATCCGCACGCAGCAGAGAGCGTGCGTGGCTCGTATGCAGCATGTATAATTAGTTTTTCTCACCCTCTGGTTCGGACCACGTTGTTTCTGTCACTTTTGCAGGCTAGAGCTCTCTCCTAACAGAATTTGGCTGCTTATTTTCCTCGGAGTCACGCAGGCGTAGGCTGTGGTGTGTAGGGAAGCTGCTCGCAGGTATGGCAGCACTGAAAAGGGAGCTGGGATTTTGTGGAGTTCTGGCTGAAAGTGTTCCCTGCAGGTTATCCAGCACCCTCAGGCTAGAAATGTGAGACAAAAGTTTCTGTGACGGTATGGTCTGAGCCTTTTCTGGCCACTAACCCACTGCCCCCATCCCTGTGCCACAGGGAACCGGTACCTCCTGGAGTGCAACCCTTTGTGGAGGAGACTGCTGCAGCATTACAGGCAGCACAGCTGCGTTACTGAGGCCCAGGGGATTTGGGTCAGGAAGACTTCAGCCTTGCACCGATGAGGATGGGTCGGACCTCGGTGAGCCCGTCCCTCTCCACCTGGACTGCGTTACGTGTGCCTTGGGAAGGACACAATCTTTCCATTATTTCACGACTTACGGAGCCAAACGCAGGCGGGGGAGCCGGGATCTTCCCTGCACAGTGACAGCTCAGCTGCAGCGCGTGCTTTGGCAGCCCGGGGGGTTTTTTTAATCCGTGCGACCTCAGACAGGAACTTTCAGCTCTAGCAAACCAAAAAAACCATTGGAAGTGGATGGACGGGTGTGTTTATTGATGATGATACTCTTTTTTTAACCGTGAGATGCTCAGCGGAGCCCCCATCCTCTCTGCCAGCTGTGCTCTGGGACCAAAGGCTCAGTCCATCCCTGGAGGGTGGAGTGGCTGCACGCGCCGCGCCGAGCTGCCATAGAGGACCAAAGCTTCTCAGTGCTACCACTTGTGTTAAACCAAGGCCAGGGAATTTGTAAGGCTTCTCATTTCTCAAAGCAGAAAAACAATTATTTTTTTTTTTCTGTTTGGGTTTGTGGTGTTTGTTTTTTTTTTTAAGTGAAAGAAGAAAGCAAAGAGAGAACCATGTACCACTCTTTGCCTAGCCATGTTCTCTGAGCATGTAAATACCACAGAGCCAAGGCCAAGTCGAATTTGTAAATAGACTTACTTATCCTTTGTACAAAGGAGGTTGTCCTCACTAGTATAGTTAATGAAAAGCAAGAGGACTGCCCCTACCAGGAAACATTGGAATTTGTAAGCGCATTTTAAACTGCTCTGAGTTCTATTTGAAATCACCTCCTGTAAGATTTCCCCCCATTTCCTACCCTGTTGTGTTGGTTTTTTTTTTCTTTTTTAAAGCTGCTTCTAATTTATTAACTTTTAACTCTGTGAATTCGTTTCACAGTCTTATAGCCTGAGTTTTTAAGAGCGGTGATGGAAATTTCATAAATGTACCACAGCATATATGTGTATAATGTATTTTTTTATTTTAAGTCGCCAAACTGCTGTGAAGGGGAAGCCGTGATTCACCACAGGAGGCTGCTTTCGCCCGGTGGCATCTGGCCGATACAGAAGTCTCGCGGTGAAGTGGTGCTCTCTGCTGAATCATGGAGCTGCTTTTTGAGGCATGATATTTTTGAGGGAGGGGGTGTCTTTTATCTCATTTCAATTCTGAATGTATGAAGTGCCTGCCTCAGCTCTCCCCAAGACCACACGCTTTGCTGTCTCCACATGTTCGCGTGGGCTGGAACCAGGATGCAGTCACGCTGGTTTTGCCCCGCGTCTGTGCTGTGCTGGGACACAAGTCCTCCTCGGTGGTGAGGGGTCCCCGTGGCTTCACAGCGCTATGGCAGGGATGGGGTTTGTCCTGTGTTTGTGACTGAAAATGCAGCAAGGCTCTTTCCAGTGTGGAGGAACGTGCAATAAGAAAGCCTTGTGTCTGGAAAAGTCCGTATTTAACACTGTGTTTCTTCTCATGACTCTGTGTTAGACTTAAGCCTATGGAGAAATTTTGTTGTTCTCTTCCTTATTTTAAACTCCCTTCCTGCACTTGTGCGTTTGGTAGGTTTGATCTGAACTCTAGGGACCGCTCAGGCTTGCTAAAAACTTTCTAAAGCGTAATAATGGGCACATGGCTGATGATCCCATGAGGGAGAGAAGCCCGTAAGAAAACACCTCCTGCTGGTTCTAAAGATGCTTGATAAAAGCTGCTAAGATGTAAAGTTCGTTGTTCCTCTTTGAAGTCATTCCGGCTGGGATCTTAAAAGATTCTGCGCCAGCCTGATTTATTACTGCCATTCCAAAGTAAACTTGTATAGGAATCATTTTGTGGATTAGTGAAATGCGATCGTGTATCTCCGAGGTGATGTGGAGAATTGCAAAAGATGCTGGAGTTGTTGGGATAAATACTTCAGCATGGTGCCAGCGTCATTCTAACAAAGTCACCTTGGTCCCTTTAGAACTGGTGGGTCTTATTTTCATGATATAATGTAAGTGAAGAGTCTCTCCCCTGTTTGGTTTTTTTTTTTTTTTCCTGGTTATTTCATTACATGTAACACAAATGAGGAGACTCACCCCAAGTGTAGTGACAGTCCAATGCTCTTGCGTGGGCTTTGGCCACGTGTTGGTATAGACCGAGGAAGAGACCCCACAAAGCATCTCCCTTTGCCCTCTGTGGGGAAAAACTGTTTAACCTTGGGGGTTAAAGCTGAGACTGAAAGGATTTGGTCACCTCTGTGTTGCAAGACAATATACTTTTTTTTTTTTTTTCTTTTCCTCTGACAACGTGTTTTGTAACTGGTGTTTAGAAAATGCTGCCCGAGACCACCCAAGCAGCAGCAACAGCCAGGCTGGACTCTTGGGCTGTTTGGGCTGTGAGCAGGTACCTGTAGAGTTGGTAGTGCAGCTGCAATAGTCAGGGATAGCAGAAAGTGCAATTAATCAAACTTTTAATAGACTGTTAGTGACAGCTGAATATTGCGTTCTTGTCCTTGTGTTTAGAAATAGACTCATAGAAATTAATAAAGGTTTAAAGTAGTCTGGTTTCATTTGCACGCCGAGCTTTGCATTTACTTTTGAAAGAATTTTATGTTCAAGCACGTATTCTGAAAATATTTACAAAACCCCCAAACCCTCGGTAATTCCAATAGGAAACCACTGGCAGCATGGTGCACAGGGTATCTCTCCAGTCAGGCTCCACATTTTCCGCAGCTCACAGACAAAAGAATGTCGTTGCAGGACAAAAAATATGGGTTCATCCAACGGGATAACTTACATTTCCTCGGCGCTAGTTAGAGCTTGAGCCCGAGTTGAACACGGGGAACGTGCGCACGCAGCCAGCGGGGTGCCGGGGGGGTCCAGCTGTCGCCCTGCGTCCTGCTGGGACCAGCAGTGGGATTAGGGATGTCCAGAGCCAGGAAAATCTCTCCTCGGCTCCAGCTGGCAGAGGAGAAACCCACTGGACTGTTTTTAAAGGGTTTGGACAGATGTGTATAGGACAATCAATTTACTGCAATAAATTGTTGGAGTTTTTTTAAAAATGGAAATGAAACGTTAAGTGTCGTGAAGTGTAAATTAAGGAACTTTAAGTGTGGCGGGTTTTTATCTTTTGTATGTCTGTGACTTGCAGAAAACCTCAAAGGACATTTTGGATACAAATATTTTTACCTGCTTCTACCATTTATAAGAATGAACCTCAACATTCCTTTTTTGATATTTAAGCCATAATTGTAAAAATGATTTCAATTTATTTAAATAATAAATTTTATTACTAAAACGTCTGTTTATGTGATGGTTTGACTCGAGTCTGTGTGGGGACAGCTTGGTTTGGACTGAATCAAAGGGTAAAAACAAAAAAAGAGCATTAACTGCAGTACGTGGCAGAAAAGATTGTTTTCTACATATTGGTCATGTGGCTGTATTGTCATTCCCTGTTTGTTGTGGAAGTTGGGGGAGGGGGGTTTGTTGTTTTCTTTTTTAATCAGAGTGGCTTTTTCATGCACTGTAGAGGGGTGGGCATGAAATCACACTTAGGAACCTATGAGGCACGGGGTGTAGAGGGTGAGAGGAGCCAGGGATGGAGGTCAGTTAGGGTGAGTGAGTGGAAGTTCAGTTCCGAAAATCAGTTTGGGATTCAGTTCAGGTGTTTTGGAGGAAGAACACGGGGGGAAAAATATAACTTGGAGGGGGGAAACCAAAACATCATTGCAAGTAGCTGGGACTGGGCATCTTTCAGAGGACGGGAAGCACCAGATGATGATGGAGATGCTTCTGTCTCCTGGGCTTTGCATTTGAGGTGTCCCACAAGTGGGACACGAGCGCTGAGTCCCAGATGCTGCCTGAGGATGTTACTGTGTGTGAGACATTTGGAACGGGTCGCTGCTAACCTGGAAAGATTTGGGGAAGGCGCTTGTATTGCTGAAAACAGAACGAGTCAGTTTTATGCAAAATGTTTGAAAGTCGGGTTTGCCTTTAATTTTTCTCATTCATCTTTTTTCAAGTGGATAAAGTGAGAAAAATGTTCTCGCGTGCCACCTCACCCTTCTAGTGCACAAGCGCCGCTGTCCATCTGATCAACACCATTAGTTTTTGTCTTCAGTATCATGCTGTCGTGCCAATTTTCGAAGACAAGCAATTGAGTGTCTGATCTTCTAACTGTGAATTCGTAACATCTGCCAGGCTTCAGGTTGTGGACTACACATGTGTCAGAGGTGACTGTCTGAACCATACCGTATCCCATTTCTGTCTTGCTCCCATTTGTCAGCAACTTCACGAGCAGTTCACACGGTTCCAGGACTGCCTCTTGATTTTCAGTAAACCACTTCAGCTTGGCCCAGTTCTCGTGTGCAAATGATTCATTTCGATCAAAAATCAGTGGCATCTTTGCCTGGAGAGAAATCCTAACGTTGAGTTCAGTATGTCTAAGATCCACACATGACACCAAACGGTGCTTGACATAGATCTGTCCTGGCACTTCCAAGGAAAGAAGATTTTCCATCAACTCGGAGAGCTTGGACAGTTTCTGCATAATCACGTCCCACTGGGAGAGGAAAGTTGTCGCGTCATGGGTCTCTACGTAACTGCTCAGCTCCTCCCGCCCTTGTTCCAGCAGTTGTAACAGCTCGGTTAAAAGTGACAGCTTGATTTGAATCTGGTTTCTTCCCACCTTCTTCACCCGCTGGAGTCTGCAGGGGTCTATCAGTTGCAAGATGCTGGTGCAATACGTCATGTGGTTGTCTCTCACGTTCACGCATTTGGGCTCAATCTCCAAGTAAAAGTAACATTTCTTCAGGAGCTCAACTTTGATCTGGTGATGCTGGAGGTAGTGGAAGCTCAGGTGGGAGTGCAGGAACTGCAGAACAAGGCTTCTCCTTTCCAAGTACTGCTCCCAGCTGGCGCTGCCTTGTTCTGCGCTGCGCACTGTGCTCTCCGAACTGGTTTCAAATTCATTTAGCTTCGCAGCCATAATTCCAAAGCTCGGGTGCTGTGTCAGAAAGCAGCAATAATAACATTAAGAACCAAAGGAAAAGCAGCTGTGAGGGAGTATAATCATGGCTGTGACTCTTCTCTCTTAATTATAAAGCTTAGCTTATAAATTTGTAGATGGGAAAGAACTGCTAGACTATGGGTGTAATTCCAGAGGAATTTTCCTTTATTGTTGTATGGTTTCTACTGGTTTGTATAGTCTGCTTTTATATATTACAACCAACTGGTCTCCTGCTACCCACCCCCCCCCCCCTTGAGAGATTCTACCTCTGCTTAATAGATTCACTGTCAGGAACTATTCTCTGATACACTCTGCCAAAATTTCTCCCTATCTTATTATCTTGTTTCATTCTAATTAGATGCCTTTGTACTCCTGTAAGCAATTTCTTTCCATTCTTCTACATCTCTGGAGATGTCTTATTTTTTTTCCCTTTGTACTCTGCCAGGCTGTTGAGGTTTGAGACCCATCTTCTAAGCCAATTCCTACAGCTACATAATCACCTTGGTGATTCAAATTAACCCTCTGCCCCCAAGCAAGGTGGCACGCAGCAGGCAGAGCCGTGCAGTACGCCGAGTGCCACCTCACAACAGCTTTCAAGAGGAGCGCTTGCGTTTTTCCTTGTACCTCTGCCTTCATCAGTGGATCGACAGTCATAACCTGACAGCTTTTTCAGCAATGTATTGCTTTCCCTTCCTTTAGTTTTAGTTTACATCATCACTTCGGTCCATAATATCTACTCATTTTCTTGTAGAATATTGTTAATCTATACACAAGGTACGGTAAGAGAATGAAACACATGTAAAGCACCTGTGACCAGGAAACGGGTCGCTGTTAAGGTGTTTCAGGAGTGGTCCTACGCGAGGCTGTATCTTCTCTTAGTCCTAGCTTACCGGCAAAGCCGTGCTCTGCCTGGCGGTGCCTGCTGAGCCAAGATGGAAGGTGTTTCTCTGTCGTGTTTTAGCTGAAGTACCCGCAGCTCACACAGCCTATGTAGCATAAACAGACATTAGCTAAATAAACGCCTGTGGCCCTGTCATCGGTGATACTGTAACGAGAACCTAGCTTGACACTGAGAATGTGGCTCTCAAATCAAGCTGGACACACTTGAAATAAATATGGAGTTCTGAAATTAAGATTTTTGTGACCCCAGTCAGGCTGCGATGATACCTTCTAGCAACAGGTAACTTTCCTCGTTCTGTGCCATTTTCTGGTTATATTTAAATTCTTGTAGTCTCTAACTGAGATATTTTAATTCTTACATGTCTTGTAGAAGCTAGATGGTGATATCTAGTTGACAAAGCAATTTTTCTTGGCCTCGTTTTCCCTAAATGCTTTACCAAACTAATAATACTTCCTCGTAGAGAATTGCAAGTGTTTGTAAACCTTTCAGATGTCTGGCCCCTAGCTGCACTACAATTTATACTAAAATTCACTCATTCGCAGCAACTTTATTTCCAAGAGAGCTGTCAACTTAAAAAAACAATCTGTATTTCCTTTTCACTTTTTTTCTTTCCACAGGAAAAAAAAAAAAAAAAACAACCCACAACCCAAACCTAAACCAAAGCAGCGCCAGTTTCTGGCATCCCCGTATGGAGTGCAACAGGGACAGCACATGCACCAGGTTACATTGCTCCGCGTTCAGAGCAGTTTGGCTCGCTCAAGCAGTCTGTTTGCCCACAGACAGAGCTGTGATTGTGCTTGTTTTCCCTTTCTGTTTTTATATCTCTTTTTTTTTTCCCGTTCTTGCCAGAAACGGCTGTTTTCCCAGTAGCGCCGCTGCGTTTGCAGCCTGGGAGGCTGCAGTCGCCACAGGCAGGGCTGCGTGGCCCTGGGCTCCCCCAGGCCGGGGGCGGGAGGGGGCACCCATGGGAGACGGAGACCCCAACGCTATCCCCGCAGCTCAACCCCAGCCCCGCACCCCGCGGCTGCAGCCTCCTGGCGCTGCCCCGCCTCGGGGACAAGCTCCGGCCTCTCCGGCAAGGGCCAAGCCCGGGGAGGCCCAAGCCGGACTTACCCAGCCCCGCCGAGCCCCGACCCCTGCGGGGTTTCACCTGCGGCCCGGCCCGGCCGCACGCAGCCGCGCAGGCCCCGGCGGTTGCCATGGCGACGCATTGTGGCGTGCGGGGCCGGGGCCTGGGCCGAGGCCTGTGCTGGGAACTGCGGCCTGTGCTGGGACCGGGGCCTGTGCTGGGACCGGGGCCTGTGCTGGGACCGGGGCCTGTGCTGGGACCGGGGCCTGCCTGCCCCCACCACAGCGCAGGCCCGGGGAGCCGCAGGGAAACCTCCCAAGGCCGAGGCTTCGGCATCTCGTGCGGACGCGGGTGCTGTTCCCGCTCCTTGCGGTCGGTTTCCATCACCCAATTGTGCCCCGGCTGGCGGGGCTGAGCCCCCGGCACCCACCAACTCTCCCCCAAGCCCCTGCTTTTCACCGTGATGCTTTTTGCTCTTGGCAGCCGTGGTTTGTGGGGACATACCCCAGCTGTCTACGGGACTGTAAGCCCCTAAATCATTTGTACCTTCGCCTCCATAAATCTCAGTAATCTGTACCTCAGCCCCCCCCCCTTCACCTTCCAGTCCCTGGGGAAATGTGGTACCTTGGGTCCCTACGGGTTCGGTGACACCCGCCCAGCCCAAGGGGAGTTGGCCCCATGTGCGGGGAGAGGAGTGTGACTGGGCTCTCCTCTGCCCGCTGAATTAGCAGGCATCTGGTTTTATTCCGAAAGCTGTGACTCAGGTCGCCCACAGCAAGCGGGCACACAACGTCTGGCTGCTGTGATCGCAGGGTGATGCGTCTCCCGGCGCCGGGACCAGGGTGAGGGTCAGTGCGATCCCTGGGTTGGGCGTCGGGCACTGCGAGGTGGGAGCAGCTCTGACCCCAGCCCAGCGCTCTGCTGGGGCAATTTCCCGTCGTACCGGAGGGCCCGGAGGAGCAGAGCAGAGGGGCCGAGGGCTCTGTGCTTCCTGCTCCACAGGCACGTTTTGTTTCACTCCCATCGGGTGCCCTTGCTGTTACGACAGGGCTGCAGGAGTGCTAAACTGAAAGGACCATGATCTGAGGTTTGCAATCATTGGGGCATCCAAAATACGATTTCCAAAGCTTTGCTTCCCTGTGCGAGACGTTCCCATTGCTCCTTCAGCATGTCTCATCTCTGCTCCACGGAGCTAGGCAGCAGTTTCGGTGTTTTATGTGTGGCTCCAAGGCTGCCTAACTGAGCTGCTTCACTGTGGGCTGGTTTAAAACTTGGTTCTCTCTGCAGAGCCCAGACCTCAGCGGTGAACTGCGAGGCCGTGGCTTCGAGTCAAGGGTCCCTGCAGACAGAGCTGAAGGAGCTAAGGCAGGACAGCCAGAAAATGGTAAATGTTAGCTCAGAGCAAGGTGCCGCCAGCACAGCACTGAGCAGAAAAACTGGCTCCCTCCCCGGTCACGGTAGCGGCACCCTGCACCCTGCGAGGTGGCCGCGCCGACACACGGCTGCCTTGTTTCTCACTCCACCTCGCCGGGGTTTTGAGTCACCCTGTGTAGCATTTCTGGGAGGGGGATTGTGAGTGACCCTGCCCTGGATTCCTGAGCATCGCCAGCACCCCGCTGCTGCTCTGCCTGGGAGCAGCTCGGAGCCCAGCCTGGGCAGGTCTGGGGTGCCCACAGACAGGCTTCAGCTCTGCTCTTTGCTGCTTTGCGGATGTGAATATTCGCCCAGGAAAGCATAGGTGGTCCTGGGGTACTAATGGGATCTACTGGGCTTTATGGCATGCTGTGGGGCAGGGATATTTTCGCTTTTTGAAGGTGAATATTTCAGTCTTTACATCTGAGGCCAGACATACGCCAGTGCTTTGTTCTCCACAGCGAGACTGAGGCTGTTTCACAAAGTGTCAGGCGTTTTGTTAACTTAAACACATAATCCGTATTAAAGAGATGCGTTGAAACAGGATATAAACTGCTTCATTAAACGCATTAAACTTCGTTTTGGGTAAGAAGGGATTTTCCTGCTCTGCTTTGCTGCAGGACTGGCCGGTCAGCTGTTTAATCATGGAGAGGAGACTGGCTCGTCTGGTGCTCGATACCGGTGTGTGCATCAGCAAACCGGACAGGCGTCTGCGTCTGAAGGTGCCTTCATAGTCCCTGCGATTAAATCTTTGGGTCAGGGCTTAGCCTTAATGCTGTCTTGTACGCTTAGCTGGCGCATCTCTGCTAAGCCTTTTTAATTGAATGATAGGCAAGATCTGTAACACCAGCCCTGAGCTTCTGCTTGAACATCAAGGGAGGAGGCAATCTGTCATTTTAAGAAATCAATGCATCTTCTCAAGGCAGCCGGAGCTTACCATTTCATTTCACAGCTGCCAAGAGATTAACTATACAATTGTCAGGTATGATTCTCTAACAGACAAGGAAGATAACAAATATGAGTGAAAGAAGGTTGATTGATAGCCTTGCCTGGGGGGGAGGGCTAGCAGAGATCAGTATTTGGTAATAACGCCAGGTTTCTGCAGGAAATGAATGTTCATGCTCATGTCACAGATCCCAAGCCTGTCGTTTGGGCTGTGTGTGCCAGGAACTAGACCTGGCTTTTCCCTCTGCCTTGGTGGTCTGAGGGCTTAAGGCCGTAAGAGGAGCCTTAGTCCAGCTGACCTCACCTCCTGTTCAGCCATGGCCTGGGCCAGATGCCCAGGAGGAGTTTTACACCAGGCTTGCACTTCGTGGCCGTTTCCCTCAGCACCCTCCCGTCCCACGATTTCTGAAGACGTCGTTGTGTTTACTAGCTCTCAGCAGAGACCGCGTCTGCCTTCGAGCGGGCGAGGTCTAAGCTCTTCAGGGTGTTCCTGCACCCCAGAACTGACCCGAAAAAGGTGGAGGAAGAAGATGAAAGTATTGCACAGCCTGAGCTGAGTGCAGCAGCTGAGCTTCTCGTGCAGCAAAGGTGAAGTCCTGGGCTATAGCAAGTTTTGCTCCTCGTTTTGGCAGGGTTAGGGTGTCAGCGGAGCTCAGCGTGGTGTGTGTGTTTGAAACGGGGCCTGTTGCTGGAGTTGTGTGGAGACGTTTGCACTGAGCTTGCTTGTGCTTCTCAGCGCCAGAAATGCTAAATTTCATCCCAAATGTAGCATGGAGAAATGGAGTCCCTTTGGCTGCCCCTGTCCTGGACAGCTGGCCAAGCCACTGCCTTGATTTTAGGACTATGAGCATAAACCTGCTTAGAGCCTGCAGCTGAAATTTTACTGTTTTCAGCAGCTCTGCGTCGGGGATCAGTTCGACTGTAGGAGTGTACAACCTTCTATGAATGTCTTTGGATTAATACAAATACAAATGCGTTTGAAGCATTCAAACACCATGTACCCCCTTTTCCCCCCTCTCTCATCAGCTGAGCTGTCTCTGTAGCAGCTGACAGCCGTTGTCTCCCACGTTCATCATTCTGCCCCGTCCTCCTGCCCACAGCATCGAAATAAAGAACTTGTTAGTCCTGTCTTTGAGATCAAGATATAAGCAGACAATTGATTTTCCTCCCTCTTCTCATTAGTGAGCTCTGACACTTAATAAAACATATATTTCCACTGTCGGGGTAAGCAAGACACCCAGATAGTGCCTGTCAGAGGGAGCAGGGAGCGGGGATTCATCTTTATGGAAAATCAATAGCTGGAACAGAGAAATTGGCAGAACCCAAATTAAAAGTCGCTGGCAATTTCTGTCTTCATATTTCATGTCCCCTGCATTTCTGAAACAGTCATTTGCTGCAAAAGAAACCACCGCGGGGATGAGGGAGGACGATGGACCTTGTGCCTGGTTCTTCCTCTGCTGCGGGTGTCGGGCAGAGGCGGGTGCGGAGCAGCTCTTCGGGCAGTGCCTGGTTCAGGGTGATCCCTGTCCTGGGGAACGGGGCTCGTCAACTCGGACCTTTCTGCTGGACAGAGGTTGTGTCACTGTGCCTGCTGCTGGCAGCTCTGTCATAAAATTCTCCCAAGGTCACGGTCTCCTCCAGGGCTCCAGGCAGTGTCCCCACATCCCGGGGTGGCACCCACACACCTCGCGTGCGTTTGCCTGGCCCCGTGGAGAGGGAGTTTCAGAGCAGGGCTGCCCATCAGCTGGCTGCCCCGAGCTGCTTCAGACCCCGTTATCGCAAAGCTGTGACTGATTTACTCACTGCTGGCTCCCAATTTCACTGGTGCCTCATACACCTGAAATAAATTAGATATTCCCGATATATCCCGGACCTAAATCATCACCACACATCACTGAGCTCACTTTGCTCATCAGGCTGTGATTCAGAAGGCTCGCTTTGAGAAGGAAGAGGGGCGTAAGTTTTCTGAGGAACCTGGTGGGGGGAAACTGCTCTCCTGGGATGCAAAAGCCCCATCTGGACCAAGCCGGGAAGGAGTTAATTGTGTCCCCGAGGCAGCAATTATCTCCAGCTCATTACACCCACTAAGGGCACCCCAGGAGGGACCCCACAACCTGGACCTGCTGGAGTTTGGGCCAGCTGTTTGTCTACAACAGGCCAAGAATTTTTTGGGTTTGGAGGCTGGTTTGGGGCAAAAATCTTCCTGTGCCAGCCCTGGGATCTGCTCCGTGTGGGGCTGAGCGCTTGGGATTTCCTCGGGGAAGGGAAAGGGAGACTTTGCCAGTTCTCCTTCCCTCCCCTGCTGAGTGTTTGGTGGTTGGACAGCCCGCACAGGTCGAAGGGGAGCCCTAGGACAGACAGACCCTGCTTTCTCCAGGGGTGATATTAATTTAAGTGCTCTGACACGTGTGCAGGATGCGAGAGGTGAGAGCTTGTCTGAGCTGCAGGCTGCAGCAGCAGTCGGTTTACCGATGATCTAGCTCAGGAAGATGGAGCGGGGTCATGGGAGCTCCTTTATCTTGCTGGAAGCTCATCAAAAGCCCCTTTGGATATCCTCGTGCTGTGCTGCACTTTGCAAGGCAGACGTCCTTGAGCATAAGTTCAAGGCAGGCTGGCGTGTCCCAGATCCCATGAGACAGCCCCCGCTGGCAGGCTCATCCGAGCAGCCAGTGTGCACCCCGTTTATTGCAGGAAAACATCCCAAGGGGTCACACTGCTGCCTTGTCCCCTGGTTGTCACCTGCAGTCAGTCCCAGCTCGGTGCTGTGGCTAGCGGGGAGCACGGCTGGGCTAACACCCGCAGCACGCCCAGGGAGCCGGGTGTCCGCCCTCCCCAGGGACACGGGACGTGAAAGTGGCTCCGAGGCTCCAGCGTTCGTCCCGCTGGGACCCGGCGAGCAGCACTGTTGGTACCAGTGGGCAGAGCTGGGTCCTGTGATTTAGCACTTGGTTCACGCTCCTTTCCACCCCTCAGGGCTGGTGGCCAATAAATCAATAAATCAGCCCAACCTGGTTGTTCCCACAGCAGCTTCCAGTAGGGAGGGGGGGCTGCAAACCCCCACAGTATGAGCAAGGCAGAGGCTTTTATTTCTCACCACTGAAGGCTGTGGTGGGTTTGGGAACATTGTTCCCCAAACACAGGGCTGGTACTGGGGCATTTCTGTGTTTCAAGGAGGAATTTAGGCTCATGGTAAGATAAGGACCTGGTTGCGTTTGTGGAAGAGGGGAGGTGACCCCTGCGCAGCTGGTTTAGTGCCCCTCGCTGATTTCCAGCGGCTTTCCAGAGGAGGAAGGAGCATCTTTCTCTGCCCAGGTTAAACCAGGAGCAACTGTGGGGCTGAATCCACGCAGAGGGAGCAGAGTTAGGGCTCGGAGCAGTGTGCCTGGGTCGGGCTTTGCTGCTGCTCCCAGGGATGCTCATCTCCCCCCGGGCCTCATCCAGCCCTGGCGCTGGGGCAGCGGCTGCGGCCCTGCCTTGCAGTGGTCTGGGTCGTCAGTCTGGAGGGGGCCAGTGTAGGGGGGGGGGGGGGGGGGTGTCACTCTGGGAATGCTGACAGCCCCCAGCTCGGGTGGCGGGACAGGGAGGGTGAAGTCATGGCCCGTGTCAGCTCATCCATCGCCGCTGGTCCCGGGGGAAGCGCAGGCTTTGGCAGCTCTAAGTGGGGTTGGAGGCGGATGCAATTCTGGAGAACAAGATTCCCTTGCAAAACCTGTAAAAAAAAAAAAAAAAAAGGAAAAAGAAAAAATTAAAGTTGTTGGCTGAGAAGCTTGTTTAAAGATCACATCTCTGGCAGAGGAAATAAGGTCTTAATTCCCTCCCTTGCCACTTGCCTCCCCGCGTGTCTTCACAAGTGCTGGGTCCCCAGAGGCGCGCAGCCGTCAGCTCTGCCAGGAAACGCGCTGGGGAAGAGAAGTGGCTTTTGTTTGTGGAACTGGGACTGACCTGAAGTGGCTCTGGGCGAAGCCGCTGCCTCTGCCACGTGCGGTCCCGGCTGTGGGGGAGAGGCAGGTGTGGAGTGTGCGTGGGGCGTGGGCCCCCTGCGCGGCTCCACCCATGTGTGTTTGAGGCAGATGGTAGATGGCAAAAAATATATTTTTGGCTTTCTGACTTGGCCGTCTTTCTTTTCTGAAGCCTTGGTTGGAATCAGGTGGTTTGGGTGGTGGTGCTCGCCCTGCTCCATCCCCCGGGTCCCCCAGGCGGGACTGGGGGGGTTTCTGGGGGAGGAAGGATGGGGTGGCCGTGGCCATCCCACACCCGTGGGGGCTGCACTGCTCCTGCTGCTGGAGAGCTGTAGGGATAAAAGATATTTAGTAAGTGCCAACTCGGTGCCATCCACAGCCTTATCTGCTGTGCGGCAGAGCAGCGGGGCTGGGCTGTCCCCGGGCCGAGGACGCCCGTGACTGTCCTGCAGCCGAGAGGGGGGACGGAGGAGGATGAGGAGGGTCCGCCCTCCCACCTGGCAGAGCCCCCGCTCACCAGCGTGCCGGCTTTTCGTGGCCTCGCGTTTCATCGTCACCTCCACCCACACGAAGAGCCTCGTCTGAGTCATCTCCCGGCGAGATGGAGTGTGTGGGCTCAGCGCAGCTTTAGCTGTTCATCCTCTGCTTTGCCGGAGCCTGACACGGGGTAAAGCTGGAGCCGTTCATCACTGCGGGGATGAAGCAGCTGAATGTCCTGTACCCGCAGGACGGGCCCAGCTCTGCTCCCTCCAGCTCCAGCAGCCGGTGCCTCGCCGTGGCCCAGGACTGTGTAAGCGGCTGCTGCTTGAGAAGCTCGAGAGATCATAAAAGAAATACGGACTTAACGTTTTGCACTGAATTAGCGCTTTAGCTGTGAAACGCAGCGCCAGAGTGGAGAGGAGGCTCTTGAAAATGTTCCTACCGTGTGGCAAAGCGAGGGAGAGCGAAGCCGACGGCAAAGCAGCGTCTCACCTCTGAGGTTAAATCCATCCCGGAGGGGGAGGTTGGTGTTTGCCCAACGAGGGCTCGGCTCCGCCACTGGCCTGGTGGTCGTGGTGGTTTATCCCCCCACTCTCATCCTGCTGCCTGGCCGCGGCTCTGCCACGTGCAGCCCTACCCCAGCACGCGCCCTCCCGGTCCCCGAGGAGCGGCAGAGCCGGGGATGGTGGTGCCTGGGTACCTTTATATCAGCTATCAAGTACGTGAAGCGTCTCCGTGGCGTTCAGCAGCCCTCTCTGCATATGAAATAGCAGGTCTTCAGGGAGCAAATCCGCAGTGAAACATTTCTCCTGGTGACTGACACCAACCTCTCTCTCTGCTCATGTTAAAAGCTTTTTGGCTGCTGGCAGGGCCGGGCGGTCACCTGCCCCTCGCCCGCAGCGGGGCAGCACGTGCGTGAGGTGACCCGGGCTCCCCACCCCAAGCTCCTGCTGAATTTTCATCTCCATCACATCTGCAGGGGCCAAGCTAAGGAGAGCTGGGGGCCGCGGGCGCTCACGTGGCTCATTCTGCGGCCAGAGACGTGCGTGGTGCCACGAACCTGGGGGTTGGCAAAATGATCCTTGGCACCGGCATGGCTTAAAAGAGCGAGAAATGATTGAGAGCAAAAGGAGCTGCTTTGGAGGTGCAGCAGCATTTGTGTGGGGTAATTTTGGGGTGACTGCAGGTCAGGGTGGGGGGAAGCGGTGTGGCACCACTGCTCTCTGCAGCTGCCCTTGTCACCAGGACCTGTCACCAGTCTCAGCCTGTCCCACACCCACTGCTGGTGCAATCGGAGCCCACCCGGCCCCTTCCCTGCCTGCAGGCAGGATGCTCTGGGCAGGACTGGGGGGATGTTTGAGCACCCAAGGTTGCCCTCGTGGTGGGTGCCAGGCGGTCAATGCCCCTTGGCCCCGCGATAACCCATCTGGGGGCTGGGGGAAATGTGGCTTGCCCCCCCCCCCCCCCCTTTGCTTGCTGGCAGTGAGCAGAGCAGCTCTGGCCCCTCAGCATCGCTCCGGCCAGGGCTGACCAGCCCGACTGGGCTGAAAAACATCCATTTTAGGTCCCTGTCGGCAGCGATTAGGGAGCACAATGCCGATGGCCGTGCGTGGGGAGCCTGTAGCCACGCGGCCAGCGGCGCTGGGGCTGCCAGAGGGGGAGCGAGCGGGGAGGACTGGCCGCCGAGCACGTCGCTGCGGCTGCCCCGGGTCACACGAGGCTGCGGGGCCGTTAAGCAAGGGCTGGCGAGCAGCGGGGCATGGCCCCGCGGGCCGGGACACCCCGTGTCCCTCGCTGGCTCCAAAATCTTCCCGTGCCGCAGGCTGCGGCTCAGCCTCGCTGTGCTTTACCCCTCGTGGGGGTTAGCCGTGGCACAGGGGGTGGGGGCCGGCTAGAAACGGGGCTACGGGGGCGCCCAGCTGCTGGGTTTTGGTTTGTGGATTCGGGGCAGAGGATCTGTGCAAAGGGAGAAAATATCTGTGGCTGCTAAAGCGGCGATTCTACAGGGCGTTCTCCTTGCTGGGTTTGCAGCCACCTCCGGAGCGAGAGGCCGAGCCTGCCTGCCCCGCTCAGCGCCGGGGCTGCCCTGGTGCCTGGAGCAAGAACGGGGCTAATCCTAATCCAGGATGAGGATAAACGGCTGCGGGTGCCGCGTGCCAGGGAGCCACGTTCTGCCTGGCACTGGCCCCCGTGCCTTGGTTTAGTGCCCTAAGCCCCTGGGGTCAGGCTGGCTAGCCCTAAACCCCAGTTTAGCTGGACCTGGCCTCTGGGACGGGGCCGGTACCACTCTAGGGCCCTGGTCTGCCCCTGGCTGCACAGGGACTCCCCTCCCTTTACAACCCCGCTGCTGGCAGCACCGCCGAGGACAAACACACGAAGCTTGTGTTTCAAGTTGTGTGTGGCTTTTCAACCCCATCAAATAGCTTTATTCACACAAACGTCTCTTAATTTACAAAGCCTCTGCCACTCATACACATCAGGGTATCCACAGTGTTCAAAGAACTTAAATAGAACTTCTCATACCAACCCGAGTAAACCAAGTACAAAAAATATTTATATAAAGTTGTTCACACATAGGTCCTAAATTACCAGCTTCTGTGCAAAAAAAAAAAAAAAAAAAAAGAAAAAAACAATACTTTTATTTACTAGTATCATTATCTTTAGTTCGGAGTCTGGGTTTAAGCCTTCTGCTCTTGCTGGCTCAGCGCAGGGGCTGCAGGGAGCAGGGGGGGAGCCTGGGGCAGCGGTACCCCTGGTCTGGGGGGGTCACCCCCTGCTGCCGGGGGCATCAGGGAAGGAATTCACCTCCTGCAGAGCTGCTGCCATTTGCTGGATGAGTGAGCTGAAGGCCCAGGGTGGGCTGGGCAGGGGGCAGGGGCCAAAACAGGGACACGGAGCAGTCCCGTGTGACCCCCCACCCCTCCACGAGCTCTTCACCCCGGGATTTCAAAGCACTCGGGCTGACTGCAGAGAATTTGTCAGGGCACAGCTGGAAGAAAGCAGCTCCCTGGGCTTTCCTTCCAGCTGCACCCACCGCCCTGCTCCGAGGGATGTGAAGGGAGGGGGCCGATACCCAGCGCAGCTCTCCCCACCACCGGGAGGCATCCCCCGACGCTGCCCCTCTGCTGAGCCCCGGCGGAGGGGACAGGAGGCTGCGAGGAGCCGGGGCAAAGCACCCAGCTGGCTCCTGCCGCCTGGCCAAAAGGGCACCAGGAGCCCCCCAGCCCCGCGCAGCTGTAGTGTGAGGCCTGGGCTAACGAAGGGAAGCAGCAACGTGTTTCCCTGCTCTCATGACCCGCAGAAAGCACAGGGAAACCCGTCCTGGTTTGTGCCCTGGCGCAGTTGCCCCGTGGATGCTTGGCAGGCTTAAACCCAGACTCGGTACTGCATATGGAGGAGACACAACGCACACAACGGAGGATTTCCACAACGATGGTGATGCTTGTTTTTAAGTCTTATTGCTCCAGAAAGGCTCCGGGAGCCTCCGATATGTGAAGGAGCTGGGTCCTGAGGAGTAAAGGAAGACCACAGGGGTAACTCTTATCTGTCACTAGCACTGCTGAACCTCAAAGACAGCAGCAAGGGGACAAGGGGGGGGCTAATCTAACCCCTCTAGGCTAGAGCCACCGCTGCTCTCTCCTCCCCAGGGACCAAAGCTGGCCGGGAGATCCCCACGACACCCGGCCTTGCTGCAGGCTGGTGCAGATAACGCGTTTCCCAATCCTCCTGAGGCTTGGCTTGTTCCCCCACCCTCCCACCCCCCCCACCCCACATCCCTCTTGTAAACAGCAAAGTCAGAAGTAAACAGTTTCATACAATCGCTCCCCCAGCATGGGCACCGGCTGGCGCCCCGCAAGCCCAGAGGGCTGTGGGGATTCACAACAGGGTGCTCGGCCCCCCCCAGACTGACCAGGCCCCCCCCCCAGCACCTGGATGCTCACTCAGCTTCATTGTGGCCAGGAAAAGATGGAAACAGCCCAGCCCCGGGCTGCAGGCTCACTCGGTGCTGCTTTCCTAAGCTCGAGTTTTACCAGCAGTTGCATCCTAACACCGAAACATCTACAGCGGAGGGCGAGGTTCAGCCTGAAGGAGCCAGGCAGGAGCTGCCCGACAGAACCACCCGGTGAGAGAAGCCTAAACATCCTCCACCCCGCAGCAGGCGCAGGTTTGAGTTGCTCCCCAGTCCCACCTTGTTCTAGAGGGAGTGCTGGTCTGGGCCAAAGTTAAGTGGGAGGAGAGGTGCTGGGGGCTGTAAACACGAGGCAGGTTCCTGTACAGTCTGGGGTGTCGAGCACAAAGAGCAGCAAAATCAGGGAGAAATGCTCTTAAAAGGACAAACTAATCAGGGAAACATCCACATTGGCCAAAGGCTAGCAGCCCGAGGACTCGTCCTTGGAAGTGTTTGCTAAATCCTACGTAAGGCACTACGGTCTAGCTCACTAACATCAAGCTGCTGTAAAAACACATCTGCGATGCAAAAAGCTGAGGTGGAGACGTGTGGTTTGAAGATGGCCTGAAGCAGAGGTGGACCAAGAGGGCTGATCCTCCCAGGGCTTGCCTGGACGCTGCCTGCCAGGTTAGCAACCCCCTCACCACCTCCCACCCCCACGGCCTGGGTTTCAGGCTGGGTTTCCACATGGAAACCTCCTGCCAGGAAGTTTTAACTGGGATGAAAGGCCTGGTGAGGGGCTCTTCCAGCAGGGAAAGCCCCGTGAGCAGGGCTGGGAGGGTAAAGCTCTCTCACTGCACCCCTTCAGGCCAGGGTTAGGTTATAACAGTTGTAACAGCAAAGGCTATGTCAGGTGGAAGCACGATCCAGCGATCAGGGCGCTAACGCTGGGTTTGTGAACTACAGGGCTCAGCTCTGGTCCCAGCACAGCCCTCCTGCAAGTCACACAGATGGTCTGGAGCCTCCTGGCACCCTTCTCCTAAGAGGGACCTTGGCCTTCCTGCAGCCAAGCCTCAGCTTTGTGTCCCTGGAATAGATGGAAGAGGAAAAAAAAAAAAAAAAAAAAAAGAAAGAAAGAAACACCTCTCCTTTCCCTGCTTTAGCTCTGCCTCAGCCCACCTGAATTTCCCGCGTTTCCATTCATTCCCGTGAGGTCAAAGTACACTGAGTAGATACAAGGAGGTGCTGCCAGTTCAGGAACCTTCCAGAAAAGCTGCAGCCTGCACGTAGGCGAGGAGCAGCTCCTGCAGCCAGGGACGAGGGGTCGGCAGGACCCTCTGCTGCCCCAGCAAGGGCTGAGTGCCGGGGCGACGCTTCCCAACCCGCGGCCGGGGGATTCAACGGGGTGAGAAGTGGTTTAGTTGGTTCAGAACCTGCAGGGTGGAGACGAGGTGGTGCTTCACATTGCATTTACAGTGAGCAAAGTCTAAAGACCATCCCACAATATTAGTGTTGCTCTGAATACAGGCAAGGAAAATCGAACATTAACTGCTCAGCCTGAGGTTCCAAATCTCCCTACCTGAGCTGTAACCAAACCTAAACAGCAGCATTGCGTTTTGCTTCCTGGAAATAGTTATTTAGCAGGGAAAAGTGTTTTGAGGGAGGCTAGAATCCAGCCCATGAGCCATTTAGCCCAAAACCTCCTCTCCCAAGTATTGTTCCTCACAAGTCAAGTTTGGCATTAAATGGATCAGAGCAGCAGACTGCTTTCCGTTTGTTTTGTACACAGACGATGCCCACCTGAAGACGTGACTCCAGGCTCCCCACTGCCCTCTAACAAATGTCACTAGTGAAATCCAGCTCGGGGAGAGGGAAGGTCTGCCCGTCCCAGCAGCCCTGCCTTGTGGAATGGCTTTCCAGCTTGTTCATGCTATTCTACCCTAACATCAACAGCTCACAGCCTGGGCAGCATCCACCGACTCAGAAGCTGCCCGGCTATGAAATTATTTCGCTGCTTGCAACGCGTGGTCTGAGAGACTCACTTTTTCTAAAGCATTGCACTCCTGGTGCAAACCTAGCAATCGCTTTGCTCCCATTTCCCCTAGACAAAAACAATAGCTTTAAACCCCAATTGTGCCCAGCTGGACTCAGAGCTGGAGCCTGGCAGCACACCCCGCTGCCAACTCCTTTACGGAATCAGATCTTCTCCAGAAACAGCTCCTGAGCCAGTGGCAGCACAGGAGACATGGGGAGGGCTGGGCAGGGGCAGCTCTGCTCTCTGGATCTAGTTTAAAACTCTTGTGAGCACGATAGCTGCCAGCTTGTGCTCTTCCACAGGCCCC
This sequence comes from Athene noctua, assembly GCF_965140245.1. Lineage (NCBI taxonomy): Eukaryota > Metazoa > Chordata > Aves > Strigiformes > Strigidae > Athene > Athene noctua. Next base: position 16,056,061 of record NC_134052.1, read on the forward strand.
TACAGCCCCCTCCCGCACCCCCAGAATGCCCCTTCCCAACAAAAAGTAACACCCAAAGATTTCACATTGCCAGAGATCCTGCAGACCAGGGATCTTCTGTATCATCATCTTCCCTTATCTTTGACTTCCCTCGTTGCACGTAAATAATGGAGATTATGGGTCCCTGGTAAATAAACCTGCAAGAAAAACAAGAAAGGGGAAAGAGAGGTCAGGTATGTCAGTGGTTTTGTCCCAGTACTACACTGTGACAACGTCCTGCCAGCCCTCCTGCTGCCACCCGACCCAGGGCTCAGGGAAGCAAAGCAAGCAGGATGGCTGGTCCAACATGCTCCTTGCACCTCTCCTTTCATTCCCAAGCCTTAATTAAAGCATTATTTGAGGGTCTGGGAGAACTTGAGATGGGCACAAGCCACCTTCTCCTTACAGGGCCCCTGCTAATGACTGAGAACAGCAACACCCAGGGACAACTGCCCCGTATGGAAGGTGCAAGGGCAACCAGATCAGTGCTGGAGTCACACGGAATCATCTGGTTTGGAAAAGCCCTTGCAGCTCCTCCAGCCCAACCATGACCCTCACCCTGACCGTTCCCAACTCCCCCAGATCCCTCAGCGCTGGCTCAGCCCGACTCTTCAACCCCTCCAGGGATCCCGGGGACTCCCCCCTGCCCTGGGCAGCCCATTCCAACGCCCAACAGCCCCTTCTGCACAGAAATCCTTCCTCAGAGCCAGCCTGACCCTGCCCTGGGCAGCTTGAGGCCATTCCCTCGGGGCCTGGCGCTGGGGCCTTGGCTCCAGAGACTCATCCCCCCTCTCTGCCCCCTCCTGGCAGGGAGTTGCAGAGGGCCAGGAGGTCTCCCCTCAGCCTCCTCTTCTCCAGACTGAACCCCCCCAGTTCCCTCAGTCATCTGGCTGCTGGATGGAAGGGCAGGACCACCCCACTGCAGAGAGGGTGCCCACTCCCTCCCCAGCCTTCCCACTGGTCCCAGTTAGCCCGAGATGGATCTCTCCTTCGCAGTCCTTTCATTATCGATCCACACACTGCAGTCTGGACTGCTTTTACAGCTTTTTCTTTCCCAGGAGTGATTCAGCCAGCCCTGTGTCGAGCACAATGCCGTGAGCAGCGTGTCTCCAGCTGCCCCCCAACACAGCCCCATCCCACGGGGCTCGCCATGGTGACAGCCCAGCTGGGGAACAAGGATGAGTGTCACTGCTGCAGAGCCCAGCCTTGGGGCTCCACGTGACGTGCTCGACGGCTCCCGGTGCCGGTGGAAGGAGCTGTGACACCAGGGACACCCTGCACTGCCCACCCCGTGTGTCAGCAGCAGCTCGGGCTTTTCAAGTGGCTCTGCAAGAGGCAGTTAAAATCCACTTTGGTGCAGCTGAAAGCACAGCAGGATGGATGTGCAGTGCGGCCATCCTGCGCTTGCAACAGCCTGCGAGGATGCTCAGTGTCAGGGATTTTAGGGAAAAACAGGCAGATTTTTGCTGTACCAGTCCCTGCTCTGGCCAAAGCATCATGGCACAGCATCCCCCGCAGCTCCTCGAGCACCAAGGGTGCTGCACCTCTTCCCCCACAGCCCTGACACTGCACCCTCCCGTCCTCCGAGCTCAGGGGCACAGAAACACTCGACTCTGTAGATAAACCACCAGCATTTTCCACCCAGCTTGTTTGCAACCCAGCAAATTCCCTGGGAACGTCCCATCCAGCATTGGGGCTGGACCCAGTAGAGGAACAGCACACGTGATGTCACCCCCCTACAGGAAAGACATCACCGGGGTGTCACAACCTGCAGAGGGACCCGCAGAGCCTGGGCCAGGGGTTGTGCTGGTGGTGAAAGCTGGGACCCACCTGCCCAATGGAGGGACCTGAGGGGTCTCCCTGCTGCTGTCATCTCCTCGAGGGCTTCCTGCAGCAGGGGATGAGGCTGGAAGTCACGGAAAGACAGGCAAACCTTCCCCCCTGCTTCTGTGTCACCCCTCATGCTACGCATACATAATTTTCGAGCAGGTTCGTTTTTCTCCAAGCTTAAGCTCTGAGCTCAGTTATGTGGAAAAAGCCAGGGCAGGTTGGGTGGATTTAGCCCTCCCCCTTCATCAGGGGCAGATCCACACTGGGGGTACCCTCAGGCCCTCTCCCACCAGGAACAAGCCAGGGGCTCTGCAGAGACACCGAACGGCAGCGACGGAGCAGCGGGAGAGACCTGCTGAAGAAAAACTGCCACTGCCCAGCAAATGACTCAAATCCCTTAGCCCTAGGAAATCTCATTAAAGAAATCCATGCCCAGGGAACACATTTCTAAAGGAAGAGGCTGCCTCTGCTGCTCAGAGCAGAAGCCAGGGCCATGGGCACGCTGCTTTTCAGGAGACGTTAACCAGGAGATGCTGCCGTTGCAGGCTGCAAGCAGAAAAAACCCCCAAACATTTCTGTTTGAGAAGGCAGGCTTGTGAGAGGCACCCAGACATCAGGTCACAGGCTGTCACGCAAGGAATTTTCTGGAAGATTTTTCCTGTGGTGCAGCTTCATTAGCAAGTAGGGCAGCGCTTCTGGCCGGGTTTCCCCAGAGCAGGAGCATTTGCAGGCAAGGCGTTTGCCTGAGCAGCCCCCGAGCTCCCAGCTCAGGCAGGAGAGCTCACTCCATTGACGCACATTGTTTCAGGGGCTTGTCCAAGAGCTTTTAATCCCCCCACCACTGATGCCACTTATAGTTTTAATCAGGATAGGAACGAGCAGCCCGGGGAGTCCTCACCCAGTGCCTCGGGAAGATGACACTAATGCCTGGGTCAGGGCAGTGACGGGAGGTGGCAACGCGGGCTGGTGGCAGCAGAGGACTCGGTGCAGGGGAGGGAGAGATAACCCAGCACCTTCTCGTGTTAATCACATTATCTACCCCTGCGTGGGAGCACAGGGTACAGGGGAAGGGGGCCGAGAGCCTGTTTTATCTCCTAAGTTCTTCCCCATGCTCCATACGTGTATTTGTGACACACTCAGGAGCTTCCTCAAATCCAACCACAACGTGACGCTGAGCAAACGCAAACACCAACACATCTGGCCAGAGGTGACGTGATCCACTTTGTCTTCTGGGCTCTGCTTCTCTCCAGGTAGAACCCAGAAATGTCACCAGTCAGGATAGCCCTGCCACGGCCAGCAAGAGGAACTGACCTCGCTTTTACCATCCTGGGCGCTTTTTGTTCACGCCAAAATTCACAAACCACACTGGAAACTGTCCCAAGTGAAAACCAACACTGCTTCAGAAATGAAACCACCATCCTTCTCCTCGACTCGCTCACCTGTTCCTGGCCGGGGGGGGTCAAGGCACTTTTACCACACGGTAAAATTTGAGTTGAGGGGTATGAACAGACAAGATCTAACTTGATGCAACAGCCCGGCTCACGGGCAGCACCAGAGATGCTGCTGGTGCTCGCCGGGTCTGCAGTTCGGGAGGGCAGCAGCTGATCAGCTGCACTCAGGGGTGGCTGGGCACAGCCCCAGGGAACAGACACCGTCAGGCAGGGAAAGAAATACGGGCCTGTTCATTCTGAAAACATAAAGAGGAAAACAATGCAAATGCAGTTACTTTCAGGTGAAACTAGAGTGATGAAAACCAGTGACAGAGGAGGAAGGGGAGTGCTGGAGCGAGCCAGGCTGGCCTCCGTGTCAGACACCTCCGTGCTGAAGGCCCTCCCCGGGGTGCTGCAGTCTGCACCACATGCAGATTCCTCCGCTCACCTTGAGCATCCACCCCAAAAGCAGATCTACCGTTTCATCCACAGTGAAACCATCACAGAATTATGATCTACCAGAACAAGCTGCCTCTACACTGATCACAACCGTTGCAGTCTGATGTCCTCTGTGAATTAAAACGACAAAGTTTCCTAACAGATTAAGTGTAGGCTGCCACTTGCTCCCCTTGTTCCTGCGGCCGAGACCCTCCAGCCAGCAGCAAACAGCCCCAGGTGTCTGAGGGCTCCTCAATCCACACTGCACAAACCCACAGCGCTGGGAGGGTCCCACCGAACCACTCCTGCCCCGGGGCACTCAGGAAGGCAGCTACAAAAAAAAAAGACAGGGGAAGAAAAAGATGTTCACAGTGCAGGAAGGGAGGAAAAGTGGCTCCAACGTTCCAGTAGTGACAAAAAGGGGTGAAAAGCTCCTGCCTGGGCAGCTCTGGGCTATAAGAGCCATCAGCAGGTACCCAGCACAATCCAGCCACTCCCTAATTGTATCAGAAAGGCTTTTGTCCTCTTTGCCCAAAAGGCATGCTCTTGGGAAACAGCCATCTCAGGCTTTAGATAAACTCCTGAAGAAACAAGCACAGTGTTTAAATAAGAAAGAGAAGCAGCTTCCTTTCACCCAGGGAAAGGCTGCCCACCTCTGCTGGACCTACGGCCCCAGGCCATCAGCAGCACTGCTGAGGGAGCAAGGAGATACACGGGCTCATCGCCACCCCCAACACCCTGGTGTCCAGCAGAAACCGAGCCAGAAACACTGTCCTGGCTGAGAACTGACCTTTAATATCTGCGTTTTGGGAGGGTAACAGAGCATGAAGCCTGACGACTGCAGGTGCGTGCAGCACCTGTAGCAGAACTAAAGGCAAAGCTGCTGGGACACGAAGTAACATGGGAAGAGGTCTGTGGCACATGAAAGAATAAGCAAAAGTCTGATCGCTTGGGTCAGGGAGGGTGACAGTTTTCCAGGTTACAGCCTGAACCGAGGCTGAGCAGGGTCTGAAGCTGTCCTGGGGAAGAACAACTCCCTCCCTGCCCCAGCAGCACTATAAACTACACACCAGTGCCCCAAATAAGTTGGAAGAGGTTACCCGAGTTTCTCGGTCAACTTAAATTACCTGAGAGCAAATTCAGACCTTACTCTAAATCCCATTTTAAGCTTCTCCAGCAGATTTCCGATTCGAGATTTGCATTTAATAACAGTCAGAAGGAGCTTGATGTGAACGTGCAGATGCACAACGCATTAGAAAAACCCTGCAGGAAAGCCGAGCAGATATTCTGCTGCCCCATAAACAAGGCAGAGGAACACTCTGGGTTTGCAGTGAACATATGGCCAGTGCCGGGCTCCTATCTGGGCCAAGCGGCCACGCAACGTAAGCCAGGTTGTGTTATATAAGTGCATCCAGCTCTGCTGCAGCTGTGTCATCCACGGAGCGGAGGGATCGGTGCAGACTCAGGGCTGGCTCAGGCCACGGCTGGAGGGGGGGGGGGGGGGTACACAAGGCAGCTGGGTTATAAGCAAACAGCCCCAGGGTAGGACTGTCCCCTCGGTGTTTGTTATCCCTGCATGTACTATTCTGCAGATCTGCGCAGGATGAATTTTCCCCGGAGGGCACGGGCTGGTTGCATAACTCAGCAGCATCGTGTCAGCACAGAGCGATGGCAGATGGCGAGGGCGAACCCCCAGCACCCCAACCCGAGCGGCTCGGCTCCCAACAGCCCCACGCCTCGCCCTGGGGCACGAGGTGGGGTGCCCCGCTTTCACCCCAGGACTTTATCACACCCATCTTAAGGGCTCATATTTCTGCAGACTCACTCCTCCACCCTAATCCCCAGCCCACACTTGCACTGGGACCAGTAAGGAGCCCCAGCCCCAGGCAGAAGCAGTCACATCAATTACTTGTGCTGGAGATGTTAAGGATATTAAATATTTTGTGCTGGGGTGAAGAGGGGACAGTCTGTGGACCAGCAGTGACCACACTAGACCTACCCCACGGGCCTCTCCATTTCTATAGTCCCATTTCTCTGCAAACAGCACAAAACCTACCCGGGGACACACACAGAGGGGACGGGCAGCACAGCACTTTACATAAGCTCAGGAACCCTCGGGTGGGCAGCAATGAGGTTTTTTTAGCAAAACCTGCCAAAATGCCCCCAACCTTCCCCAGCACTCTGCTGCTGGAGGCTCTCTCGGGAGCGGGCCAGGCTCCCAGGCAGCTGCTGCAAGGCTGAAGGCCGGGTGTTTGCTGCCATTTCATCCCTCTTTGCTCTCTCGTATCTGCAGTTTGCTCTGGTCCAGCACGATCTGTGTGGTTTTGGGGTGGGAGCCCAGCCTGCAGCGTCAGCACCTGACCCGAGCAGGCTCTCGGAGCTCTCCTGGGAGCAGCAATGGTCAGGCAGCTCAGCAGGAGCTTGAGAAAGAACCTGGCCTGGGAAGACATCAGCCTCACCCCTCATAATCTGTAATTTTTCAGTTTAATTGAAGTGTTTGGCCAGGAGAAACCCTAGTAACAGCTCCTGTTTACAGACAGCTTTGCCATGCAGGCAACAGCTCCCAGTCCTTCAGTGTCCTTCGGTGACACCACCCAGTCCTTCCAGATCACGTGTGCCCAGCCAGCCTCAGGAGAGGGACCTCTGAGCTGGGCACCCCAGCACCAACCAAGCTGGGGGGGGAAGGGAGGGGGCTCTGCTAGAACAGAGCTGAGCTCAGTCTGAGCACAACTGTTCTGTCAGCTTCCTTCCAGAGCAGACACGAGTCTACAGACTCCAACGGTGGAGACCAAGGCATCCTACCGGGTGTGGGCAACTGCAGCTCACACCAAAGGGAAGTCCTGCCTTCAGCGAGGAAACGAAACGAGACGGACCCACGTGCCTCGGAGGTGAAAGCAAAGAGCTTTGTCTGTGCTGAGACGGAACTGCCACTCTACTCGGGGGCTGCTCACCGAGCCCTGGGGTGTCCTGTCTGAGCCTCTGAGGGGGACTGTGAGACAGCAAAGTGCTCCCAGCACTGACGGCGGAAATTATAGCACGTAGCAGAGCAGGCAGAACTGGCAGCTCCTTCCCCGCCCCTGGGAGAGATGGACGTACCCAGCGCTGATGTCAGAGGGTGCTCACAGGTTTCTCTGCCTGTCTGAGCCACTAGCCAGGCCCTCCGAGGAGCAGAGCTCCTGCCCAGCCCTGCCAGCTCTGCTGGGCCTTTGGGCGGCAGCAGGACGTGCAGCTGCTAATTCTGTTTCCCACCTCTACTTCATTTTTGCAGTAGAATAGGTGGAAAAAAAAATTAGAAGCAGTGCTCCGATGAGTCACTACAGAAATAGCTCTGGAAGCATAAAAGACTCCTTTGTGTCACTACAAAGTGCATTATCGGGCTGGTACAGCAAACAGAATAATACAAAAAACCGCGGATCACTTACCCAGCTGCAAAGCACAGCAGTGCCCTGCCCTGAATTTAAGCAGCACATGTAACCTGGTCCATTCTGGTTTCAAGCTCAAAGGCATCAGGTCGATCCTGCGGGTTAGCAGACAACATGTCTTTCAAGAGCTGCTTGATCCCTTCAGACATGGAAGTCCTGCGTTTCTGAGGGATGTGCAGCTCCATCTTTGGGTTTTCTAGCAGCGCTTCCCCAACAGGCACAATCTCAGTCCCTTGCTTGATGTAGGTCCCCAGCAGCTCCTTCTTGGTCTCCGCGTCGATGAAAGTTATCCTCTCGATCATGGCCCAGATGATGATGCCGAGGGCAAAGATGTCAGCCTTGGCAGTGTAGTGTCCCTCCCAGACCTCGGGTGCCATGTAGAAATCAGAGCCACAAGCCGAAGACAGCCAGTACTTGTTCACATTCACATTTTTGTTCTCATGCCCACCCTCCTTGCCCCGAGCAGTCAGGCCAGCACAGACCTTACTCAGCCCGAAGTCGGCCACCTTGAGAACCGGGGTGCCGGACTTCTCGGTTATCAGGATATTGTCTGGTTTCAGGTCCCGGTGGACAATGTGGTTCTTGTGCAGGAAGGCAATGGCGCTGGTCAGCTGCAGCATGAAGCTCTTGTTTGTCGCGGGGTCGGGTCTTCGCGAGAGCACGTACTGGTTGAGGTCTCCCCCTTCGCAGAACTCCATGACAAACCACAGATAGCAGGGCTCCTCTGCGTAGCCCAGGATCCTCTCGCCTAGTGAAAGGAATAAAAGCAAGAGTGGGTTTTTCAGACACGTTAAAATCTCCACACTAAGCGTGGGGAAGGAACTGGTCTGGTTTATGCGGACAGTGACCAGTACCTATCGCGCCGCAGGGTACCAGTGCCCCTGGCACTGCTGTGGCTTCAAGTGCTTTAGGATCTCGCCGAGTGCCACGCACCAGCACCACGTTTATCTGAGCCCACTGCCCGGGAGCAGCTCAGGGACCTGTTCCCAGCAAAGCACGGCCATGCAAGTAAGACCGAGCGTGTGTCTTCTCGAGTGCTTGCAAGGAACTTGGAAGCAGAGGGTTATTTTCCTGCACTACCATCAGGCAATTCTCCCCGGGCTCCGACAGCCAAAGCAGCAGAGACTAAAAGCACAATTAGCAGCAAATCCACAGGAAAAAAAAAAAAATCAGTTCTATGTGAACGCCAGCTCTCCCACCTGAGCTCTGCTGCAGGAGGCAAAGCCTGGCTTACACCTTATGCTTTACCAACCTAACTGCAAGTGGGGATTAAATCACGCCCCTGAACGCCGTGCCAGTAAAGCCTCACTAAAAGCAGTCACACCAGTGTCAAAGCCTCACAGCACACTGGCTCTTCTCAGGCTAAATTTGTGCATTTAAGCATTGTGTTTGTGCTAGGGGAGCTCTGCCACTTCATACAGCTTTCATTAAGTGCCAACAAGTTCTTTAAAGAGAGGAAACTGGAGGCCCAAGTAGTAAACAACTTCAGTGCGATCTCAGCCATGCTCACAAATGTAACTGCTGCCTCACTCGTTAGTGCTGCTACTCCGTATTATGCCCCGAACAGCTTCTTCCTTCACCAGACATCTGAGCTCCCCAAGCGCAGAGCGCCTCAGGTACAATTCGTTGCTCCTAGGTTTTACTCCAAAACCCCACTCCCTTGCACATCACCTAGACACGTGGAGAAACACGACAGCATCCCATGGGCGAACGGGGTGGGTCTGCTGCCGGCGCTCCCCAGGGCATCACGATCGCGCCAGGATGCCAGGGCACCCTGGGAGGGTGCTGACAGACCCGCCCGTTAGCCAATGCCAGGATGCAAATCCCACTGCCAGACCCCTGTCACCTGCACAGAGCCCCTGGGGACAGACAGAGCCTGCACACACAACCAAAACATCGCTTTGCTCCAAGAACTGGCTTTTTTTACCCTTGAGCACCATAAGGGAGAAGCTGGAGGACACCACTAGCCTCTGCCACAGTTAATGAGCCACACAGACGAATCCAAGTGTTTGGAAAGCAGTTAAATAACTCCACCCATTTGACAAAGTTGGGTTTTGTTTCAGCAAAGCCCTAGAGAGCATCTGGGAAAGCAAACTTCCAGCAGCAGGTAAAGCCAAGGACTACCAGGGACACCGAGCCCTGGGCTGGCCGGCGCCGGTGCCTGCAATGGTCAGTGATTGGGGTGGGAATATCAGTTATTTGCACAAACAGTCTGTATCCATGGCTACTGCTATGGAAATGAAAGTCTGCACAACAGGAGGACTTGGCTGCACCTCCCTGATGAAGGTTAGGTCTGGGGGTTGGGAGGGACCATGAACAGGCTGGAGATACAGGGCACTGGGTGCACGTTGAGGGGCCAAATGAGTCCCCCAAAGTGCTGGAGGGGGGTGCTCAGCATGCAAGCCCAAGGGCCAACTGGGAGCAGCAGAGGACAGTTTGGCCCTGGAGACCAAAACACTGACCAGGAAGAGCAGCTTCTTTGGTGCAACCCCTTGGTGAGACCAGTGTGAGCACAGAAACTGAAGCAGAGACACCTGAGCAGCCAGGACAGCCCCAGCTCACGCCGCTGCCGCCACCTTGGGTTTGCTAAACCCCAGCGACGTCACGGCAGGGCGAGGGCTTTACTTTCCTGCTCCCCTCAGCATCCAGCCAGCCTCACCGTGGGGAGCAGGAGCGTTTGGATCTTCTCAGGGGCACGGCAGAGCCCCGTGCCCGTCACACACAGCTGGGGGGGTGAGAGCCTTCCCACAGCCCCTTCTGCAGGGAAGCGGCTCCAACAAGCCAAGGTTTGTTTTTAGCACAACGAAAGCTCTGGTTTAAAACCTGGCCCCTGAACCTCAGCAAGCGCAGGGAGGCTGCCACTGACCCAGCAGTAGCTGCAAGCACCATGCACTTCACTTTGGGTGGAGCGCTGCTAGGAGAGGCTTAAGCCAAGAGTAATATTTCCTCATTTTCTTTCTATAATCTGAAAAGTGTTTTAGTTGTTAAATCATCTTCCTGCCTTCAAAACAAACAGCTTTAAACATAAAGAGCTGGCAAGCCGCTTCCTAAAGATGAGATGTCAGCAAACTGAAGCCAAGCAGCCAAGAGCTGAAGAGATGCAAACGACAGGCCAGACCTGTTCTCCATCACGAAGCGAGCATCGCCGCACGCTCCCTGCCCAAACCCTGCCAACCTCTCCATCCCTGCAGCCGCCCTCCCACAACCCATCCTGGGAGCTCATTAACAGCTTGCTAATTTGCTTCGCATCACAGGGAACAAGAAAAAAAATAATCTAATGCCAGCAGGACCAGCCGAGTGTAACCTCTGACTCCCTCCGCGCAGACGCTGCGCTGGAGACGGGAGCCGGCGGCACGAAGCCTGGGTGCTCGGACTGAGGGCAACGTGGTGGGCAATGCCAGGGCCGCCTGCGAGCGCGGCCGAGCACCGGCCGTGAGTTGGTGGCCCCGTGGGTGAAGTGGTAGGAAGCAACACCCTATAGCTCTTCACTTGAGGCAGCTCTATCAGCGCTCTTGGCGAGGAACAGCACGAGGGGCACGCGGCTGTGCGAGCCCTGACGGTGTTCACGTCCCGGGGCACAGGGCGCAAGTACACGCTGCTCCTCCAGCCTCCTTTTTGCGCCCTTGAACTTATTATTCCACATCTCATTAAGATGATGAAGGCGCAGGCCCCGTGCTGGAGCCGAGACCCGACGTCGCCTGGTATCCTGACAGTTGTGCTCCCGATGCAGAAAGTCTCCGACTAATCCCCCCTCCCCGTGCCCTGAGCCCTGGCGCGTTGGCACAGCATCTGTGCAGGCCCGTAAATAGCCCAGCTGCGGTCGTGCAGAATGGCACGGCAGCACAGCGACGTGCCCGCTACCTCAGCCGGAGCGACAGCACGGCAGCTCCACGCACGCAGCCCGCAGGCTGGGGACAGGGGAGGAGAGCAGGCAGGCCTCGAGGCTCACCGAGCTCTAGATTTTGTTTTGAATAATATTTATCAGTGCCCTAACTTGCCCAAAGCTCGGGAAGGCAGCGAGCACAGCCTCTGCCCCAGGCTGTGGGCAGCACAACACAGCCCGGAGGAAGGCAGATGGAGGGGAGGCTGCACTCTGGTTTGGGGGAGCAGAACTGCTGCTCCCCAGCCCTGGGATGGAGCACCCAGCTCTGCCCCCCCCTTCAAAAGGCTTCAGGGCAGGATTGGGGCAGGTCAGGGGTCTTTCTCCCCATTTCACCTAACTGGGGGCATCTACACCTATCCAAGACCTTCCCCAAGCCACGCCACCACTTCTCAGGGTGTGCAACATGACAAAGGGGGGCAGGACACACACCCCCCCCGGTACCTACCAGAAAGAGCTCAACTTGCTACAGCCAGACACACACCCGAAGGGGAGAGCTGGCTCCTCTCCCGGGGAATCACCCCCACGAGAATAAATAAAGGAAGCACCCAGGCTATGCTGAAATTAGGACGCTGCCGTTCTTGGGGAGTTTCCTTGGGGGGTTGTGTGTGGAGTGGGAAGGGAGAGCAGGAGCAGGGCTGCATGGGGGGAGCCAGGCCAGCCTGGACATGTCCCCGCCGGAGCACAGAGGGGACAGGCAAGGCAGGGGCAGTCTGGAAGCCAGAGGCTGTTGCCCAGAGATGGGTCTCAGGAGCCTTGAGGTCTGTGCCCGGCACAGGGAGGGAGCATGGGGAGACTGAGCTCCCCAGGGAGCATATGGGAGTCCTGGCACACAAGTTTGGGGAAGGGGGGTGGCTGGGGTGAGCTGGATCTGGCTGTGACAGCCCGGGGGGGCACTAAGGATACAGGACTCTGGTATTTTTCCACGTCTTCAGTGCACATTGGCAGAGCTGGGCCTGACAATCAGCCAAGGGAGCAGAGGGAGGGAGGGAGCTTTTCGGAGATGTCACCATCACAGCCATCAACTGTGGCAGGAGAAGGTGACCCCTGACAGCCCCACGATGCTGCTGAGGGACCCAGGGGGGAAGATGGGGGTGTGATCCCAGGTGCTTCCAGGGCTGTCCCCACTGCAGGGAGGGGAACAGGAGAGCACAAAGAACAGTCCCAAAGCTCTAAGAGCTCAGAGGAGCAGGCAGGGCACTGCAACAGGCTGCAGCATTGGGGTGCTCAGAGGAGACAGGCAGAAAGGGGGGAAATGTCCCCTTGGAGTGACTGGGACATGTGTGGGCTGTGGTGCTGGCCAGGGCAGTGGAGGGAGCCCCAGGATGGGGGTGTAACGGAGGAGGTGTAAGCGCTGACGGGGTGAGGGGATGGGCTGAGGGCAGCACACAAGGATGCTCCCCAGGGCCGGGACTGAGCCTGGAGGTGACAACAGGGTCCCTCAGGAGGAGGGGCAGAGGGCTGGGGTGCTGCAGAGGTGCAGGGCACAAGGAGGGACCCCAAGAGCAGGACACAGGGCTGCCAAGGCACAGAGTGGGGGTGTGGGAAGGGCGCCCCTGGGAGCAGCACACGGAGGAAGGGGAGAGAGTGGAGGGGACGCACAGTGCAGGGCCCAGGACAGGGGATGCCGGGCAGGGGTCCCAGGGGGTGTGTGGGGTGGGTGGCACCAAAGCGGGCTACAGCAGAGGTACCCCGGGGGGAGCCCTGAAGGGGCAGGACCAAGGTGGGGGCAGAGGGGAACATGCCTGGGGCTGGTACAGAGGGACCCCAGGGCTGGCAGAGGCAACAGACGAGACTGGGACGACCAGGGGAGCAGTGGGGGGAGCCCGGGGGGGTTATACTGGCAAAGGAGTGAGTTAAGGTGGAGGGAGGGGTGTTGTGAGAAGTGGGGGGGAGCTTTGGGGGCTCCTCTGGGGACAGGTGATGCCAGGGAGGGGTTTGAGGAATGGGGGGCAAGGGGGTGTCTGGAAAAGGTGCCCCAGGATCCAGAGGTCAGGGTGCCCCAGAGGAAGGGAGTGTCCTGCGTGGGGCACCCCCGAGTTACCTGTTTGGGGGGCGGCAGAGGTGACAGCGGGGTGCTGGCAGACCCAGGGGTGCGTAGCCCGGGGGCAGGGTGACACTGGGGTGCCCAGGAGGGTGCCCCGGGGGGGTGGGGGGGTGCCGGGTACCTTTGAGGGAGGTCTCGACGAGGCGCAGGTAGAGTTGGCTGCGCTTGTTGCCGTGGCTCATGCGCTGCCCCAGGCCGTGCCGCTGCAGGACGCACTCCTCGAAGCGCACCACGTTGGGGTGCTGCCGCCGGAGGCTCGTCAGGGCCCAGAACTCCGCCAGCGCCAGCTCCACGTTCTCGGGGGCGTCGCAACGGATCCGTTTCACCGCCAACCGGGCGCCGTTGCGGCCCGACACCGCCTCGTACACCACGCCGTAGGCCCCGCGGCCTATCTCGGCCAACAGGCTGTACCGCGGAGCACCCCCCCCACCTCCGCCACCGCCACCACCACCACCGGGGCCGGGCCCCGCCGCCGCCGCCGCCACCACCGCCGCCATGGGGCCCCGCCGCGCCGTCCGCCGCCTCCGCGTCGCCCTTTGTGTCCCGCGGCGGCCACCGTCCGCCGGCTCCATGGCGCCGCCGCCGCGGGCGGGGGGGGGCCGCGCGCCCAACGCCGCCGCCGCCGCGCCCCCCCCGGCCCCGCGCGCCGGGGAGCGCCGCGCGGGCTCGGGGGCACGCGCCGCCGCGTCGGAGGGCGGAAAAGCGCGCCCTGCCTGCCCCTTTAAGCGCTCGGCCAATCGCGGCGCGGCGGGACGAACCATGGCGGCGGCGGGGGGGAGCGGCGGCGGGAGGCGCCGCCACGCGGCTTGTCCCGAACGGCGCGGGGGGGCCTCGGGAAAAGCCGCCCGGTGCCTCCACCCCGCTCGCGGTAACCGGGGCGCCGTACCGCCAGGGCGTCTCAGCGCGGCGGCGGCTCACGGCGGCGGCCCGTCCTCCCGTCCCCCCGCCGCCGTGGTACGCGCCGCCCCGGTGTAAACAAGCCGGTCATAGGGGCGGCGGCGCCCGGTGGCCGCCCCGGCACAGTTTACACACACACACACACACACACACACACACCCGCTCTCTCTTTCCCCACCGGGCACGGGAGAGACGGCGCGGAGCGAGCCCGGGCCCACGGGGCTCACCTGGGGCGCGGCGGCGGGCTCCGGACCGGGCGCGGCGGCGGTGGCGGCGTGTGAACGGGCGGGGCGGCGGCGGGATATGAACGGGGCCGCGCGCTCTGACGTAACCCCTTATGTAACGGGGGGGGGTGGCCCGCCCCCGCTTCCCCCTCCCGCCGCACCGGGGTGGTCGGTGCAGCGGGGCAGGACGGTCCCGTCCCCACCCCCCCCCCGGCGGCCGTTCAGCGGGAGGAGGGAGCCGGTGCGCTGCCGGTAGCCGTGCGGTGCGGGGTCGGTGCACCGGGGCTGTGCAGCCGCACCGGGAAGGGCGAGCGCAGGGCTTGGGGGTGCTTGGAGAACCCCCGGGGGCTTTCGGGGGCCCCTCCCGGGCACCGCGCTCACCCTGCGGGGCACGGTCCGGCCCCGCTCCCGGGGCTCACCGGGACGGGGGGGTTCCAGCTGGATGTTCCCCGGGAAAGCCGCCGAGATCCCCGGGGGGGGGGAGCCCCGGGGGCTGCACGGTGTCCCCCCGGGCTGGCCACGTCCCCCGTGATTTGGCTCCCGGCTCCCCACCGGGCATCCGGGCGGGGCGGGGGGGGCCTGATCCTGGCGCTGGGCTGCTGTGGGTGGGCAGCCGGTGGCCCCGGGGCTTCGGGGCTCCACCTGCCGCCGTGCCGCTCCCCGTGGGCTTGTAACGGGTGGGGGGAATGGCGATCAAACCCCATAACAGATTTTTTTTTTCCTGCCCCCCCGCGCCGTGCCGTGAGCAGCGGGCAGCCTGCGGACGGTCCCGGAGAGCATCTGCAGAGGCAGCGACCGGAGGAGCTCTCAAAATGTCTGGTTTTGACTCACTTCTGAGGCGTGTGCCGCTGCCATCACGCAGCCCGCAGAGCTGCTGCGACACGCTGGTCGCCCCCCCCCGCCCCCCCCGGGGTGGGGACACACACACACACGGAGGCCCCGGAGCCAGCGGGGCTGCGGCTGCTGCAAGTGGTTTGAACTCAATTTGTTTTTAAATGGAGCCACTTCACCTCCTGGCTGGGAGAGGAGGGGGCCGTGCCGCAGCCCCCCTCCCCGCTCCCGGTGCCGCTCGGCAGCCCGGTGCTGGCGGGGACGCTGGCAGCGCCGTGTCTCGCCGTGTTGACGTGAGCTCCGCTTTTGTACCGGCGTCGAGTGGCCACTTGTGCCTCCTGCCCACGCGGGGAGGTCACCGTGTGCCTGCACGTGTGCCCGCCTGGGCCGCGCGGTGGCCTCGAGCCGTGACGCAGGCAGGGGCCGAACCGCCTCCCCGTCCCTCGCTGCTGTCCCCCGCGTCTCCCCGCAGCGGTGGCCTCCCCCTGCTCCCCGCTGCCCGCCTGGCACCTGCCTCCCCGTCACGCCGGAGCCGGGGTTTGGCTCCGGTGCTGTCGCGGTCGATGCCCCGGCTGCGTTTCTCCCCTTGGAGCTGTCGGGGCTACTCACGGCCTTCGAGCTGCGGCCGGCGCACCCCTGGCCCCGCAGCAGCGGCTCCTGCTGCCCCCTGCCCGCGTCTGCCTGCGGAAAGGGCAGCGCCAGCCCTGCCCGCAGCAGCTGTAGGGCCAGGCGGGGGAGCGACCCGCGGGGCCGTGTCTGGAAAAGCTCCGTCCCGCTCAACAGGATAAAGCTGACGGTGCTGGGGGACCCGCAGCCGAGCGGCCGTCGTCCCAGGGGATGCTCCTGCCACCAGCGCTGGGTCGTGGTCCCCCTGCTCAGGGACAGCCCAGCCGGGTGCCAGAGCTCGTTCCGCTCCGGGGATGCTTCACCCCATCCCGGGATGGGGACCCGGGCACCCTCGAGGTGCCCCGTCTGGGCCGGGGGTGTCGGGGCAGAGCGGCAGCGCTGGGTGACGTGAGCTGCCATTAACTCCCACTTGCTTTCGTGGGAGCCTGTACGCACGCTCGTCCCCCCCCTCCTCGCCGAACCCGCTGTTCACTCATGTAGTTAAGAAAACTTAACTTTTCTATTACCGCACATTTCTCTTACCCAGGTGCTTAATTACCCTTGTCCCAGGGAAATGACAGTGTGACTCAGAGACAGTTTCCCATTAGAAAGCGACAGATGAATATTAATTAAACTTGCTGGTGGGTGGGCTCGCTCCCAGCGCCTCTCCTGGGGAGACCTTGTCACCCCCAACGCCTGCCCGGACTGAGACCAGCCCCAGGAGGTCCCTCTCACCCAGCTGAGCGCATCTGGGCACAGGTAGAAAATAAGACAACTCCGCTCCGGGGACAGGAGTAACTCAGCCCCCTCCTGGAGCAGAGCGCAGCAGCCCTGAGGAAGGAACCTTCTTACAAACGACTTGTCTCTCTGTGCCTGTGGGGTTTGCTCCATTTCCAGAAGTGCTTCTCCCTCCGGTGCAATTACCCTGCACGGGGAGGCGGCTGTCGGGGTGGGGAGCTGGGGGCAGCCACGGTCACGCTGCTCCCCTCGGTGCCCCGTGGGCCTCGGGAGTTCACGGACTTCTGGGGTGAGGCGGCTGCTCTCGCCCGGTTTGCCCCGTTAAGGGCAGGTCGAGGCGGGGAGGCTGGGCCTTACGGACGGGCGTCGTGGCTTCGGGAGGGCCGGTTGATAGAAGCAACGGTTTTGGTGTAAGGAACGCTCCTCCCCACCGTGTCTGCGGTGCCCGCAGCTCTGCCAGTCTCAGTTAAACCTGCCCAGGGGATGCCCGCAGCTCCTGGCCGAGGGGCTCTGTGGTGGGTTTGCAGCTGCAGTTTGTTCTCGGCTTTGTTCTGTGCCTGCAGAGCCCAGCTCAGCGTGGCGAGGGGGGGCCGTGGCTGCCCTCTGCCTGTGTCCCCCCCGTGGGGCCCGAGTGCTGCCCCCCCTCACCGCAGCGCTGCCGCCTCCTGGGATGGGGCCCACAGGGGACATTTCCCTCGGCTCTGGGGAGGTGGAGGATGCTCTGCCCTTGCCTCCCCTCCCCTCCTCACCCCATCCCCTGGTCCCTCCATGCTGGCACAGCCCCAGCCCGAGCGAGCTGAGCGCCCCCTCCAAGCAAAAGCTGTGGGGTCCCACGTGTTTTTGGGGGAGCAGAGCCTGGCACCCCAAACATGGGTGCTAGTGGAGGTGGCCACCAGCCCTGGGGATGGGGGACCACAGGCTGCCCCACTTGCCGCTGGGCAGCTGCTGGGTGCCCAGTGGAGGGTTGTGGCCGTGCCGATGGCCCTGTAGCCCTCGCCAGCACCGGGAGGGCTGAGCGGGGGGCACCGGGTCCAGGAGCGGGTGTTCAAGCTGGGGAGAAAGGCAGGTTGCTGGGAAACATTCCTCTTGAGCTCCGATAAAAATAGCTCCGTCTTCAAGGCGAGAGGACGGGCTGCGCTGCCGGCAGCTCATGGGATGCGCTCGCACCCGCCGGGGCTGCGGGGGACGGGACAGGCTGGCCTGGCCCCACGGGGGCTGCCGGACCCCCCAGCCCCTCACCTCTGTCATGACGCGGTGGTGGATGAGCTTGGGGGGTGCCCTGGCATTGCCCAGCACGGCCCTCCACCCCCCAAATTTGGCTTGGAAATGTGTGAACAGCAGTCAGGGCTGAGCTGGGAAGGTGTGAGGGGGGGTTTCTGACCCCCACCCCGCTCCCCCTGCCCCTTTGACTCATCTCTCTGAGTTTTCCCCCAGGGGAGAGAGTGATGTGGGGGAAGCCCGTCAGGTCTGAGCCCTGTCGGTGCGGAGCTGGGGGGTTCCCGTGCGAGGGCTTTGCTGTCCAACCACCGCTGGGCTGGGTGGGTTGGGGGGGAAACCAGCCTTTTGTGGGGCATGGAGACCCCCTCGCCCTTCCTGGGGGCTTCAGACGAGCTCTGTCCTCTCCCCAGCATCACCGTGAGGACGGTGCCTCTCCCCAGCCTGGGGAATGATGGGGGGGGGTCAGGGCTTCACACACACCCACCCCCCCTTTCTTGAGCAGGATTTGAATTTGATGCCCAGGGGGGGATTCACACCCCTGACAGCCAAACTCCTCCAGCACGCAGCTGAGGGGGGACACAGCCCCCACCCCGGTCCGCTGCCACCTCCCATGTTTGGGACACGCGTTTCAGCCCCGAGGACCGACGCTGGCCCCGACGGGGGTCCCCGAGGGACGCAGCCGGTGGCGGTGCAGCGGCAGGACGTGTGCCCCGGTCCCCAGGGTGGCTGGGGGGCTGCGAGGAGGCCCCGGCACAGCGGGAGAGCTTGCTCGGGAGGTGGCGAGGATGCTGCGGGGCTGATTATTCACAGCTTCCCTCGCCCCGATTGGCTCCGCGGCGCTGAGCGCAGCCGGGCCCCGCTGCAGGAGGAGACTCGGTGGCCATAAAAGCAGGTGGGAGCCAGTGGGCGGCCAGTCCGGCGGGCACCCCGGGCACTGCCACAGGGCCACCCGCCAGCGTGGCCTTGCCGCTGCCACCACTGCCACCGATGACCGGCTCAGCCTGATGCCCGCGGAGGGACACCCATCACCCACCACCCGTCCTGACTCGGCGAAGCGGGTGCTCGGCGGGACGGGGAGCAGCGGCAGGTAGGGCTGCCGGGGTCACCGTCCTGCTCCCACGGATACCTGGGGTATTGCTCCTGCTCACCGAAGAGTGAGACTCCGTTTAAAAACACTCCCCGAGTCGCGGTGCCGAGAGCGGCTCACGGTTGGGCTCGTTGCATTATTTCGAGGAGCTCCCGCCTGGCCGCAGGTACTCCTCTTGTCCCTCGAGATGTTTTGTAGCCCATAAACTGGTGTCCGAAGCGTCACTGGGGTTCGTTTGGACACTGATGCCATGTCTGCCACCCTGGCAGCGGGGACACCCAGGGCTCGGAGGGGTGAAGGGAGGTGGGAGGGAGAGGACGGGGCGAGGTTTCCGTTTCCCCCACCTTGGCTCAAACAGCAGCAGCACCCGCAGTGCTGGGTTTTGTTGCTATTCTGTTCCAAAAGTCATCGGGCCTTTTGAGAAGCCTTGTCTGGAAGGTGTTTCCAGGTCATTTTTAAAGGTAAGGAAAGGAACTGCTGGAAAGGGATTCTTCTTCTCCACCAGAAATACCTGCAGGGTCCTAACCCGCCTGAGTTAGACCTGTGTGGGAGGAGAGATCTGCTCAGCCTGGGAGAGCTGTTCCCGTCCCTCGCTAGAAAAAATCGGGGGTCGGTCTCTCTGCTGCCTGGCGCACCCAGTCCCCACTCCCCGTCCCTCCGTGGGTCACTGAGGAGCTGCCCCCCGGGTGCACGGACGCAGCTGTGAACCCCGGGCACGGAGCTCTCGAGTGGAAACGGGACGGGGAGGAGGGGACCCGGGCAGACGCCCGACACAGGACGTGCTGGGGGCGGCCGGGACCCTCTGCCAGCATTGCCAGACGCTGCCACCATCCTGGCGAGGTGTTTCTGCAGGAGGGACGGCTCCGGAGCCTCAGTGCTCTTCCAGGTGATGCTGCTTTTCTTCTTCCACCCTTTGTTTTCTTCCCCTTTTCCTGCCCCAGTCTTGCCAGTTGCCCCCACCGGCCGCAGGAGCCGGCAGAGCGCTGCGGGGGCATTTGTGGCACCACCTGGACGAGGTCCGTTTGCCGCGGGGTGTCCCGGGGTAGCCAGGCAGGGAGATCCTCATCGTTCTCCAGAGAACGGCAGCTCCCTGGAGTGCCACGACGTCCTCCGGCTGCAGCAGGGCCAGGGGCTGGGGGCCAGGGGTGGGACACACCGAGTCCAAAACGCCGCAGGACTGAGCTGCGCGGTGCCGGTCGCGCCTCCAGCTTGTCGCCGGCCACGCGTGGGGTGAACGTTGCCCGGTGCAGCCCTTCCCCGCGGCCCCGAGGAGCGTGCAGAGAGCACGGCAGGGCCAAGGGAGGGGAAGCGGATGGGAAAAGAGGGGGGAAAAATGTTCCCGGTGGGGCTGCTGGGAAGCAGCCGGGGGCTTTCTTGGGAGTTTCATTCTGCTCGGTGCTGCAGCTGGCACCTACCTGCGCGGCTGGCGGGTCCTCGCTCGTCGGTGCTGTCTCGGGGGTGGCGAGGCAAGAAGGGACCGTGGCGGTGTCTCAGCTGTGTCTCACGGAGGTCCTGCCGTGCCGGGCAGGGCGAGCAGAGGTGAGGCACTTCGGGCTGCCCGGAGCCCCTGCATGGTGCAGCCGAGGAATGCAGACAGCTCGACGCACGATGGTGCAGATAATTCAAATTAAATTTTAATCTAGCATGAATTAATACCGTGGCATTAACATTTCTTCATCGGTACCAATTACGGTACATTAGCAGATACCGCTGGAGAATACAATAGTCTCTAATATGCGTCATTAATGTGTAACAGATCCCTCTGGGTTATGCCTTTCCACCCCAGATAAAAGCAGCCGAAGAGGTGGTTGGGTGCTTGCTGCCAGCGCAGCCCTTTGGGATCAGCTCTTGCTCCCGGGGCCATCGTGGTCCCGGTGGCACCGCAGCCAGGGCTGGCGCTGGCCCCTCCAGCCTTGCCCAGGGGGGTGTGGAGTGGCACCGGGCACTGCCAGCGGCACAGCCCCTCTCCCAGCTGTTGCACGGTGTGCTCAGCCCTCCCTGGCCTTGGCCACGGAGGTAAGAGGCTCTGGCACGGCTCCTGGCAGGCTGAAGGACGGCGATCACGGCCGGCAGGTAGGCTTGAACCAAAAATCCAGCTTTCTCCCCCTCCCTCCTGCTGCACCAGCCTGGCAGAAGCAGCGGGTGGGAGGGAGGGGAGATGGAGCTGCCCCGTCGTGGGGTGCAGCAGCCTGGGGTGAGTCCGTGCTGGGTGATGGCACCCCCTGGCCCCTTTCTGCCGGCGGCTCTGATCGTGGGGCTTTTCTTCCCCAGGACCAAGGGGGAGACCCAGTGATTCATCCCATCGGCACCGCGCAAACGCGGCGATCGCAATATTGCAGAGAACTCAGCACCGAAGGAAAAAAAGGGGCTTTTCTTTCTAACGGTACAGAAGGAGCGATGGATGGGATGGGATGGGAAGGGATGGGATGGGATGGGAAGGGATGGGATGGGATGGGATGGGATGGGATGGGATGGGATGGGATGGGAAGGGATGGGATGGGATGGGATGGGATGGGATGGTGGTCCCTGCCCCGGGGATCTCGGTGGCCCTGCGGGCCTGGCTGTGGCTCAGAGCTTGTGCCAAGGACCAGGCTGCAGCCAGGTGAAGGGGTCGCATCCCACAGTGTCCCCTCCGGCCCCTCCTGTCCCCTTCTCTCCCTGCCTGGGACCCCGGAGCAGCACCCGGAGGTGAGTTGCACGGGCACAGATCCCAGGGCACATCCCCAGGAGCAGCCGTGCAGGCGGCAGATGCCCCGTGCTGCGGGTGCCGGTGGGACGGTGACAGGCTCCCTGGAGCCGGCACAGGGAGGGTGACGGGCTCCGTGCTGTCTCACCCTCTCCAGGCAGCGGCTGCGGGGTGAGATGGCGCGGCGGGCGCTGGCGCTGGTGTTCTGCCTCTCCTTGGCCGCGGCAGCATCTGCCAACTGCGTGACCCAGTGCTCGCTCTGCGCCGCCCAGACCCGCGGCGCCGACAGCAGCGTCCAGCCCCTGGTGAGTGCCGGCCCCACGCAGCCGTTAACCGGGGAGTGGGGGGGGTGTCACAGCAACGGGGGCATCGCGGGTGCTGGTGCACCGTCGGCAGAGCTGGGTGCTGCTGGGGTGGTGTTCGTGGGCACCCCAGGGCGCTGGGAATGTGCTCCTCACTGGCAGCGCGGTGGGCACATGTTCCTGGGCTTGGGGTGGGGGCACCCCCGGCGTGGGGTGGGAGGAAGGCAGGGGGGTCACCCCAGTGATGCCGGCGGGTGCCCCGGGGTCGCTGTCTTGCAGCTGTGCCTGTGGGAATGCCAGGGCTCCGCGCTGCCCGGCCCCGAGTGGGAGACATGCAGGAAGGCGCTGGCGCTCCTGGCCCCGCTGGTGGCCCTGGCTGAAGGGACAGACCCGTCCCCTCGGGAGGAGGATGAAGATGAGCTGGAGCAGGAGCTGGGTCCCGGGGAGCTGCCGCCGGCACCGGCCAAGCGCTACGGGGGCTTCATGAAGAAAATGGCCAAGGGGAAGCTGCTTGCCCTCCTGCGCGAGAACGCCCACAGCAAGGGCGGCCTCAGCAAGAAATTCGGGGGCTTCGACCGCAAACCGGGGGAGCGGGCGGCCCCCGAGGACTACCCGGGGCCGGCAGGTGACGGCGACGAGGAGCCCACGGGTGCCGGGGCCGAGGGGCAGGAGCTGGCGGAGCTGCACAAGCGTTACGGCGGGTTCATGCGCCGGATCCGGCCCAAGCTGAAGTGGGACAATCAGAAGCGCTACGGGGGGTTCCTGCGGCGGCAGTTCAAGGTGACCACGCGGTCGGAGGAGGACCCCAGCGCCTACTCAGGGGAGGTCTCAGACCTATAAAGTCGAGCGTGGGACGGGCGGCACCACGGTCCCCACGCTGCCAGCCCGGACTGCGCCGTCACCCCCCAACCCCATCCCCTGCCCAGCCCGGCGTGGCCAGTGTCATCCCTGCCTCGTCCCCCCCCAACCCCATCCCCAGTTGTCCCTCCCTGGTCCACTTGTCCATCCTGTAGGGACCTCGTCCACCGAGGGGACAGTGCCACCCCTCCGGGTGCTGGCGGTGGGGCTGCAGGTCCAGCCCCAGGACTCCTGGGGGCAAATCGAGGTGTGGGGGGGACACGCACACACACCCCCCTGCCTCCTGCAGCTGCAGAAGCATCTGGAAACCATCAGAGCTGATGTTCAGAGCAACGGCCTCTGAGCACCGGGAGGAGCTGGGGCAGGATCAGGCCCTCGGGGCTGGCAGATGGCCCACGGCCACGGGGAGAGGCGGCGGGGCAGGGCTGGCACCGTCACCGGGGCAGGCAGCCGGCGGAGCACGGCCCCGACTCCCCTCACCGCATCCCACCCATCCCAGCACCCAGCTTGGGGCCCCCCTGGGCTGCCCCCTCTAAGAACAACCCCTCGAGGCAGGGTCGGACCCGCGCCCCGGCCCCCCCTCCCCCCACAGCCAATAAAAGGCAGATGCCAACGAAGCCGAAGCCGTGCCGGGTGCTGAGTGTCCTCCACGGGGCAGAGCGAGCCCCCGGCATGAGGGGATCACACACCCCAAGCTCGGGGCTGGGCGGGGGGAACGGGGTGCCCAGGGGTACCAGCTGCGAGACCCAGGGGCAGCACAGGGTGATACCATCCCTGCGCCGTGGGTGCTATGGGCTGTGGGACCCCGCAGGGGAGGCAGGGCCCCCCCAGTCCAGCTGTGCTGGGGGCAGTGGCCAAGCTGTCCCCTTCCCACTGAGGACGGTATGACGCCGCCGGCAGCAGCTCAGTGCTGAGACTCCCCCCCCCCCGAGCAGCCAATTCCCTCTCGAACTCCTCCATCGCAGCCTCACGCTCCGCACAGCTCGTTGCCACGGGCAGCCCCACGCTGCGGCCCCGGCACGACGGGGCCACGTGCCAGACAGGTCTCTGCAGAGCACGGGCATGCTCAGCGCACCCATGGCCCAGGCTGCAGCCCTGGCTCCAGCTCACCCTGTGGGGAAGGGGGGGGGACACACTTCAAGAGCCTGGTCTGACCTCACCCTCCTGCTGCCCAGGGGGACCAGCACCACAGCCCCCATCCCAGCCTCACCCCGCTTTTGCGGCCATCCTCCTCCTCCTCCTCCTCTCTGTTGCACACCACAGGGCTGTGCAGGATGAGGCCCCCCCTCCTCGCTGCAGGACTTACAGGACACCCCCCCCATCCGCCCCAGTGCAGGTGACAAGGTGACCACCCTGAGCACGGGGACACGCTTATGTGCAGGAGCAGCACAGGACTTTTCACTTTTATTATAAAAATATCTTGCAAGCAAAAAGAAAAAAAGAAAAAAAGTCTGTACAAGCAGCCGCATCGTTCTCAAAACATCACCAGACACCCCCCCCCAGCAGCCGTCGGGGACGTGCCCGCTGCTGCAAGGCCACCCGGGTGCTGCGGGAGCCAACGCAGGGCGCTGGCCCGGGGAGGGGGCACATGGAAGACACTTGTCCCCACGGGTGGGCTGGGGGGAGCCTGCCTGGCCCCCCAGGGCAGAGCTGGGGGGGTGGTTGTATAAGTCTCTTTTAACTTCTGCGGGGTTTAAGGGTCTTTACTGAGGCCTCTTAAATTTTGCACATCTTATTCTAGTGTTAAGTACACAGCAGTACACCCACGTACAACACGAAACATTGGGTTTTAGCTCTAAAAATTAACAGTTAACATGTCAAACAGTCAAAACATGTTACACGGTACCTGCGGGGAGCTCCCGGGGAGGGCCAGGCTGGCGCGGGCACCCGCAGCCCGGCCGCCGTGGAGCCGCACGCTTTGTACAAGCCTGGGGCAGCGCTGGTGGGTCCCGGTGCAGGGCAAGGCTGTGCAGAGGAAGATGAGGAGGAGGAGGAGGATGCCAGGGAGCCCTACCTGGAGCCTCCCTGGGCGGCAGGACAGGGCGGGGGGAAAGCCTGCAGCAGGGGGGCTCAGCTCGCCGGCCTTGGTGCGAGAGCGGGGTCCCGCGGAAGGGACACTTGGGAAGAGAGAGGCGGACGCTCGGGTCCTTCCTTTAAAGCCAGAGTTTGTTTTCCAGGCGCCGGCAGCAGAGAGCCCCAAAAGGCAGCGTGGGGACCCCGGCTGGTCCCTGCGGGGTCAAGGGGGGGCTGTGGGAAGCCGTGCAAGCCTGGTCAGGTAGTGGCATCCCTGTGGGAGCCGGTGTGGGGGCACCGTCCCCTCAGCCCGGCCGGAGCTTCCCGAGGAGCTGCTGCTCCGCTGGCGTCACCCGCTTGTGGCCCCCGTGGCTGCAGAGGGGGGGAATCCCAAAAAGGATGGAGCTGGCAGCCCTGAGACCAAGCCACCTCCCCTCCAAAAAAAAAAAAAAAAATCAGGCCTCTGCAGATGGGAGCTGACCCCCACAGTATTGCAGGCTCTGTTCCAGCCCCAAACGCGGGCACCGCGGCACATCGTCACACCGCTCTGTGCTTCCGAGAAAATCCTCCTGGGGAGGAGCAGGGTGGTTCCCCGTGACGCGGGGTGGCGGGGGTGTCCCGGCAGCCGCTCCAGCCCTGCTCACTTCCTCGGGATCTGGACGCTGGCGTACTCGGAGCCGGCCTCCTCGGGGTGCGGGGCCGGTCGCCTGGGCGCTTTGCTGAGGTGAACCATGTCCAGGTCGGCGTAGGTGAGGTTGTCGTCGCCGGTGGGAGTCTGGTTGCTCTGGATACAGGCGTACTCCGACTGTTGGCTCACCTCCACCATCCGGCGGATGGTCTTCCTCTCTCTGTCGAAGTTCAGGTCGGCGTAGGTCAGGTTGTTGGGGTCGGATTCCTGCGCGAGACACCACGAGTTCCTCCTCTGGGAGGATGAGCGAGGAGCCCCCCCCGTGCCCACCCAAAGCCCCACCGCTGAAGTCAATCCCGCTGGGACAGCTCGGGCTCTGCTTGCGATCCCACAGCGACACTCTACCGCGTCCTGTGTCTTCAAATCACCAGCCACCGCTGCAGAGCCACCACCACAATCCAAGAGCCACCACCACATCTGCCCCAACCCTGCCCTTCCCAAGTCCTGGTAGGGATTGGCAGGGGCCAACCTGCCCAGCGATGCCCATGGGGAGCTGGCAGAGGCTGGGTAGGACAGACAGATTGCTGCTGATCACGACTTTGCTCGTAACTGCGTCACCAAATGCAAAATAACTCCACAAATAGCCTGGCTGGCTATCGCACAGCTGGTTCTCCAGGCAGCACAAACCCAGACTTTCCTGGGAGGAGGAGGAGGAGGAGGAGGAGGAGGAGGAGGAGGAGGAGGAGAGGGTGAAGGCAGCAAAGATGCTGGGAAGTGGTTACCCCATCCCCGGGGCAGCTTCTCTTCCCTCTCCAGCCACAGTGTGGAGACACTGAGATGTTTCATGGGGGAGCCACCACCCTCCACTGGAGACATCGAGATGTCTCCTGGAGGAACCACCACCCTCCGCTCCTGCCTCCCGCCCGCGGGGCTGAGTGACGCACCTGGGTAGTGGCCTCGCTGCTCTTCTCCGGCTCATGTAACCTGAAAGGGGGAACAAAAGAAATCACAGAGTGCACTGTTGCCTCTTCCCCAGCCATGGAGCAGCCGGGGATGTTCAGATGCAACACAAGGTCCTCGCAGCAGCACCCAGCAGGACGAGTCCGCAGCGGTGAGCGCCCGCTCCCGCACTGGCCCAGCCCCATCTCTGCAGGCTGGAGACCCGGCTCCCACCCGCTTGTTCAGCCTCACCAAAAGCCAAACGTTTGGGTGCGGGATCACCGCGGGGGGCAGAGGCACAGGCGGGGAGATGGGCAGAGCCTGCGCTCCTGCCTTCCCTTTGACAAGATTCTGGGGATCCGGTGCTGTCCTGATCCCAGGGGAACCCCATTTGCGGGCTGGAGGTGCCCAGCCCAGGGTGCCCACGGGGGACTCGGTGTCTAGGGGAGATCCACACTTACCTAGCAGATGGTGAGCTTTTACCTGCCGGAAGAGAAAGTTTAGGGAATAAATAGTTCAGGAAACAGGGTAACCCCTCCCCGCTTCCCCGGGCACGTGAGCCCACCCGCAGAGGCTGCTGCCAGCCCAGATACACAGCTTTTCCCAGAGGCAAGCGCCTGCGGTTTGCTGGAGTTTCACTCCATTTACTGCAGGACTGTTCCTGGGAGAGGGCAGGAGGTGCAGGGGGGTGTCAGACATTTGAGGTACAAGGAACAAGAAGCGGGTTTGACTCTGCTCCTTGACAGGCACCGACACACAGCAGCAACCAGGCAGAGCTTTCCCTGCAGCCTGCAAACCGCCCGCCCAGCTCCGCTCCGACCTCTCCTTCGGGCACCCTCGAGAGAGGGGGAAAAGGGGGTCGGGAGCAGCTGCTTCCCTGCCTGCACTTGGTTTCCTTACCCTTGCTCTGCTTTGTCCGGATGAGGTAAAGAATCGCGGCCACCAGCAGCGCCAGCACCGTGCAGACCACCCCCACCACGATGTAGATGACCAGCAAATTGCCTGAAAGGTGAATGAAAAAGGTCACCACGGGCCTAAAAACGCTGGTCCCGACCGGGTCCCCGCAGCCTGACAGCTGGGGTTGGCCTGGTGGCGCACGAATCAGCGAGGGCAGCTCGGTACCTGCCCGCGTCACTCCCCCAGCCCCCCCAGCACGGAGAGTTTGTGTCCTCGAACCAGATTCTGGTGGGACTTTGAGCTTTCTCAAGGGTTGGCATCTTACAGCCTCCCCGGCGGGGGCCGCATCCCAGTGGCTCTCACGCACCGTTCTCCATCTGGGCCCAGTCTCTCAGCCCGTCCCTGGCCAGGGCAGCGATCCACAGGGTGACCGTCCTGTCGAGGGGCTGCTGGGCGTCGTGCACCACGCGGCAGGTGAACACGGAGCCGTTCCTCTCCTCCGTCGCTTGGACCTCCACCAGGCTCCTCAGCTCAAACAAGCCCCGGGGGTTCTCCCTCAGCTGGGAGACGTTCTCCACCTTTATCTCCATCCCGTTCTCCAGCCAGGTGACGGCCACCTCTCCCGGGTAAAACCCCTCCACGTGGCAGGTGAAGTTCAAGGTCTTGTTCACCCCAACGGGGCTCGGCAGGTCAGGGACCACGCGGACACGGGGGGAAACTGGGGAGAGAAGCAGCTCCTGGTGCCTGACATCCCCCAGCTCCGGTACCCGCAGGGCGTCCCGTCCCCACCCCAGGACCCCCAGCCCCGTGGGAGCAGGACGCCCCGAGCGCGGGTCCCCCCGCGGCCCTCACCTCGCAGGGCCCTGCTGAGCTGGTAGTCCCCCCTCAGCGGGGCCGGCAGCGTGGAGTGCTGCACCTCGCAAACGAGCCGCGCGCGGACGTCGTCCTCCTGCAGCGTCATCGTCACGTTGCTGGACATGTTGTAGGAGGATTTCGTCCGCCCAGGGGTGATCTGGGGCTGCTGAGCTGAGATCATGGTGTTGTCCTTGAACCATTTCACACTGATGTCTTTGGGGAAGAACCCTCCGGCCGTGCAGGTAAAAGACACCGATTGCCCCGGCCCCGCTCTGTGGTTGGGCCCGGACACGACCGGGGGGGTGGGTAAGGCTGCGGGGAGAAGCGTGGGGCCCTCAGACCGGGCTCTGCCACCCCTGCCCAGCCCCAGGGCTGCAGGGAGCGGGGTCTGCCACGGGGGCACGGATGTGTCCAGGGATGATGGCCCGCGGGACCCCCTCCTGGGACAGGCCCCTGAGCCCCTTCCCCATCCCCGCTCGCCCCAAGCAGAGCCCACCGGGCTGGGCTGTGCCAGGGGCTGCACCCGGCAGGGCTGGTGCTCACCAGGAGCAGCTCAGGGAGCCCCACTCACCGTGCACGGACACCTCCGTGCCTTTTCCACGCCGAATCACCTCCTCACCATGCAGCGACTTGCTGAACTTGACACAGTAATAGGTGCCGGCATCCTCGGGGCGAACATCGCCGATGCGGATGCTGAAATCTGTGTCAGACGCACTCACGACCCTCGTCACGCGGGGGAAGGAGCCCGTCTGCTCATAAACAGTCTCGTTCCTGCTGCCCCAGACCTTCAGCCACTTCACGGGGCCGAGGGGACCGTCTGCAGACACGGTGCAGGTCAGGTTGAGCGTGTCCCCTGCTGTCACCAACACCTTGTCCTGGGGCTGACGCAACTCAAAGCCCTGATCCGTCTGGGCACCCACACCTGGGGACAAAAAAACCAAAACAACCCAGACCAAGTCATGTGGCACCGCACACCCGGGGAGGTTTCCCCATCTGAGCCCACAGCTCCGGTCAGCGGGGACACGGGCGATGGGGCTGTGCCAGCGCCGGGGACCCTGCGGTTCCAGCAGCGGGCACAGCCCTCCTCCACTCGCGGGTCTGAGCTGCAGCTTTGCCAGAAAACCCCACGTCGTGCCCCCTCCACCCAAACCACAAAGCAAATCCCAGCTGCCCACACCTGCCGGCACACCGCGCTGCCTCCCCCCAGGGCCGCTTGGCTTTGCCAGCCAGGAGGAACCAAGGGCACCAAACCCGAGGCGCTCCACAAAAGCAAGCTCCCCTCGCAGACGCGATGTCACGTTCTCTGCACTCGCTCTGTCCCGTTTCTACAGGGAATCTGAGCCCCGACTCGCTCCAGCGGCACACGGCCATTAGCTGGTGGCAGGCAGACGCCATTCCTGCTCCTCGCCGACAGAGGAGAGCCGTCCCCTGCCAGGCAGCTCAGCAGCCACGCTCCCGAACCGGCCAACTGTGCAAACCGAAAAACCACCGCCCCAGTAACCCCCCCCGCCCCATCTACGCACCCACGGGTGCCCACGCACCTTCCCACATCCACGGTCAGGCAGGGGGAGGCTCCCGAGGTCTGCAGGAAAACCGCAGGGGTTCCGCTCCCCCTGGGGATAACAAAATCCCCGGGAACCGGCCAGCTCAGCCCCACGGGAATCAGCAACTCCCCAAAAACCAGCTTGTGGGGCAGAGCGAGCCACCCCGTCGCCTACGCGGCTCCTCGAGGGGTTCATTTTGGCCACGCTCGCCGTGCTGATATAGTCACTGCGACCGAATTAAATGAGATTTCAATACAGGTCACTGCTTAGAGGAATATTTTTAAGCAATGCGGGAGAATTGCCGAAATCCGCTCACTGATAACAGGGGCTGGGTGCTGCTGACCACGGCGGGCCCAGAGCTGGCGAGCGACACGCAGAACTGGGGTGGTGGTCACGCAAAACTGGGGTGGTGGTCACGCAGAGACCATCACATTTGAGCGGGGAGCTACAGCAGCCCAGCCGGCTCTTCAGCCTTGTTGGCTGGCGGGGGGGCTGCAGCTGCACCCCGGCATCTCCCACACCAGAAAAACCCAGAGCAGCGACTCCTGCCCTTGTACCCCCAGACGGGACAAAATCCTCGGCTGGATGCTCCCAGGAGGCTCCACCACAGGACGGGCTGCTCCGATCCCTCCCCCCTGGCCACGGCTGGCTCCCACGGAGGCCAGAAAGGATTTTGGGCAACTGTTAATCCCTTCTGGCTACCAGCAGTGTTTGATGTACCCCAGACGTTCTCACTCTCCGCACAATTACCCGATCTCGATGGAGATCTCACCAGGAGCAGTTTCTCAGCTCCCCGAGTTAAAGGCTTTTTGCCCAGGGCGTCACTCCGCTGCATCCCCCGCACAGGCTGATGCTCGCAGCCAAAACCTTCAGCCCTTGGTGCTTCCTTGGAAGCCACGCCAAGGCTAACGTGGCAGCAGCACCTCACACCAGAACAAGTTTGTCCCCTAAGACAAGCACGGAAGGACGGAAACCTGGTTTGTGTCCCGTCCAAACGCGCCATTCAGGCTGAGCCTAAGTCCCGTGTCTGAGCAGCAGCGCCCTGGGCTCCTCCGAGGTGAGCCCGTGGTCCTCAGGTGACCCAAACCCGGGGGAGCAGCCCCAACACAGAGCCCCCACCCTCACAGGGGGGTTTGTGCACCCCCCGGGCAGCACATGGCCCTGACACAGGGCACACACTGCTGGCCCCGCTGCTGTGGCATCTCCTGAGCTTCTCCCTCGCCTGCTGCCCCCGGACCTTTCGCAAGAAGCGGTTGAGAAACGCACAGAGGAAGTTTGAAAGCGCACGAGCATCACCCACCTCTCACCATCCAACCCATCGCTCACTGCTCCCCTCTGCAATCCCGTGGAAAAAACGCCTTCCGTGGGGCAGTGACCTCCCCCGTGTCCCCTCGAGGGTCCCCTGCACTGGGGGGGAGCTGCCCTGCTCGGAGGGGCCAGCACTGGCCCGCCCAGCCCAGCCCGCAGCGAGCCAAGTGCTTCCTCCTCATCCTCCCTCTCTCCATCTGTCCGTCTCCCCACGAGGCACGCACCGTGCCGGCGGGGGGAGAGATGGGGGGAGCGGCTGCTTTGGGGCCCCAGAGCTGCCCCCAACGCCGGAGCACGGTCAGGGCGAGCGACACGGGAATTGCTCAACCCCACGGCACGTTTCTTGGTTGCAGCGATGGGGCCTCAGAGCAACATCTGCAAAAGCACCGGGCAGTTAAACCGGGGGGTTAACAGGGTGCAGCCGTGCCCCGCGCACGGCAGGGGCTGTAGCCCCTCGGCACAAGGCTTCTGCCTTCCTGGGGTCACAAGGATTTATCTTTGCGGGCAGCGGGGCCACCTCCGAGAGCCCGGGGCTGGCTGCCGGGCTGCGCACACCTCCCGGCGCCCAGCACGCATCGCCTCCTCGCCGGGCAGCGGCGTGCGAGCACGCTGCCTGCTCCCTGCGCCGAGGGATTTGCAGGCAGGGCACGTGCTGTTGGCCGGTGACGGGCTCCTGGAGGTGCTGCTGCAGCGGGGCCGTGGCTGTGAGGGGCTTTTCTGACGGTGCTGCTGCTCCCCGAGAGCAGCCGGGGAACAAAGGGCTTCGCGCTGCCGCCTGCCAGGAGGTTTCACGGGCAGCTCTCGGGCTCTTGGTCGCTGCAGAAAACCCTGCGTGGCTCTAGGGAACCGCTCAGATAGGACTAAAATGGGGCTTTTTGCGTATTTTTCCATGTGTTCTGCCGTGAGCCGCCCCGCTACGTTAGAGCCTGTCACACACAGCTCTGCTCGGCCCGATGCCCCCCCAGATCACCCCGTCCAGGCGTCGCAGGAATCCAGAGCAGATGATCTCCACCCCGACGGGCCACGCCAACACCACGGCGCCTTAACGAGACCCGCTCCCCCCCCCCCCCCCCCCGCGTCCCGAGGGGTCACCCGACGGCTCCAACCGCCTGCCCTGCACCCAAGGGCCCCCATGCCAGGGCTGACCCCACGCACCACGCACTCAGAAACACCTTCAGACCCCGGCAGCAGCGCGCAGGGCTGTGCCCCCACCCCCCCAATGGGAAAACACAAAGGGGAAGTTGATAGAAAACCCCAGAATATGCAAGTTAAAAAAATGCAAAGTTTCCACTGAAGCTCCTTTCCTCCCTTCCCCTTGAATGCAGCTTCTCCCTGCACCCAGCAGAAGGTTAGGGTCCTCCTTCCCCTTTCTGGGTGCTCGTCCCGGGGGGTGGGGGGGCCGGGAGGCCGGTCGAGCCCCCTCTCAGCAGGTATTTGCCAGCCCCACACGCTCACGCCGTGCTCGGGCCCAGGGTCTGGGTGCTGCAGGCACACGGGACACGCCACAATTTCTCACCACAAGCACCGGTTCGGTGCAAACCCCCTTCCCACCTGCACGTTCACCCTGCGGCCCGACGGCAGAATTCTCTTAGACTTTGATTTCAAACCACCCAGAGACGGAGCAGAATCCTTTCGCCGCCAAGATCAAGGGGAACGCAGGTGCTCTGACCCTGTAATCTGCTCTATCCTACGCTCCGGAATTAGCACAGGGGTTTTAGAGCCCTGAAAATCATCACCCGACAGTTCCCATGAAGGTGGCAGCACCCTCGCAACGCAGCCCCGGAGCACTCCCAGCCCCGAGAAGAGGCACGAGCCCAGGCGTCGTGCCTGCGCCTGGTCTGGCAGAGCCTCCCTCCTGTTATTCAATTTAAATCGAGAGCAAAATAATCCCCAGATCTCCCGCCGCGGTGCAAGTTTTCCATCTCGGTGACACATTTTTTTCCCCCTGTATTCCACCTTTTGAAGTATTTGATACCGAACAGATTGCAAGAGGCTGGGGTTTAATTCAGGAGAGGCTGCTTGGATGCTTCCTGATAAAAATAGATTATTTTTTTTTTCTTCTGGAGGAGCCGGGTAAGGAGCTCTGGGATGGCGAGGGGAGGGCTGCGTGCTCCAGAAACAACGTGCAGCTGGTCACTGGCATCCAGAGCCCCCCCGGTCGCTCCTGAAGGAATGGGCCGATGGGCAGGAGAAACCCCAAAATAATCCTGCTGGAATTTCACCTGCAGCGGGAAAACTAACAGGTGCTGCCTATAAAAAGGGCCTGGAATCTGCAGCTCAGGGGTAGCTGCCGGGAGCCGTGCACATCCCAGAGCGGCGCGGGGAGGGTTATAGTAAAGGCTGTATTTTCCATCCATGACATCAGAGGAAGCCTCGGATCACACGCAGCCACCATTTGCGAGCGTCCCTCCTACAGCATGAGCAGAAATTCAGCTCAAAAGCCCCACAACCCGATTTCCTCTTTAGAGGAGGCTCTGGGAAGCGCAGCTCCGGCAAGAGGGTTCTGCCCAGCACAGATTTTGCAACGGGGCTTCCCAGCACCTCGCTCCTCTTTGCCCTACAGAAGATCTCCTGCAGGAGCTTCCCTTTTCCCCTCTGCCTCGGCAGAAGCGCTGTCGGAGCAGCCGCCCACCGGCAGCCTGGGCCAGCTCTTCTGGAGTTTAGGCTTAGTTTGAGCTGTGGCCCAGGAGGATTCACCGCGTACGGGGAAAAATAAAATCTGCACGCTTGCACCTGAAATCAGGGACACAAACCACCTCGCAACCCAGAGCTTTCTGCCCCAGGATGGATCTTTTCCTATGGCTGGCTTGGAAAAAAATGGGGTTCTTCCTCCAAGGCCATGTTTAATCAAACTCAAGAGCTTTGCTTGAGCAATTCTTTCGCGGCAGGAAATCGCAGCGGTTCACTGAGAAGCTGCGCTTGCCGCCAAAGCCTTCTTGGCTTTCAGCAACCGGGAGTTTTCAGCTTGGGGCCAACACTTCTCAGTTGTGATCAGGCAACTGAAAGCAAGGAGTGTTGTGCTGAAAGCATTTGCTTTCTGCTCAAGTTTGAGCTCAACTCTCCGCCCAAGGAAAGCTCCGATGGCGAGGACTCCCAATGGGCCCAACGAGAGCGGTTGCCCCCCGACACGGGACGATGTTTCACCCATGTGGGAGCCCGGGCTGGGCTATTTGGAGCAGGATCCAGCTGGGAGGCGTGAAATTTGGACAGACCAGGCAAAAAACTCAGCAGCAAGATGCTCCTGAAGGTGCATTGCTGTCGCCCCAGGAGGTTTGCACAAAAGCGCCCCGTCTCTCCCCGGAGGTGCAGGCAAGAGAGATTCCTTAGCAAATCTCACCCGAGACAAACGGCACCGAAACGGAACATCCTAGAAAGGAAATATCCTTGAAAGCAGCAGCCACCACAGGGCTTCGTTCCTGGTGGGGCGAGAAACTTCCCACTGCCAGCGAGGGAAGGGAACCGGCCGGGGAGCGGCGCACGCTCTGATCATCCCTTTGCGTGCTGCATCCCCCGGCTTCTCGGAGGGACCGGAGGAGCCACAAGCCCCGGGGAGGTTTTGGGGGGGCCGGGAGCAGGAGCCCAAGTGACTCAGGGCCGGGCTGGGGGGCGGAAGGTGCCTGGGAGGATGGTGCAAACCCACCGCTCCGCTGCTCAACAGTTGGCAGAGCTGATAGAGCTGCACAGCGGCAGGGGAAGGGCAGGGGGGGAGCAAGAAAAACAAGTTCCTGGCAGAGAAGGCAGGCAGAGGCCCCCCCGTTGCCTGCTCTGCCATCTTTCCCCATCTCCTGGCGGCCTCCGAGCGGGAATTTGGGCTGTTTGCAGAGATTTGCCTCTCACATAGCTGGCAAGGGGGTGGTAGCGAATGGGTGGAAACAACATGCCTCTTCACGTCCCTGCCCGATTTCCTCGTCTTGCTGGGAAGGGGAATGTCTGCCTTGAAGTTTGATTTTTGGAGGAGCCAGGATTCCCCCCCCCATCCCCCGGCCTTTGCCGCGTTCTAGGTCATCTCGCCGAAAGGTCAAAGCCAACGCGCGCGGCGAGACGGCACCACGGCACGTACGGGGGGTGTGCGGCGGAGGGGCGGCAGGGAGGAGAGGATGGAAGGGAAAGAAGGGGGAAACATGAAGAAAAAAAACCAAACAAACAAAAAAAAACAAAGCGGAAAAGAGCGGGGTGGAGGCGCGGGGGGAGCGTGGCTTACCTGGGCAGCCGCGCAGGGAGAGCAGCACCAGGCAGGTCAGCAGCCCGGGGCCGCGGGGAAGCGGCTCCATCCTCGGTTGTTTCTGGGAAGCAGAGATTAGAGTGG
This sequence comes from Athene noctua, assembly GCF_965140245.1. Lineage (NCBI taxonomy): Eukaryota > Metazoa > Chordata > Aves > Strigiformes > Strigidae > Athene > Athene noctua. The sequence continues at coordinate 16,091,063 of NC_134052.1, forward strand.
CTTCAGAGCGCGGCTCCGGCTTTGCGCTTTGCTGCTTTAATTATTTTTTTTTTTGGGTTGTTTTTGTTAAAAAAAAAAAAAAAAGAAAAAAAGAAGCAGAATTGCAGCTGGAGAAGGAAATCGCTTTTCTCAGCCCCAAAATGAGGAAGGAGGGCCGGGCTCCCGCCTCCCCCGGGCTGCGGGGAGGAGGACGGGGCGGGGGGGGGAACACACACACACACACACACACACACACACACCCCCAGCGCACACGCGGGGCCGCCGCCGCCCGTGGGCGCTGACCCGGCCGCGCCCCGGGCTCCGCCGCCGCCGCCGCCACCGGGCGCTGACGGGGCCCCGGGCGGGCGCATGCCCCGGTGCGGAGCGGAGCGGAGCCGCGCCTGCCTCCCCGCCTCCTCCCCGCCGCCGTTGCCGTGGTACCGGGGCGGGATGGGGCCGGCCCCGGCTCGGAGACCCCCCCCCCCCCCCCCTCTGGTTTAAGGCCGCTTTGCTGGCGAGGGGGGTGTTGGGGGGGTGCAGCCAGCACCCCCCACCCCGCTCTGGAGCAAAGTTGCTTTTGCAAGGTCACCCCGGTGTCACCCTGCTTTAAGGGGGGGCTGGGGGACACCCCCCACCCCCCCCGCGCCGGTTCCGGGGTGCCCAGGACAGGGTGAAGCAGCAGCTGGGGCAGAGGAAGGAGAAGGTTTGGTAGCCACAGCGCTCGCCCGAGGCTGGGAGAGGGGTGGCTGGGGTCCATCCCCCCACAGGCTCACAACACGTAGCCCAGCACCCCTGCACTGGAATTGGGGTGCTGGGGAGGGAGGGGCACACAGCCTTGGGGGTCCTGAACACGCAGGACACGTTGAGCCCCCCGAGGGACCTCGCAGGGCCAGCGGCACAGTAGCCACAGTGCTTGCCCCGGGCTGCGGGGAGGGTGGCTGGGGTTCCCCCCACACACCCCAGCACTGGAATTGGGGTGCTGGCGGGGTGGGGGCACACAGGGCACATTGTGCCACCCGAGGGACCCGCGGGGCCAGCGGCAGAGGCACGAGCAGCATTTTGGAGGGGCCACGTGGCCGGGCCAGTTCAGCCCCCGAGGACCAGGGCAAGGAGGGGACCCTGGCGCAGCACAGACGGAGGGAGAGGAGGTACTGGCACCCCTCTCGACAAGGGGTGCTGGAGACACCCCCTGGGAGCACGGGGACACCCCTGCAGTGTCCCCTCAGCAGGACCAGCTGCGCAGGAGCCCACGGCAGGGAGAGGCGAGAGCCTGAGGATGAGGCAGCTGCGAGGGGCTGAAGGAGGGTGCCTGGACATGAGCACCCATGGGACAGGTGTCCCTGCCCCCCCCGGACACAAAGTCCTTCCCGGGGGAGGCACAAGGACACGTCCTCCACAGCCGCTGCCTGCTGCAGCTTCTCCCCCCACCCGTGGGCACCTCAGCAAGGCCAGGGCAGGGTCTGACTTGTTCCCCCCGTGCCCCACACGGGCACAGTCACCTGCAGCCAGGGGAGATGCCGGCAGCCCCCAAACCACCCTGCTCCCCCCCTCTGCCCCCCCAGGGACGGGGCAGCCGCTCTGCAGAGCGGGGCTCCCGGCACACCCAGCACCCCCGGCAGCACGGATCCCACCCAACCGCTCCCCGCGGCCGGGCCAGGCCCCAAGGCCGGCACCGGGCGCTGTGCGGTGCCGGGGGACCGGCTGCCGGCTCCCTCCTCCCTCCCCAGGCAGCCGCTGGGGCTGGCAGCTTTATTTAGAGCTTCGCACAAACAAACAGCGAAGATATCTGAAGTGACTTGGCACCATCAATCTGCGCACGGCGTCAGCCTGCGCGCGTTCCCGTCCCCGCCAGCCTCCCCCTCGGCCCCAGCCTCACCCATGTGTTGCATCCAGGCTTAATTTAGCTCAATTTGCTGCTGGGAACCGGGGACCAACCTCCCCAGGCATCTGCACCGCACCTCCCTCCGGGAGCTCCCCCCAGGCCGCTGCTGGAACCTGTGCTCAAGTTCTACTTTAAAATAATTCGTGGCCAGCCCTGCTCCCGGGGAGCCCAGTGCAGCAGTTGTTTTTATTTCCCCTTCGCACAGCTGGCGAGGGTGAGAGTAAGCCGCAGGGACCTCCAAGGAGCCATCAGGTTTGGCCTTTGGCCTTTTGCACATGCTGCACGGCGTGGAAATAAATAATCGCTTCGCACCGGGGATGGGATGTGGGATTAGGAGGGTTTGGCATCCCACCCAGCGCTGGGTCGGGGAGCCGGCACCCTCCGGGGCGAGCAGGTGCCCAGCGAGAGGGAAGGTTCTGGGGATGCGCTGCCGCCATTCACAGCCGCTTTCCTGGTTATTTTTAAATGAAAGCACAGTTCCTGGAGGCCTGGCTGACTTCAGCCTGTCTGGGCTGTTCTCCTGCTCGGCGTTGAAGGTTCAGACAACCTGTTTCAAGGCGATTACAAAGCGGAGACAGCCCGTACGCAAGCAGCCGCCGCAGAGCGCTTGGGAAGGAAAGTTAGAGCTTAAAAAAGCTCTGCAAGAGAAGGTACCACGGCAGAGCAGATGGTGCAGCGTGAGCTTCCCGGGAAGAGCTGCTATTGCTCCCCATTAAGAAGCATATGGGCAGGCTCAGCTGCCTCCCCCCCTGCCCACAGCCCTTCTCCCAGCATCGCAGGGCCCCGCGCGAACACGGCGGGTTTGGAGGATCCACGCCAGGAGGGCGGCCCCTGCCCCGTGGGCTGGCAACGACCCTGGGCGAGAGGAGCACCCTGCTCCTCCTCATGCCCGAGACCGAGCGAGAGCACGGCATTTCGGAGGCTCAACGCCATCATTAGTAGCTGCTTTCTGCACCAAACACCCACGGCGAGCAGGAGGCTGCTGTGCCGCTTGGCAGGGCGGGCAGCGCTGCCAGACTCCCCGTGCTGCCAGCGGGCAGCGCCTGCTCCCGCAGCCTCCTCGTGCTTCGGCTCAAAGCCACGGCTCCCGCAGGGATGACTGGGGAGCCCGGGGCTCCCCGGCTCTGGGAGCCGTGCGGAGGCCAACACGGGGGGCCAGAGCAGCGTTTTGGGAGAGCTTTTCAAGAATAAATTGGTTTTCACCGCTCTGAGGCACAGCAAGGAACTTGCCTCACGCTGCCAGCGCCCTTCTGGGGAAGGCACGTGCTCCAGCTGCTCTGGGCCAGGCTCAGGCACCCCAGCGGGTTTGGGGGGTGGAGGGAGGCTGGGCCAGGGCTCCAGTTCCCTTCCCAGGGGCAGTTTCCAGCTGGAGCTGCCCCTGCTCCCAGCAGGAACCAGTGGCCCAACGTGCTTTTATACTTCCCCATTTCCCGGTGGGCAGCTCGACCAGCTGCACCAATGGCCCCTTCCTCTGGAGGAGGTGGGGATCCTTCCCACGCAGGGACCCCTGCTCAGGGCAGCAGGACCCCATCTCCAGGTCACCCTCTTGTCTGCGCCCAGCACCATCCAACGGGGGCAATTACAGCCCCGACAGAGCGATCCCAGCTGAAAGTCTTGCAGCACTGGTTTTGCCCAGACTGCTCTTTCATCCCGGGATTAGCAGCCTGTCTGATCCCCTCCCAGCACCCATCGCCCACGGGGACGGCAGCGGCTCGCTCTGCTGAAGGGGGATTCGCAGGTGATGGAGATGGGAGAGGCTTCACTGACAGCACCAAACCTGGGCCTATTAATGAGCCACATTTCACTAATGGTGAAGGTGACAGCGGTTCTTTCCCTGCCCAGCACCTTCCCCCTCGGGGTCCCCAGCCCCGCATGGCACAGCGCAGCGAGGAGGCTCCCTCTGGCCTGACCGACCAGTCACATCACACACAGCAGCTGTCCCAGAGGGCTTGTGGGCTCAGTCCAGCTTCAAAACTCAAAGCAGCAAGGAAAGCGTAGGGATAAACATTCAGAAAAACACCAATACTTTGGACATCAGCCAAAAAAACCCACCCTAAAACCAGCACCCGGCAGTGCTCGGGCATGGCTCTGCACCCACAAGCCACCCGCACCCGTGGGAGCCCTCCACAATCAACCCAACCACCACATCGCGTGGCCCTGTCCTGGGGAAGCTCCCAGCCAGCTGGTTGTATCCTGGCCCAGCCCCAAACACAACCCAGCCCCCGAGAGGTGCTGCTTTCGCAGCTCACCACCACAAAACCAGGTGTGTGACCACATCAGAGCCGCGCCTGGCCCCAGCGCCCACACCAGGTCTGCTCCGGTGCACGTGAGCCCACACAGCCCCAAAGCACCACAGGCACAGGGCTGGGCACGCTCACCCCATCTCCTCCAGCTCCAAAGACAAATTTTGAGACACCCCCCCCCTCCAGCCTACAAGGCAGGTGGATGCATCCTACAGCCCTCGCACCTCTCCCCACCGCCCCTCCGGGTTCAGAGTCAGCGCCCTCACAGGGCTTTAGCTGGAAGAAAACCACACCAATGCCTTCTAAAGTCGGTAGCACCAATTACACTGCTGATATTTAGGGCTTCTAGCACAACAAATGGAGCTTCAGCTTCATTAGGTACCATGCCAATTTAATCCAAGACATCCAGTACAGAAGGAGCTTAAATTAGTTTATCTGATGTTAACTTATACCAGGCAATATGTTAACAGGAGGATGGAGAGAAGTGACCAGCAGCCTGTTCGCAAGGAGCAGCACACGGGGGCGGCCGAGCCAGACCGCGAGCTGGGGAAGGGACAAAGGCAGCAGGAGCAGCCCAGCCCTGCAAACACCCATTTAAGACCCCGGGACGTTCATACCTGTCTGCTCACCACAGGCTTCTGCTGCAGCACCCCCCTCCAGGAACACCCTGCAGCTGGAAATAGGGGCACCCAGCCACCCCCTTATGTGGGAGAGGCCCTGGGGGTGGGTAATGAGCTGCAGATGCTTCGTTAAGGCTGTAATTGCTGGAGGAAAGGCAGGGCTGGGCTGTGGGGGCTGTTGTGTGAGCAGCCTGTGCACCGCCTTTGCCCCTGACCTCTTAGGGGGGCTCACTGCCTGTGATTGCTTGGGTCAAGCTTTTATTTAGGGCTGAGCTGAGCCATCTCAGAAATCTCAGGCTGAGCTCTCGGGCCACGGAGGTGCAGATGGCGCTGGGGGAGAGCGGGGACGCAGCGCTCCCCCGGCGTGAGGGATTCACCGAGGAGGCCCCCCCTGCGTGCGCCGCGGCCTCCTCGGGGAGCCGGGCTCCTAACCGCGGCCCGCTTCACTTTCGTGCACTCGAGAGCTCTGCCGGCACCAGCTGGTCCCCTCCAAGCCCATAAAATGACTTTCAGGGAGGATGAGGGGGGGATGCCGGCGCTGCCTGCCCCGCTCTGGCCTTCACCAGGAAGGGGGGAGCGATGCTCCAAGTGCCCCCACGGCATTTATGGGCTTCGGCAGAGCCTGGCCGGCGTCGGATCATCCCCCACCGCCCGTCGAGCGAAAGCAGAAGCCTGTGGCCTTCATGTTTGTACCGTGGCTCACCCATCCCAGGCCTGCGGGCCCTTCCCGGGCCGCTCCCGCGCCCCACAGGCTGCTGCCAGCCGGGCAACTCGCCCGGGCTTCCGTAACGCAGCCCAGCGCGCTCCCGAGCGGGGGAATTCCTCCTGGCTGTGTCCAAGCAGGAAAGGTGGTTTATATCCTGTGCCTGCCCTGGAAGCGGCCCCGGCTGACCTGGAGGCGATGGGCAGAGGGATGGGGGGGGTGTTGGGGTGAAAATGCTGACAGGCTGGGAAAAGCCAACGCCGGGGGGGCTCAGAAGGATGGACCTGCCCGGGTCGCTGCCGGGAGCCTTCCGAGAGCTGTGGCGGCCTTTGTTTGCGGGCAGGATCCTGCCCCTTGCTCTGGAGGAGGATTTGCTGTGGGTGCAGCGGGTGAGCAAAGCCCGAGCAGTCCCACGCCCGAGCAGCCCCCCAGGGTCCCCATCACAGCTCGCTGGGGGGCACAGCGTGTCCCAATCCTGCATCCCTTGTACCAGCCATTGCACAGCTTGGGGGCTGTCGGGGGTATTGGTGCTGGCTGGGGGGCACGGTTGGGGCTCACCCCCCCTCTCATGGGCTCCAGCCCCGGTGCCGTGGTGACAACCGAGCGGTGCCTGCCCCGGGACCCTTCCCAGCCCGGGGTGGGCACGGAGGGGATGCTCAGCCCTGGGAGCAGCGGTGCTGCGGAGGAAAAAAGCAGCAGGGAGGGCAGGCAGGGGCCGGCGGGGAGCTCCAGCCGTGCGGGGCGTGTTTCAGGGCCGGGTGTTAATCGGTGACGGGCTCCTGGAGCTGTCTGAGCCGAAGCCTCCGGAGGGGGATGCTCCGCGCCGCGCTGGCCCGTGGCACCGGTACCCCCATCCCCGCCACGCACAGGCAGCTCCTCCCAACCCACGGCCAAATTTATGTACCGAGGGCTAACGGGAGGCCTCGTCGCGCTGACGCCAGACAAACTCACTTCACCCTCTCAAGCCCCTGCAGCCGTGGCTCTCCCCGACAGTCAAGTCCCTGCCAGAGCTACTGGTGGTTCCCCACATGGGATGCAGCCCATCCTCCTCCGCTCTTAACTCGGGGGCTGGCAGTGCCATGCTCATCCCGGGGCCTGTGCGGGACAGCCGGGAGGCCGAGGGCTCCTGGGGTGCTGTGGGCGGGTGGGTGGGGTGCAGGTTGTGAGGACTGCGGGTGCCTTTGAGCCCACAGCCCCCTGGCACGATGCTAGAGAAGACCTTGGCCTCCCCTTGGCGTTACCGCTTAGGACCATGGTGGGGTGAGGAGCCAGGCCGAGGGAGGAGCGATAACATCTCAGTTTTCTTCTGCCTTTTTTTTTTTTTTTCTGCATCCTCTCAAAGTTCTTTGTTGATTGCAAATTGTTATCATGAAAGCGCATCCAACACTGCAATAGCAGATAATGCTCCGCGCGCTCCCAGGCACGGCTGCTGTAACTCGTTGCAGCCTGGGCTGCCTGATAAAGTCCTGCGGCAGCTGCAGATGAAAATAAAAATGCTAACGTGGGGGGATTGATCATCTTCAGCTATCTCAGCCCATCGCTTCCTGCTCGTCAGAGCTCTCGCTGGAGGCACCGGGATGGCTGCGGGACTCTAAACCCAGGCTTGGGCGGGAGATTTGTGCTGTTGGACCTTGGGCCGCGCACTCGCAGCTCTGGAGCTGGGGAGATGCCTCAGGGAAGGGCCGAGGGGGGCACTGGGGTGTGGGGGAGCTGTACAACCCTACGTCACCCCGTACCGAGTGTCAGTAACGAGGGTGCTGAGATAACGGCGTGGCTGGCAGCGAGGGCTGCTCCTGAGGTTGTCTGCAAAAGTGCCGTGTCTGACGCGTTGCAGAGGAAACGGCAAGTGCGGGGCGGTTGGGATGCGGGGGGGATGCACCCCCTGAAACGGCCTGACCCAGCCCTGGAGGGGGGTGCTGCTGCCTCAGCCAGTCCCCAGCACCGCCAGCGCCGTCCCCAGCCCTGACACTGGGCTGTCCTGGTGGTGGCTGTCCCCACGCTGTCCCGGTGGTGGCTGTCGCCACACTGTCCCTGCAGCAGCCTCGCAGCTCGGGGACCACTGGGTGCCAGGGCTCAGGGCTGTTCCCTTCACCCCACTGAGACCAGGCACACCCACACTGTGGGACCCAGCACTCCCAGTGCCGCGGGGCCGGGGCCATGCTGGTCCTGCTGCTGAGAGCTCTAAGAAAATGCTTCTGCAAGGGGTTTGTGTTGTTTTGTCAGTTGGTTTTTTCGTTTGTTTTTTAAGATGAAGGTCAACAAAAAGCAGGAGGATTAATTCCAGCTCTGGGAGATCCACCACACTCCTGGTGACTGCGTCGGTCCCAGGGGTCTGGCGTGGCCCTGACCAGGAGCTGCAAATCAGAGCTGCAAAATGCTGCCATCCTGCCCCGGAGCTGGACCTGCGGGACCTGGGGAGGGGGATCAGGGATTTAGAGGGTCTGTGCGATGTCTGACAGGTCTAGAAAATATGGCCTGGGATTCTCTACCAGCACCGATGACCAGAGACATCTGAGCCGAGCCACACATCAGCACCAGCTGGTATCTGCTGGTGGAGGGGGGTGCACGCACAGGGGCAGCCCGTTCTGGGCGTGAGCGTGTGTGTTTGTGTGTGCACGCGCGTGTTTGCATGTGCGTGCACACACGTGTAGTAACGACAGCCCTGGGATGGGGCTGTGGGTGCGTAGGGGGCCACTGGCCCGGTGGCGCTGCCCATCCCGTGTGCCAGGAGGGAACCCGGAGAGCCGACAGCAAAGCATCCACCCCGCGCCACGCACGAGGGATGCTGCAGCCCTTTGACAGCAGCTCCTGGCTGCCAGCATTAATGATATCCACCCAATTAGCCACCGCCAGCTCTGCCGGGCCCCGAGGATTAGCAAACGAAATCATCATCCCACAGCATCAGCGGTTAACGCTGCTAATTAGTCGTGGCGTGAAGCCGAACCCAAACGCTAACCGGGCGCAGGCAGCGCTGCGGGCAGGGGGCTGCTGCTGCCCGCCCGGCCGCGGCCTCCCCCGGCTCCTGGAGACAGGAGCTGCTTATGGAGAATTTGCCGGGCTCAAGGATACATTATTTTTACACGTTGCCATAGTTACCGATACCATTATAAAATTAAGCCCGAACCTCGCGGAAGAAGTGGATCTATCGGCAGGGATTATTTTAGCGAACGCGCTGCTGATCCCCCACGGTTCTCGCCCCCCGGCCGGCAGCGTGAGGGGAGCCCGGCCGGGACGATGGAGCTCCCGGGCCGAGGCTCTGCGGGGGCCGCATCCTGCTGAGGGCCACGTCGCCGAGCCGAGGCACCGGGCAAGCTGCCGGGGCACCGGGCTCGCCACCGGCGCCGGCACAGCCCCTCCGTGCTGGCAGCACCGCTGGGCACGTCCGGGGCGAACAAAAGCCCACTGAGAGCGCGCTTTCAGCCCGCTCCATGGCTCCCTCCCGCAGCGCCTGCTTTCCCCCTTCTCCTGCTTCTCTAAATATTTTTTCCTTTCCCTGCACTTCTCCTCAGAGGGGCACTTGTGCCGGGCTCGGGGCGCTGCCAGCGCCGGGGCTGCTGCCAAGCACAGTTGGGCTTTAAGGTCACTGCGTGCCGGGAGGAGCAGGGAGGCCCGGGGACCCCACAGTGTCCCGGCTGATGGGGACACCCCGCACTCCCCTCGGCAAGGGGAGCACCCCAAAGGGTTTCTCCAGCCTGAGCAGCAGCCCCCAGCTTTTTTTCCTGGATAAAATTCACTGGAGCATCCCCAGGAGCGTCGGTGCAGGCACGATGCACATGTGGGTGTCGGGGGAAGCAGGACCACTCCAATGTGCCAGCGGATCCAACATGAGGAGCCCTGGGCACCCCCAGGGCAGGCAGGACACCCCCCTGCCCCCCCAGGACCCTCTCTCGGGTGCTGGCAGGACCAAGCACCGCAGCTGGATCCGCCCTCCCGTGCCGGCGCTGGAGGGTGATTGTCCCTGAGCAAACACCGAAAGCACAAAGTGAGTCTTTCTTAAGCACTGGATGTTCCCGTTCATCCCACGGTCCTGGAAATCCCTCTTTAATCATTGCCAGAGTCTTGGCCTCCACGATATCCTGCGGTGAAGGAATGCACAGGCCAAAGGAGTGTTGGGCACAAAGAGTTTCCTTTGAAATGTGTTTGACACTTTCATTTTCATCGCCTGCTCCCTCTGCCTGCGATAGAAGAGATGGGGAACGGGCAGAGGGCAGCCCCCCATCTGCTCCACACCCCGTCGGCTCCAGGGATTTAATGAAAATGATTCCAGGCCAGGCAGAGAGATTTCCAGTAGCAATAGCTGCAATGGCACAACCTCCTATTAGACACCAGAGAATCCCCACAGACGAGCAACATCTTCCAAGCACCTCCACCTGTTCTCAGCTTAAAGCCCCGGATCGCAGCCCGGGGGTCCCAGTTCACTTCCCCGTGGCCGCAGGGCCAGGCTGCGGCGTGGGCACGGCCGGGCAGTGCCTGGTAGCCCACGTCCTCCCCGAACTCCCTGGGGGGGCCCGCGGGGTCCCCTGGGGCCATGGGGCGACTGTCACCGGGGCTGTGCCGGGGAGGGGGGGCTGTGAAATCTCTCCTGTGCTGGCGAGAGCCCTCCCTACATCAGGAACCTGGAGGGGGGGGGACGAGGCTGGCAGCGAGGCTGCGGCACTGAAACAGTTCCTATGACAACCCCAAATCCCAGACCTGTTTATCCCCTTTAATAAAAATCCACAATAACCGTGAAACCGGGGAATAAGATTCAATAAGTAAGACGCAAAATAAATCAGGAACAGCGTAAAGCATGTCACCGTTTTCCTTCGGCTTCATTCTCTGCTTTCCAAAGAGAAACCTGAGAACGGAGCTGCGAAGGGCGAGCTGGCGGGGTTGGGATGGGTGGGAGCGGGGTCCGGCCGTGCCGCGCCCCAGGGGTTCTCCCTCCAGTTCCCTCTCCCGGCAGGAGCGTGGCCCCGGGGGTCAGCGGGCACAGGCGAGACCCGCGTGGCATTTCTTGGGGACAATCAAAGTGTCTCTGAAACCCTCTCGCCCTTCCCAGCCCCTTCAAAGCACCCCAGATGTTCCTCCAGCTCCTCGTGCTGCTCCCTGCCAGGTGTCCTGGCACAGCGTCCCCGCGGCATCGCCTGGTCCCCACGGCAGCACGGGGTCCCCATGGAATTGTGCGGTCCCCACGGCAGCATGGGGTCCCCATGGAATTGTGCGGTCCCCACTGAAATTGTAGGGTCCTCATGGCACCGTGGGGTCCCCATTGGAATTGTGGGGTCCCCACGGCATCACGGGGTGCCTGTGGCATCGTGGGGGCTCTGTGGGGGTCTCTGTAGCATCGGATGCTCTCGGACCCGCGATTGTTTGGCTAATGCTGATGCGCAAAGGGACAGGCCTGGGGATGGGCTTGTGGCCACCACAGGCCCAGAGTGGCAAGGCCAGGGCTGGGGCCAGGGCTGGACCAGAGCAGGAGCACAGGGGGGGTTTGGACAGAGACAGCCACAAGCCAGGCCCCTGCCTGAAGCCGCTGCCCTGTAGGCTGCTGAAGGGACGAGCTGGAGCAACGCCGGCTCGCGGGAGACACGCTGGCCCCTGGGCACCCGTCCCTGTGCGAGGCACTGCCAGGGCTGGGGGGGCGCTGCCAGCGGGGGGTGTCTCTGCTTCTCACCATGGAGCTGGAGCATCCCAGGGCAGGGCATGGGGCGTTTATCCCCGTCTCTCCCCTTTTCCCCTTGCTCAGCCCTGGCTCCAGCACAAGCTCAGCTTTGTGCTGCTGCCCTGCCCAGCGCTGCCAGCCCACGCCTGTCCCCCAGGACACCAGGGAGTCACCCAGATCCCCCCACTTCAGCCAGGCCCACGCGCCAGCTCAGACCGTGGCGTTAATTAAATCACCGCTCCCCCTCCCCTCGCTGCCGGGCCGGCCTCCTCCATCAGTCACGCTCTCCGGACTAATTGCTTTCTGTTATTTCATGTTTTCCACCAGAGGCTCGTGCTCCCTCTTGGCTCCTGGCACAGCCCACGCCTCCCACGCTGGCTCCCCGGCACGGCACGGCACGGCACAGCTCACTGCCACAGCTCACTGCCACCCCAGCAGCCCCTGCCAGCCCCCAGCGCCTCCAGCAGCCATTTCCCACGTCCCAGGACAGAGAGCGGAGCAGATACTGGAGCAGCCCCCGAGCATCCCCCGGCCCTTCCCCAGCTCCCTGCCTCTCCCCAGGGCAGGGGGGTCCCTGCAGACCCCCCCCCATGGCACAGCCCAGCCGAGCCTCTCCCCAGCCCTTTTGCCTGGCTTTGCCATCCCACAAGGTCCCAGGACGGAGCTCGCATGAAAAAAACCCCAGATAAACCCCCACAACACCCACACGCCAGGAGCTTCTCACCGTGGCCAGCACCCGCCACCGCGGCCTCATCCGTCCCGCTGCACCCGTCCCGGCACGGCACCGCCCTGGCGTGTCTGAGCACGGGGTCCAGCACCGGGACACAGCCCAAACCCCGGCTGGGACACCGGCCCCTCCCCACCACCTCTGCTCCGCGCCGTGATGGAGTCACCTGCGGGCAGGAGGAGCCCGGCGGGCACCAGCATCACCCCACGCCCGCCACTGCCGCTCTCACCAGCACCCGTCTTTCTCGCTCGAGCACCCAGCAGGACGTGACGCTCAGCGGCACCAGGAAACCACCACGGACGAGCAATAAACCCCTGACCCCAGCGTCACCTGGTGCTGCCCCCCAAGTGAAGCACTGTCCCCCAAGCCAGGCGCTGCCCCCCACGCCAGGTGCTCCCCAGAACACTCCTACCTTGAGTCTGCGCTTGGGCCCTTGTTTGTGTTTTCACTGCCAGCACCCGCGGGCTGGTGGCTTAAAGGATTTTCCTATAATAACAACCAAATCCCTCTCCTGGGCCCTAAGCCGCAGCCCTGGGCCCTTCCCGGGGTCCAGAGCGCTCCGCGGTGCTGCTCCGCTTGGCATGTGCTTGTATCACCCTGGATTTCCCCCCTCCTGGCCCAGCCCAGTGCTTAAAAACCCCTAAATCCCCTTGAATTTCATTTCCCCTTATCTGCGAGGTCTATCCCCAGTTTCGGTCTCACCCACATACTTCACATGACCCTGAGGTGAGCTTTGGCCTCCTCCCCGCGCAGAGCCTGGGCAACCCCCGTGTCCTGCTCAGGGCCCCCGCCTCGGCCGGGCAACGAGCCGCTGCCCGGTGTGGCCGTGGCTCCGCTCGGGACCCGGCGCTGGCGGAGGCTTCACCCCGGCACCCCCATGCCACAGCCCCTCGCTGCTGCTGGGGCTGGTGAGCTGCCCCCCAAGAAAGAAATGACCCCAAACTGTCCCCAGGGCATGTCCCTCAGAGCAGGGGATGCTTATTCAGAGTCATGCAAATGAATTTTAGCAGCGGTTCTTCTTCCCCCGTAACAATTCTCTCCCCGAGAGGATCTCTGCTGGCAGACACGGCTCCGCTGCGTACACGCACGCTGCTATTTCACGCTGTCTTGTTTCACTTCTCTTTTTTGATTCCACAGTAAAAAAGTAGATAAAGTTGGAAACCGACAACTGCAGCAGCTTTCAAGGTTGCGGGCAGCAGCAGCGGCAGAAGCAGCAGGTTCCTCTGCCTGAAAAGTGTGTTTGGCCCCCAGCCCGTGCCCGCAGAGGGGGGCGTTTGCCGGTGGCGGTGCACGGTGCGGTGCCACGGGAGGGTTCACGTCACGCCGGGGTGCACCCGGGGGCTGCAGCGGCGGCTGGTGTGGAGTGTGAACCCCGCGGCTTCCTGCTCCCCCCCCGAGGTGGGCACTGCACGCCTGCACGGAGCAGAGGTGCCTGGAGCAGGGGACGCACACGGAGCAAGAGATGTGGCTGAAGCAGATGTGCGCGGAGCAGGGGATGAGCATGAAGCACAGATGTGCACAAAGCAGATGTGCATGTCTGGAACAGACACACGGAGCAGGGGATGGGCGTGGAGCAGCCGTGCACGAGTGTGCAAGGAGCAAGAGATGTGCACGGAACAGATGTGTGCGGGGCAGGGGATGTGCGTGAAGCAGATGTGCACAAAGCAGATGTGCACGGAGCAGGGGATGCGCGCAGATGTGCATGAGCAGATGCGCATGGGCTGGCTGGGGCGGCAGCAGCAGGTGTGCACGGATCGGGGAGAAGGGGGCCAAGGGCTGGCGGCTGCCCTGGGTCTGACAGAGCCTCGGGAGCCCCGTTGCCAGGCGCCACGGCGGGGAGGGCAGGGACAGGCTGGGCCTCAGCCCACAGAGTGGCACCGAGGGCCGTGCCCGGGAGCTGCCCCGTGCGCGGGGGGAAGATGCAGGTTTCGGGGGGGGCTGCCCAGGGGCAGGGTGGGGGGTGGGAGCTGCTGGGGGGCTCAGCACAAGCCTGGCAGCAGCACGGGGTGAGCTGGCAGGGGGCTGCGGGGGGCACAAGCCTCCCAGGCCGTTTGCTGGTGTTAATTAGGAAGGGCTCGGTGCGGTGACAAGGTAACACAAATTAACACAAATTACAGACCTGCCGAGCCAGGAAAGTGCCAGCGGTGGCCCGTGCTGGTGGAGACAGGTGTGTGTGAAGTCCTCCCGGTGCAACCGGCACCGAACAGCTTGCCCAGGGCCTCGTGGCCCGATCCTGAGCTCGAGATGGCCGCTGGGTGCTGGGAGAGCTGCTGCCCAGCCCCGGCAGGTCCGTCCCTGAGCCTCACCCGGCGCCGCTGCTGCGACAGGAATGAATTTGAGGAGCTTTGCCAGCTCCGAGCGCGGCCGAGCTTGGGTGGGGCTGCGCCATGCAAAGAGATCCACTTCTTTATTGTGCCCTGCGGAACCGTCCCTGCTTCCTCCCCCGAAAAGGGCTCTTCGGCCTTGCAGGCTGCGGTGCCACACGTCACTGGGCAGCGACCCTGATGCTGGCGTACTCGGTGCAGGCTGCGCCAGGGCTCCTGCCGCGCCGCGGGGCCGCGGGCAGGGGCTGCAGATCCGCGTAGTGGATGTTGTTGTCCTCTTTGCTGCTTTGCTGCAGAAGGGCACGCAAACGGTTAACGCCGTCACTAGATAACTCTTGCAAAAATAACCCTCCCGGGAGGTTCAAGCTGGGCCAGGGCTGCAGAGACAGCTCCGTGCCGTGGCGCAGAGCGTGGCAGGACCGGTGCTGACCCAACGCCCACCCTGGCCCTGGAGATTTGAACTTCGGGGCTTCGGCTTGGGACACTCTTCCCCAGAGTCATGGCAAACTCTTACCTGGCTGGGCAGATGCGAGGTCTCTGCGTCCCGGATTTCACTGCTGGGGGAAAGGATGGCTGTCAGCGCTAAAGGGTGCTGGGCCCCCTCTCCACCCAGCACAACGCTCCTCAGTTCCTGTCCTGACTTCTAGCCAGGCTCTGTGGCACGTGGCTGCACGTGATGCCCGTGCAGAAGGCAGAGGAGAGGGACAAGATGCTGTCTGTGTGCCTGGGCCTGGCTCAGACGCCGCGGTGGGGGCTCCAGGGAGCTCCCCACCACGCGCTGCCGTGAAACGCAGAGAAGCAACACAGTGCAGTGATGGGCCTGCGAGTAAAGGACCTTTTCTGGGGAAAATTAGTGCTCTGGAGGGAGAGGAAACCAGGATAAGGTAGGGGGATAAAGTGGTTTGCAGAAGAGGTGGTGGGTACAAACCTGGGGGTGCTGGGGGTCCCTCCACAGCACCACGGAGGGATGGGCAAGAAGCTGCCTGGTGCTGCCGGCCCAGCCAGGCACTGGCTGTCTGCCTCACCTCTGTGCTTCCTCCTGTACATGCAAAAGGCGATGAAGAGGCCGAGGAGGAGGAGGAAGAAGAGCATTACAGCTGCAGCCACCATGCTGGGAACCAGGGCAGTGTCTGTGGAGGTACAAAGCAGAACGGGGAGAGGGTGGTGGGTGCGTGGCAGCGCCGGGCACTGCTGTGGGCAGGGGCAGGGGGGGCGTGGGATGGGGTTCTGGGGAGCAGCGTCCTGCTGGGCTGGCACTCACTGTGCAGGGACACCTCCGTGCCCTTTCCATGCCGAATCACCTCCTCACCACGCAGCGACTTGCTGAACTTGACACAGTAATAGGTGCCGGCATCCTCGGGGCGAACATCGCCGATGCGGATGCTGAAATCTGAGTTGGACCCACTCACGACCCTCGTCACGCGGGGGAAGGAGCCCGTCTGCTCATAAACAGTCTTGTTGCCGCTGCCCCAACCCTTCAGCCACTTCACGGGGCCGACGGGACTGTCCCCAAACGTGTTGCAGGTCAGGGTGAGCGTGTCCCCCGCTGTCACCAACACCTTGTCCTGGGGCTGGTGCAGCTCGAAGCCCTGATCCGTCTGGGCACCCACACCTGGGGACAGTGACAGGAGGGTTTGGGGTGCGCGAGGGAGCGAGGCGAGGGCTCACCCCAGGCGGGACGGGCAGAGCAGCCCCCCCTCGCTCTGAGCTTGCAGCAGCTCGGCTGAGAAATATCCCTGGATATGTCAGAGACAAACCGCAGGCACCGGGAGCGGGGGCAGCCAGGTTCAAAATTAATAAGGAGCGAATTTGCATGCCCTGTTATGTCGTTAACAGGAGGTGCCGCGGGTGCTCGGGGTCCTGCAAAGGGAGCCAAGGGGAATTCCTGGGAGGAAAAACTCCCGAGTGCTGTTAAACATTAACGCCGCACTCGGGGCAGCGCGGTCAGGGCCACCGGGGCGCTGCGAGGGGTTCACAGTCCGGGCCATGCGCTGCCAGCCAGGAGCGGCTCCGGGCAGGGATGGGCAGCCCCGGAGCCGAGCACAGGCCCCCAGAATCCTCCTGTCCCCAAATCCTGTCCCCAAGCCCCTCCTGCCCCTGAATCCTTCCTGTCCCAAACCCCTACTGTCCACAAGTCCTGTCCCCAAGCCCCTCCTGTGCCCAAATCCTGTCCCCAAACCCCTCCTGTCCCCAAATCCTGTCCCCAAACCCCTCCTGTCCCCAAATCCTGTCCCCAAGCCCCTCCTGTCCCCAAGCCCCTCCTGGCCCTGAATCCTTCCTGTCCCAAACCCCTCCTGTCCACAAGTCCTGTCCCCAAGCCCCTCCTGTCCCCAAATCCTGTCCCCAAGCCCCTCCTGTCCCCAAATCCTTCCTGCTCCTGAATCCTTCCTGTCCCAAACCCCTCCTGTCCACAAGTCCTGTCCCCAAACCCCTCCTGTCCTCAAATCCTGTCCCCAAACCCCTCCTGTGCCCAAGCCCCCCGCTACCCTCGGCACTGGCTCGGCGCTGCACCCCCCCCGGAGCTCGGCGCTGCACATCCCACTCTCCTCGCCCCCACCACCCCTGCGCAGCCCAGAAAAAGTGGTCGGAGGAGGAAACACCCCCAACACCCCCCCCCAGCCCGAGGTTGGTGTTTTATCTTTGCCGGCTGCGGCGGGTGAGCCTCTCTGCCGCTGTACCCCCGGGGTCCCCCCACCCCGGGGCAGCAGCAGCCGCCAGCGGGGCAGGGAAGCCGCAGAGGTACCGGGGTCCTTCCCCCCCCGACCCCCCCGCCGCTCCGGACTCACCGGGGAGCTGCAGCGGGACGAGGCTGAGCTGCCCGAGCAGGAGCTGAGCCGCGGCAGCGGTTGGCCAAGCCATCGGCACTGCCCCGGCTTCGGGCTCCGGGAGAAAGGAAAAGGAGAAGCTGCGCAGGAAATGGAGGCGAGCGGGCGCGGGTTAACGCTTTTGGTGCCTGGCGGGGGGCAGCGGGGGAGCCGGCCCGCAGCTCCGACGGGATCCTCCCCCCCCCCGCCCCGCCAAGGGCATCCCCGAGGGCAACGCGCCCCGAGCCCGGGGGGCTGCGCTGGGCAGCGGCGGGGTGGCAGCTCTGCCCCCCGGTTTGCCTGCAGGGGGGCTCAGGAGGAGCCCTGGGCCGCTGGCCCCGAGGAGATGCCAGCCTGTGCCCCAACCCTGCTGGGCCGACACCCCCGGCCACGCGGGATGGATTGGGGCCCCTCGTGGGGGTTGCCCAGTGCTGGTAGCCATGGCTGTGGCCCACGGGGAGAGCGGGACCGGCGGGTCTGGCGAGGACGGGGCCCGTGACACAGGGTGGCGTGAACGCTGCGGGGACTGGCTGCGAGTTAGGCAAAGGGTCCGTGGAGGAACTGGGCAGGCGGGAGGCCCCTTCCTTCCCCTTTGCTAGGAGAGAGCCCAGCAGCCTGCCGAGCCCCAGCTGAGCTGAGCCCGGCTAAGCCGAGCCCAGCCAAGCCAAGCCATCGAAGAGCAGGACATGGGAATCCCCACGGCTCCGGCGCCCCGGGCGCTGCCTCTCGCCTGCCTGGTGCTGCTCCTGCTCCGGAGAGCCCCGGGTGAGTGGGGGCCCCCCAGGGCCCCAGCACCTTTCCCACGGCACACTCCCCCCCGCTGCTGGCAGGGCAATCCTTCCCCGTGCCCGCTGGCATCTGGGGCTCTTCTCTCGCTGCCTCCCTTCCAGCTCACTTTTATCCCCAGCCAAAGAGTTTGTTTTTCTGCAGCACGTCCTGGGTGCCCAAGGCCTTCCCTGTCCCGCAGTCCCTGTCCTGCAGTCCCCGTCAGTGCTGATGGCCCCAGGGGGTGAGGGACAGGGACGTCTCTCTGTCCCCTGCTCTGGGCTCGGGACTGGGGGTCTGGCGATGCCCCGTGCTGTGTCCCAGTTCCGGGGGACCCTCCTCAGCCCCAAACCCTCCTGTTGCTGTCCCCAGGTGTGGGTGCCCAGACACGTCAGAGCTTCAAGCTGCACCAGCCCCAGGACAAGGTGTCGGTGGCAGCAGGGGGCACGCTCACCCTGACCTGCACCGTGTCTGCAGACGGTCCCCTCGGCCCCGTGAAGTGGCTGAAGGTCTGGGGCAGCAGGAACGAGACTGTTTATGAGCAGACGGGCTCCTTCCCCCGCGTGACGAGGGTCGTGAGTGGGTCTGACACAGATTTTAGCATCCGCATCAGCGATGTTCGCCCCGAGGATGTCGGCACCTATTACTGCGTGAAGTTCCGCATATTGCTGGGTGGTGGTGAGGTGTTTCGGCGTGGAAAGGGCACGGAGGTGTCTGTGTACAGTGAGTGGAGCTCCTTGAACTTCTACCGGTGGGAAGTGGCCCTGCCAGGTGCAGCCCCTGGCACAGCCCAGCCTGGTGGGCTCTGCTTGGGGCGAGCGGGGATGGGGAAGGGGCTCAGGGGCCAGTCCCAGGAGGGGGTCCCATGGTGGGGGAAACCAGCAGAGTCAGAGGCAGTCGAGCAGCCTGAGGCCATGTCTCCAGAAGCAGCTGTGCCACAAGCCTGCTGCAGGGCTCAGGGGGGTGCATCCTGGGCTCAGTGATGCACATCACTCCGGCGAGTATTTGGGGCTCTTCTCTCGCTGCCTCCCTTCCAGCTCACTTTTATCCCCAGCCAAAGAGTTTGTTTCTCTGCCACAGGTCCCGGGCGCCCCGGGCCCTTCCCTGTCCTGCAGTCCCCGGCAGTGCTGATGGCCCCAGGGGGGAGGGACGGGGACATCTGTGTGTCCCTTGCTCTGGGCTTGGGGCTGGGGGTCTGGCGATGCCCCGTGCTGTGTCCCAGCTCTGGGGGACCCTCCTCAGCCCCAAACCCTCCTGTTGCTGTCCCCAGGTGGGCGGCCCCCGACAGATCGAGGTTTCGAGCTGCACCAGCCCCAGGACAAGGTGTTGGTGACAGCAGGGGACACGCTCACCCTGACCTGCAACACGTTTGGGGACAGTCCTCTTGGCCCCGTGAAGTGGCTGAAGGTCTGGGGCAGCAGGAACGAGACTGTTTATGAGCAGACGGGCTCCTTCCCCCGCGTGACGAGGGTCGTGAGTGCGTCTGACACAGATTTCAGCATCCGCATCGGCGATGTTCGCCCCGAGGATGCCGGCACCTATTACTGTGTCAAGTTCAGCAAGTCGCTGCGTGGTGAGGAGGTGATTCGGCGTGGAAAGGGCACGGAGGTGTCCGTGCACGGTGAGTGGGGCTCCCTGAGCTGCTCCTGGTGAGCACCAGCCCTGCCGGGTGCAGCCCCTGGCACAGCCCAGCCCGGTGGGCTCTGCTTGGGGCGAGCGGGGATGGGGAAGGGGCTCAGGGGCCTGTCCCAGGAGGGGGTCCCGCGGGCCATCATCCCTGGACACATCCGTGCCCCCGTGGCAGACCCCTCTCCCCAGTCTGAGGGCCCCACGCTTCTCCCCACAGCCTTACCCACCCTCCCGGTCGTTTCCAGTCCCAGCCACGGCGCGGGGCCGGGGCAGTCGGTGCCTTCCACCTGCGCGGCCGGAGGGCTCCTCCCCAGACACGCTCACGTCCCCTGTCCCCTGTCCCCACAGGTGGCGCGACCCTCCTGTCCAGCCCCATCCTGTGGCTCGGCATCCTGCTGGAGAAGGGGCTCCTCGGCGGCCTCCTCGTCTTCCTCTTCAGTCGCAGGAGGCCGTGAGGAGGGGAACACCAGGGCCGCCCCATCCCGCTCCATGGCGGCCCCGGGTTCCTCAAGTCGCGGTGCCGGGAGCGGCTCCCGGGGCTCCGCCGCCACCAGCTTTCTCGTGTGTACCTGGAAATAAAGGGGCCGGGATGCACAGGCTGTCCCGGGCTGCTCCGCGCCTCCGGGCCCCGGGGCCTTCGCGCGGCGGGGGGAGCTGGGGGCAGCGGGGAGCCCCTGCCGGTGTCCCCGGGAGCGGGGTGCCTGCACGGGGTCCCAGTGCGCGGTTCCGCTCATACCGGTGCCTTGTTCCGCTCATCCCGTTGCCCGGTTCCGCCCGGCCCGGTGCCCGGCCCTGCCCATCCCGGTGCCCGGTTCCGCCCATCGCGGTGTCCAGCTCTGCCCATCCCGGTGCCCGGCCCCGCCCGGCCCGGTGCCCGGTTCCGCCCATCCCGGTGCCCAGCTCTGCCCATCCCGGTGCACGGTTCCGCCCGGTGCCCGGCCCTGCCCATCCCGGTGCCCGGCCCTGCCCATCCTGGCGCCCGGTTCCGCCCATCACGGTGCCCAGCTCTGCCCATCACTGTGCCCGGTTCCACCCGGCCCGGTGCCCAGCTCTGCCCATCCCGGTGCCCGGTTCCGCCCGGTGCCCAGCTCTGCCCATCCCGGTGCCCGGTTCCGCCCGGTGCTCGGCGCGGCGCATGGCACCGCCGGGCCGCCGGGGGCCGCTGTGGGCGGGGCGGGGCGGGGCGCGGCGCTCTGGCGCGTTTCCGGCCGGGAGGGTTTGGCGGCGCACGCGGGGCGGGGCGGGGCGGGCCCCGGCGGGGTTTGGGCGCTGCACCGCGGCAAGATGGCGGACAGGGAGGAGGCGCTGAGGGAGTTCGTGGCCGTGACCGGCGTCGAGGAGGAGCGAGCGCGCTTCTTCCTGGAGTCCGCCGGCTGGGACCTGCAGGTAGCCCCGCCGCCGCCCCGCTCCCCCCCGCCGCCTCCGGCCCGGCCCGCTGAGGGGGGGCTCGGCAGCGGGGCCGTGGCCGGGGCCGCGGCCCTGGAGGCCATGGCGGCGGCGGGGGGCAGCGCCGGGCCGGGCGCTCGGTTCCTGCAGGCTCAGGCCTCGCCCGGCGGCCGCTCCCCAGTGCCCGGCCCGTCGCCGGGCTGCGAGGGTCGGGCTCAGCCGGTGCCGCGGCTCCGGGGGCTGGTCGGGGCCGCAGCCCGCGCAGGCTCTCGTTCGCTTGAGCATAAATCATTTCTAGCAGGGGGCGGGGAACCGGGGCTCCGGGCTTTGCCGGGTTTGTGTGGATTTCCCTTGGGCGCTCGCGGGGTCGTTAGTGCCCCGCTGGTCGTGCTGCAGCAGCAGGCCCAGTGCCCCCCGATTAAGGGGGAGATCGGCCGCCACTGACCCGCTCCTGCCTGCCATCGCCCTCAGACGACCCGGCCGTGCGAAACTCTGAGTCTCCTCACGGGTGTCGCAAAAGCAGCGGTTTCAGAGCAGTGGTTTTAGCATAAGCCCTATAGAAATGTTGCAGAATTAAGAGCCTCCTATCAGGGAGGTTGCCCTGGCACGCCTGTGCCGCCGAGTCTCCTACCAAAAAAAGGCCAAACATTAGAAGGTGGCAAAGCCTCGTCCTTGCTGAGACTTCCAAAGTGAGAAATAACACAAAATGCCTTTAGCGTTGATGCGCCTTAAGAGGTCCAACGTGACAGACGCTTCAGCTATGTTATTTGCGCGTGTCTTTGCCGTTGTTGTGGAACGTTTGCTCCCATCCTCAAGCGCTCTCGTGGTGTTCCTCTCCAGATTGCACTTGCCAGTTTCTACGAGGACGGGGGTGACGAGGACATTCTGACTCTTCCCCAGCCGACACCCAGCTCCATATCCAGAGGCACTGCAGCCAGGTGAGGAGGGAGCTTCAGCTCAGCTCCATCTCTTCATCGGCAGCTTGTAAACCTGACAGTGAAAACTATGTAAAAACACAAGCTTTATCTAAAGCATCGACGTGTGTTAATTTTGGGGAGAAATAGCTCTTCATTTACACCTGCTTCACTTCGTAAGGCTCTCTAAAATTTCTGAAAACCTCAGCATCTAGACATTGCAAGCACAGGCGGGATGGCAGAGCTAATCCAAAGAGCGGTTAGGACAACTTGCCTCATTGCTCAGGAAAAGCTTAATTTGTCTTTTGAGGTTAGAAGACAGTCAGTTGGTGATGCATTTGTTTGAGCAGATTGTAACTCCACGGGGAAAATGTTCTGATTTTGTGTGATATCTGATCAAGTTGAGCATTTTACAAAAAGAGATTAATTTTGCCTTACGGAATCCCTGTGCAGTAGGGAAATACTGTCTGGTTTTATAGTTACTGGCTTTATCTTTAAGAAAAAGTGCTTTTGGTTCAGGCTTTGGTGAATAAAGTCCATACTGCAGAAGAACCCTGCTTCAGTTTGGGTCACAGCTCACAGAAACCAGAGGGAAGGGCGTGGAGATGGCCTGTCCTGGGGCCTGGCAGAGACCTGTGCTTGTGCAGGTTTGGAGGTGCCTGGGCCTCCCCCCAGTTGTGCCGGTTCTGTCGGGGCGCTGGCAGAGAGGTCCAGGCGCTCGGGTCCTCACGCGGTGACGCCAGTGCTGACCTGTCGCTTCTCAGAGTAGTGAATCAGACCCGAAAAGTAGAACGGGGTCAACCTCACTGCTGTGTTCAGGAGCCTTCGCTTGTGTGGTTGAAACGTGTCATGAGACTGACTGACTTCTCCGGCTGACTTTTGCAGTGACCATAGAGTAACATCGTTTAGAGACCTTGTCCATGCGCAGGAGGATGATGATGAAGAGGAGGAGGGACAGCGGTAAGTTTTCAGTTCAAGACTTAAACACCCTGTGTGTTTATCCCTGCCCTTTTGTGGTGGCTTCCCACTTGTGTACAGGTTTTTTTAAAAAGCAGATTTAAGTCGATATGAAATTCCTGTAGTGAAAAATCTCAGGTTTGACACGGCAAGGTTGGTTGGTGCAGAGTCTGGGCACGGGCACATGCTCAGCGTGGCTGTGTAAGCACCAGCGTTCATCGCTGAGTTGTGCTGTTGAGAGAAAGCCGGAGGTAGGATGTGGAAGCCCTCGGCTAAAGAGAAGAAAGCCCAGATCGTCATTTGTGGCCATCGAGAATGGAAATGTGGGGATAGCGCAGGGATCGCTTTTCTGTCTGCTTGGGGTTTTGGGGTGGGGTTTTTTTGGTTGCGGTTTTGGGTTTGGGGTTGGTTTTTTTTTCCTGAAGTGCTACTTAAGGGTAATGTAATGGAGTGTGGAGGTGGAAAGAAAAATGTAGGTCCCCTTTCCAATAGGAACATGGTGTCATCTATGATGTCAGCTGTAGGTAGTTAAATACCCTTAAGGTTAACAGGCAAGGCAGATTGAATGGAACTGCTGTAAATTAAGTTGGCTCAGTCTAGGTAGACTGCCTGATCTTTTGCAGGCAGGTGTGAGCTTGCTCTGTGTTACAAGCCATCTGGAAGCTAATAAACCCAATCTTCAAGAAGTGCTTAATTGCACTTCACCAACTGAGCTCTCATTGCTTCCCGTTCAGATCCGTCCTGTCTGTGGTGATCTTTCCGTGTGGCATGAGCGTGTGCCTCCCCTCAAAATACCAGTTAGATGTTGCCCATCTTCTTCCATCTGACAGGTCGGAGACTCGCTGGAAGTCTTGAGCTCAGTAATAGAGCTGGTACCAGCATTTGAAACTGAGCCTTGTCAGTCTGGACTGTTTCACTTGCTAGGTCAAAGAGAGTTATCACTTTATTGCTGTTGATCAGTGAACAGTTTTACAGTAACTGACATAAAAAGAAAGTCTTTGCAGTACAGGAACTTGTAAGTAGGAGATCCACTGGTAGTAGCTAATGTTTGTAGATCCAAGTTGTACAAAAATGACCCTGAATCCTGAGATAAACCTGCTGGGTCCCGTCACATGCATCTCCTGGAGAAGCAGTGGTCAAGCCTTGCCCAGACGCCGTGTGCTTTCCGTTAGGTTTTATGCCGGCGGCTCAGAGAGGAGTGGACAGCAGATCGTGGGTCCTCCGAGGAAGAAGAGTCCCAACGAGCTGGTGGAGGATCTGTTCAAAGGAGCGAAGGAGCACGGTGCGGTGGCAGTCGATCGGACGGCCAAGAGCGGTGGCGAGACTAGCAAGCCTAAAGTGAGGAGTGATGAGTTGTTCTTCCTTCTGTTCCCTGTTTCAGCTCCCACCCTACTGTGGAGTCCTGGAATTCAAAGGACAACTAAGTCTGGGCTCCTCTTAGTGCAGCTCCAATTTGTGTGTTGTCACAGTGGTGGGAAAAGCCGCTTCCTTGTGCCGTATTTATTAACTTGTTCAAGCTGGTCGCTGTGCCTGCAGGACAAGAGATGTTGCTGATGGCACGGAGCCCCCCTGGTCATCCGTGACGGTGGTGGGGAAAGGGCAGCGAGCTGTCTTGAGTTTGTGTCCTTCTGTGACTCCTCTGCCCCTCTCTCTTGCAGCCCTTCGCAGGGGGAGGGTATCGCCTCGGGGCTACTCCAGAGGAGGAGTCTGCTTACGTGGCAGGAGAGCGGAGACAGAACTCCGCTCAGGATGTGAGTATCTCTCCGTTGGGTTCTGTACCTGTCACCCAGGGAGTTTCTCTGCTATAGCTACACAGCTTGCGAGCCTGGGGAGTTAGAAAGCTTGAGAGAAATTCAAGAGGATAGAAATAGGGTAAATCCTGCTTTTTGTGGGATTTCCGATTAGAATATAATAGATGCTGGGGTCTTGGGTAAGCAGTTTTTTGATGAACTCTTAATTAAGAGTCTGACTGTTCCTTAGAAGGGCTGATTGTGAAAATTAGTGTGCAAAGAGCACTGGGCAATTAACTCTTCTTTATCCACTGAAGAGATGTGGCGCTAACAGCATCAGTGCAAGATTCTCTCGTGCTTGGTTTGCGAGCAAATACCCATCTAGGCCGCGGTGGGAGCTTGGTTTTGTCTCCCTGCCTAGCACAGCCTTGGCTTTCCAACCATGTTTATCAAATGGAGTCTGTGGTGCCACCTGCCAGGAATTGCTGCAGGAGCATTACAGAGCCAGTGCTTTGGGGTTTTCCCTAAACGCAGAGGAACCTGGCTGGAGTGGTTTCTGCTCTTTCAAATCCCTCTGACAGTTTCACTTTGCAGTTATTGTTCTTACTGAGATGCCTCGGTGAGGCTGATTGTTGTTTGGGGGCTGCTGCAGGTGCACGTTGTACTGAAGCTCTGGAAGAGTGGATTCAGCCTGGACAGCGGAGAGCTGAGGAGCTACCAGGATCCGTCCAATGCCCAGTTTCTTGATGACATCCGCAGAGGGTATGTGGTGAGAGGGGAGGGAAAGAGTAGCAGTTCTCTGAAACAGGCATTTGTGGAATCCAGGATGCTGAGTCAAAAAAAACCCCCCACAAACATTCCACCTGAGCTTTCTTCTAAGAGCTAGATTCTTAATATGGGAACTGTGGGAGGATGGACTTGAAGATTTACTTTGGATAAATGGGAAGTGGCTTTGGTTTGTCTGGAGTCTTGGGAGTTTGAAGTGAACAAACAGACTTTCACGTTTGGGCTGAGAATTTCTGGTGTCTCATGTCAGTCCAGGTGAGGGCCAGGGAAAAGTAACCGTTAATTTGTGTCTGTCAGTGGGGAGGTGTGTGTCTGCCCTGTTAACGGAGCAGGGGCTCACTGCCATTCCTGAAATTCCGGAGGTCTGTGGCTGGTACTTTTTCTCTGCACTTCCCTGATTTGCTTCTTCAGGCCCTAGGACACTCTCTTTGCAGGGAAGTCCCGGCAGAGCTGCGCAGGTTAGCACGGGGCGGGCAGGTGAACCTGGATATGGAGGATCACCGCGACGAGGAGTACGTGAAGCCTAAAAGTGTCTTCAAAGCTTTTACTGGAGAAGGACAGAAGCTGGGCAGGTGAGAAGATGGCAGCGCTGGTTTGCTGCGCGTGTGACGCGAGAGAGTTGCTCGAGAGTTTTGCTGGGTTGAGATTTTGGATGAATCTCCCTGAAGAAAAGGCACTTAGTGCCTGCGGTGTGAGGTGTTGTGCTAGGAGAGGAAGCGAGGCTGGTGTGTGAGCGGTGAGATGGCTCGGCCTTCCCATGGCACCACCACAATATGTCACCTGGAAGCAGCCTTTCCAAGTTAACGCTGTTCCTGGGGCTGCTGAAGACCCGTGGTGTGGTGCTCCGAAGGGAGATGGTAGAGATGAACTTCTGGAGAAGCTCCTGCTGATTAGCTGACTCCTAAATTCTCACTTCACACTTGCATTGGTGTCCTTGACTGGGAGCCCTGGTAGTTGGGCCTGGCGGGTGACCAGCTCCCTGCCTGCCTCCCGGCACGCTGCGGCCAGGCGAGATGTTCGGTTTCTGACAGCTGCCTTTGTGTCTCCCTGCTCTCAGCACTGCGCCCCAGGTGATGGGCACCAGCTCGCCAGCCCAGCAGGCAGAGAACGAAGCCAAAGCCAGTTCTGCCATCGCTATTGACGCGTCGGAGCCCGTCACCAACATCCAGATCCGGCTCGCTGACGGGGGGCGCCTGGTCCAGAAGTTTAACCACAATCACAGGTACAAACACCACAGGGTTACTCGCTGGGAACGACACCGCAGACTGTGCACAGATGGAGCAGGTGCTAAAATCCTGGCTAGCCTCCTAAAGAGAGCTCCGGGCATCTTTCTGTATAGGTGAAGAGGAATAAAATTATTGTGGGGTTTGAAGGCAGTCGTTAACTGTTGGAAGGATAGGATTTCCTTTCCAAATAGTGATGGATTATAGCCATACTGCACCTGGGAGCTTCAGTATGATCAGCAGAACTTTCCTTAATGTCACCTGTAAAAACCTCAATTTCTTCTAAGGGCTTTAGAAACTGTCAGATAATTAGGAATTTGTTCAGTTATTCTGCCTCCTCAGTTCAGACTTCTCTCGTGGGCTGTTCCCTGTGCTGAGTGGAGCACTGAGGGCTGTTCCTCCAGCAGGTCAGCTCTGTTGTTGAGCAGAGCTGGCTTATACACCCCACTGCTTTCTTAGACTGCTCTCCTGGAGTCCTCCTCACCTGCCCGATCTCAGAGAGTGGCCATTTGTTCATACTCATTCCTCCGGTTTCTATAAGAGTTACAAAAAAGTTACATAAAAAACCTTCTTCTACAATCAGGCTCAGGAATTAGATCCAGTGTCGCTGTTGCTGCTGCTCATGGGAGTTGAGATCATCTGGGTTACGCTGTGTGTGGTGAGCTCAGTCACTTAGAGCAGCTCGTGTCCAGGAGTTTGTTAATCTATTCACTGAAGGGTTCAGAAGCTTTCGCTATCAAACAGTTGCCCGAGCACACAGATGTTCCCGCTGGGCGCTGTAAAAGAATATTAAGCTGTGAGGCTTTGGCCTGCGGAGCAGCTTGTGTTCGTTCGCTAAATGGGAGCTGACGGAGGAGTAGCTAAAACCAGAATTATCTGGCCGTGGCCTCTGCTGTTGGCTGAAAACCAGGCGCAGCGGCTGCGGGGTTGCGTGCTCTGGAGAGGGTGAATTTGGGCTGTTCCGTGCGCTCTCACAGGATGTTCAGTAACAGGATCACCCTCGTGTGTTTGATCCCTTTGGACAGGATCCGTGACATCCGGCTCTTCATCGTAGACGCCCGGCCAGCCATGGCTGCCACCAGCTTCGTCCTCATGACCACCTTCCCAAACAAAGAGCTGACGGACGAGAACCAGACCCTGAAGGAAGCCAACCTGCTCAACGCTGTCATTGTCCAGCGATTGACATAAAGGAACCCCCCTCCGGGCAGGCGCCTCCCGCGTGCGCATGCGTCGTCCCGTCCCGTGCGTGCACCCGCGCCGGGCACCACGGGCTCGCATCTACTCGTAGCTCTGGGTTCTTAGGTCTTGGTTGGACTTTTTTTCTCTTTAGTTGCATTTCCCATGGGTTGGGGGTTTTTTTTGTTTTGTTTTGTTTTTTTTTTGTGATGATGATCAGTGGACTTTAAAATAAATAAATGAAATGAATCTGTTTTGAAAGGAGCCGCAGCCTATTGTGCCACGAATTCTCCCACGAGAGTTCGGTTACCTTGTGGGTTGTGTTACTCTGCAGAGGGGAGGAAGGTAAAGGGGGAAGGGAGCTCCCAGGGAGCAATTTCCACTTGTGCCAGCTGGCTGCTCATCGCAATCTTTTTGCTCTTCCCTCTCCTCGGGGGACTGCTGCAAAGTACTCCCTTTATTTTTGCACATTAAATACAAACTGTACGAGAGTGGGGGATCTGATCCGCAGGATAATGGTTACGCTGCTGTAAAAGCATTGTGGGGGGAGTCTTTGTGAAACAGCCGTGGCTCAGCGTGGGGAAAACTGCTGTGTGTGTGCAGGGACGAGGTTTAACGCTCTTCTTGGGCTTTTCCGGAGAGAAAGTCTTGACTTTCCTTCCCTCAGCAGAGCTCCTGGGGTGTGTGTTGCAGTCCCCACCTGCCCTGCCTGCACTTTCTCCAGCAGTCCAGACCGACCGTGGTTTTAACTTGCTGTATTGCATTTCTCTCAGAAACCCTGCTGCTGACTTTTTCTTTCCAAGAAGGCACAAAGCTGAATCAGCTCGAAGTGACTGAAAGTAAAAGGCAAACCGAGTCTGCCTTACTGGAAAGCGAGTTTTATTTTAAGAGGTGAATTACTGAGATGATGGAAAGAGCCCCGGTGGAAAAACTCGAGGCTGTAGTACCCTTTGATTTCTTTCCTCTCCTCTGCTGAGGACTAACTGAGCTGAACACCTGGAATTCTCCAGCTTTGTCTGTCCTGCTGCTTGTGTTTTGGGCTCAGGTCTCCATTTCTTTCCTTTGAACAGAATCCTGTGGCTGAATTCCTTACGCCCAGACACGAGGGACTGGTAGTGCCGGTGCAGCGTCGTGCATATCAGTTGTAGCATCGAGCATTGTGCCACGGCGCTTTGCCCCGACCCGCAGCACGCCTGCTACCCCAGCCTGCAGCAAAACTCTGGTGCTGTGCTTGAACCCAGCCTAAGTCGGGCTCAGTGGGAGCCACCCCTGTGCGAGAGGCTGGACTGAGGCTGTGCAGAGGGTCGGAGCGTGCCGGCCGCCTCCTGCCTCGGCCGCTGTGCTGGGAGTTGACCCCCTCAGCGCTCTGCAGCTTCCAGGTCCCGGCCTGGGTGGGAGCAGAGAAGCAGCTGGAGGGAGGGAGGAGCAGCTGGGGGAGGGCCGGGAGGTTGGGCAGGTTGGGCACGAGAAACTCGCTTGGCTGCCTCTAATTAATACAAAACTGCAGGAGTAGAGACCAGACCTTAACAAGGACATTTTTACAACAGTTTCTCAACCGAGAGCTGAATTAACTTACATTTTTCATGACTAAATGGATATATAACGTGCGTAACGACAAATTTGTAAATTATTGTGGAAATTACCATTAAAAGCCCGCGAAATAGGAAAAGAGCGTTTGACCCTTTCTAATAACAGCTGCCCTCTGCTCTCCGATGATGTGCGTGTGGATGTCTGCTCTTACCCCTTTGGGTTGCTCTGCAAGCAGCTTCCCAGCACTGAGCTGCCTTCAGCTAAATGAGATTTAAAAACCTCAGTTTTAAAGCAGTTTTAAAGATCTTTTCTGAGCGGCAAACTTGGGGTTTGCCTGCCTGCGTCACTTGTGTATTTATGATCCTGTGTGTGAACCAGTGCGGGGAGAATTCAGAAAGGGAGTTTCCCTCGGAGCTAAATACAGTCACAGCTGCCTTGGGGGGAGTCACTCGTTTTAATTGTTCATCCAAGGAGTTCTTGTGTCCTCATCTTCTCCACATGTGTCATCTTGGGGACCTGGGACAGCATCTTCCAGAGGGCTGGATGGGATGCGCCTCCAGAGCCAGAAAAAAGGTCTAACAGAGTAGAAATTATTTGTCTCCTGCTTCTGCCTGGGTTAGCCGGTGGCATCGGAGGGCTGAGGTGGTGACTAGCTGGTGCCTGTGGCCTTTGGCTGGACGAGCTGGTCACGGTGGTGCCTCCAGATTCAATGAGGGTTGGCAACTAGAGAGCGCCGCGTCCAGCCGCTGGCCTCGCGGAACACAGCCAGGTTCCCTCCCAGCTCTCTCCTTGCCAAGGGGATGGAAATGTGATAAATTCAAGGGGGCTCCAGATTCAGGCGACGCTTCTCTGCCAGGAAAAGCGATTTTTCGCCCGCAGCCGGAGGGTGGCAGTGCTGCAGAGAAGCCGCTCTCCACCCTGAAGGCTCCTCTGCGGGGACCTGCACCTTGTGCTCTGTGTGTCAGGGAGCCCCTGGGGGAGGTCGCTGCCGGCTCCTTCTTCCTCTGATTCTCTTCTTCGGTTTTGTTTTTGTAAGTAAGGAGCAGTCCTTATCTCCCGGCGAGCAGGATCAGCTCTGCCCTGCCGCCAGGCTAGCGGAGACGTGCCTGAGTGGAGTGCTGGAGGGGGATCAGTAACCAAGACAGGGATATCTTCTTCCAAAGCTGAGACTAGAGCCTGTAGAACCAACTGGAAACAACATACCTGCAATCTCCCCTATTAAACCGTCTGCTTCTGTGAGCTGGTGGAACGTTTCACTATAAAATAGAGCAAAAATGACAGCCAGGCTAATTAACGGGGAAGGGATGAAAAAACAGAACAGGAAAAAGGGAGGTGGTGAAAGGAGACACCTTGATTTCGTAAAGAAAATCACCTTCCTTGTCACTTGTGCAGCTCTTCAGTGTCTGACGTGCCCCTGCAGGAAGGTAAATGCTCATTTCTGTTACTCCTGTAGTCTGTGACAGTTGTCCGTGAGTTTATTTGACTTTCTCACTAGTAAAATCTCCTTCCTTCATCATCCCATTTCTTTGTTCTAACAGAGTCACAGGCTGAGGTCGAGCTTTTCTAAAACACATTTAAGCTTGTGAAGTGTCTTTTTCTCCTTCTTTGCCTGAAGAAGATCTTTTTTCTCTGATCATCCGCTCCGCAGGGACATCCTGCCTGTCTGCCTGGTGTTTCACACGCTGGTGCTAAGGCAGTGCTCCACATCTCATGTGAAAACTTACTTCTTTTCAATTTCTGTGTGATAAGATACAACCCAGTTTTACAACCGTGCTGTCCTATCTGGGGCTGATATCTCTCACTGCATCCGAGTGTTTTTCTCAGTGTTGCATTTCTCTTCTTCAGACACGCGGTTGTAGGACTTCCTTGGATTTTTTTCCTTCGTATGCAGTTCACCGTTTCCTCTTTTTCCTTTTCACATGTCCTCATTGCTGAGATGTAGTTCCTGTGTTTTCTGATAGCGTTTTGCACCATTTCCTGGGAACTGCCTCCCTTCTGTAACGCTGCTTTCACCACAGGATGTTTCCTAGTCCGGGTGTCTCGCATGGTCGGTGGCCTGCTTACCTCAGGAGGTTCTGCTGTCCCCTTGGTCGAGTAGTTTTTTCAGTGGTCTTGGTGTAGGAATATCCATCTCTAGGTGTAGCTGTACCTTCAGCTGCTTATTGGGGTAAAACAATGTTAACAGCACAAAGCAGCTTGTTTCTTGGCTTGTTTTGGCATGAAACCCAGGTAGCAGATAAATGGAAGCAGCAAGGAGAGAGAGGGACCAAGAAATCTCAGTTGGAACAGCAGCAGCTACAAGAGGATGACTGTAAATTTTGGTCTGATTTTTTTTTTTTTTCCTTGTTGCATTTGGTTATAATCAGTTATATTTAATTTAGTCTTTGCTCCTCATTGCTGGACGACAATAAATCTTTCCAGAAGGAGAAAGCGACCTTCATGCCATGGCTGCTTCTTGGGTGGGTCTTCAGCTCCCTGGTGTCTTTATTTAGAGGAGTTATTAAAAGGATGTCAGTCTGCTCCTGGG
Source organism: Athene noctua (assembly GCF_965140245.1). Lineage (NCBI taxonomy): Eukaryota > Metazoa > Chordata > Aves > Strigiformes > Strigidae > Athene > Athene noctua. The sequence goes on from NC_134052.1 coordinate 16,122,612, forward strand.
ATGTTCTTTGGAAGTTCAGTCGGAAGGACTTTCTTTTGAAAGCAGCACTGCTTTACAGATCCTTTGTTATCAAGAAAAAGGACCTTGAGTTGATGTTTCTTCAGCCTCTGTAGTTACAGCGGAAAACGGGCTTTGGGGGATTGGTGTCATAGCGGTGTAAAACAAGACTCTTATGGGTTCCTTCAAAGCCCACCACCACGAGGGGAGCCCTGTGGTATCTCTGTTAATCCTTGGGCAGGAGCTGATGTCTGTTCAGCACTTTGCTGTTCTAGGTAAGCTGTGAAGAACTGCTAGACTGTGACAGCGAGGCAGTGCTACCCCCTTGCCGCTTCTAAATGCCCTTGTTTCTGTTGGTGAACCAGAATGTTTACAGATGGAGACTGGTAGTTTTAAATGCCAGATTTAATTAAGCTACAAAGTTGTTTTTCTTACCAGGCTGTGTATCTCCATTGGTGCTTTTATGGTGAACAGCTGCCATCCCCTAAGGAAGGGTGTCTGGAAGTCACTCGAGGCTGGGGCAGGGTCTGGAGCACAGGTCTGCTGGGGAGCGGCTGGGGGAACTGGGGAGGTTCAGTCTGGAGAAGAGGAGGCTGAGGGGAGACCTCCTGGCCCTCTGCAACTCCCTGCCAGGAGGGGGCAGAGAGGGGGGATGAGTCTCTGGAGCCAAGGCCCCAGCGCCAGGCCCCGAGGGAATGGCCTCAAGCTGCCCAGGGCAGGGTCAGGCTGGCTCTGAGGAAGGATTTCTGTGCAGAAGGGGCTGTTGGGCGTTGGAATGGGCTGCCCAGGGCAGGGGGGAGTCCCCGGGATCCCTGGGGGGGTTGAAGAGTCGGGCTGAGCCAGCGCTGAGGGATCTGGGGGAGTTGGGAAGGGTCAGGGTGAGGGTCATGGTTGGGCTGGAGGAGCTTCAGGGGCTTTTCCAACTGAGATGGTTCTGGGATTCTGTGAAAAGCCTTTCAGCTCCTCAAACCAGGCTTCTCTGAGCTGCACACTGTGTACCTGTCCCTTCAGGCACAGCACCAGGAGCGTGTGTGTCGGCGCTGTGCCTGGTGCGAAGGGCATCAGCCGCCTGCTGAATCTTGCTGGGTCTCCTCACCCACGGGGCTTCCTAACGAGGTCTGATGGCCCAGCCAGCGTTCGTGTGCGGTTTAGGCAGTTTCACTTTAGGAAGGAAAAAAGCCTAAAGGTAATTGATGTCTCTGAGAGTTCAGCTGCAAGTCCCCTCCTTGCTCTGGGGAATAACACACGTGCTTCACTACGTGGCATAAACCCCCCCGAGCGGCTCTGGGAGCCGGGGAGCGTGTGGCACTGCAGAGCACCCAGGGACTGTGCTGGCTGCTGCCCAAGAGCTCACGGGGCTCCTGTGGCACCGCTGATGGAACGAGGAAGCCAACACGCGCCGTCTGCACCAGGGGGGCTGCGTGTCGCAGCTGCTGGCCAGGTGGCCGGGCTGGCTCAGCAGGGACCCTGCGGGGGTCAGCAGAAACAGGCAGAGAAATCCTTTCTGTGTACCTGTTAGCAGAAGTTTTTCCAAATGAATCCCATGTTTCCCAATTACACACTTCTAGGGAGAGTAGTATAATACTAATTAGACAACAGGCCCGCATTTTTAGCAGTTGAACAGCTCCTGTGTCAAGCACCTCTCAATAATTTATCATTTATCATTATCACTCCTAAATCTTATTTGCCGTCCTGTCGTGTCTGCACTGAGCCTGTCTGTCCCAGCGCCGGGAGTTCCTGAAGGGATTCCAGATGATCTGATTTACCCAGGTACCTTCCAGGACTCTTCATTAAATTAACTCTTCAGTGGCTTGCGGGGACAACAGTAGCAACAGCCCTTCCTCTCCTTTCTCATCCATCTTGGTGGCTGTTGAAGTCCTGACTCCTGCTCCGGGGCGGGGAGGCAGCTAAGGGGAACACGAGAGCCGTGCTTGGAGCAGTCAGGGAGGGGTAAACCTTCAGGGGACTTGCTAGCGGAATGTGTCCAAATGCTGCCACTTGTTTCTGTGCCAAAAAATTCCCATTTGCTGGCTTTAGATTTCCTTTTTTTTTTTTTTTTTTTCTTTTTTTCAGTGGGACTCCCTTGCCCGAGCAGCCTGTCTCTAGGTCATAGTACCCTGAGAAAAGCTGTTCAGCTTGCAGGGCTTGGATTGGAGTTTTGTGTCACACATTCCTGGGCCCTGGGCTGCCTTTAGAGATAAGATCTCATGCTTCTGCAGTGGAGAAGGGGTTCTGGGGAGGGGACCTTCCCTTTTGCAACGACTAAACTCCAACATGACCTTGTTTCTTAAACTGCAGAGCTTTGGCTTCTCTGAGCCTTTCGCTGAGCATTTGTGCAACAGAAAAATGGGTGGGTGTAGCTGCAGTGCTGCTGAGTGCTTTCCTCATCCTTCCAAAAGCTATTTCGAAGCGACTGATAGCAAAAGATCAGCGTAGCGAGGGAAGAGGCAGTGTCCTTTTGCTCCAGACCCTTGCTGTGCACAGCGTACAGTGAGCTGGTTTGGTTAGATTTCAGGCCTTGGTACACGGTGCTAGTGGGAAGCTCACCGCAGCAAGTAGCTCAGTGATTAACAGCAAGATTGGGGCTTTTCACCAAGATCTGCCTTTCCGACACAAAACCGAAACCCGCTGTCACGCAGAGGCGGGCCGAGAGCTCCCCATGCTGCACCAGCAATCGTGACATCCTGTCTAGACCCGACGGGTGATGCCGTCTTCTGTGAGGCACAAAAGGCTTTGGGAGGATCTGAGCAGGGCAGAAATAAAGCTTTCCTGTGTTGAAGCTAATTGTGCACTGAACTGGCCAGGGAGCTGGAGCTACACAGCAGCTCTGGGAGGTGACTGTTGGTCATCTGGTGGCTTTCTAGTCTATGAGCAGAAAATGCAGCTATTTGCACCTGGAGAGTTAATGAGTGCCAGAGAGCCAGAGGATTAAGTGCTGAGTACAGTTTCCAAAGGTACCTTGTGTCTGTCCAAATGTAATGGTGTGTGGTGAGTGGGTACAAAATGGCCTAGGGGGAAAAAAACCACAATAATTTGGGGTTTTATATTTCCTTTTGAGCTTCCCCTTTCCTCTTGGATGGGGAGGGATGTATTTTGCTTTCTTATAGAGATGCATCCTCAGATATGCTGGTGGGAGACAGGGATTTGGCTCCCACTGCACTGGCTGCGGTCCAGCGTGAGTGATATTTGTTATCTGGGACGTCAGTAAAATAGCAGTGAAGAGAGATGCCGCTGACTCAGTTGTACTGTGGCTTATTAACCAAGTTCTGACTCAGCCTGAGAAACGGAGGTTTTTTAGATTAACCCCCACTGGACAAGGCAAGGCTGAGCCGAAGATGACGCATTTTTTCTGACAGCGTTGAGGTGAACCTTGCAGAGTGGATGCTTGAGTTCTCCTCGGGTACGGGGGAGTGGTGCAGAGACACCGACGTGGATTTAACGTTCCCAGGGGTGGAGAGGAGAGCAGGGAGAGGGTTTTGCCTGTGTTTTTCTGCCCCAGCTGCTGCACATAAGCTCAGTCTTGCAGACTGAGTTTGATCTAGGTAGAGAAGCCTGGTTTTGAAGAGCTGCCTCATGGGACTAGACGTGCCAAACAGATGATTAGCGGGCAGAGTGGTGGTGCGATCCCTCTCCTGCCAGCCTTTTGCTGTGTGCCTTCTGTCCTCTGAAGCTGATTTCTCCCTCTGCCTTTGCTTTGCCAAGTGCTCGTAGCAGTGACTGGCTGCATGCTGTGAGCACCGCTGCCTTGGGAACTCGCTGCTCCCACACAGCCCGTGCTGAGTAACTGGGCTCCTACTGCTCTTAAGGTAGGAGTAATTTTTGGTTTGTGATGCCAAGGCTGCTGGGCTCTATGGGCGATGAAGAGTCTGTGAAAGGGGACTAAGAAAAGCACGTTTCTTCTCACCAGGCTAAAACAGACTGTGTGGGGTCTGCATTGCCGTGGGAGATCTCTCAGGAGCTCACAGCTTGAAAGAGGTTGATAATTGCAGATCTTGCTTAATAGAAAAAGGAAAATGTATCCCACACCTCACTGCTCTCACTGACAGTGTCCTGGGCCGGGGCAGTGCCAACACCTTCCACCCGTTAAGGGCAAAGCAAAGGGCCAGGAGGTTCCACAGTCCCGAGTAAGGAGCCAGAGCTGGGCTCCTGGTCCTCCTGGAGTGCCTGAGGAGAGAGGGGCTTTGCCAGGGCGTGACCCAGGGCAGGGACCTGCCTGTTCCTGCTGCCCATTCCCCAGCTGCTCCGGCCGCTTTGGTTGCCCGCTCTGGGTTTCAGACGCTGGTGGTTGCTGGTGCCAAGGCAGGAGCCCTGGGGTGGCTCAAGCCTGTTCCCGCAGTGGTCTGGAGCTCAGGCAGAGGGTTTCCTCTCCGTACCCTTAAGATCTCAGTGTGGCAGCAGCCCTGGGATGGGGTTTGACCTTTAAAGAGCATCAATTTCTCCATTTGACTGCAGAGCCCCTGGGAGCTGCTGCCCCGAGCACATGCTGCGCTGTGAGCCCTGCCAGGTCTCCTGCCTCCATGGGCAGGGTCTGGCCACGCTCCTCCCTCAGAGCCAGTCATTTCCCCTCCATCAGCCACCCCCGGGGCCAGGCCCATGTTCTGTCTTCGCTTGTCAAACCTCCATCCAGCTCTGATCTGCGCCCGCCGTGTGCTCTTTGACATACGAGGCAACTTCTTCCTCATCCTGGGCGAGGGAGCTCCTGCTTCCCCACCACACGCCACGGAAGGACACGGTGGAATCTGCCGTCATGCTTCCAGAGAATCCTGAAGATGCTGAGGTGCACAGGTCAACCCAAGAAGGAGCTCTCCCGCAGAGGAGGGTGGTCCGCAGAGAGGTAAGATCAGTGTCCCAGGGGTGGTTGGTGCTTCCTCACACGCAGAGACGCGGTTCACACGTGCACGCTAACCCTGGCGAGTGCGCACACCCACGCGGAGCCTTCCCGGCTCGAGCAGCCGCAGGCTGTGGGGGTGTTTTGAAGCGTTTATGACTCAAGCTTGAGAACACATTGTTAAAGCAAGGCTCTGCATTTTGTTGTTGTTGCTAACTTTCAAGTGAAATGGGCAGAGACGTGCAGAGCGCTGTCCTACCTGCTGGGAGCATAAAGGGAACAAAAACTGCCACAAAACCTTACAGGCGAAAGAAATGCTTTTGTTATTTTAGAAACAAAACTGCTGTGAAATCAAGACTTTGTATGAGTAAATGCTCCTCAGTGGTGGTACAAGCCGAATGCTTCAGCCATCCCTGCGGGACAAGGTTGGGCTGCAATTTGAAATTGCAATTTGAAATACAAGGGCCCTGACTCTCGCTGTGTGCTGTGAAAGCCAGAAAGTAAACGGGGACCAGAAGCTGAGAGGCACGACCTGGGGTTCCCTGGTGGGGGGAAAGTGGGCGCTCTGTTGCCCTGGGTGTGCAGGAGGGAGCTGGGCCCTCCAGCCTGGAGAGCACAGGGGCCGTGGAGGAGTTACTGCTGAGGGCTGCACAAGGGAAACGCGCTCGGTGCCTCCTGGAATGGTGCTTTGGGGGACTGTGGCTGCGCTTTCGGAAGCTGCTCCCTAGTACCATTGCAGGGAAGGTCTGCCATCCCTCGAGGGCGGCACAACCAGCCATCACCAGCCCGAACCCGCGGGGGAACCGGCACGTTGCCCCCTCGTCCCATGAGAGATGAGGACGTGGGGGTTTGGAGCAATCCTTGACTTGATTTCCCCGTTACCCAGCGGTCTGTGACCCCGCAGCCGTGCTGCCTCCGTGCCAAGCGTTCATCCCTCCTCGCTCTCGGTGATTCTGCAGAGCTCACGCTGGAGGAGCTCACGGCCTTTCCCAGCCATGTTACCCGGGACGACCATCTGCCCCCCCTGAGCGGGGCAGCCTCCTGCATCTCTCCACAGCTCTGTAGTTTTTGGGTGCAGGACAGCGACCCGTGAGCTGCGCTGGAGCTTCTCAGTGATCAGGGAAACCCGAAACGTGGAGTGGATCAGGAACCCCAGATGCTGACAAGTGCCTTAGCCCTGAGCATCCTCCGAGGCGGCCTGTGCTGAGCTCCCTCCTAGGAGAGCCGAGCTGTGGGCAAGGCCACACGCTGCTTCAGCCGAGCGCAAAGCCGAGCCTAGATGGGCCGTCGGCTTTCTACATGGTCTCACCCTGCGTTCTGCAGTACGCTCCCGGTCTCGTGTGGTGCAGAGGTGGATCGTGCTAGGCAGCAAGTTCATTTCGGGGCTGGGAGGAAGACAGTGCTGTAGGTTGCCTCTGGGAACTTGCCAGATACTTGAGGCTTGGTACGGTATTTACTTAAGCTAACCACATCCAAATAAAATACAGGCTTTGCCATCAGCCCTTTTCCTGCGTGCTGAAACATTCCTTGTGTTTCCCCTGTTGATCTATAGAAATCCCCTGGGCTCTGGCCTTTGCAGTCTCTCTCCTCAGATTGCCTCGTTAGTCGCTTTAAGCCTGATGCAATTTGTACTTTTCAATATTAAAGAACTCGAACCACTGGATTGTGGCTCAATAGAATAGCAAAGGACAATGTTAGAGCAGCTCAGCAGACAGTGTCTGGCGTTAGATATGGATCGCATTTGTTAGTGGCCTGTGAGCTCATGCAGACATACCTCTGAGGAGAATCGAGGTGAAACACCAGGGATGTGGCCCTGGTGACAAGCCAAGCCTAAGTCAAGGCAATGAGACAGATGCCTACTGTGGGGCTTTGGCTGGTGGGGGAGTGGATGGGCTGGAGCAAGAAGAGTGGCTCTCGGCATGTGTAGCCCCTCGAAACGGCCGCCCGAGGCACCCTGAGGCCTTGGGGAGAGTTTGAAACGCTGCTGAGTGGGACCGGGGAGCCAGGCCGGTGCCCCAGGGCAGGTCGCCTGTAGGAAACGCTGCGCCCTGAGCCGCCGAGATGAGCAGCAGATGGGGAAGCAACCTAGAGCACCCCAACCGCCACAACCACCTTGCTTGGGGATGTCCGATGGAGTGCTGTCCCGCCAAAGGACAGGGATGTGTGTTGGGGGGGGTTCGGGGTTTCAAAGGGCCTCGGAGAACCCCACAGCTGGAGGCTGGCTGTCGGCCAGGGGTGCGCATCGCTTCAGGCTTGTTCCCTGGTGTCCGCAGGAGAAGTCAGGACTGCCGCTCTGCAGGAAGCTTTGCTATGCTGTCGGGGGCATTCCCTACCAGATGACAGGCAACGCCCTCGGGTTCTTCCTCCAAATCTTCCTGCTGGATGTTGTGCAGGTGAGTGGCCACGTGAGCTGGGGTTATCTGCAAAGGGGCTTAGCGTAAGCTCCGCAGACTGGGGCAAGGGTAGAGTTTGGGTGGCCAAAGCCCTTGGAAATGCCCGTTGGAATCGGAATTCAAGCTGGATCAAAATCGTGTGATGTAAATATTGTTGGTGGGCTCACAGGAGGCGTTTCTGGGCCATTTCAATGCTCGGAGTGGTCTCCAAGGGATGCAGATGAAACGCTGGCTAGAGCGAGCTGCATCATGCCGACTGCTCGCAGCTTTTCACCAGTTCTCCCCTTTCCCTTTTGAGCTGTGGTTTCCATTTCCCCCCAGCTGGAGCCAGTTCACGCCTCTTTGATCATTTTCCTTGGAAGAGCCTGGGATGCGGTGACTGACCCTGCTATTGGCTTCCTGGTCAGCAAGAGCCCAAGGAGAAAATATGGGAAGCTGGTGCCATGGTGAGTGTCCAGGCTGGAGCCTTGGGAGGGTCTTTGCTGCACTCAGATTCCCTCAGTGCCAGCACAAGGAGGCAGCCGAGGTGCCTCACTGGGAGTTTGGGCTTACAGAGAATTGCAAAACCTTAACATCACGAGGACCCTAAAGATAACCTAACTCATAGTGGGGTCCGCGTGTTATTTGAGTGAAGGAGGAGGAATGTCCTGCAAATTGGTACGCTTGCTGTTTCTCTGGGGCCTCATGTTTTTGGAGGTGGTGGGTTTGGTGCTCCAAGAGTCCCGTGTGGTGGCACGTACAGAGCTCGGTACAGTCAGCTGTGCCAGGAGCTCACCAGCTCTAACCACGGGCACAACTTGCGTGTAGGAGGGATCCTGCTGCCCCCAAGGTTCTGCTGCAGGGCAGGGACTTGAAGTAAAGACAATAAGAAATGTTGGACAACTCAGACATTAGTTTTTCTCTTAATGCTTATGTTTAGCCCTCTACCGCCAAGCCTGATCGACAGATACTCACTTGAGCAAAGCTGCTTCCTCTTACAGATCTTGATCTTGTAGTGGCCAGCCGTGGTTTGGAAGCTGGGGTGGGGGCCGTGCTGTGTAGCCCAGCTTGTGCAACACCAAGTGTGGCCGCCTTATCCGAGAGTGGCATCTGAGCGGCTCCGCTTCCTCCCCAGGATCGCGTGCTCCATGCCATTCGGAGTGCTCTGCTACTGCATGATGTGGTTCACCCTCTCGGATGCCACCCCCGCCTCCCTGAAATTCCTGTGGTACCTGTTCATGTACAGCTTCTTCCAGACTTGCATGACTGTAAGGAACGTGGTGCCTGGGGCTGACTCTCTTACACACCGTCCTGACGGGGACGGGGTCAGCGGGGGAGTCGCAGCCCCTCCAGTAAGGGACCTGGAGCTGGGGAGCAGGGAGGGACGCAGCGGGGCACAGACGGTGCTTTTTAATGCCGGGGGTTCACCCAGGCTGCCTGTCTTGTGGTGATGTGAACTTCTCCATCGCTGGTTAGCGGGAGCAAGAACAAATCACAGCAGAGGGTGAAAAGCCACCGGCGTGCAGGGGTGACATGGAGGCAGCATCATCTGCTGTGTGTAGGGTCTGGGGGGGGCACGACCAGCAAAGCAGGGGAGCAGCACCCCGAGCTGTGGTTGAACTGTGCTCTCCCTAGTGCCACCACGTGCCGTACTCTTCCCTGACAATGTTCCTGGGAGGAACCCAGAGCGACCGTGACTCTGCCACTGCCTACAGTAAGTGTCTGTGCCCCTCCAGCCCCGGTCTGGTGGCATTTCTGGGAGAGCCCTCCCCGGAGGAGAGCTGAACGTGTTCCTCTGGCTTTGAACAGGCTGCAGAGTGGATGGAGCAAAGCAGGGATTTGAAATCAGTCATCTTCTGCAAAGAATTTACCTGCAGAAATATTTTTTAGATCTGATTCTTAGATCTAGGGAAACCAGGAACCAGATTTATTGGTTCCACACAGAGCATTTACTGCTGGAGTCAAGGGGGAAAAATCAGAGCGGGTAGAAGTAGGAGGTTTTTCCTGGGGCAGCTCTGGATGGTGGTGCCACCAATTCCACTCCCAAAGCTGGTCTTTTACCTGGTGCGAGGGACGTGTCCTGTCATCCAGGGAGTGGGACTGAGGTTTCTCTCCTGGTTCTCCTGGCAGGAATGGGGCTGGAGGTGCTCAGCACACTCCTTGGGTCAGGAATCCAGGGGCAGATTGTGGGGGGTTACCATGCCCGCATGCTGAACGGCTGTTACGTGTCCAACCAGAGCCAGCCCAACACCAGCACCTACAGCCTCGCGGATTCTCTGGAGAACACGGTAAGGGCCGGCCCGGCCGCCCCCCACTCCTCCCGTGAGCTCTGGGCCCGGCGCCGCTGCCTGCGCTGCCAGCTCTGTGCCGCACCCGCAGTGTCACTGTGACCGCCTCTTGTTTTCCAGCGTAGGGCCTATGTATTCGCATCCTTGGTCCTGGGTTCAATCTATTGCCTGTCCTGCCTGATTCTTGTCTTTGGAGTCAGGGAGCAGCCTGGTAAGATCATTTCAGTGCAGTTTGGAGGGTGCCCGGTGGCAGCGGATGGTGAGGACGGGGTTGCAGAGGAAGGTGTGAGGCAGAGGGAGCTGGGCACCGCTGTGGGGGATGGCTGGCAGGGTGCAGGGCTCACAAATGCAACACAGGGATACGGAGACCCTCCTCGGTTTGTGCTGGCAGCCTCTTGCTCCCGCAGAGGAGAGAGGAGATGCTCCAGAGGAAGGAAATCTCCAGCTGTCCCGGAGCTCCTGGGACAGTCCCACCGAGCAGGTCTCGCCAACGCGCAGCCTGTGGAGCGACATGGGCCAGCCCGAGCACGTGGTGTAGACTCAAAATCCTGCCTGTAGATGACACGGTGGCTGTTGACTCTGCCCTGAGACTTCGGGCTCCACTAGCCCCTCACCCAGCTGAGCTGCACCCCAGGCGTGGCGGCACAATGCCCCCCATGCCTCCCGCCCTGCCGTGTTTGTTCTGGCAGCTCCAGCCCTGCTGTCTCTCCTCTCAGGGCCCCTCAGCCCCCTGGGGAAGGTTGAGCTGCCCTTTGCCAGCTGCCTGAGGATGATTGTGGGACACCAGCCCTACACCCAGCTGCTGTGTGGCTTCCTCTTTGCCTCCCTGGCCTTCCAGGTGTGAGACCTGCCACGGCAGGAGGAGAACTTGGGGGAGGAGATGTCCGGGCAAGTTATCTAGACAGTGATCTCGGGACCCCCGGCCATGAACGTCTCCGTGTTGCTTTTCCCAGATCACACAGGGGATCTTTGCCTTCTTCTGTACTCATGCTGCGGGGCTGGCTGGGAAGTTCCAGCATTTAGTGCTTATCATGTTGGTGAGTGAGCCCCAGGCAGACTTTCCTGGTGGAGACGTTGATCCCTGGGTCACCCCAGCCCTTGAGCTCAGCCTCGTGGAGTCATGTGCTGCTGTTCCTGCCCAGCAGCAAGGACGTCACACAGGCAGAGACCGGCAGTCCTGGGGGGCACTGCTGAGACTCCCCTTTGCTTCTTTCAGGTCACAGCTTCCCTCTCTATTCCCTTTTGGCAGTGGTTTTTGGGGAGATTTGGAAAGAAAACAGCGGCGTCGCTGGGCCTGGTGGTGAGTTTTCCTGTGGCTGTAGACTGAGAAGCCCTGCGAGGGCACAGCCTTACCCCCAGCTGCTCGCAGTGTCTGGGGAGAAGCTGCCAGCCAGGCAGCTAAGGGTGGCCCTGAGCACGGTGTCCTCTGCGCTGCAGGTGACCAGGAGTTAAACCACTAGTTGATGGCAGCTCTGCGCTTCCTTGCGTCTGGCCACAGCTGGTCTCGGTGGCCGTGGCTTCACAGAGCTTTGCAGCAAGTTGCAGGGAGGCTGAGGGACCGACCCAGGGACAGTGGGGAACTGATTCTGGGTTTTTTTTAATATCACCCAACCAAGGCGTGGCTGTGGATCTGGTGAGCAGCGTGTGATCAGATGCTGTACCAACGCCCCAGTCTCATGTGCACATGCAATCATCATCCTGGGGCCTCTGTCCTGCTCCAGGACCTTGCATGCTTGATGCAAGTGATCCCAGTTCTGCCATCCAGCTCCGTGAGAGGCGCAGGGAGGGGAGGAAGGGCTCTGCACCACGCTTGCCAGAGGCTGGAAAACAGCCCGCTCATCAGACACACATCCCAGCCGCTGCCTGGTTCTGCAGGTCAGCAAGGAATTCCCATTTGGCTTTGTGCAGAATTAGGTGCTCAAATCCCATTGAGGATCTATCCCCAAGTGCCTTCCTCACAGACACTGGGTGCAGCCATAGCAGATCCAGCTTTCCAGTTTAACCACTCAGCTTCATTGCCCTCCGTAACCATCCCCCTTTACCCCTGAGGAAGGTTTTGCTGTGGGTATCAGCCTGCCCAGGGCCCCCACGCTGCACTGCGCAGGGGACAGGAGCCGTTCTCTTTATGAAATGTGTGAGGAAGGGGGAAGCGTGGCCTCTGGTTGCGGAGACGGATGCAAACTGCCTGTGAGCAGCAGAAAGCGCCCACGTGCTTTTGTTTCTCCTCTTCCTCTCGCCACTGCAGCTGATCATCCCAGCCCTGGTAGCCGTCACCCAGCTGAAGCACAACTTCCCAGCCTTCGCCTTCCTGGTGATCCTGGCAGGCTGCAGCATGGCTGTGCTCTACCTTCTACCGTGGTGAGCTGAGGCACCTCTGAGCCGTCTGTCAGGCAGAGAGGAGGGGAAGGTTTTGGGGAAAGCCCCACCCGTGCCCATTTACTCCATACAGCAGCTTTTGAGCTGCAGAGTGCGGAGGTGGGACTGGGAAGGGATGCAGATGGGACCCACTGCCCCCCAGCAGCATGGTTCCACCTGCACTCGGGTTCGGCAGCAGGACGCTGGGCGTTGCACAAGGTGCTGGTTTTCTTCTCTTTTTCTGAAGCAGCTGCTGCACCCTCCCCATAAGACGCTCTCTGCCCTGTTTGCCTGAGGCAGAGGACAGGGTGGGCTTCTGCAAGGGCTTTCTGTCTCTCTGCTGCTCGGAGAGGCCTTGGAGCAGCTGCAGCCAAGTTCAGCTGGTGCTGGCATGAGTGTCACCAACGTGTCCGTGGGGCTGTCTGTCCCCAGGTCCATGCTGCCAGATACTGTGGATGACTTCATGCTGAGGAACCCCAGCTGTCTCAACCTGGAGGCTCTTTTCTACTCGTTTTACGTCTTCTTCAACAAGTTTGCAGGTGGCCTTGCCGTGGGGATATCGACACTGAGTTTACAGTAAGCCCCAAACGCTACCCGCCCTATTTTGTCAGCCCAGCACAGGCACTTTCCCTGCTGTTTGATAGGAGATGCTGGAATGAGTCACAGGGGCATCCAAATTTGTTTTTCCAACATCTACTGGGGGCAAGAGGAGCAGAAAGAAGTGGGAATTCCCCAAAACTGGGCCTCCAACACCAGACTCGAGAGGAGAGTGACAGCGGTGTCTGTTTGCCTTTCTGCGGTGGCCTGGGGGGACTGGGGGAAGGAAAACTGTTCTCTTCAGTTTTGCAGGTTATCGTGCTGGGGACTGCACGTACAACCCCTCCGTCATCCTCACTCTGAAGCTTCTCATGGCCCCAGTCCCAATAAGCCTGCTGCTCGTTGCCATAATCATCTTCTGCCTCCATCCCATCAATGAGGAGAGGAGGAAGCAGATGAGAATGGAGATGGAAGCAATGGGGTAAATTGAAGCTCCACGAAGGAGCTGGGTCACCTAGTCTGGGTGTCTGCCTTGGTCCTAGCCCGGCACAGAAATGTTGTACAGGGGATGGACTGTGTGTGCCCGGCCTGGCGCCCCGTGGCTGGGCTACAATCCTCTCTCGGGGTGTGTTTCCCGAAGGGCTTCGGGGTATTTTGGGGGTGACTGACTTCACACCAGATTTCACGAGCGCTCGCGTTCAACAGGCAGCAGGTACGACGTGGCAGCCGAGAATAAACCCCGGGCTGAAGTGGGTGAGTTCATCGGGAAGGATGCGGATTTGCTGCGCTGTCAGGATGTGCTGCTGCTGGGGAAAGTCGTGGCTTCCTGTTGCTTCCTGTTCCCGTGTCCCAAAGGCCCATTTTGCATCCTGACTCCCTCCCTCTCCCAGCTGGCAGGCACAGGACAGGGAGGGGGGGGTCCCGCTGCAGCCCCAGCCCTGCCACCTCACCAGAGCTGCTTTCTCCAGGGCTTGGCCTCACTGATCTTTTGGCAGGTCCTGACAGATCTGGGCAAGACAGATCCACGTTCTCCTGCTGGGAGAGATTGCAGTGCTGGGGAGGAAGGGCCCCCGCCAGCCCCGGAGCAGTGCTCACACATGCTGGGGTGCTGAGGTGTCACTTAACCTTCTGGGAAAGCACGCACAAAAAACACAGGGGTTGTTTTTGAGAGGAAACTCTTTTTCCTAAAAACCAGTTATTAGGGAAAATACCACTGAGATAGTGCACGTCTTTGTGCTTAGACTGCCCTTTCATGGGGAAAGGTTTAGAATTTCTTTGAATGAGGGTGATGTTCAAGCCAGCGGTGTTTTAAAGCCCATGCAGCAACAATGACACCTGGCAGCAGGGTGGCAGAAGCCAGCTCTGCCCGTCTGCCTGGGCCTCCCCAGCTGAGTCACTGCTGGGAAACCAGGAGCTTCGTGGTGCCTGAGGCTGCGGGAATGGGCTGCATGCCTCCCGTCAGGCACCTGCGGGGGGCTGGCAGCTTGTCCTGGTTTCTGCCAGGTTGGGAGGTTATGATGGAGTGTCAAGAAGAGCCAAGTTGCTTTTAAATCGTTGCCCAGAGCTCGATCTCCCACAGCAGCATCTTGCGCGAGCTGCTCGGCACCCCCACATCTCTCCTGGCAACAGTGAGGGGGCAGCGGGGGGAAGAGAGGAGAAGTCAGCCATGTCGTGGCGGGTAGCGCTGAGCTGTGTTCAGCCTTGTGCACAGGCAGAGAGCGAGGTTGGTTATTTTTAGGGCTAGAGCTGTATCTGACCGTTGGTTGACCTTGCAGCTCTCCAGTCTGGTGCACACTGGCAGGATCTGAGCAAATTACTCCCCGGTTGTGCGCTGCATTAATTTGAAGCCTTAAGTCTTGTGGTACAACTTCGAGATCAGTGGGGAAGATGGTGCTTTAGAGCTGCGTCAGGGCACCTGCAGGATCGTCACAGCAACTCCGATTCAGAGCGATTTCTCAGACGCACAAAGGGCCTCTTTTTTTCCTGCCCTCTTTTTTTTATTTTTTGGTTGTTTTGTTTTCTGGAGTGTGAAGGATGTTCCTTGGGATCGCCTGACTAAGCCTGTGGTCAGGTGTTGGGATGCGCTGCCCTCTGCCACCGCCTTGCTTTCAGCCTTGCTGCCTCTGCATTTACTACAAGCAAATGCCTTTGAGCATCGAGGAAATGCTCTGATTGTTGAGAATTTAAAGTCCTGCAGAAGGCATGAATTATTTCAAAGGCACACGCTCCTTGGGACAGAGGATGGGCTTGATCTGGAGCTCCCAAACTGCAGCACAGGCTGGGAACGGGCCACAGGCTGCTGCAGCGTTGGGACCAGACCCAGTGCAGAGCAGGGAGCTGCTGCTGGTGTGTGTGGTGCCTGCCAGCCCCGCCGCTGCCCAGGGTGGTGCCACTGTATATCCAATAATGTCCCATTTATTTTTTACAGTATTAAATCTGAATGGTCACACTTTTCCCTCTTGGTATGTCTTATTTTGTGAGTTCTGCCAGCAGAAAATCCGGAGGGCAGAGAGTGATTTAGGTGAAATCCACTTCTTTTCAAGCCTTTGTGCTTTCTCCACAGTTTAGACACCAGAATCTGACCTGAATCCTTCCTGGGTCTTGACCAGCTGCGCCCTGAGCAGTGAGGGGTGGTCAAACCTGGCTGAGCACCTCACCCCTGTTGAAGTACCGGTTGTTGCAGTGACCTCGCTTGGTGGTAAAATGAGCAGGTTATGCCAGGGAGTAAAAAAACCAAACCAAAACAAAACGTCCCACCCAAGGTGAGAGCCACAGTGCTGGACTTGTGCGAGCGTGCCCGTGCCAGCCGCGCCAGGGCTCTAGCGCGGGCACACGCCGAGCAGTATTTTCCCCTTTCAGATCCTTGTTTATTGCTGGCCCAGCTCTTCACTGAGGTAGCATTCATCAGGAGGGATGAGAGCGTGCCCCTTTTTTTCTCCTGTTATTTTTCTCTTGACTCTGGGCCTCGCACATCTGCCCTGCTGATGGGTGTGTTTGCAGAAAGTCAGGCACCATCTGTGTGTTGCTGCTTTAATATAAAAAATAATGCTATGGCATCAAGCAAGGAAAAAAAACAAACCACCACCCAACCTTGGCCTTTCAGTATTTAAAAGATGCATGGAAGGGATAGAAGCAATTAAAAGTTGCTTCATCCCGTTATCTGTTATTTTAAGCATCTCCTCCTCTTGTGTCCCATTTTAATGCACTTGCTGAGAATACTGGCTTTTTATTAGTCTCTTGGCTGTCCTTGGAACTTCTCTGTTCCCTTGTGGACACTCAAGTTCATCTCCTTGAAGTAAGGAAATAGGACGCTTTGAGGCAAAAATCCTGTGCCTGAAGCGATTCTTTTTTTGACCAAAAAAGAGAATAGTTGCTGTTGTTTCCAGAAGAAAGTCCTTCTGAGCGTTCCATTGTTCAAACCTGCCCCAGTAACGGGGGGGCTGGTGCCAACTCCCACCAGCACGGTGAGGAGCAGCATTAATATAGATCTATAAAAGAGAATTTTATCTGCTGGCGTCGCACGTGCCCGATGCTCTCGATTTAAGTTCAGCCTAGTCTTGGGAACTGTGGAAATAATTAAGTCTTGTCTGGGGCATGGGGCTGGCAGGTCGGGGTTCCCGGGGAGCCCCGCTTGGGCCGCCTCGGCCTCCCCACGACGCCACACCGGAGGCGGGGCGGGCTCGCTGCGGCCAGGCCCTGCGCTTGTCGGGCCTCTAAACGGCGGAGAAACGGGTGAAAAAAGAAAACAAACAAACAAAAAGAAACCCACCAAACGAGCCCTGGGGGCTCCCTCCCCGCCGGGCCCCGCGTTTCCCCGGCAACCGCGCGGTGCCAAGATGGCGGCCGGGGCCGGGCAGGAAGGAGGCAGGAGGCGGGGGGGGGAGCGGAAGATGGCGGCGGCCGGGGGCGGGGCCGGTCTAGGCGGCGGGCGGGCGGGCTCTATGGTGGCCGAGGCTGCGCACACGTGGCCCCTCCTCCCTCGGGCTGCGGGCGCTGCGGGTGCGCGAGCGGCACCGGGCACCGGCACCGGCATGGGCGTGCATGTGGAGACCATCGCCCCCGGCGACGGTGAGCCGCGGCCTGCCCTCCTTTCTCCCTCTCCTCTCCCTCCGTTTTCCCTCCCTTCATCCTCCCCTCCCTCCCGGCCCGGTCCCGGTGCCGATGCCGGTCCCGGTGCCGGTGGGCTGACGGTGCGTGTCTCCCCGCAGGGCGGACGTTCCCCAAGCGCGGCCAGACCTGCGTGGTGCACTACACGGGTGAGTGCTGCCCGCCACCGGGCCTGCAGGGCGGGGCTGCCCCGCCGCACCGGAGCAGTCTCCTCGGACCGGCCCGGGGACAGGGGGACGCGATGGGGTAACGGGGCCTGGCCCCCGGCCCACCCCCGCTCCGGTCCGGCTCCGGCAGCCTGCGGGGACACCGGGCCCGGCCCGTGTGGGTGGCCCGGCTGGGCCGCGGCGCTCCCCGGGGGAACCGGGAGGGGGGGGGCTCGGCCCGCCCCGGGGAGCAGGAGCGCTTTCCCCGGGGCTGTGGGGGGGTGTCTGGGCCCCGGGGCCGTGGGGAGGCCCCGTGGGAGCCGTTTCTCCCGCTGCCCCGTCTGGAAGGGGGGGGGCGGCTTTCCCACCCGCGTCCAGCCCTCGTTTTGGAGGTGCACCGGGGCAAGGCGCGGGGGGTGGGCAGGTCCCCCCCCGGCCAGCACCCTGGAGGGGTCCCAGGGCCTGCGGGCCGTGGAGCGGCCGAGCCGAGTCCCCCGCACCCGCCGGGTGCTCCCACGGGACACCGGTGTCTCCCTGGTCGGCGACGAGTCTTCCCCCCCCGGGAGCTTCGGGGTTCGCTGTGTCCGAGCAGGGTCCCCCCCCGGCAGAGGTCCCTGCACCCCCAACGCCATCCCTGCAGCCCCGGCCCCTTCTCCCTCGGGGGGGGGTGACACCAGGGGTGCCCGTGGGCAGACCCAGACCCGCAGCCTACGCGGGGTTGTTTGCGGGGTACCGCGGGGGGCCCCCGCTGTGGGTAACGCAGGGTGATCTTTGGGGTTGGGGCGTCGTATTTTGGGGAGGGGCTGCCCCGACAGCCGGGGAGGGTCACCCTCTGCACCGTGTCCTCCAGCAGCCTCCTGCAGGCTTGGAGGGGCAAGAAACCAACGTTGGGGACCCCCAGAAATGCTTTGGGGGTCACGGCGGGGGTCTCCTCCCCCTCAGCCGCCCTTCGAACGGCTCCAGCTCCGCGCGGCGGGTGCTGCGCTCCGGGGTTCCAGCCCGTTTGTGGCCGGTCCCGGTACCCGATTCCCCTTCCCGCCCTCCGCGGTGGCGGCCGAGGGTCCCCCCCTTTGCGGAGCGGGGCCCGGCGGCAGGCTCGGTCGGGCATCCAGCCCCGCCGCTTCTCCTCCGGTTCCCTCTCGTCGCCGCCGTTGCCTCGCAGGAAGGAGAAGGAAGCAGCTCGGTCTCCCCCGGCCGCCCCGTTTCCTCCGCCGGTGGAAGAACAAAGAGAGGCTGGCAGGCAGTCAAGTGGCTCCCGGTGGGCCAGCGCTGCCGCCCGCCAGCCCCCCCGGCTCTCGGCGCTGGCTCTGCCTCCCGCCCCGCTGACGGGGCTTTGCCGCTTTTCCCCCCCCTCGGGCCCCCCTCCACCGGCAGAACCGCGCGTGGGTCACCGGCTCTCCCGGCCCCACGTCCCGGCGCTTGGGGCAAAGTGCTGCTTGCGACTCGCTCCCCGCAGACCCTCCGCTGCGCCTGGGAGCGGTTTTCTAATTTCCTTTTTTTTATTATTATTATTATTGTCTCCTTTTGGCCTTTATTTCCCCAGTTCCCTCCGCAGGCAGCTTCTGCACCCCCCCTCCCACACCTCGGCAGGCAGCAGAAATCAAACACCTCCAGGCCCTGACGCTGTTTTTTCGTGGCCCTGCGAGAGGCTGGAGCGGGGCTTGGCGCTGGGGGAAGCGTTAGCCGCCGCTGAGTCCCCGTCCCGGTCCCCGGGCGCCCTTTGCCCCCGCGCGGGAACCTGCCGGTGCTGGGGAGATCCAGCCCGTGGTGCCCCACGGTGGGTGCGCGGCCGTTCAGCTCTTGCTCTGCTGGGTTATGGGTCTGCAGTGGCTTGGTTAAAAACCACTTTATTTAGGGGAACAAAAATAAATAACGAGTGGTGATGCAGGGGTGAGGGAGCATGGGGAGCGGGCTCGGCGGGCTGTCCGGCAGCTCTTGGTGCTTCTGCCTGTGCCCAAGCCCCGGCTCCAGGGGGTTTGGCCCCACCAAAAGCAGCCATTTCAGCCCAGAACTGAGGGACAGACAGACAGACAGTGCTGGGGAAGGAGATGGAGAGTGGAGCGTCCTCTGGGCCACCTGCTTAGGGGACACCAGTTGCTCCCACTGGGATTGTGGAGGTGGAGGCGCACGGGGGGAGCTGGGGCAGTTGGACCCTTTTCCCCCTCCTTTGGCCCTGCTCTTTGCAGGGGGTCGCCGAAACAGCCTTTGCTGTGGAAGCTGCTGCAGAGGGCTCCTAAAGAAACTAAATCAAGGATAAAGCTCCCCGATGTGTTTGGGGCTGTGTGGGGCGGGAGGGCTGCGAAGGAGCAAGTCAATGGGGCGGAGGGTGCAGGTTGGGGGCCAGCAGACCTGAGCTTCCCCCTCGGATCTGGCTACAGGGCAGAGTGGGGAGCAGGGATGGGGGCTCCCACGGTGCCCCACAGCATGTCTGGGGCTGGGTCTTGTGCTCCTCGGGAGCAGGTTGGGGGGTGAAGAGAGCTGGTGCAAGGGGGAGCTGCTCTCTGAGTGCGTGGGGAGACCGTGGCCACCCCACCGTGCTTCTGGGGGGGAAATGGGGGCCCGTGGTCAGGCTGGGGAGTGCGGGGATGGGATGGAGAATCCCTTGGCTTTGCCAGGGTGCCAACGTGCACCCAGCTTGTTGCGGCTGGAAGGGAGGTGGGCTTGGAGCAGGGGGTGGACGTGCTGGGAGGGATACTGGCACAAACTGGTTTTCTCCAGCAGGATGGCGCAGAGGCGACTGCCATCCTTCCCCAGCACCCACACGCAGGCTGGCCACGGCCTCGACTGTTGGCACCCCCCGCGGCCAGCGCAGCCCCTGGCGCCCTCCCCACCACGGCTGGTGCTGCCACGCTCGCCCGGCACCAGCAGCCGCTCTGCGGTCACCGGGCGTTTCCTCCCGGGGTGTGCGACTGCCGGTGGGGCGTGGGAGCTCGGCGCCTTCTCCCTGAGCAGCCCTTCCCCTGCCTGCGCTGGGGGTCCCCCTCTCCTGCCAGGCCACGGCACATGGTGGGCAGAGCCCCCGGCCGGGGTGGGCAGGGCGGTGGGAAGCACTGGTGCAGGCAGCTCGGGCCCTGGCGTCTCAAGTGCCCGGTGGAGGCAGGATTCAACCTCAGCCGGGCAGCGCTGTCCTAACGCGGGGGGTTGGAGCATTCCGAGTATCCCAGGGCTCTCGGGAAGGGATTCCCATCCTTCCTCCGGCTGGAGCAGAGGTGCCTGCCCAGCTGCGCCGGCTGCTCCTTGGGAAGCCGCCTCCGTGCAGGAGCTCCTGGGCCGTGGCCGTGCTGAGGATCAGCCCCCAGGCCAGAAGGGATGGAGCGGGTGGCACAAGTGTGACTTTCACCCCCCCCCCCCCCCCCCCAGCAAAACCATAAACCTGCGGGTTTTTCTCAGGGGCTGCCTCTGCCTGCTCCAGTGCTGCTCTCCGCCGCCTCTGCCCACCCGGGGGGGGACTGGAGCCAAGTCGCCCCGTTGCAGCCGGCGTCTCCCGTCTGCTGCCTGCCAAGTGTGGCAGAGAGCTGGCAGCGCCAGGCTGCCTGCCCGCCCGGAGCTGGGGCTGCTCTCCAGAGCCCCCCGCTCCGTCCCGTGACTGCTGCAGCCCCGGCCGCGGGGCTCTGTGCTCTTCCTCGCTGCGGTTCCCCTGAACCCCCTCCCCTGGGTGTCCGTACAGCCCAGCTGAGATCTCCGCTGAGGTTTAATTTTTCAGGGTGGGAGCTGGGGCAGGTGGGGCTCCGTAACCCGCCCCCGTGGGCTCTGCCCTCCTCGCAGGACTGGTGGTGGCAAGCAGAGAGCTGGGATGTGCCGGGGGCTGGCTGCTGCTCCTGGGGCTCTGGCAGCGCAACTGCTTTTGCCAGAGGATGCTTTGCCTCTGTAATAGCTTTAAAATCTCATTATCTCTTTGCTCGGGGATGAGGAAATGGTTGCTCATACTTGTCCAGGGCTGGAGAAATCTCCCGGGAGCCTCACGGGCAGAGGAAGAGCCTGAGATGAGGATGCTGCCTCCGAAGCATCCTAGCCTCTTTGTTTTCCTGGCTGGGGGGGGGGAGCACGGGGAGCAGGGATGAGCCCCCGTGTGTGACATTCCTGGGCTGGGGGTAGCCCGAGCGATGGATCCCCCTGGGCTGCTGCAACCAGCTTAGTCCATTAATCCCCCTCTCCTGCACCCAGGGTGCTAGAAACTCCAGAACACTTCCCGAGGCTGGATCCGGGGGTGAGCTCGGCAGCAGGAGCGGGGGGGTCGTGCTGTGTGGTCCCCGGGGTTTTTCCTCTGCGTGTGTCCGGGGAGAAGGGCAGAAAGGCACAAGATGTCCCCTGCATCCTTTTGTAGCCTCCCCCCGGCTTGTTGCAGCGCCTGAGGGCTCGGAGCTGAGCGCAGGGTCAGGCCGCGTGGTGGCCGAGCGGTGCCAGCCGGCGTGGCCCCGGTGCCAGTGTCCCCGACGGGCAGGCGGGCGGCCAGCGGCCGGGCACGGGGAGCGGTGCCAGACTGGGCTGGAAGCAGTGACGAGAGGTTTATCCTGGAAGGAGGAAGTGAGAAAACTCCAGATTTACCGTTCCAAAGTCCAGGGCTACAGCGTGACCAGCTGAGCTGATGCTCAGACCCCCAAGAGGGGATTTTTGCTTTCTGTGAAGTGAAAAGCTCAATTCTACTCCCTGAGAGGAAGGTGGGCCGCTGGCCCCCATCCCCTGCATCTTCCTGCAGCCCAGAGGTTGGTTTCGGTGCTTGTTGCCCCTGCCAAGGTGATGCATTTTTTTTCCTCATTCCCTTCTTTCTGTTAGGTGTCTCCCATCACTGCGGCTGCGTGCCGTTTGCTCTGGCCAGTGTCACAGCACGAGCCAGGGGCTGGGACACCCCATCCCATCTTTGGGGCGCATCTTCGGAGGCACAGCTGCGTTTTCTCTTTGCCCACAGGCACTGCCCTGGTGAAGGGAAATCACTGTGTCTCATGCTTTGCTGGGCGAGGTTGGTTTTTCAAGACTATAGAGCAGTTTCCAGCCAGGAAAACAGGTTTTTGGGCTGTTTTGGGAAGCGAAGAAGCGAGAAGCATTTGGAGGAGAGTTTAATATTGCTCTTATTGTAGAGGGCACTGGCTGTGTTAACGCAGAGCCAGAGCTGCCTTATAGGAGCAGCAGCTCTGCCGGCCAGTGGAGTTGCTGCTCCTATAAGGCAGCTCCAGCTCTGAGATTCCCCAAGAAGGTCAGGCAGGGAGCACGGGAGGGGAGGAAATTCCTCCTTTGCTCCTGTTGGGGAGTTATATTTAGCCCTGGGGATATCAGCCTCGCTCGGCCCTCCCCATGCGGCGTGTGCCGGGGGATCGAGGGCTGTCCCGGGCGTGTGTGTCCAGAGCTTGGGGCTCCCTCTCCCTGTCATCGTTCCTGGGTACGGGAGCGATTTGGCTGAAGATGAGTGGGATGCAGCTGGGGCATGGGGAGGGCTGGAGGCAGCTGGGATGGGGTACAAGAGCCCCGATTTGTGTTTTGGGTGCCCAAGGACGGAAGCCTGCCCGTGGCCAGGAGCAGGAGTTGTGTTTGCTGGTGGGATGGGAAGCACCAGGCCTGATCCTGCTGCCTGTAAACCAGCTGGCAGCGGCGCTGTGAGGTGGGGAATGGTTTGTTGGGGTTTTTTATCCCCACCTCCATCTGCTCCCCTCATCTGTCTTTGGTCCCAGCCCAGAGGAACGCTTCTCTCCTGGGCAGAGCAGCCAGGAGCAATCCTGCCCTGCCCAGGGCTGCTCCTGCCAGGCTGGCTGATGCCCCAGAGGGTGCTGGTGTGGGGTTTTCCCCCCCCAGGCCACCCTGTTGCAGGTGTTTCCCCGGGGAAAAGGAGACCGAGCTGCGAAACATCTTTGAGTCAGGGCCATGTGAGCCTTCCAGGGGTGACTGTCACCCGCACGGGCTGCCAGCTCACAGCCTGTTTCACGCAGGCGCGCGTGGCTCCGTCCCTGTGTCACCATCGTCTCCCTCCCTCTCTCCCCAGGTATGCTGGAGGATGGGAAGAAGTTTGATTCCTCTCGCGACAGGAACAAGCCGTTCAAGTTCGTGATGGGCAAGCAGGAGGTGATCCGCGGCTGGGAGGAAGGAGTCGCCCAGGTGCCCGCTGCTTCTCCACCCCCCGGTCTCCCTTGCAGGGCTGCGCAGAGCCGAGCGCCTGGGGAGCTGCAGCGTGGGCACAAATCACTGTGTGCAGCTTGTTCTCTTTTTTTTTTTTTAATTTTTTTTTTTATTTTATTCCCCTGTGTTTTCCACCCCTCCGCCCCCTCGGCGCTGGGAGGTGTGGGTGTGAATATCACCTTCTGCATTGCCACCTGCCAGATGGCAGGAATGGAGCAGGGCCGGGCCCCAACAACACCTACGGCACGTTGGTGACTCAGCGGTGACATTTCTCCACTGAGTCAGCTCTGAACCAAGGCGCCGGGGAGTGCTGGGGCCTCCTGCTCCGAGCGGGGACGGCTCCCAGGGCCGTGAAGCCCACGGGAGGGAGGGCTGGGGGCACAGTGTGGCTTTGGCTCCCCCCTGCCACCAGCCCTGCGGCGTGGGGACGGGTCTGGTCCCCCCTCTGTCGCTCACCTGGTGATGGTGCCCGTCTCCTCACATCCCTGTGTTTCTTTCCCTGCCCCCAGATGAGTGTTGGTCAACGGGCAAAGATGACCATCTCCCCAGATTATGCCTACGGCTCTACTGGCCACCCGGGGATCATCCCACCTAACGCCACTCTAATTTTTGACGTGGAGCTCATGAAATTGGAATGACCTACCCCAGCACCCTGTCCTCGGGTAAGGATGGGGACGGGGAGTCTCGTAGCTCGGGGGTGACTCAAGGCCCCCATCTTTTATCTCAGGCTCGCGTGGAGAGGCGGGGTGGAGGAGATGGCAGTGGGGGGGTATAAGAAGGAGGGCGCAGGGTGGAAGTTGCTCTCAGGAGGCTGCTGAGCTGGTGATCGCTGCGGTGGTACGAGCAAACCAGCCTGGCAGGGTGGGCTTACGCCAGGGCGGTGCCGGCTGACCGAGCCTTGCCTTGTGTTGCTGCCCTGTGGGGCTCGGCTGCCCGCTCCCCCTCCTGCCTGTCCTGCGGGTGTGTGGGTCCCATGGTGTGGGCAGGATGGGGCTGTGCTCCCCCCAGTCGGGGCCTGATTGCCATTCTGAGTGACTGGTGTGGTTTGTGGTGAGGTTCTGCAGCTCCTGCCAGGACATTGCAGAGAGGCTGGGGCTGGGCTCTGCTCCCAGGGGATCAGGGACAGGACAAGAGGGAACGGCTGGAAACTGCCACAGGGGAGGGTCAGGCTGGGCAGGAGGAGAAAATGTTTCCCAGCAAGAGTGGTCCGAGAGTGGAACAGGCTGCCCAGGGAGGGGGGAGTCCCCATCCCTGGGGGGGTTTCAGGGCCGTTGGGATGAGCTGTGGGGGATGTGGGGTAGGGGCGAACTTTGTAGAGTCGGGCTGAGGGTTGGACTCGCTGATCCCGAGGGGCTTTTCCAACCTGAGTGACTGGGATTCTGTGAGACCGACGATTTGTGAGCAGGCTTCCCCTGCAGGCAGCGGGCGGCGGGCGGCTGTGTCACACTGCCTCTCCTCTCTCCCAGCAGGTTTGGCACATGGAGGAATCCAGAATCTCAGCTTCAAGAAGAGTGCACATGACTTTGTACGGAGCTTTTCCTGATAGTCCACTACACTCATTGTATAACCTTACACCTTGATTGAATGCCTTTGGTCACTAAGCTTTGCGTCTGACTCTTCCTCCTTGTATCGTGTTTTTATGTCTTTTTAAACTATACGCCGTAAACCTCAACTCTTTTTGGGTCAAGTTCTTAATCTTATTTTTTGTTCCAGGTGTAGACTACGTTTTACCAGTAGCACGCAGATGGGCTGACTTTAGATAGGAGTCATTTGAACAAAAAGGAAAACCTGTTAATTACTCGTTTTGGTGCAGATCTCTATGGTGTTTTCAAACCAGAAATTGCTGCTGCTGCAAAAGCCATAGCAGAGTGAGGCTGTCGAGGCTGATTGGATGCGGAGAGCAGAGTAGCGCTAGGATTGTGTGTAGGTACCTGCCTGGAACCGGGGCAGCGGGGGAGCAGCGGGTCCTTGCCCTGCTCCCCGCCGAGGGCGCAGCATCGCTGCGGGCACCGTGGGTTTGCTCCCGGGAAGGGGGGGCTGCTCTGCCCCTGCTTCACTCTGCCAGCTCACGGTGGACCTTCTTTTTTCCCTCCCCTATCCAGCCTTCAGATTTTAGGGAGATGAGTTTCCATCAGAGCTCCACCACACCCCAAAACTTTCAGGAGCTTACATTGAGCTTTCTTTAAAGGAAAAGGAAAACAGCAGACAAACGGAAGGTGCTGTCTACAGGGGAGGTGGCAGGGCTGGTGGGGAGTCAGCTCAAAGAAAACACCTCTGTGTCCCCCCCTCCCTCTCCCCCCTGGAAAGGAACCATCAGACCCCAGTTGTCCCCGGTCTGAGCACGCCTGACACCTGATGCTGGTCATCGCCGCTTGTCTGGTCTCACACGATGCGTAGCTTCCCCCGCTGCTGCCCCAGCCCCCCTCCCTCCGCCCTGCCTAGTGATTTGGTAAGAGAAACTGCCGCCGTTCACTTCCTTCTCCACCGCATAAAGGTATCAAGTTTTATTATTGCAATAAAAACGCTTTATGCTGGCTTTTCTCAAACCCTGTGTCTCGGAGGTTTTTCCCTCGCCTCTCTGTCGCTCAGCACAGCGGGTGCCGGGCTTGTGGGATGCTCTGGGTGCTGTGCTGGGCTCACGGGGTGCTGAGCCAGGCTCATGGGGTGCTGTGGGTGCTGAGCCAGGCTCATGGGTGCCCTGCTGGGCTCACGTGGTGCTGTGCCAGGCTCGTGGGTGCTGTGCTGGGCTCTTGGGGTGCTGTGCCAGGTTCCTGGGGTGCTGTGGGTGCTGTGCTGGGCTCTTGTGGTGCTGAGCCAGGCTCCCGGGGTGCTCTGGCAGCGGGAAGGGCCGGCTCTGGCTGTGCTGGCTTGCTTTGGGGTGAGGTTTGGGTGCTTGGCCCTGGGAGCACAGAGGGGTGCCTGGGGCTGATGGGGCTCTGTGGGGAGGTGACGGTGGCCTGTTGGAATTTGCATAATTAATTGCCTCACCATAACCTCTGAAGCCTTGCTCTCAGCCTCTCGAATTGCCCCTGTGACGGGGCCTGGACTGGGAGCGTGTGGGGCGGCCGGATGCTGCTCCCGGGGTCCCTCCCGCTCCCAGCAGCGTATCCGTGTGTCTCCGGGTATTTATTTCGCATCCAGCTGCCGGTGTCTGCCGGCCAGAAAAACCTCTTGGGGGGGGGGCGTGGTGCGTTTCTTAGTGATCCCCCCCATGCCGGCTCGGCGGGGCTCCCGCAGCCCCCGGGCGTTGCTGCCCGCAGGTTTGTGCTGGTGGGGGTGGACGTGGGGGGGACTCATGCCGGGGGGGGGTTCACGCCGTGGGGGCTGCTCGGGCACCGCTCTGGGCCAGCACCCGCTGCCTCCGCAAACGGCCTTTGCTCCCTTTGCCGCCGCCCGATAACGCGGCCGCGATCGATCCCCTCGCAAGTCCCAGCTCCCGGGCGGGTTTGTTGGGAGCAAAGTTTGTGTTTAAGGGGCTCCTGGGGGCAAGGGCTGGGGGCTGCCTTGGGGTTCGTGTCGGATATGGGCACTACCCTCAGCTGCTGGGGCACCAGCATCGCCCTCCACCCTTCGCTGCGGCCGCCTCTAGGTGGGAACTCGAGGTGAGCTTGGGTTTCTCTTCCTGCTGAACTTTTTGCTGTAATTATTAACCGGTGCCAGGCAGTGCCACGGCTTCTGCCTGGAGGTGCAGCAGGGCTGGGGGGAGTCCGGTGCCCTCAGCACGCAGCTCCCCTTGGCATCCCCCCCGGCACCCACAAGCACAGATGGGGTGCGGGTCCTTCCAGCTCCGGTTTGGTGGGGGATGAAGGTTCTGGGGCAAGCAGAGACCCCCAGGAACCACCTCCTCTGTAGGATGTCTCCCTGCCCGTGTTTATCAGCGACTGGGCTGCTCTTGTCCCAGCCTGGCTGAGGCAGCCGGGCACCGTCGGGCTAAAAATAACACCAGTAAATAAAACGTTTCCTCCCGGCCTGGCACGCGGGAGCGGAGGTGCAGGGAGCTGGGACGTGCCCGGCTGCTGCTCTGCGGCGGGGCTGGCCCCATGCCGGCGAGATCCTGGGCTGGTGCCACCGGCTCTGGGCCCAGCTGGGTGCCCGCAGGACCCCCCCTGCCCGGCTCCTGGGGCCACGGTGGCCCGTGACATCCCCGGTGCTGGCAGGCTGGATCCCAGGGTGACGTGTGTCCGTCCCACGGCCGCGGGGTGCCCGTGTTTGCCCCGTGCCCTGACTCAGCCCGCTCAGATTTTCCACCTCGGCGCGGGGCTCCCACGGGGCCGTCACGCCTGACGTGTGCCCCGGGGCCACCGGTGATGGCGGGAGGGGCGCAGGACACGGCGTCCCGGTCACGGCCGCGTCAGCCCCACGCGCCCGGGCAGCGAGGTGTCAGCGGGAGCCAGCCACCCACACGGGGCTGCTCGCAGTGGGGCGCCCCACTTCACACCCCACACCCCCCCCAGGCGGCACCCTCGGTGTTGGGGTGTAAGGGCTGCAGTGGGGCCAAGCCGTGGGCTGTGGCCGGAGTGGTGATGTAGTGGGATGGGGGGGGCCACCATGGTGGCTAGTGGGTCCCCATCCCTGCTCCCCCAGGATGCCTGAACCCACAGAAAGCCATCCCTGTCCCCATCCCAGCAGTGCCAGGGCCCTGTGTGGCTTTGGCTTCACCTTCCTCTTCCTCACCTGTGCCCTACCTGGCAGGGGTGACGGTCACCTGAGGCTGCCTGGCCCCTCCCTGGGCTGGGCACCGCGATAAAAGCCCAAGGCCAGGCAGAGGGTGGCACAGGGAGCCAGGAGCTGTCAGCAGGTGAGTCCAGAGGTGCCAGGGGTGGGCTCTGGGGGGGTCTCGCTTGTCTGGGGATGCTGCCGTGGTCCCTGAGCTGCGTGTGGGATCCTGCCTGGTCCCCGCGGGGCTCAGAGCTGGATCTGGATTTGGTCCCTACACCCCGAGTTTTGGACGATGCATTTCGGGGCACACGATGCCGTGGATGGCACAGCCTCGCCGTGGGCACAGTGTGAGGTGTGTTGGGGGGACTGATGGGGGCACAGGGGACCCCAAGGAGCAGTCAGCGGGGCTGTTCCTGTGGGACATCCTGCTCCTGTGTCTGGGTGATGCTGGAATGGCCCCACTGGGCGGGTGGACATGGGGAGTGGGACCCACCACCAGCCAAGCGATGCCCCGGGGTGTCTGTGCCCGGCACGCAGCCACCCCTGTCCCAGCTGCCGGGAAGTGGCAGAGGTGGTGGCCCTGGTGACACGGCCCTGAGTCACACCAGAGGCCCGGGGTGACAGCCCGTCTCTGGCACACGGGCTGGGAGGAATATTCGGGGAGAGGCACCCCCTTCCTGAACCGCCCCGTCCCCAGGCACCGCGACAGCAGCAGCGATGGCAACACTTTACCCCTCCTTGGAAGACATGAAGGGCCACCAGATCTTGCAGGTCGGTGTCAGCGCAGGGGGGGCGAGCAGCCCCCGATGGGTCTCCAGGGCTGGGGGGCACAGCCTCGAGCGAACCCCATCTCTTGGCAGGCGCAGGCAGCTGCCGGGGTGAGGACCCCCGCCACAACGGTGGCCACGGAGAAGCCAAAGCTCGTCTCGGGCCCCGGCGATGCAGGTTGTGCTCAGCAACCCCTGTCTGAGGGCGGGGGGAGTGATGCTCACCGTGCAGGGGTGGGGTGGGGCGTCAGCTGAGAACCCCCACAGCTCGGTGCATGGGTAGGGGATGGGATTTGGGCGTTTCTTTCTGCCCCATGGTCCCAGGGCGGGGAAAGCAATGGCCGTGGGTTGGGGACCCCACGAGCTGAGGCCACCCTCGGTGTGTCCCACAGCGCCGCCCCTGCTGTACCCCAACCTGGCCGAGCTGGAGAACTACATGGGGCTGGCTCTCTCCAGCGCAGAGATCCAGAAGAACCTGCTCCCGGAAGGCAGCACCGTAGGTGTCCGGGACCACCTGCCCCACGGGGTCCCTCCAGGGCCACATCCTGCCCGGGGAAGGGACGCAGCATCCCCCTGCCCTGAGGGGTGACGTGCGCAGGGCCCCGTGCCCCCGCCTGACCCACTGACCCCCGGCTCCATCGCAGGCGCTTACCCCCACCGGGCCCTCCCCGGGCCAGCTGGTCGCCCCCCTGAGCGGGAACAACGCGGGGCTGCGGCGGGCAGAGATCAAACCGGGCGTGCGGGAGATCCACCTCTGCAAGGACGAGCGGGGCAAGACGGGGCTGCAGCTGAAAAACGTCGACCAGGTGAGGGGCTGGGCTGGTACCAGGCCATCCACAGCACGGCACAGTGTGAGGCACCATGGCACGGTGTGGCACAGCACGGCACGGCATGGAGCACCATGGCATGGCAGGGCACGGTGTGGCACCATGTGGCATGAAATGGCACAGCACGGCGTGGTGCACCGTGACATTGCACAGCATGGCACGGTGTGGCATTAAATGGCACGGCATGGCGTGGTGCACCATGGCATGGCACGGCACACAGTGTGGCATGAAGTGGCACAGCACAACGTGGTGTGCCGTGGCACAAGCATGGCCACAGCTCAGCGTGCCGTGGCACGGCGCAGCCCCCCCAGGGCGCAGCACGGCCTGGCACGGCTCAGCCTGGTGCGTGGCACCGCCACCCAGTCCCCGTGCCAGCCCCGCGCCATCGCTCCTCCCGTGTCCCCCAGGGCATCTTCGTGCAGCTGGTGAAGGCCAACTCGCCGGCGGCGCTGGTGGGGCTGCGCTTCGGTGACCAGATCCTGCAGATCGACGGCAAGAACTGCACGGGCTGGAGCAGCGACAAGGCGCAGCGGGCGCTGAAGAAAGCGTCCCCGGAGAAGATCGTCATGGTGGTGCGGGACAGGTGAGCAGGCGGGCAGGCGGGGCCGGGGCTGGTAGCGGTGCCGGTGCTGACCGCAGTGTGTCCCCCCCCCACCCCACCCAGGCCTTTCCAGCGCACCGTCACCGTGCACAAGGACAGCACCGGCCACATCGGCGTCGTGGTCAAGAAGGGGAAAATCGTGTCGCTGGCCAAGGACAGCTCTGCCGCCCGCAACGGCCTCCTCACCCACCACTGCATCTGCGAGGTCAACGGCCAGAACGTCATCGGCATGAAGGTGGGGGCTGCGCACAACCGGCGCCGCGAACGGGGGGCCCAGAATCGGGCGAGTGGGACCCCGAGCAGTGCCGCAGGGTGGTGGGCAGAGCCGGGCACCCCCCAGCACCCCCCCGCTCTCTCCCGCAGGATAAGCAGCTCACGGAGGTGCTGGCGGGGGCCGGGAACGTGGTGACACTGACCATCATCCCCACCGTCATCTTCGAGCACATGGTCAAACGGTGAGACCGCGGTGCCCACCCCCACCCCGCTGCGGCCCCACGGGGCCCCCCCCAAGGGGCCCCAGGGGCTCCCCCCGCTGAGCACCCCTCTTTGTGCCCAGGCTCTCGGCAGGGCAGGTGAAGTCGGCCATGGACCACTCCATCCCGGACCTGTGACACGGGTGCTGCCGGCCCGGGGGGGGCAACGCTGGAACGGCGAGGGGCTGCTGAAGGTACCCCCACAGCTTCCCCAGGAGCACAAAAAAACCCCAACAAACTCATCCCTACAGAGGCTGGTGGCCGCTGGGCGGCGAAGGGGACCTGCCAGCCTGCGATGTCCTCTCCTCTCCCCTGGCCCAGGTCCCCGTGTCCCCCCCACCGTGTCCCCGCTCGCGCCAGCCCCCCTCGGGGCAGACGCCAAAGGCTGGTTCCAGCCAAAGCAGACACAGACCCAGCGACGTTTATTACATCCACCACAGACAGCGAGTACAGGACAGGGGAAACAAGAAAAAGGGGGGGTTACAGCTTTTTCAGTTCTGTATTTAAAAAATATATTATATAGATTTGTCTTTCAAATATAATCGTTACATTTATTTCTTGGCAAAGCTTTGGATAGTCTAACAGACGTCTACACAGATCCACAAATACATTGCACAAGAGGCGTATGTCCCAGCTCCGCTTTCAGCAGCCCCCACCGGCTGCTTTACCACCGTTTCTCCCCAAATAACCCCCCCGGCCCCCCGGCGCGGTGCCAGCGGCTGCCAGGGACGTGCGGGACACGGCCTGTGCCCGCACCGGGACCGGGGGATGCCGGTGTGGCGGGAGCACCACTGGCTCCCGGGACCCCGCCGGCAGCACCCGGGGTGGTGGAGTGGGGTTTGGGGGGGGAAACACAGTTCAAGTCACGAAGAAGCCACAGACATTCGTGAGGGTGGGAGCGCCGCGCACCCGGGGGAGCCCCAAGTCTCGCGCCTCGCCAGCCCCCGCTGAGCAATCCTTGCTGTCTTTGCTTTTCAAAAAAAAAAAAAAAACAAAACAAAAAGGCTTTTTTTTTTTTTTTTTTGTCTGGAGGCCACCAGCAAAGCAGGGACTTGGCTGGGCCCGGGCAGGCAAAGGTGCTTGGCCCTGCCTGTACATCCCTGCCTGCACAGCCCTGCCTGCACAGCCCTGCCTGCACCCTCTCGCCGCCTCCCGAGCTCTGGCACAGGGTGGGCTCCCCGGCACCGCCGCTGCCAAAACCACAAGAGCCCCCAGTCCCACTCCACAGCAGCCAGAGCCAGGGCTGGGGGTGCCCCCACCTTGCTCGCCACCTTGGCCCCTCCCCAACAACAGGGCTTCAGTCTGAACCCCCAAAAAAAGTGAATATAGTGCAAAGCAAAGGGAAGGAGGGACCGAGGCTTCCTCCGGGGCTGCTCGGTGGCACGGGAGCCACAGCTCGGTTCAGTCCTGGGCTGGGGGGGGGCATCACCCAAGCGATGAAGAGGGCCCTGGCCCGCCGGGGGGGAGGAGGACGGACATGGCCGCAGGTCAGCGGCCGGGGGTGAAGGTGCCCCGCGGGCTCCCACCACCTCCCGAATGGCTCCAGGGCTGGTCCCTGTGCCCGGGTGGGTTCCCCCCGTCTTCCTCCCGCAGCCAGGCGTTGCTGTCGCAGTGCCCTGGAGCAGAAACGCACCCCGGGGTGGGGGGGTGTCCTGCTGCGTGTGTGTCCCCCCCTCATCCCAGCTCTTCCCATTGCCGGGCAGCTCCGTGCCCGCAGCAGGAGGCGACCAAAGGCAGAGCCCAGCCGGGGGGGTGCAGCCCCCCAGGAGCCGCAGCAGCCGGGCAGCAGCGTCCGTCGGGCAGGAGCTCGCGGTGTGACACTTGGTGCCACCTCCCGCATCGCCCCTTGGCCCCGCTCTGCCAGCAAGGGGCCCTTCCCTCCTCCAGGACACAGAAGCTGGTGGTGAGGAAGGGGGGGGGGGGGCAGCACACCCCAACGCACCCCCATACCCTTCCCACCCCCCCGCCTCGGTGCTGCATAAGGAGCCCCGGGAGAGCGGGGACACGCCGGGGCTTTACAATCAGCGGTCGGGTCTGGGGGGGAGGGCGGGCAGGGGGGTGCCGGGGAGGGGGGGTCAGGGCTGGGCGCTGCCCCCGGGGCTGGCGACGGGGCGACAGCCCATCCTGCGGATGGAGTGGAGGGCGACGGTGCAGCAGCCCCGCAGGAGCGAGCTGATGTTGTAGATGGGTTGGCCCTGCCGGCGCTGCGAGCGGCACAGCCAGGCCACCGTGGGCACGGCTGGCACCACCACGGCCAGCAGATCCACGATGAAATGGCGGCTCCAGTAGCTCTTGGACGGGGCGGCCTCGCAGCCGCTCGCCTCCGTCGTCTCCTCCTCCGCCACGCAGGCGATGGCCACCGAGGGGCTGGCGCCGGGGGGCTGCCGCACCGCCGGGTTGCAGGGGGCACCCCCCTCGGCCCCGGCACTCGCCGCCGAGTCGGGCTCAGCCGCCAGCAGGTCCGTGGCCCCGGTGGGGTTGGAGAACTCGGGGCCGGGCATCATGTCTTCCATTTCGGAGACCCAAGCCGAGGTGGGGCTGCCTAAGCTGCAAGCCTGGGACTTCATCACTTTCTCCAGGATGGTGTCCAGGTCGGGCTGGCAGGGCACGAAGTCCGTCTGGATGGCCCGTTCCTGCATGCAGCTGGCCTGCACCCCCGCCTCCACGCCGCCCCGCAGCCCCAGCAGCTTCTCGTAGGTGGAACTGGGGGGCAGGCGGGCGCCGGGCTCGCCCCCCCCGTCCAGCGGGTCCGTGTGGCCGGGAGCCTCCTCTGCCCCCACGAAGCCGCTGTCGGCCCCCTCGTCCAGCGAGATGGTCTGCGAGCCCCCCACGTTGCGGTCCCCGGCCCCTTGGTCGCTCAGCTTGGTGTAGGTAGAGCTGCGGGTGAGGGATCGGGCCGGGGACCCCCCGGCCGACTCGCCGGCCCCCTCCTCCTTCAGGGCCCCATTCTGCGCCACCTCCATGCTGTGCAGCAGCGTCTCCAGCTTCTTGTTCTGGATGTTGATGTCTACGAAATACTTCTGGAGCCCTTTGTCCTTCTCCAGCAGGTTGTTCTTCACCGTGTCGATGACCTGCTTCAGCTGCTTGATCTCCTTGCGGGCTTCCTTCAGCGCCAGCTGGGCCTCCACGCGATGGCACTCCTCCTCGATCCAGTCCTCCTGCATCCGCGACAGCTGCGTCTTCAGGTCCTCGATCTCAGCATCCCTGCGAGAGACGGGGAGGGCACCGCCGCGGCGCTGAGGGGGCAGCCCTGGCCTCACCTCCCCGGCACCCAGCTGGGAGCCAGATCACCCAGTAACACTCGCGACTGGGACCCAGGGATGGAGCTCGGGGACCCTCGGGCATGATGCTCCCATGGGGGATGCAGAGCCCAGAGCTCCCGAGGGCTGCGTGGGGACAGGCAGGTGCCCCGGGCGGGCGCATGGCAGCTGGCACGATGGAGAGGACGTGCCTAAGCCCGAGAGGAGCAGATGGGGATTAGCCACCCTCTGACGCTGAAATTCTGAAAAACCGTGGCAGAGGCTTAACCGGGGGGCGCAGGGGACAGCGCAGCCACCGCAGGCGGGACGTACGGGCTCCGAATTTGCGGCTCCCCGGGTAGATGGGCAGCAATCCCAGATGCCCACGTGCCTGCAGCGTCGCTGCGAAGCGTGAACCCGGTGCCTGGGCACGAGCCCAAGGACAAGACGTGCTGTTGGGAACTGGGAGCCCCCAGGAGGACCAGTCCCGTGCAGGAGCTGCCGCTGTGGGTGGCGATGGCCGGTGCCAGGACCCTTCCTGCTGCGCCCACTGCTCCCGTGCTCACCTGTCCTGCAGCCGCTCCTGCGTGTCCTTCAGGCGAGCTTTGAGGTGCCTGATGCAGACCTCCTTCTGCTGCAGGGGGGTCAGGTACTGCTCCGGCGTTGGTGGCTTTATCCCATGGTTGTCGCTGCAGAGGTTGTACTTGGCCGAGCGCCTGCGGGGACACAGACGTCACCCACCTGCTGGTACCGGCACGGGCTCGGTGGAGGGGCCCCAAGGAGATGCCTCCTTCCAAGGTGCAGGGGGGTGCAGCCCCGTAGCGCATCCCAAAGGAGCCCTGTGGGCAGGGTGGGTGCCTCAGGTGCTGTGCCACTGGCAGGAGGGTGGGCGCAGCTCCCCCCCCTCCGCAGAGCCGCAGGGTTCACCGGGGTGGCGGGTGCAGGAGCAGAGCCGGGAGGTCTCTGTGTGCCCAGAGCGAGCTTTCTGGGAATGACGGATGCGGATGGAGGCCCCAGGGTGGGATCAGCCCCATCAGAGATGGAGGTGACGGGAGGGTTCGGGAAGGAGCAGGTCTGGAGCTGGCGGATGTCCTGCCCGTGGAGAGCAAGCCGGGGCGTCCGGCATCTGCTCCGGGATGGGCCAGAGGCACGTCCGGACCCTCCTCGTGCCGTTACCGGGACGGATGAGGTGACGCCTCTGGCCCAAAGCCCAGGACAGACGGAGAGCAGGGGCTGGCCTGGGCCAGGGCTGTGGGCCACACAGCAGCGGGGTGCTGGGTACCCCCTGAGCATCGCAGCAGAGTGCTGGGTACCCTCTGCATGGCAAAAGGGTGCTGGGTACCCTCTGAGCATCACAGCAGAGTGCTGGGTACCCTCTGCATGGCAACAGGGTGCTGGGTATCCCCTGAGCATTGCAGCAGGGTGCTGGGTACCCCCTGTGCATGGCAGCAGGATTCTGAGTACCTCCTGCACATTACAGCAGGGTGCTGGGTACCCTCTGCATGGCAATGGGGTGCTGGGTACCCCCTGAGCATCACAGCAGGGTGCTGGGTACCCTTTGCGTGGCAATGGGGTGCTGGGTACCCCCTGAGCATCACAGCAGGGCAGCCCAAACCCCCCCAGGCACGCTGCAGCCTTCAGCCAGAGACACAAGCATCGTGTCAGGAGCAGCCAGGCAGGACCGCGGCCTCGCGATGCCCCGTGGCCGCGGGACGGGCACCGCTCCCGTCACCCCCTGACCCCCTCAGAGCCTCCCAGATTTGATGTCACCTCTGGCAGGTTGGGGATGAGCCTCGCACCCTGGAGCAGCACGGAACGGGCTGCTGTGCCGGCGGGGCCGGGGTGGTGCCCGTCCCCCAGCTCAGGGCAGGGCTGTGCGTGCCCTGAGCACCCCGGGAGCTCCCGCCGAGGAGCCCCATCGCCGCCGGGCAGCGCAAGGGGATGGAAACGAAGCTCTTGCCCATTGAGCCTTCAGCCCTGAAGGACTCGGGGTGCCCCGCGGGGTGCAGGAGCGGCGGGAGGGACGCGTGCAGCGCGCAAGCCACAGCCACGGCAGGACGCAGGGAAGGGGACGGGGCGCCGGGCTGGCAGGCGGGGGGACGCGGGGGGAGAAGACACGACAACGGAGGTGGAAGGTTTGGAGGACGGTGAAGGTCTGTGTGAGACACACCAGCGGCTCCGCCAGCTCCCCCAAGCTCACAGCCTCGCTCCACCGGCACCGGCAGCATGGGGGCTGCTCCCCCCGCTTTGCCTGGGGGCACCCAGCAGCCGCCCTGGGGCCACGGGTGATGGGTTACCTTGGGGTGGGGCTGCTGTCGCTGCCCTTGCAGGAGCCAGAATTGCTGCTGCTGCTCAGCGAGGAGGTGCCGTAGGTGTCCCTCCCGGGGGGCGAGGGGCGCCTGGAGGCAGGGAGAAGAGGCTGTGTCTCAGGCCGAGTGGCTGAGGGCGCTGAAGACTTAAAGAAGGAGGCAAAGCCACTCCGTCCATAAACCCCGCGACTGCCAACCACCACACCGAGAACACACAAGACAAAAGGACAAAACAAACAGCAGGGATCAAAATGGCACGGACACGGTGACGGGCACAAAGGCAGGGCTGGGGGGGGGCTGCCCACCCGCTCTCACCCCCCCCACACACACACACCCCTTGCACCCCGGGGACCAGGAGCCCCTCGGGAGCCCCCGGGGAGCGTGGCCTTGGCAGAGCTCGAGCCACGCCGCTGTCTGCCGCCAGGTCAGCCCCTACACGTGGGCAGAGCTGCCGGTGCCAGCCAGCACCTAACCGACGGCAGCCCAAGCCACGGAGACATTTGGAGGGGAATAAATGCATTTTTTCCTCTCTTTTCGCCCCCTGCTCCTGCAGCTCAAGGAGAGGCTTTTCAAGGGCTAACCCACCTCCCAGCTCCACCACCCCAACCCCAGCGCCCAGGGCCCTCCACCACCGCCTGCCTTGGCCCGGACGGACAGAGGGGTCGGTCCCAGCTGCGGCAGAGACGGACAGAGGGGGACGGGGGGGTGCAGCGCTCGGGGGGCTGCATGCGCGGCCGGGGAGGTGCTGTGCAGTGGGCAGCGACATGCAACCAGCAGAAAAAAGCTGGGCCGGGGGGGGGTTCGTGCTGCAAAGTGGCAGCTCGTGGTGTAGGTGGGGATTGTTCCCGCTGCCAGGCGGGAGAAGGGCTGGGTGGGCACCGCTGCCCGGTCCCAGGGGCCAGAGGCCGAAGCATATTCACCTTCGGGATCCGGTGGACGAGCGTCTGCTCCCCGGCAGAGACATGGCCGCGGTGCCGCGGGTCCTGGGCGCGGGGGAACTGCGGGTTAAACGCAACAGAAAGAGGAGGTGAAGGCAGGGAAACGGCCCCGGTGCCGGTGGCGGGGTGAGCCCCTGCACCAGGGCATCAGTTTAGAGGCTGGGGCCACCCGTCCAGGGACAGATGTGCACATCTGGGCTGTGCTCCCTGCCTGCCCCCCAGGAACGCGGGGATGCTGCATGCCCAGGGCCCTCCCCCGGCAGCACACGCTGCCCTTGGGCTTGTTTAATTTATAAGGCAAACCAGGTACCTGCCTGTGGTCTAAAGTCCCTTTTCCCACCCGTCTCCAGCCACAGGACAGGCTTTCCCCTGAGCCCTGGTCCCCGGAGGACTGCTGCCGGGACGCGGGGTGCCTGCGGTGGCGGCATTATTCAGGGCAGAGATGGGACGAGGGGTCCGACACCCAGGCCTGGATCCCACCGAGCCCCCACCCGGGCAGGTGGGTGCCCCGCAGCGGCCTGGCACCTGCTTTTTCTTAATCCAGTCTGAATCACCAGTGAAATCAGGTAAGGGAGCACAGATCCCTGCCCGATGCGGCAGCAGCAGCTCATCCCTCGGGAGGCCCAGAGCCCATTTCTCCTGTCAATAAACAGGCCAGACCCAGAGGCTCGTAGCAACCGGCAGCACCTCAGGCACAGGCAGGGATGTGAAGTGCTGCAGCAGAGGGGAGCTACGGAAAGAATCCGCTCAGCACCTCCAACCCTCCGAGCGCCCCACGTCCATCAACCCACGGCGCTCACGGGCTGCGGGGGACGGCCAGGTCAGACAGGCTCCCTCCCCATCCCCGGTGCTGGTGTCGTCCCAGATTTTGGCAGCTGCAGCCCAGAGCGAAGGGACCAGCCAGCTGATTATTGATCGGTGACTGGGATCTCTTAAGTGCTGCTTGGCCAGGGTCCAGGGCAGCGGGAGGAGTGGGACATGAAGGGGAGGCAGGAGAGGAGGAGGGAGCACGACCAGCTCACCCCGATCACGCAGACTTTTGCATTCACCCCCCCAGGGCTGTTTCTTCCAGGCTACCTCCTGCCCAACGCCCAAAGCCCACAACGACCAGCCCAGGCCTCTCCTCTGCCCAGGATTCACCGCTCCCCATCCCCAAACCAGGACACTGAAGAGCCGGGAGAGCTGGAGCAGAGGAGCCGGAGATGTGCGGCCGCGGTGAGCCCCCAGCGCCGCAGGCACAGCGCCGGGGGGGGCGGCGTCCCCAGGACACAGCACCCGGGATCTGGGGGTCCTGCTGCTCCCCCCCGGGATGGATTTGCCAGGGGAGGGCCTGGGCAGAGGGAAGCAGCGCTCTGCCCTGCCAGATACCTGCTCCCGAGCCGACAGCGTGCGCGGCCGGGCGGCCGTGGGCTTTGCTAATGCAGCAGCGTGAATCAGCATCCAGCGAGCGGCCGCGGTGCTGGTGGGAGCATCCTGCGGCACAGCCCAGGCCCCGGCAGCGGGGGCCAGCCCGTCCCTGCTCCCCAGGCAGCTCTCGGCAGGTTTTTCGGGAGATTTACAGCCACGGGGATTAACTCCTCGCCCTCTCACAGCCCCACAAGCCCTGTGCCCTGACCCGACGCAGCCCAGCGGTACCCGGCATCGCCGCTGCCTCCTGCTCTGCCCCGTTCACGGCAGTTACCCGCACGCCAAACCGCCTGCTCGGGGGGTCCCTCTGCGCTCCGGTGCCACGCGGCGCCAGGCAAGCGCCGGCACTGCAGGCGGCACCGCTGTGTCCAGCACACGGGCTGAAATGGTGCCAGGGGGCTCCTGCCAGCACCCCACGCTCCACCCCGGGCGCCCGCACCAGCATCCGCAGCCGGGAACGGCTCTGTGGGGAAGTCTGGCTTCGGCCTCGCGCCTGGCAGGCTCAGTTCCTCCTCCTCCTCCTCCTCCCACTGCTGCAGACTCGCCGGGCGCCCACGCCGAGGCTCGATGCCTCTCGCGGCGCCGGCGGGTTTTAGGGGGGTGAGAATCTCAGAGCAGCCCCGTGCTGCTGCCGCAGGGAGCCTCGTCGAGCTCTGCCAGCGGACACCCAAACCCCACAGAGGGGGGAGCACCCATCCTGCACCCTGCCCGGGTCCCCATCTCACAAACACGACGGGCTGCACATCCCCGCCCGGCCGGGTACCGGCTCTGCCTCGCCAGGCTGCCCCGGGGTGGCTTGAATTTAATCACTGGTAATAAACCATCACTGCCTCAGTCCCCAAAGAGTCAACGGGCCATTTCGGTCTCCCTGAAAGTCTCACCGTGCCCACGGGCTGCCGAGGACTGGCAGGTTGGGCAGACGTAGCCCCGAAGCTGGAAACACACCTTCCCACACGGTAGGTGGCTACTTTGCACCCCAAGGCAGAGGGAATCGCATTTGCACTCAGAATTACCGCTATGGCGCGGAGCAGGACGAGCCGCGACAGCGCCCGGGGAGCCTCGCCATGGAAGCAAGAGGAAATCCAAGATTATTTTCTCACATTTGAAAGGCAAGAAAAGGGAGAAGCGGCGCAGACCTCTGCTTCTGCAGTGATCTGCAGAGGGGTCTGCTCCCACAGAGCCCTCCTGCCGGACCCCCACCTCCTGGGCGCGCCGCCGCGGCTGCTCGTCCATCAGGAAAAACACACGGAGAGGAAATGAAAAGCGTTCAAAGAGGAATAACCACCTCCCCAGCAAGGAAGATGATGGCAGCTGCGAGGGCCAGGAAACGCAGGGGAACAACCAAGAGCAGGTCTCTCAAATCTAAAAACCATCTAAACACGGGGGAAAGCAACCCAGACCGGGGCAGAGCGCGCAGGCTCGTTGCTCCGTGTCAGGAGCGTCGGGGACGGAGCCCACAGAGCTGCCCACGGCCGGTCCCACGCGGGGAAGGCAGCTCCTGCTCAGCGCAGGGACAGAACCCCGAAAACGAACCTCGGGAGAGGAAACCCGCGGGGACGGAGGACAACGTGCCGCTGCCAGGAACTCCGGGTCTGCAAACCCCACGTCAGACAAAGCCAGGGCTCAGGAGCCTGCGCGGGAAGGGATTTCCTCCACCTTATTTTCACCTTTGCAGAACAAAGAACACGGGGAACGTCTTGCAGGGCACAGAATAAACGCGGTAGGATCTGTTGCTTGTGGGTTGATCCCTAGAGAGCTGATGAAAACAGTTTGTGCCCCAGAAGAGAGGACGTGGCCGTGGATGAGGCTCCGGAGAGCCCCTGGGCAGCTCTTGACCCCGCGTCAGAAACCGGCGCCGGGCGCAGCGACACGAACGGCAAATGCTGATCCCCGCAGCTGGGACTCACGGCCCCAGCTCCATCGTGAGCCCGGGCCTGCAGTTACAGAGATCCGAACCAACAGTGAGAGTGCACAGAGACTGGGGCGAGGTCAGGGTGATCTGGGGGGTGCCGGCCTGTCCCTGTGCCGGGGGGGCCAGCGGGACCCTGCTCAGGGCAGCGCCTCTGCGGCCGCTCTCGCTCCCCAGGGACGCTGCTACGGGCCAGGCTCTGACGGCCCAACTCAGAGCAGGCCCAGAGATGGTGCTGCAAACCACCCAGGTGCGTTCCAGTATCTTGCAAACCACCCCAAAACGCAGCTCAGGGGACAGGCAGGACGAATGCTGCCCGTTGGGAGGTTGAACGCGCTTTCCTGGAGCCACCGACAGCAAAACTCCCTGAGAATCTCCCGGCCTACGGCGGAACAGAAAGGCAGCTCTTTTAAAAACAACAGCACAAAATAGGGCTTATTCTGTGCAACAGAATCAGCCTGGGGAATTCACTAAATAAAAGCAACAGTCCTTGGTAAGAAAACACTGGAGTTCCAGCATGAGAAGCTGCTACCCAGCACAGGGTGGGACGGGGCGCAGCCGGGGACAAGAGCCTCTCACCCCGGGGAGGGGGAGACCCCCACGCCAGCACATGGCGCCGTGACCGTGCCGAGCACTTTCTGTGCCTGCTGTGGTCAGCAGCGCTCAGCTCCACGCAGGGCTCGGCCCCACGCAGGGCTCGGCCCCACGCTGCTCCCCACACCCGCACCAGTAACTCCGTCTGGCAACCAGTAACTCTGTCTGGCACCAGCACCCCCAGGCACAGGCTGCTCAGCCCCCCACGCTGCCACCACACGCGGTGGGTGACACCATGGGGCTCCAGGAGCCCCCCCAGAGGGGATGTGGGGCACTGCTGACCCACAGACCACACCACGACGCGTCGCAAAGCGGGACGGGTGGCAGAGTCCCAGCAGAGCACCCCGAGGCTCGGCCTGGCGCCCCGGGGAGGATTTCCCCAAGAATTTCAGCTCAGCCACCGTTTGGGGACGGCTGCCCCGCGGAGATGCCTCTTTGGCTCGAATGCC
The DNA here is from genome assembly GCF_965140245.1 of Athene noctua. Classification (NCBI taxonomy): domain Eukaryota; kingdom Metazoa; phylum Chordata; class Aves; order Strigiformes; family Strigidae; genus Athene; species Athene noctua. Next base: position 16,163,519 of record NC_134052.1, read on the forward strand.
ACCACCCCCCAAGCCACACCGGGTCCCCCGGCAGTGCCAGCGAGGGACAGACGGCGCTGGGCAGGTATCGCCCCTCCGAGCAGCTTCCTGCACGGGAAACGGGGCCCGGGGAGCCCGGGGAGCCCCTCGCCATCGCCTCGGTGATTTCCTCGGGGGATTTCGCGGCTGCAGGCTCTCCGAGGCGCCTCTCTCCACTTCTGCAGAGCTCAGAAGGAACCGGCTGCTGCGCTGGCCCGAGCTGCCCCACCAGCTCGTCCCGTCCCCGCGGGGAACACGCGGCGAAGGCGCAGGCACAGGCCCGTTCGGCAGCCCCGGCCCTCGGCACGCAGCCGCCCGGGGCCCAGCAGCCGCTGCATTTCCCCGGATTTCTCGCTCGCTGCTTCTTTTGCCGGGGTTCCCATCACCCGGCCCGCTGCCGGATTTCCTCGTTTTCCTTGACGCATCCTGCGTTAGGAGCGTTTTGCAATGGTGGTAAGAGCAGCTTTACCGATGCCGCAGAAACCTCGGGAGCAGAACTGCGCCCGGCACATGCCGGCGGGCGCCTTCCCTGCGGGTCCCTCCCCGTATTTTCAGCCTTCCTGTACTAACAAGATTAAAAGCAGAGAGCAACAGGGGGAAGGGAAATCACAGCTTCGTTTTTCTGGGGAACAAAAAGGGCTCCTGAGATTTTCATGCTTTTCTGACACAGGCTCTGCTTTTCCTTCACACTAAAAATAAGCAAAACGCTGAACACGGCAAACAACCAGCAAGCCGATGTGGGACAGAGCGCTGCGTCCCCCACATGGCGATGCCAGGATGGGTCTGTGGTTGAAAAGGGACTGGGGGTGCAGCTGGGGGGCGGTGGGAAGGAGCAGGGTCCGGCAGAAGCGCGGCCAAGGAGGGGGTCAGCGCCGCGGGCACCGTCCCGGCTGCCGGAGGCAAACCCCGGCCCGCTGGTGCGCAGCGGTGACCGTGTCTGCGCTCCTCCTCCTGCCACGGGGCGTCTGTTGGGAGACAGGGGCTGCTTTGCTGCTGCTCGGGATTTTCCAAGGGAGCGGTTGGTATCTCCAGGGGCTGGGAAACTCTGCTCCTGTTCCAGCTCATCCCAAAGCGGGCAGAGCTTCCCCGGGGTCCCGGAGAGAGGGAGACGCTCCAGTTCACACCAGAGCGGAGCGCTCGGGGCAAGAGCAGGGACAAAAGGCAGAGGGTGTTTATGCAACAGCACCAGAAAAGTCAATTCTGCTAAGAGTTGTTGTACCACGTAACGAAACACAGGAGCATCTCCTTTTATTCTCTCGTTTGTTATAAAATGCTGAGTTGACACCCAGAGATTACAGGAAAATAGAGACCATTCGGACAGATCGGGTTATGCAGCTCATCACTTTTCCAGCTGACCTGGCTGCAGCGCCGAACGGGGAGGTGGCAGCTCCTGGCCCTCGTTAGCTAAAAAGAAGGTGCCTGACCCCATGGTCTTACCAAGGCTGGGAAGGTTGGCAACAGGCGGGAGGTGACACCCCCAGCCCGCCCCACGCCGGCGCTCTGCCAGGGACCTCCGGGGTACGCAGGCAAAACCATGGAAGGGAAATGCAGCTTCCTGCACAACCGCTACTCCCCCCGCCCGCGCCGTCTCCCCGAACCACCGTCCCCCTCGGCCGAGGGCTGGGAAGGATGGAGGTGGCGGAGGCTCAGCCCCGGGTCCCCACGCTGCTGCCCTGGCCTACTTTTACTTTCCCAACAAACCAAACCTCCCGTCTCAGCCCGCTGCGACGCTGCCGAGGTGTGAGCACAGGCACGGCCCCCCCCGGGCAGGCGCCTCCGCGGCCCTGGAAATCAGGATTTGCACCTTCCTGCACAAGGTCACGGCATAAACGCACCCACTGCCCGGGGAGGGGGGGACCGGGGGACGCCGGTTATTTCAGAAGCACAACAAACGCACAGCAGCGGGTTTCTGTGCGACAGCCCGGCAGCACTGACCTTGCTGGGAGGAGAGAAAAGGAGCACCCGGCTCATCAATCGGCTCGTGTCTGTCCTGTGTCCCCTCGGAGATGGAGCATTAAGCCATTAAATAATAAAATTGCAATTGCACAGCAGCTCCGGCTCCTGCAACGCCCCACGGTGCCGGGAGACACGTTGGGATGCTGCAACGAGCAGATGTGGGTCTGGTGCATGTGGGGAGGGTCCCGGGCATGGGATGTGGGTCTGGTGGGTGGGATGTGGGTCTGGTGCATTCAGGGAGGGTCCAGTGTGTGTGATGTGGGTCTGGTGCATGACATGTCGGTCCAGTGCACGCAGGGAGGGTCTGGTGCATAGGATGTGGGTCTGGTGGGTGTGGGGAGGGTCCAGGGCATGGGATGTGGGTCTGGTGGGTGTGGGGAGGGTCCGGTGCATAGGATGTGGGTCTGGTGGGTGTGGGGAGGGTCCAGGGCATGGGATGTGGGTCTGGTGGGTGGGATGTTGCTCCAGTGCATGCAGGAAGGCTCTGGTGGGTGGGATGTGGGTCTGGTGGGTGGGATGTGGGTCTGGTGGGTGGGATGCGGGTCCGGCACACGCAGTGCAGGGCTGGCCAGCGCGCTGTGTGCCCGGTGCGTGGCCGTGCGGGTCCCGTGCCTGGGATGTGGGTCCAGGCACGAACACTGTGGGTCTGGTGAGGTGCCGTGGGGCCGGGGCGAGCAATGCAGGTGCGCTGCGGGCCCGATGCGTGACCCACCCCAAGCCCGTGGGGACCCCCCCCCCTTCCCATTCGCGGCCCCCCCTCCCTTCCCGCTGCGGGTCCCCCGTGTCCCGCCCCCCCACGCCCCCCCAAGTCCGCAGCCCGAAAGGGCTGAGTCACGGCGGCCGCGGGCCCCCCCGCCCCCCTCAGCGCCCCGCTCACCTCCGCGGGGCCCCGCCGGTGTCCGGGGCGGCGGCGGCGGGAGGGGGGGGTTGAGGAGGGGGGGGGGGGGGGGGCTCAGCGACCTGGTGGGAAAGGGAGAGAACGGGCGGTGAGCGGCGGCTGCGCAGGGCGCGGAGCGGGGCGCGGGGCGGTTGCGGAGCCGTGCGCGCCCCCCCGCCCCCTTTCCCCCCCCCCTTCTCCCCGTATCCCCCCCCCAAGCCCCCTCCCCATCACCTGCGCCGGCCTCCATGGGTGCGGCGGGGCGGCCGGGAGCGCGGAGGGAGGGAGAGAGGGATGAAGGATGGAGGGAGGGATGGAGCCAGGGAGGGAGGGATGAGCCTTGCAGCTGCGTAATTTACCTCCCTCCTCCGCGCTCTTAAAGCGACGGCGGCGCGGATCCCCCCCCCCCCCGCCCCGCCGGGTTTCCCTCCCGTTTCTATGGCAACTCCTCTCTGCCGAGGCGCAGCGCCCTCCCCCTCCCCAAAAATCCACCCAAAATCCCGGAGTTTGAGGTCCCTCCCCGGCGGCGAGTCGCGCTCGGCTCCTCGCCCCGCGTAACCCCGGAGGAGGAGGAGGAGGAGGAGGAGGAGGATGGAGGAGCCGGGGCAGCCCCCGCGCTGCGGCCACCCGGCCCGCGGAGTCCCCCCAGCGTCGGAATTTTCATCTCATTAGTCCGGCTCTGAGGACACGGACACGCCTAACGAGTGACGCACTTTCATAAAGTGAAATAAATGAAACGCTCGTGGCGGTACCCCCGGGTCAGGCCAGCGGCTGCTGGGACCAAAAATCACCAAAATCCAAACTGCTGCCCAGGGCTGGCGTGGGGAACCAGTCCTCCCAGTGCCCCCCCGGCTCGCTCGGTGGGAAATTGTACTGGTCATCACTGGCCTGGCCTGTCTGAGCTCTCCAGAGCAGTCTGGTTCCTCGTGGTGCCTCCCCGGTTCCTCCGGAGCTCCCGAGGTGACACCCCACCCCCCCCCCCGAATTATTTAAGGAGCAAACGCGTAGGGCGAGGCCACCCGGCGCTAACTGGGAGCCACCGAGTCCCTTACAGTGGCCCCCGTGGCAACCAGCGGGGCTCTGGCTCGTGCCCAGGGCCAAGGTCGGCCGCAGACCCCCCCCGCAGACCAAAATGCACCCCGCACCCCCCACCGTGTGACACAGGGACACGTAACGGGGGTTCACGGCGGGAAACGCCGCGGGGAGTCGGGGCAGGACCGGCTCCGAGGCTGGAGCCAGGCCGAGGTTAAAGCTCAGGCCCGGGCCCAGACCCTCACCGCCCGCCTTGGCATCGCCCCCACCCTCCTGCCGGGGTCCTGACGAACCCGCCTCGTAAATCCGGGGGGGGTTTCCTCCAGGATTGTTTCCTGCGGGATTTGTACCTCATCGATTCCCCCCAGACCCATTTCAGTGTGTATTCTATCCCAACGCTCATTTATCCCTGCCCGCCTCCTGCCTCCTTTTGTTTCCCTCTCTCCTGGTGAATCCAGGAATCTCTCCTGGAAAGGAAAATTAATGCCGCTGCTGGGAGACGCAGGATCATTGCAGAAATGGATTCTCCTTCCCTCCCCAGGCCGCAGCGCTCGGTTTCCCGGGATGCAGGAGCTCACCGGGAGAGGTTTTCCCTCCTCCTCCAGCCCCGGGTTCGCTCCCAAGACGCCGAGAGGGAGATTTGGGGAAGCAAACCCCGTCCGCTCCCGGCTCCAGGCCTGGGCCACGCTCAGAGCGGCACATCCGAGAAGGAAAACATCATTTCTGCTGCAGAAAATGGAGAGGATTTTACCCAACAGGGGCACCTTTCCCCTCCCTTGTACCCAGAAAATAACCCCTCGGAGGACAGTGGCAAAGGCTTCTTATTGCTTATTTTATCAAACGTTTCATTTTATCAAACATTTTATTTCATGAAACGTTTTATCAAACGGTTTCAGTTTATCAAACATTTTATCGAACGTTTCTACATGGAAAAAAGAAAACCAGCTGAAGGAAAACCCCACAACGAGCCAGCCCGAAGCCCACCCCGTCCCTTCCTGCTGGCGCAGGGGCTTTTAAAGCCTTTTAAAGCTTTTTAAAGCCTTTTAGAGCTTTTTTTTCTCCCCTGAACTGACCCCTCGCAATGGACTCCTCACATCCCCCCCGCCCCGCGCACACAATTACACCAACGCGGGGCACAACACGGAAAACCAGGATGACAACGTCATCCACCCTCCCCAGTTTTCAGACAAAACACCAAAACCACTGACTCTGCGCCGGCGAAGCCCAAGGCTGGCTCGGGCGGCTGCTGGTTTCGATCCTTCAGAACCAAAGCACGGAGCGAGGGGAAGAGCTTCTGGTGGTTTTTATTGATTTCAGGGTAACAGAGGCCACGGGGCACGGAACCATCCCCGGCGCCGCAGGTGGGACACGACTAAAAACCACCAGCTTCACAAAATGTCAGTGAAAGTGCTGAAACGGACCCCAAATGAGAGAAAAACGCAAGGAAGTTATAAGCAGTTTAATATCCATTTTTAAATAGGGCTACAGGTAAATAAAAGGGTGAAGTCTTTCAGTAAACACGCTCCATGAAATCTGGAATTGCAGTTTTCCTCCCGAAGTTTGTGACTGAGTGGCAGCGCAGCCTCTCACTGCCTGAACACATGAAACCAGTACTGGAGCGCTTGCTAGCCCTCAAAATATCAAACACTGAACATTCTCTGAAAGGAATAATTTCGAATAGACTACATTTTTTGATAAAGAGAGCTTAACAGACTTCTCTTTCTGATGGCGTGAGACGATTAACACACACAAGCCCCACTGAAAATAATTCAACCTCCAAAGCTGGTCTCTAAGAAACGTTTTTAAGGTCTTTCATAAAATCCCTCGCAATGTAAATCGCTTACGTAGAATTTTAGCCATGTTTTATTAACAGAATAGGTAACTGCCCATCACATAAACACACATATAAATAATAAACATCCTAACGAGCACCTTGGTAACGAGTATGGAGGCAGCACGCCCGCACAAGCCCGGTCCTTGGCAGTTCTGAGCGGTGGTATAAAGGAGGGGGAGCTCTGCTCGGCTACCACAGCTTGACAAGACAGTAGTTTTTCTGAAAAATTTAGAATACCGTTAATTTCTATTAGCTCCTCCACACGCTACACGACCTCTGGAGCGCTGACCGCGGGGCAGAGGGTGGCTGTAATGTCAGCAAAGGGAGCGCTCTGCCTGAGCTCCACGACCGACTGCTTCTTCAGCACCAGAAAGACGTAGAACGTGGCCGCAGCTTCTTTCCGGTTGTTTTTTCGACAAAGCTCCCGAAAACTGAAGGCAGGGACGCCTGATCTCTTCAGGTGCTGCAGGGGGGGGGAAACGAGAGGCAGTCGGGTCAGCCTTGCTGCCAGGCAAACCGGATCCCATCCGCCTGGGCGCAGGAGCGCTGCTCCCAGCCGCTATTTCCTGCTCGAGCGCCTTGAATGGGACCTTACCTTGGCATTTGCATTTATCTAAGTGGCTCTTTAACATTTTATTGCCCTAATTTTGCCAACACCTACACACCTTACTGCAACCTGCCCCCCGCCCCAGGTTCACTGACCGCGCCGGGGCGGGGGGTGAAGCGCATCTCTAACGCTTCTTGTGATTCCAAACGGCAAACCCCGCCACGCACCCTGTTCGTTGGACACAAGGGACCAGCTCTACCACAGGCAATCCCGCCACACCTCCCTAAGTCTTCTTATTTCTCGCTTTTTAATGGCTACACTCGTATTTAAGTATTTATTTCCGGGCGCTGCACTGAATCTTTGAGGTACGTTCACACGAAATAATTGTTAAAAACCCCAAGAAGTCGAGCCCCGGCACTAGGGAGGAGTTGGACCAAGGCTGGGTGTGTTCTGTGAACAAAACCCCTTCCCCACGCTCAGATTTTCCACCACCTTCCCCCATCTTCCCTTCAGCCACGTGGCACGTTGGATTAGAGAACTGACCTGAAGGAAAATGACTTTTTGCTGTTTTGTTTTTATTTTTTCTACCCACCCTCAACCAGCCCAATGCCAAAGCACCAAAACACTCGTCTGGGCAAGGAGGGAGGAAGAGCACTGAGCTGCCCGGGCAAGAGTTTGGACATTTGGCATCGGGGCAGGCTGGGGGGGCTCCTGCCACGGCAGATGGTATCACACCTTCCAGCTTCACCAGTTTTACAAGGATTTCTGCAAGAAAAGCAGAGTAAGCCTTCCTGATGCAAAGGCTACGTGCTCTGCTAAATTACAAGCACCTTGAAAGCACTGGGGCATTAAAAGCTCTTAAAGAAGGTGTTGCCAGGTTTCTTTTTATCATAAGCCTCCCTCATTTCCCTCGCCTTCATCTCAGAAACAGCTCAAGCAGCTGAAGAGCCAAATGTTGGCACCCTGCAGCGCTCAGCCAAGACCTGGCACCCTGGCAGCAGCTGGGAGTTGGGGTTTGTAGATACTCCCGCGTGTCCTCATAGAAGGAAGAGAACAAGGGTGCAGCGTTACAGCAAACTCCGCCGTGGAAGGAGAAGTTCAGACAATTCCAGCAATTCCAGGGGCTGTGGGAGAGGACACCCCGTCAGTCCCTCAGAATCCTGGTTTCTGACGTAAACACCCAACAAAACGCAGTTATACGATGCAGCATCACTGACAGTACAAGCAGATTTTTTGCCATGGTCCACCTGAAATCAATGTCTGGTTTTGGCACCGAATTACAAAATCCAGCACTGGTACCTGTAAAGTTTTTAATAACCAAAGAGTTCTTTTGTTCCACTTTATTTCTTCACTGTCTCTCCCGTTCCTCGTTAGCTCCTTGAGAGGAAAGAGAACAGAAGGTTAGAGTGTAAAAAGCCACGCTCCACGCTGATAAAAAGCAGAAGAATTCTAAATTAATCAAACCCCAGCTGGAGCTGGGCATGCCCCAGGACCCCCCGGCAGCTCAGCGGTCACCCAGGCTCCGTGGAGCAGAAAAAAGTGCCCTGACCCTGTTCTTCCCCACTCCTGGGCACACCACCACAGCGGGTGCTGGGGAACTGGTCCCAGCGAGCCGGGGGGGTGGGGGGCAGCGTCACAGCCAGGTACTGTTCTGTGTTCTGCCCGACCGGGATTCTGACAGGAGTTGTACTGGTCAGGAGCCAGAATTGATGTTCCAAGGTTTGGCTTTAGATTTTTGGGCTCGCCCTCTGAGGCTGACAGGAGAGGACTGCCCTGGTTTCAGCTCAGCCCCGAAACCGTTCCCTTCTCACAGGAAGCACAACCTCAAATAAGCAGCTGCTGCCCCCACAGACCCTGCGACTGCTGGGACACACGTGTCCCAACGTACCAAGCTCGAAAGTTTCTGACTGGCCAAATATATCCGAAAGATGATGCTAATACACCAAAGTTCACTGAGTTCATGATGCCCTTGCTATTTTTTTTTTTTTTTTTTTTTAAATATTTCTGAGAAAGAACACAGTCCTCCTCTGAACAAGTCCGGGTTGTCGGCTGCGAGCAGACGCACCTTTGGGAACTCCACGTGTTGTGTTCCAGCTTCGGGGCCCAGGGGAGTGTTGGCCAGCGAGGAGCTCTCAGAGAAAGCTGCTCCATCCTGCTGGAGGGACAGAAGGGACCATCAGTAGGCGTCGCAATTAATGCATACGGTGGAATTCTCAATTATGTAACTCTGCTCAGAGAATTTATTATAATAAATACTTTCCAAAGTGATTTAATTGTTGTTATTTCTACCACGTCCTTCCTCACCCAGAACAGGACCCTGCTGTAGTATTTATCCTACTGCTGGATCTACACCTACAGGCTCAGTTCAGGCACAGACCCTGCAACTTTTGCTGCCATTAAGTCCAAATTTGTCATTCTTTTTCAACGTTAATGAGCCTCACATTCTCTAAAGAATGTCCTTTTACGTTAGCCTAAAGATGGCAGAACTAGATAATTTGTTACTGCTTAAGTATTTCCTCAGTATGAGTCACAAAAGGTAAGTTTTATCCTTTATAAAGATGATTATGTTTATCTCTACAGTACCAAGAGGCTATATTTCATATTAAGGTTCTACTTAGCGATTAGACTGTAATCTATACCGATTAATAGACATTTTAATTAATCGTTCATTCATTGTGAGAGTCTACCAACGTGCTTATAAATAAACTTTCATGACACAAGCTACTTAATGCTGTACGGGCTGCCTCTAGCAACCTTTCCAAACGTTTCCTTAACGTGTTTTAAATGGCACCCTAGCACGAAATGAAAACAATCAGTACAGTTCGGTCTCTAAAATTTATGGAAACTGCTCACTATAGTTTCACCACAGTTATCATCAGTTTCATTTCTGTTATTCTGTGATGTCAACATAAACGAATCATTTCTAATTTTTCTCTCAGTCTCTGAATGAGCTGACTCCTGCGGGTAACTTGGCTCTTCTACTCTCAGCATCTCTGTATTAATAAAAAAACAAGGTTTAAGAGGAAATTACAGTGAATCGCTGTCCTTAAAAAAAAATATGTAATTGAAAAACAAAAATCACACCCTAGTTAGCAGTCTTTGAGAGTAAGAGCCAAAATGAGTAAATAGGGAATAAATATCATTCTCAATATGAGCACGGAAGAAGAACCTCCCAAGAGAGTTTTTCCTTTTCTAGAAGTTGACCTTTATGGACTTGCAGGAGGTGGGTTTGTTGATTCACTTCTGAGGCAGACGTAGAGATTGTATTTCTAGCAGAGCAAAGGAGTGAAAGCAGATACTTCTCAGAAGATCTAAAATGGAACATTTTTTCTTGCTTAACTAAAACACAATCTTCAAGATACAAATAGAAGTTACTTATGTGAATTTGGAAACTTGGAGGGTGGTTTGATTAAGCTCAAAATAAATGGGAAGCATTTTTAATTAAAAAAAACCAACAAAACTCAAATCTGCAGTTTAGTAGACAACTGGAGAAACCAAAGGTGCCACAAGGAAGGAAAAGACTTGCATTTAATTTCTGATCTAAGGAACAAAAGAACAGCAAAGTACTTGTAAAAACAAAACAACTTTTTTTAAAAAAATCAACAGCCAATTTCCTTAACATTTAACTTTTTGGGCCGTTGATTTGTAGAATTCTGCACGCAAACACTGTGCACGTGTCTATAAAACATTATGTAAAATAGAAAATATTTTCTAACAGCTAATTCTGCAACAACAGAATTAAAACATTACCTGTGGTATCTTGCTCTTTTCTTGTTTCTTCCATCTCAGACTCCCTCTGTATTCCATTTCTTCTCACCTTAAACCCGTGACTCTTGAAGCATTGCGTGAACAACTGAAAACAATTATTTTTATTTGTTTGCTTTCAGAATATCACGTCAGATTATTTGCAATCATCAAGACAAAATTATAAATATGAGCTGCGTATTAATTACTGCAACCCAGAATTGAGATGATTTGAATTTGGTCATTCTGAAAATCTTTTTTTTTTTTTTAAGGAATAGGCTTGTGCAGCTTCAACTTTGGCAGTGAACTCCATGAAGAAACATCTCAGGAACAGCCTGGATCCTTTTTCCTCGAAGGAAGGGTGAAAGAAAGGAACGTCTGCCGTTAGCTGTGCGGGGATTCCTCTCCCCACGTGCCGGTGTGTGTTTTCCACCCGCACCAAGAACAAGCTGTAATTGTGCACCCCCTAAGCGGGGAAGCTGTGCTGCCGCCGCGCCCCTGCGGAGCCAGCCCCTGTCTCCAGCCCTCCAGCCACACCGGGAGGACACGTCACCACAGGGTTCACACCGGGTCTCTGCCGTCACCTTGTCCAGGCGCTGAGCTCTGCCTCAGCACCAGCTCTGAACTTGGAGCTTCTCTGACGGATCTGTCAGACCCCGCGTGGGGACACGAGAGGCTTGGCCAGATCACATTTCCATGAAACCAGTACATCTTTCTTGAGCAAAATGAGCAGCCAGACCCACAGCCACAGGCAGGGGTGGCCGGGACCCCCCTCCCCAGCCAAGGTGACGGAGTGACCAGGAACCTCCCAGTCCCCGGCCGCTTTCCAGCTGGCAGCTTCCTCTCCAACTGGGAACGCACAAACCCGGTCAGCATTCCACCTCCCAAAGCCAGTAACAGTATCATCATCATCGTCGTCGTCGTGTTTAAGCCTGATGTACCTTTAAAGTAAATGTAGACAAAAGATGTGGTCTCCTATGGATTACAGAGCAGAAACACAACAGAAAATAATAAAGTAGAAAGTAGCAAAGAAACTGTCAGAAATCTAAAAAGTTGTGTCATTAGTGTACAGTCAGTCCAGTGCCAGAATATGAAATGAAACCTCAGCTCTAAAGTTCCTTTTGTCAGGTTTTTTTGCTTCTTGTTGGAGTGCTGGAGCTTACAGCGTGAGCTCTACTGATGGTCTTTCTGACGAATCAATTAGTGGTGAGTATGCAAATAATAATCAGGTGTACTATCAAACCATAAAAAACTGCACCTGCAGCTTGCTGGGCATTCACAGAAACCCAAGCCTGCAAAACCTCTCCCAGTTAGACCCTGGGATGTGCAATAGTCCCCTCATCTATGGAGTGGCATAAAAACCTACAAGGAGCTGATCTTTACCCTTTGCAGCTCGGTGTGAACCACAGGCTGTGTAGCGCGGGACAGGAGCTGATCCACGCCTCCCAATTTCTTCCACGTCATGGTTTTTTTTGTCGGGGGTGCAAGGTCTAACGTAGCAAGGATGTCCGTGCAGTTGTTAAGCTGTTTGTATATAGCGTTGCAGCTGAGCTCCTTGTTTACATCAACAAGCAACTTCCTCTTTCTTTTATTTTTTTTCTTCTGGGTGACAGCTAAATAGAGCAAATAGTAAAAAAAAAAAAAAAAAAGGTTTATTCACAAAACATCGAAGCACAAAAAAAAAGCACCACGAGACACCGCGCAGACTTGAAAATCAAAGTAGAAGCGCATGGGCCATTTCTCCAGAAGTTTTCATAAAATCTACTCTTTGTATTCTTGTACAGGAAAGTCCCGTACGCTTAATTACAGAAGACATATGACTATTGTACTAAAGAACCAGGAACATGAGGGCTTAATGAGAACACATGATATACTGACAGGACTGAATAAGCTATCTTTAATCCATCAGGAAGTTAATTGCTCCAGGAACTGCTGATGTACTCCACAGGTTTCATTACCTCATAATTAATATCTGTATTTGCCAGTTTAATTCTTTAGCAATTTAATTAAGATGTATGTGGTAAACATGGAAGAAAGACAGGGATTGGTTATATAGCTGTAACTTCCTGAATATTATTTTGGCAGGCTGGAAAATTCCAGTATTCTAAATATTAGTGTCAACTTGAACTTGTTTATTTGCCGAACATGACAGGTGACATTCAGACTTACAGGAGAAATGTAACCTTTTCCTTTTTGGATCTTATTAAAAGTTCACAAAACAAAGTTTTACAAAGGCCTGAGTGTTTTAAGATTGTTCCTTTACACATAAAAGTCACTGATGTGTCAGGAGCAATAAATTTTCTTCAGCTGAGACTTCAGTAACACCGGCGACCAGGCCGGGCCTGCACTGCCAGCAGAACTTGCAGAGCAACAAAACTTGATTTGGTACGTGGAAGAAACTGTAAGCAGAGATTTGGGCAGATCAGATGAATAACCTGATACTGGTTTTGTATACTAGTTACCATAAAACAGAACTCTGAGGGCAGGAGCAGATTAAGTCTAAAGTGGGAATAATCTGTTTTGCAAATATTTTCACTAACAAGAAGAAAACCAAATTTAGCTAATGCAAACATTCAGCAAGAAACTGGTCAAGTTCTGACCTGTATCATCAACTGGCTCAAGCACAAATCCTTCATCTTCCTTCAGCACAAGTATTGTTTCATTCATTAGGTGACTGATTTTCTTAATGGGGGTGTCTGCACAGTCGGCCTCAACTGTAAGAAAACCCAGCAAATAACGCAAATTAAAAAAGAAAGATGGAGTAATTTCTCAATCTCACGACACAGAATGGTATCAGACAAAAGAGATCAGAGTTAGAAAACTAGGATTTTATCTCTAATCTCACAGTCACTTGAACCAGTTAATAACTGGGACTGCTGCTGCTCGTACACTGCACGCCTCCCTTCACCGACACCAGCCCGTGAGGTGGAACAGGCTGGAGAACTGATCTGGAGGAACACCCCCCCCCCCCCCCCCCCCCCGAAAAGTGGTTAGGGGGAAAAAACGTTTGGTTTCAATCTCTTTCCAGTCCCAGGCAACTGTATGGCAGTGTGGATACTTCTGGAACAGGTAGTAGAGAAGCAAGTGCCACTGTTTCCTTTTAAAGCTGTTCCAGAATTGTCTGTTTTAAAGTAACAGTGTGATGGGGGCATGAGGATTTAAGATACAACAAAACTCCCAGAAACACTTTTCAAAAATTAATTTCTTTCATCGGTGTGAAACCAAAAGAAGACTAACACCCCCTTTATGAACTATTAAAGTGCCATTTGTCACTGAACCATGAAGATAACACTCCTCAAAGATGAAGTTTAAAGTTACAGCATCCCCTCACAGTTACAGCAAAAGTTACAGCAGTTTCCCCTCCCCTGTGAAAGCTGCTGGGTGAGCAGCGCCGGGATCAACAGCCCCTCCAGAGGGATGTCACAGGAAAGTGGTTCTAAGCAATGTCGAGTTACAAATCTGGAACGACCAGGTCGGATTAAATCGTACCTAAAATGGTGGATGATGCTTATTAAGGGAAAAAAAAAAATTTTTAAAAGGCAAAATAAATGAACCAGGGAAAGGCACAGGACATCATACAAAGCTGAAGGTGAGTAACTTGAGGCATTAAGACAGGGACAGAGGGTTTGTGGAAGACAGAGCAGATGCTGCAAACTCACTGGCTGCGCCGATCTCTGACAGATCTTGTGACAAAGGACGTTCTTCCTCCATAGCAGGAATGTCTTTATCTAGGCCATTTTGCTCATCCCTCAACAGGATTTCTTAAATACAAAACGCATAGTTTTAATCACTCTAAGCCTTAGCAGTCACAGAATAGCCTGATACAGCCTAATGTTACTTATTGAAGGTTAATTCTCTGTAAACAAGAAAAGCTCAGCTTCCACAGATGGCTGTTGGTGGTACGGGTGTCCAACAGCACAAAAAGGAGAATGTTAGTCTTCATTTTGAGAGGCACACCTTTTCTATGAAAAGTAGGATACTGATATTGTTTAAAATGTATAGATCTGTAAAGGTTTACATAAATACTCTTAACCATAGAGATGTAGAAGCTACTTTGCTGCCTTCGTTATTACAACAATAAGGATAAAAATGCAGTAGTTCAGCTTTGAAAATATAAATTCAGTTGTTAAACATTAAGTATAAATTGAATGCCTTTAATTCTAAAAAACCCAAAACATATCCTCAAAACAACTTTACTTGGCAACGTCTAAGCGATCATAGATTTAGTGACAAGTAGGAAAAAAAAAAAAAAAAGTATGAAAACAACAAAACATAGAGAATTTCTGTTTGAAAACACTTTCATGCTGTCTTGTTTGTTTCCCTGTAAGAATAAAAATATTTGGAAAGCAACTAGTTCTGTTTATCCGTGGCAAACCCTACCAATCATATCCGCAGCATCCTCCTCATCTCCAAAGCAGTCGTGCTCGAAGCTGTAGGCATCCTCGCGCGGCGCAGACCAGCCTCCCTCCACGCTCGCCGAGTTGTGATCAGCCACGAGACTGTTGCTGCTCATTAAGATGCTGCTGTCAAAGAAGCTCTGTTTTCTTAGTGCCTCTGGCTCTTCATCTGCATAAACACAGAATTTCTGAGGCTTCATCTGCGGGAATTTTTTGAAACACGTATTCATCCGTTTCCTAATTTTTCAAATAGCTCTCAAAAGACTGTAAGATATGCCACGCCTCAAACGGAATAAACAATAAGCAGTCTCAGCTAATTCAGTAAAAAGCAGAAAATACTGGGTTTGGTTCTCAGTCGTTGATATCATACTATATTACTTAGGCAGAGCAGTTACAAACATTTAAGCATAAGAAGGTAGGGCAGGCCGATCAGCCCAAGCGTGAAACAAATGCCCTTTTAATAACAGCTTTTTCACATGTGGGAAGGACTCATACTGTACAAAATGTTGCATAAAACACACTTTTCCCTGTGGAATTTTCTAATTTCTCAACCTCTCTCACCAAAGTTTCTATCACAGAGAAGCATATTGCTTTCGTAATCCTCTGTAAGTGTGATGTCTTCAGCTCTGCTCTGATTCAAGGCAAAATGTTCAGCAACATCAATGGCACTGATGAAAAAAAAAAAACAAACATAGAAAATATAGGGTGAACTGAAACCCACTGACCATTTAGTCGGAATGCGAAAACTGGTTTCTAAACAGTGTTCCACCTGATGTTTTATCATAAACCCCCAAAAGATAGCTTCTGTTTCCTATGGTGTTGAAAGTACCCCAGCTGATCCTCACCTCTGTGGAGGGAGAACAACTGTTTCTTTCCCAAAGCTATTCGCATTCAAACCATTTAAGGTTTTATTGATAAAATTCACTGCTTTGATTTTCCTCTAAAAGCTAAAAATAGGCATATGGAAAACAGGTGCTGTAGGTTTAATAAAACTGGTACCTCTAAGCGAGTAGGCAGCTGCTGCCTGTGCCAGCCAAAGTTCCTGTGCACCCTCCAGTGTACAGCAAAGCCTGAAGCCGCAGCAGCCGGGCCAGGGGGTGGCTGAGGGAGGGCCACGAGGGAGGGGGAAGCATCAGCCAACTCAGTTTTTAAATACCCCCTGCACCTGGAGCTCCAGGAGCGAATGATCCAGGTGTATACTCAGAGAGGAACCCCCTCAAGGACCAGCAGATGTCTTTATAAGGATGAGGGAAGCACTTGTCCTCTCCATATTCCACATTTCTCCGCTCTCTTTTACCCATAAACTCGGGCTTGTGTGCGTTTGCCCACCCCCAAGCCCTGTCATCTACCAGGCGCTCGTTACGTAGAAGACACCTAATTAGTGTAACACCATCATCTATAAATCGAAGCGCACAGACACTTTGGGCAGGCAGAAAAGGCCAGCTTTACAGAGTTGGCACACACAGCTATACTTGCAAAATCCTAAACACTTACAGACCCCGTCCAACTGTATTTATGACGAGGTACAAAGGAAGCCCCAGTGGAAATCTGTTATCCTGGACCTTTGGGGGCATCAGAGCCATCAGGAACATGTCTTGGCCTCCTGCTTTTTATCAGTTTTTCTACATTAACGCTGATGTGTGTCAGGAAAAGCCGAAGAAATATTCCGGCTTTTCATCAGGAGCCAAGCTGACTAGTGCTGATAAAATACCCTGGCCCCAAAGAGCAACGGAGCAGAAATTAAATGCAGTGACACAATGGAGCAGCACAACACGGCGAGGTTACTCGCCAGAGCTTCCTAGGTCTTACTACAGGATTTATTCTAACTTTGATATCTTCTCCTGAGGTCAGAAAGCTGTTTGCAGGCTGCTCGCAGACAATTTAAAACCCTAAAGCCTAAGTTCAAGACATTATTTCATTGTAAAGGTCTGTTGATTAAATGGCCTTTGGGGAACTCTACAAAAGCACCATTCCTGGGACTGCAGCCTTGTAAAGCTGACTCTGAATTTAGGAGGATTTGGTTATCAAAGCAAAACAATTCCATCTGAGTCTTGATCAGGTAACAGTAAGGATATCTTTTACTTCTAAAAATACTAAAATACTGACCAAAAACTAGGGAAGCACTTACTTTAAATCAGGTAGTGGTGTTTCAAAATCATGAAATTCTTCAGGTAATGTAATGGACTGATAAGCAGCCTCAACATTCTCCTTTGGAAGGTCAACAAGTCCTAAAAGAAACCGACAACACAACAAAATAAGTATCAATAAAAGTAATGTTCTTCCAAATCCATACCGTACGATTATAAACCTGTCAGCAAGGTCTTCTGCCATTCTAAAGAACAGAAAGGTAAAGTTTAGGCACTTTGTCAACAGGACTCCAAAGTGGAATTAAAATCCTTAGCTTACACATAATTCAGAAGTCATATTTTTTACAGACCGATACAGAAGAGTCTGCTGCCACAGGACCTGAAATACTGTAAATACACCGGATTTATGAACAGCTGCTTTAAGTCCCCGAAAGATTCTCACAGCTGACATTTAGCCAAGAGTCTTTCACACCACTTCAAATGAATTACTGCGTTTTCTTTCTCTCTCCAGTGTCTGCATAACGCTATTCTCCAGTGTCAAATAACTACGAAGTGAGACTGCAAATACTTGGTAATCAGGTGAGAAGGGATTTCTGAAGGTCATTTAACCCAACCTTTTGCTCAAAACAGGGTTAATTTCTAAGTCAGATCACTTTTGACTGTTCCTGCTGATGGTTTCCACAGCATCCCTGGACAGCCTGTTTCAGTGTTTTACCACTTTCACTGAGATTTCCCCCTACTTTATACCTAGTTGGAATCTCTGTTGCTGCAGTTGACTGTTGTGTCTTTTTCTTGTGCTGTGCAGGCCTCTAGAAGCTACTGTAGTATCTATTCAAAGTAGATAATACTGTGTACTTACCATGTTTCTTCTAGAGATTCCCAAATGCTTAAAATATTTACTAATCAAGATCATATCCTTGAGAAGAATGAGCAGTAGGTATTCACTATTCTGCAAACAGTCCAGGTCCCAAAGCACGTTAGGGCTGGCAATAGATGCTGGTGTCCTGTTTGTAGCCTTTTTTAAGACAACAGTGCCTCCACATTTGTTCCCTAAGTACAACAAACATACAGCATGCTGGAAAAGGATCCAGTCATCTCTGCTCCCTTCTGGCTGCCTGCATGGCCAGAGCTCAAAACACGCTGTCAGGTCTGGCACTAACACACTGTTGGACATGTTGTTGGTGTCATCACGAATTAAAATTAATTATCTAGCAACAGAGGCTGAAGTCAAGATTCTTCTCATAAGAGCACTTAAGATACTGCTTCTTTTAAAGGAGTCAAAGACCTGAAATGGCATTAAATTAAGCCAGACTAAACAGCAGGACTAGGCACTAGTATGTTCAATTTCCTTCGGGATCACCAATGTGCATTTAACAGAAATAGCCAAGAAGAACTTTTAAAATGAGAGCCGTAAAGGGCACAGATGCAAAAACACAGAATTCCGTACGTACCTGGGCGAAAGGCTGTTCTCATTTTTGTCAAAGCTTCACTGCAGTCTGCCAGGAGGTACTTTGCTTTCCTGTGGTAAATCCGCACCACTCCTAGGAGTAAGTGTCCAGAGGTTCGCAGAGCTACAGTAAACTTCGATGATTTAAAAGAGTTGTTCAGGAGTTAGTATTTTTGGCAAAAACATTACAATTAAAATATTACACAGCAGTAACAGAGTTCCAGTAACATACACCAGTACAGAGCTCTATGAAATTCAACAGGGCTTTGTACTGACACAGAGAATCACAAACAGAAAGGAACTTTCAGAGCTGGGAACTTTCAGGTGCTTCTGTTCCTAAACACTGCCCATGCTGAGGCGCGAGTCCTGAACTGATGTTCTTTATCTAAAACACCTCAGCTAACTGCCAACGAACAGCACAACACATCCTGAAACAGAAAGTAGTTGCACATACCCTGGTATGTGACACTGTGGCTATTAAATTGAGCAGGCACCGTATCTGTGCCCTTTTTATACAAATAAAGGCCATAACTATGCCCTTATTTACGCCAAGTCTTCCTGCAGCAAACACACTCGAGGTGGTCATGCTGATGTTAGCCAGGACAGCAGGCAAGGGAAAGTAGAGGGTACATAACCCGTACCTCTTGGCAATAATATGGAAAGTAGAGGGTACATAACCAGGTACATACACAACCTCTTGGCAAACACCTCTAAATAATATCATTTAGCCACACTCAGTTATTCATAACCCATGCAAGCCAGACAATGAAATGCAGGCTACCAAATACCAAGCAGGTATTTTCATGGAGAAAAAACCCCAAACAAACAATAAAAATCTTCTTGCACCAGCTGAAAGCCTTGGGTGTCCTGCACCATGGAGCAGCAACAGGGGAAGCGTTCCTCACCGGTCCCCTGGATGCAGTCTCAGCGGTGAGGCCAAGGACTGAGTCACGGGGACCTGACTGCCCGCGTCTGCGCTTGCTCCAGTCGCTCCTGTCCGGGAGACGCAGAGGACTTCAGCCTCCGGGTCTCATTAGCACTACATCTGCTTAATTGTCTATCTAAGGGCTTAGAATGGGGGACCTGGAAAAAGTGCAGTGTCAGTGGAAGGATGGTTACAACAGATCAGAAGTTATTTATTATAAGATCAACAAAAGCATTCTCCTCCAGTGGTCTGTGTACAGTTCACAGCAGCTTTCAGAGTCCCCTGACTTTGGTTAGCAGCTGACTTTTTAATCTTTTTGAGGCAATTTCCCAGATTCTGTTGAACAAGACCTGCAGCTGGTACTCTAAAGTCTCCAAAGAAAGACCAGTGCTACCACACCACACCCACGGGCTCGTGTTCCCTCATGAGCGGCTCAAACCCTGGGCCAGCGGTGACCTGGAGCTCTGCCAGCGTGCAGAGAAATACACTTGAATATACTGTGGTGACATTTTCTTACACTGTACCTAAATGTATGCCACAGATCTGCGGGAGTGAAACAGCAAGTAAAATATTTATATAACTGCCATTGAAGAGGATGGAGATTTTATCTGAGTGAGAGCTGAATTAAAATCAGATTAGGAATTTGCCTCACACTAGTTCTGAAATAGTCACAAATTTGTCCAGCCAACTCTCCGAGACAGCAACCGTCCTGTTCCCCCCCGGTGACAAACGCCTCTACCCCAGAACTTACCAGAAGACACCTCATCATTTAATAGCGTACCTTTGGCGAGATGAGCTTTTCAACAGTAGCCTCTAAATTGCACTCAAATATATGAGCTTTGGTCAGCTTCCTCTCCCAGTGGGCAGCAAGCCATATTTTGGCCAACGGCCCGCGCTTGTTGACGAGCAAATGCATGTAGAACATGGCGCCTGGGCCGGGGCTCATGGGCCAACCCTGCTGCCACCTCCCTTCCCAACGGGAAAAGGGTCCTGGGGCACAAAGTGGGAAGAGGGATTTAATGGGAGCCTGAGGGGATGGGAGGACCCAGCTGGGTGCTGAGGGGATCCAGAGGGACCTGAGGGGATGGCGGGATCCAGCCAGGTGCTGAGGGAATGGTGGGATCCAGCCGGGCGCTGAGGGGCCAAGGAGGGATTTAGCAGGAGCCTGAGGGGATGGCGGGATCCAGCCGGGCGCTGAGGGGACAAGGAGGGATTTAGCGGGACCCCGAGGGGATGGTG